>NC_090822.1:28051716-28687410 GCF_000390325.3 Nicotiana tomentosiformis
AACAACGCATAAGTACTCGTCACCTCACATATACATTGTACCCAACATCTAAACATATAGAAAATAGACAAACAATTCCTAATCCCTCAAGTCAAGGTTAACCACGATACTTACCTCGCACCAAAAGTCCACTCAAAGCTCAATCACAACTTTGCCTATCAAACAAGCCTCCGAACCAATAGAATCTAGAAAATTACCAACCAAACGATTCAAATTAAGCCTTAGGAACTACCCACGATTGCAAAGGATTCAATTTAGGTCATTATTGAAAAAGTCAACAAAGTCAAACCCTGAGCCCGCTTGGTCCAATCCCTAAATACGGACCAAAACTTGATTACCCATTCACCCCCGAGCCCGGTTATGTTATTTGTTTTGGAATCCGACCTCAATTTGAGGTCTAAATCCCCATTTTACAAAAATTACTAATTCTACCCAAACCCCCAATTTCCACCATGAAAACACAAGATTTTAGGTTGAAATCTTAGGAAATGTAATGAAATATTGAAAGAAACTAGTTTAGAATCACTTACCAATGATTTAGGGAAGAGGAGTTCTTTGAAAAATCGCCTATAGGGTTTTCTTGTTTTGAAAATTGGAAGAATGGAAGAAAATCATGTATATCAGCTATTAGACCAGTTGCAGGTGTCGCAATTGCGATTGGGGGTTTGCAATTGCGAACCCCGCAAATGCGAGTTTTTCTTCGCAAATGCGAATTATCACAATTCCTGCTATCATCTCAATTGCGATTACTTGTTCGTAAATGCGAATAGTAGCCTCCTCGCAATTGTGACCAAATGATCGCAAATGCGAACTCAGTGCTGACCCACCCCTCTTCACAAATGCGAACCTGACAAAGGTCGTAAATGCGAAGTCTGACCATGCAATTGCGAGATAAGAGGCCTGCACCAGAACTGAAACACACCAGCAATGTTTCTAAGTCCAATTTCATTCTGTAGCCTATTCGAAACTCATCCGAGCCCTCGGGGCTCTAAACCAATTGCGCACACAAATCTAAAAATATCATACGAACTTGCTCGTGTGATCAAATTGCCAAAATAACACCTAAAACTATGAATTTAGCATCAAATCAAAGGAAATATTCAAGAAAACTCATGAACTTCTAATTTCACAACCGGACGTCTGAATCACGTCAAACCAACTCTATTTCTCACCAAATTTGACAGACAAGTCATAAATATAGTATTGGACCTATATCGGGTTACGGAATCAAAATACAGACCCAATATCAATAAAGTCAAACATTGGTCAAACGTTCAAGTCATTAATCTTTCAAACTTTCAAATTTCAACAAAGTCCGATAACTCGGGCTAGGGACTTCCGAATTCGATTCCGGGCATATGCCCAAGTCCCAAATCACGATACAGATCCACAGGGACCGTCAAAATATGAATTCGGGTCCGTTTGCTCAAAATATTGACCGAAGTCAACTCAAATAGATTTTAAGGCAAAATTTTCATATTTTATCATTTTTTAACATAAAAGCTTTCCGTAAAATTATCCGGACTGCACACGCAAATAGAGGAAGGCTAAAATAAGGTATTTAAGGCTTCAAAGCGCAGAATTAGGTTCTAAAACATAAGATGACTTATCGGGTCATCATAGTTTTCTACTGTAGTTCTCATGTGTGCCATATGAGTTTTCCTTAGTGTTACTGGTATGATTCACCCTATAACTAGCTTAAATGGATATGAACACCTGAGGTTAAATATAGAGCTATAACTTTAATTTAAGTACAACAGTATATAATTCTTGAGTTGTTTTCTTCCCTAATGTGTTCTTCTATGATTCTGTAACTCTAGAGAAATTAGTGTAAAAGTCTTTTGTCATCTCCCATAATTGTTTGATCATATCTATGAGTTTCATTGTATGAGATAATGCCTTAAAGTAACTAGAATAATTTCTAATGAATCTCTGCATTCATGTTTTTGTCAGTTGCTATCTACTTAGCTTAAGCCAAGCCTAGAAACCTAATTGAAGTTGCACCTGCTATAGTTGAGTACCATCTGTTGAATTAGGTATTTATAAACTTCATCATGACAAACTAATCTACTCAACTTATAACTGAATCATGCTTACCTAGTATAAAACTTTCACTAATCTGGACCACTATAACGACAATGTTAGTCTAATCCCGTGTTGTTTGGTACTCAATCATTTTGTAATGTTGTAGTCTGGTTAGAATGTAACATGCACATATTTGAATGCCATATGTTGGAAGTTCTGTACTCGTCTATGTCTTAGAAGGAAATTGCTTCTTGTACATCATGTTTGTGACTGTACTTCCATATCATTCAAACCTACTAAGTTTACTGCAGTTTACCCATGGACTTAGGAAAGGCCCTTTGATATTTATCTTCCATGTTTGAGTGTAGGACTGTATATTTAAATTCTAACCAACCTAGATGGAATGAAAGATCTATTTAGAGGTCATGTCACTTGTTAAGTAAATATATTTTCCTATCCTTGTCTCTTAAGAGCCCTGAAGTGGACTGTTAACCCTTATACTTAGTATGAAATAGAGTGTTAGTCAGTGTGTAGATTCTCATTAAGTGTATACATGATTACAGCTAATGATCCTCATAAGTATGAACCTGCCAGTAGGATTATTGAGGTTAATATACATGATATCTCTTATGCGCCTTTGAACTACATGACTTACTTGTTCTGAGTTCTTGTATTAGCATGTTGGTGTTTCTCATTACTTGCTAGCACCTATAACTGATTCTGTTGAGTACTCTCTGTCACGCCCTGAGCCTGGGGGGCGAGACCGGCACCCGGTGCCTCATCTAACCTAGCGTACCAACTTGCGACTAAGGGACTCTAAACATATAATATCATAATTTGGCTATTGGGCCACATTGCAAGACAATTTGCGAAGAAAAATATAAAACTGAACGGAAACTAGCGCTGACTAAACATCAATATAAAGCTGGGGCGACAAGGCCGTCATAACAACTACAACTGACAAACTAACAAAATATACATACAAGGCCTACAAGCCCAACAGACTGCACTAACTGACAGGATATGTCTACAAGCCTCTACTGATAGATGTACTGTGATAGGAACAGGGCCCTGACCTACCCATATATATATATATATATATATATATATATATATATATATATATATATACATATATACATATAGAAGATGTAAACAAAACCCTAGACCCGGCAACTCCAAAGGACGTGGAGCTTACCGATCAGGCTGAACTTGGGCAACACCTACTGAGGAGGTCTACCCGTCTGTCTATCTGAACCTACACGCATAAAATGCAGCATCCCCAGAAAAGGGACAGTTAGTACGAAATAATGTACCGAGTATGTAAGATAATAAAATAACTGAATGTTGAAACTGAACTGATAATATAATAACTGAAAGTAACTGGGAGTCAAAGATGATCTGGAGATATACTTACCCGCTGATACTGACTCAACTCCTTCAATATAGTAAGTAAAATAAATGTCTGGTCCTATAAGGCTCGGTACGTGTAACTGCTCGGCCACAGTAGGCTTGCTCATAGGCGCCGGGCCATACTAGGCTAGGTATCTCGGCCATTCTGGGCTCGCTCATAGGCGCTCGGCCACAGTAGGCTCGGTATATAACTTACCATATGATCAGAGGTTGTCCAATAGGGGCC
Source organism: Nicotiana tomentosiformis (assembly GCF_000390325.3). Taxonomy (NCBI): domain Eukaryota; kingdom Viridiplantae; phylum Streptophyta; class Magnoliopsida; order Solanales; family Solanaceae; genus Nicotiana; species Nicotiana tomentosiformis. The sequence continues at coordinate 28,055,381 of NC_090822.1, forward strand.
TGCCTACCGATTATAGCTCAATGGTGGTGAAAATACTGTAATACTGCATATATATATAGACCATCTGCTCTCTTGACTGAAAAAAGACAATACTCTATTGAATATAAAGTCCCGATAAAGGAGAATACTATAACTTATGTGACTAGGATAATGTATATAAATTCGGGAGTATGAACTTCTCTTTATGCCTCGTTATCAAACACATGTAGTTACGAGATCATGCCAAAATGAAGGAAGGGGTTACCCTTAACATAACTTATCGCAATCTTTCCAATCACCAAGTTGAACTCGCCTCTGCGCACCTTAATCTACAACAATGATAATAATACTATCATTAAGTTACGAAAGGTACAACTATCGCACAACGAACAACAAGCTTATTTTGTATTAAAACGGGCATCATCTGCCCTATAATCCTTACTTCCTCAAAATTTAAGATAACACTAATAACACAAGAACACAACAATAAAAAAAGATATACATTATTTTCCAACCTTATATACACCACAAAATACTACAAAACAGCTCAACACATCCCAATCTCTTCATACACAAAACGACCACCTTAGTAATGTCAAAAAACCCGAATATGTTACGACGAACGACCAGCCCACCACCCTGCATTTATGTGGTTTTTCTCCACACCATTCCTCCTCTAAAACTCCACAAAATAGTAGCAAAACATGCAGCCCAACAGCAACACCAAACAGTCCACAAAACTATAACACCCCGGAAAAGTTCGAAGTACTTAAGAGTTATTAAGAAAGTTGATGTGCGCTAATTATATTATTTTGTGTGCAGACAAGGACTATTATATAAATTATATCAATTTATCATTATAATATATGTATGAGGTGCATTAAGAATGGTTTATGGTCTAAGAAAAGCCCCAAGACCAAGTCAAGTTGAAAAGTTTATGATGGGATAAAGTTTCAAGTGAGTTCGCACAAGATCCTACTTCAAACGCACCATAACTACTTAGGAGGTGATCTACCTATAAAATTGAATTCTTTTAAGTCTATTTTCCAACGCTTCAACCCGTTCATCATTTGGACACTCTTATAAGATGTTATGAGCAAATTACCAAAAGCTGGAAAAATGTGATTCTGCGGTCAGATGTGAGACCGCATAATCATTATGCGATCGCGAAACTGCTTTCGCAACGGCAAAACTTGTCGTAGAATGGACCAGTACAGCCCGGTTTTTGGCACGGATTTTGCGGTGCATTGTGCGACCCGCATAGCCATTATACGGTCCATTATGCGACAGTAAACCTGAATTTTGAGGGCTAATTTTTCTATTTTCATAACCCGACCCCATTTTGATAAATAGGCTTTGGGGCTGATTTTGGGGCAATTATATGAGGTTTTATTAGAGAGAAGTGACAGTGTGCTAGATAGAGGAAGTAGATGAAGTGTTTTGTTCATCAAGATCTTGTCCAAGCTTTGAAATCCAACAAGGAAATCTCACAAGTTCATCATCTACGAGGTAAGGTTCCATACCCTAGTTTTTAATTTCGAATTTGGATAGAAGATGGTTGATTAGGAATATGATTATTGGGTATGACAGTATTATTTCTACATACATGTACCAATAAGGTTTGTGGGAAGATTGTTGAGCTCAAATAACTAAATATTGGGTTGTAGAATGAAGGAAATCTTGTAGAAGAACCTTATAGCCAAACTTTCACACCTAGTGTTTGATAAAATGCTCAAATGAACTGAATCCATGAATATCTTCCTAATTATAGTTTAGTTTTGTTATGTCTCAAAATAGATTGGGATTGTTAGAATTTTCTGAACGTTGTAATAATTTAAGGAAAGCTCAAAGCGATGTATGTTGGCTAAACTTTTCTCCTAAAATTGAATCGCATGATGTTCTTGTAAGTCCCGAGTTATCCTTTATAAATAAACTATTCTGAATAAGCTTTGTGTTGAAAGGTATATGTTCAAAATGTATTTAGAATGCTCCTATCATATGATGTTATCCTTCGGGAATGTGTTCAAAGCATGAGTTGGATATAAAAATATTATGACTCCAAGTAGTGTTTCAAGGGAAGGCTATTATGCCAAATAGTGTAAGAAGTCTCAATGTACCTAAGACTCTTAATTGCTCATAGGTGTACTAAAAGTCGTGATTAGAGATTCTCGGTTGTTGATAATCCATAAAGATGCTTGAAAGTGAAAGTAGTGAGTTGGGGATATAAAGTGTAGACACCATGCCAATGATGAAAGTTATGATTGTGGCCAATAGGGCCAATGAAATGAAATGATGTGTGAAATATTATGAAATGAGCCTTAATTTAATAATTCCAAATTGACTCCAAAAATAGAATTATCCAAAATCTTATGTACTCAAGTCATGTCCAAATGTGCTTGTTCTAACTAATGCTACGCTTCGTAAGCATTCCAATGTGATTTAAGCCATTAAATATTTATGAGTTGAAACTGTGTATTGTCCTTTTGGGGAAAGGTACTTTAAGAAGATTCTCTATGTTGATGTTTATGATGATGAGCCTTGTAAGTAATGAAATAAAAGTCTGGAATATGACATACGACCTCCGTGCCATGAATAAAGAATAATATGTATGGCAAAAAGGGAGCCAATCAAATAATGATGCTGTAATTAATTGAAAGTACTAATGGAGTGATAGTATGAACATGAAATGTGGTTGTTTGCCTAAATGAGAATTATGAGGTGTTGTATGTCCCAATTGTTTCAACTATAGTTGTATGCTTCTGAAATAATGTATGTAAATGACTTCGATGTTAAGTCCTCAAGAATCATGAACTTAGCTAATAACCTCAAGATGTCAAGTGAGTGAATAACGAGATGAAAGGGAGATGTCCTATACTAAATGATGATGAGCCTTAAGAACAGAAATTGGGCTCATGTGCCATTGAAATTGACTTATTGATTCACCATGCATGTGTTAATGTAATGAGCTTTGTTTCTCCATGATGAGCATGAACATGAAGTATTCTAATGATCCGGGAACTTACGACCTTAATGAAATGTTAATCATGTCACTTTGAGTTTATATATGGTTATGTGCATAATGATGTGTATGAACCCTATGCATGGGCTATGAATCACATAGGTGTATAATATGTGAATCCTATGGATGAGCTATGAAACACATAGGTGTATAATATGTGAATCCTATGGATGGGCTATGAAATGCATAGGTGTATTGTGTAAGTAAACACTGTGAATGGTCTATGAAACGCACGAGTGTATTGTGTAAGTAAATACTGTGAACGGACTATGAAACGCACATGTGTATTTTATGGTATATGTGAATCCTATTAACGGTCTGAGAAACGCATAGGTGTATTGTGTATGGACTCCTATGAATAGTGTATGAAACGTATAGGTGTATTGTATATGTGAATCCTATGAACGGTCTATGAAACGTATAGGTATATTGTATATGTGAATCCTATGAACAGTCTATGAAACGCATAGGTGTATTGTGTATGAAATCCTATGAATGGTCTATGAAACGCATAGGTGTATTGTGTATGAAATCCTATGAACGGTCTATGAAATGCATAGGTGTATGGTGTATGAAATCCTATGAACGGTCTATGAAACGCACCGGTGTATTGTGTAAGTAAACACTGTGAACGAACTATGAAACACACAGGTGTATCGTATGGTATATGAGAATCCTATGAACGGTCTATGAAACGCATAGGTGTATTGTGTATGAAATCCTATGAACGGTCTATGAAACGCATATGTGTAAGATATGATATGTGAACACTAAGGACGGTCTATTAAATGCATAGGGGTAAGATAAGAGAGGGATATGGACGGTCTAGTAAGACGCATTGTTAAGATAGACATTATGTGCCATTTTCATTAGCCTTGTTTGTACATGTTGTTTCAATTACTTTATATTATGTATTCCAAGCATAGTTCATATGGCTCAGTTAATCCTAAACGAAGTTTAAAATGATATAAGCATAACGAGACTTGAAATGTGAATCTATGGGATATTTCATAGTTCTTGATGTACTTCGTATGCCTCTCATTTGAATTACCATGATTTCTTATGTTGTTCTGTTTGCCTTACATGCGAGTACCATTCCACATGTACTCACGTCCCTTTTGCCAGGGGCGCTGCATCTTTTAATGGATGCAGGTATACTTCTACAGGATGATATGGATCTTTGGTAGGGGATCTTCTATGTAGCAGATTAAGGTGAGCCCGCTACAATTCCAGTGGGCATTCGAGTCTAGATGGTTTTATGTATCTATTGTCGTAGAAGCTCCATGTACATTGTGGGTCATGTACTTAAGTTTTGAGTTTCGTCATGTATTTATGTTCACAGATATTTATGAAGCTATGTACCCATCACAAGAGGGAAAAAAATGAGGAAAAAAATTATGGGCCATTGAGCCAAATGTATCCAATATGAAAGTCAAGATCTAATTATGTTATGGTAAATCATGTGTGAGTAATGATGAGAAGTTAATGTAAATTAGGCTTGTTCGACTGGGTTTACTCGGTTGAGCGCCGGTCGCGCTCCTCAATTTTGGGGCGTGACAAACTTGGTATCACAGCATGGTTTAGGAGTCCCAAGGTGTCATGGAGTTGTGTCAGTAGAGTTCCTCTTATCGGTGTGTTGCCGGGCACACTTAAAATAGGGAGGCTACAAAGACATTTAGGAAATGTTTCTCTTCTTCTATCCTTGATCATGCGTTAAGGTTCCAAGTTAGTCTCGGAGTTCCCTTGTTAATACCAAGGAGTGTTGCACATCGTGCTATGAAATGAGAAAGTACTAAGGATTAAAGGAATGACGCACATGACAGGTATAATGTGTGAGGTGCCCAATTGTCCTCGTAATGGAGGAAGGAAATGTCAAGAATACGACCAAGGTAAGCAAGGTCATACAGTTGGCCTCGAGAGTCATAGTTGTTGATTTCATGTATATGGTGCAATGTGGTGTTATCTATATGTTGTTTAGGATTGATTTCTGGGATTATCTGACAGGTGGATAGGCCCAGTTACAAGGGAAACTCTGCCAAAATGTTTAACAATTTGTAAAGATAGCCAAATTTTAAGGGCTATAAGTAAGTTGAGATTTTGGAAAGGAAGTATAAGACCCATGTAGTCATAAGTACCTATGCATAATGGTTGGAGGTAAAAGGATGGTAACTCTATTATTATAAATGACTTTTAAAATATTCGAGGATGAATGTTCTTAAGTGGGGGAGAATATAACACCCCGGAAAACTTTGAAGTACTTAAGCGCTATTAAGAAAATTGATATGCGCTAGTTATTATATTTTGTGTGGAGACAAGGACTATTATATGAATTATATTAATTAATCATGATAATATATGTATGAGGTGTAATAAGAATGGTTTATGGTCTAAGAAAAGCCCCAAAGCTAAGTCAAGTTGAAATATTTATGATGGGATAAAGTTTCAAGTGAGTTCGCACAAGATCCTACTTCAAACGCATACTGATACCAACTTAATAACTACTTAAGAGGTGATCTACCTATCAAACTAAATCCCTTTGAGTATAGTTTCCAACGCTTCAAACCGTTCGTCATTCAGACACTCCTACAAGAAGTTATGACCAAATTACCAAAGGCTAGAAAAATGTGATTCTGTGATCAAATGTGAGACCGCAAAATCATTATGCGATCGCGAAACTGCTTCTCCGACCGCAAAACTCGTCGCAGAATGGACAAGTACAGCCCAACTTTTGGCACCAATTTTGCGTTGCATTGTGTGACCCGCATAGCCATTCTGCGGTCCATTATGCGACCCCAGACCTGATTTCGGAGGGTTAATTTTTTTTATTTTCATAACCCGACCCCATTTTGATAAATAGGCTTTGGGGCTTATTTTGGGGCAATTATATGAGGTTTTTTAGAGATAAGTGAGAGTGTTCTAGAGAGAGGAAGTAGATGAAGTGTTTTGTTCATCAAGATCTTGTCCAAGCTTTGAAATCCAACAAGGAAATCTCACAAGTTCTTCATCTAAGAGGTAAGGTTCCATACCCTAGTTTTCAATTTCGAATTTGGATAGAATATGGTTGATTAGGAGTATGATTATTAGGTATGAGAGTATTATTTATAAATTAATATACCAATAAGGTTTGTGGGAAGATTGTTGAGCTCAAATAACTAAATATTGGGTTGTAGAATGAAGGAAATCTTGTAAAAGAACCTTGTAGCCAAATTTGCACACCTAGTATTTGATAAAATGCTTAAATGAACTGAAACCATGAATATCTTTCTAATTAAGGTTTAATTTTGTTATGTCTCAAAATAGATTGGGATTGCTAGAATTTCTGGAACGTTGTAGTAATTTAATGAAAGCTCAAAGCGAGCTATGTTGGCTAAACTTCTCTGCTAGAATTGAATCCCATGATGTTCTTGTAAGTCCCAAGTTATCCTTTATAAATTAACTATTTCGAATAAGATTTATGTTGAAAGGTATATGTTCAAAATGTATACTGTATGCTCCTATCATATGATGTTATCCTTCGGCAATGTGTTCAAAGCATGAGTTGGATATAAAACTGTTATGACTCCAAGTAGTGTTTCAAGGGAAGGCTATTATACCAAATTATGTAAGAAATCTCAATGTGCCTAAGACTCTTAATTGCTCATAGGTGTACTAAAAGTCGTGATTAGAGATATTTTGTTGTCGATAATCTTATAAATATGCTTGAAAGTCAAAGAAGTGAGTTGGGGATATAAAGTTTAGACACCATGCCAATGATGAAAGTTATGATTGTGGCCAATAGCGCCAATGAAATGAAATGATGTGTGAAATATTATGAAATGAGCCTTGATTCAATTATTTCAAATTGACTCCGCAAATAGAATTATCCAAAAGCTTATGTACTCAAGTCGTGTCCAAATGTGGTTGTTCTAACTAATGCCACGCTTCGTAAGCATTCCAATGTGTTTTAAGCCATTACATATTTATGAGTTGAAACTGTGTATTTCTCTTTTGGGGAAAAGTACTTTAAGAATATTCTCTATGTTGATGTTTATGATGATGAGCCTTGAAAGTAATGAAATAAAAATCTGCAATATGAGATATGGCCACCGTGCCATGAATGAAGAATAATATGGCAAAAAGGGAGCCAATGAAATAATGACGCTGTAAGTAATTCAAAGTACTAATGGAGTGATAGTATGAACATGAAATGTTGTTGTTTGCCTAAATGAGAATTATGAGGTGTTGTATGTCCCAATGGCTTCAACTATAGTTGTATGCTTCTGAAATAATGTATGTAAATGACTTCGATATTGAGTCCTCAAGAATCATGAACTTAGCTAATGACCTCAAGATGGCAAGTGAGTGAATGACGAGATGAAAGGGAGATGTCCTATGCTAAATGATGATGAACCTTAAGAAAAGAAATTGGGCTCATGTGCCATTGAAATTGACTTATTGATTCACCATGTACGTGCTAATGTAATGAGCTATGTTTCTCCATGATAAGCATGAACATGAAGTGTTCTAATGATCCGGGAACTTATGACCTTAATGTAATGTTAATCATGTCGCTTTGAGTTTATATATGGTTATGTGCATAATGATGTGTACGAACCCTATGGACGGGCTTTGAAACACATAGGTGTATAATATGTGAATCTTATGGATGGGCTATGAAATGCATAGGTGTATAATATAATATGAATGAACACTGTGAACGGTCTATGAAATGCATAGGTGTATTGTGTGAGTAAACATTGTGAACGGTCTATGAAATACACGGGTGTATTGTGTAAGTAAACATTGTGAACGGACTATGAAACGCACAGTTGTATTGTATGGTATATGTGAATCCTTTGAATGGTCTATGAAACACATAGGTGTATTGTGTATGGAATCCTATGAACGGTCTATGAAACACATAGGTGTATTGTATATGTGAATCCTATGAACGGTTTATGAAACGCATAGGTGTATTATGTATGAAATCCTATGAACGGTCTATGAAATGCATAAGTGTATCATATGGTATATGTGAATCCTATGAATGGTCTATGAAACACATATGTGTATTGTGTATGAAATCCTATGAACGGTCTATGAAATGCATAGATGTATTGTGTATGAAATCCAATGAATGGTCTATGAAATGCATAGGTGTATTGCGTATGAAATTCTGTGAACGGTCTATGAAACGCACGGGTGTATTGTGTAAGTAAACATTGTGAACGGACTATGAAACACACAGGTGTATCGTATGGTATATGTGAATCCTATGAACGTTCTTTGAAATGCATTGGTGTATTGTGTATGAAATCCTATGAATGGTCTATGAAACGCATAGGTGTATAATATGATATATGAAAACTAAAGACGGTCTATGAAATGCATAGGGGTAAGATAAGAGAGGGATATGGACGGTCTAGTAAGACGCATTGTTAACGCAGACATTATGTGCCATTTTCATTGGCCGTGTTTGTACATGTTGTTTCAATTACTTTATATTATGTATTCCACGTATAGTTCATATGGATTAGTTAATCTTAAGCAAAGTTTAAAATGATGTAACCATAACGAGACTTGAAATGTGAATCTATGGGATATTTCGTAGTTCTTGATGTACTTTGTATGCCTCTCATTTGAATTACCATGATTTCATATGTTGTTCTATTTGCCTTACATGCGAGTACTATTCCACATGTACTGTCATGGGCTGCTTTCCATCATCGACCCATGACCCTTTGGACGTGCCCCGTGGCATCCCGGAAAGCCTCCCAACGCCTAGCGCCACGGTCAGCCCGTGGTCTCGGCAGCGCCAAGTGACAAGCGCGCATGCGCCTCTGTTGCCCCACCGATAATTAGTGCCAGCGCCCAGCGGCTGGCGAATGCCATCAGTGTCGCGCGCACCGACAATGCTGCCCGCACAAACCATTATGTTACCAAAAGCGCCGCAAGCACAGATAGTGCCCTGCGCACAGATCCAATGCCAAGCACCAGCGCCCAGCCGCTGGCAGATCCAAATAGTGCCACGCGTGCCCACAGCAATGCGCGCGCAGACCCTAATGCTCAAGATAAAGTTGCTGCCATCGGACTTGCTTTCATAGAAGACTAAGTCCTTTTCATTGTAATTATAGAGTAGTTTTACTTCATTCATTTTCAGTGTGCTTCTACAGCTTTCTTAGGTCAACTCATGTAACTTTGGTTTATTTTTTTTAAGCATTATTAAGGGGGACCAAAGCATTCAAACATTCAAGCATTCAAACAATTCTCTATACTGGTGTCTCCCCCCCTCCCCCGACACCGCATTGCATCTTGTAATAGCTTTCATCATCATTAATACAATCATCAGCTTTCATCACAATTGCTCATTTTCCGCTGCTCAATTGCTCACGACATTGGTTTTCCCGTACGGCACTGACAATCTAGTCTAGCGTACGGAGAGGACCTCAATTGGCGCATAGCAACCGCACTGACATCGGTTGCTTAGCCTTACGTCGACTTCCAAGGAACTTCAGGAAGGCACCGTGTAACAGTTGGTATTAGTGCCTAGGCTCGACATCGGACGAGGGAACTCATTGCTATCATCATCACCATTTCTGACCATGGTGAATTGCGGGGATCGCATCACGACCCTAGAACAGACAGTTGACGCATTACGGCCCATTGTGGATACGTTGCCTGATCTAAAAGACAGCCTAGTGCAATGGCTGGACGACCTGGACCGTAGAATGCAGAAGGCAGAAATTGACATAGCAAACATTAGTCACGACTCTGAGGAAGATCGGGAAATGGCTGCCGTCGAGGCAACCAAAATTCATGGCAAATTCGAGGACCTCCAACAAGAGCGTGCCGAGGATTTAGCCCATCGGGAACTAGAGGCAGACAGACTGACCATCCTGCAGCAAACCATAGACAACTTGACAAGCCAGCTCAATGTTGTCAATGCTTCCCTTCAAAGACTACTCAAAGGGGGCGAAAACCACATCAGGGGTGCCATAAACATTGCCCCCATGCCACTAACGCTAAAAATTTCGGAGCCCAAGCCATACAACGGAGCCCGGGATGCTAAAGAAGTGGAAAACTTCATCTTCGACATCGAACAATACTTCGATGCCGTTGGACAGTTGGAGGAATCCAAAAAGGTAGCAACTGCTGCCATGTATCTTCAAGGCGATGCAAAACTCTAGTGGCGAGTCAAATACGAAGCCATCAGGGCCGGTGAAGATACTCTCAACACATGGGAAGAATTGAAGGCAGCCATACGCCTGCAGTTCTTCCCCAAAAATGTGGAATACAATGCACGGAGAAAGTTGCATGAACTCCGCCACACCAGGTCGGTGCGGGACTACGTGCGTGAATTCTTCACACTCATGCTAAACATACGGGATATGGGGGACAAAGACAAACTGTTTGCATTCATATAAGGTTTCAAACCTCATGATCGTATGGAGATGCAAAGACAGCGGGTAGATACCCTGCCCAAGGCCATTCAAGCTGTAGAGTGCCTTGGGGATTATCAGTTGGAAACTCAGAAGGATAGGCCCCAGCCGCTTGTCCGAGGGGGATACAACGGGAGCCAACCCAGCAGTGGTGGTCCCAATAGAAACGGAGGAGATCGAGGTACATCCAAATCCAAGGCTCCTTCCTCAAGCAGTACCAGTGCTGCATCAGTCAACAACAATCAGGGGAGAAATCCCCCTTCAGAATGCCGTCATTGTGGCAGGGAACATTGGAACAATCAATGTCCCAATACACAGATCAATGCTCAACAGATTGTTGAAAATGAGTCAGATACCGATGACTCGGACGGCCCCGAAAAAGTAGGTGCCTTCAACGCATTTGTTGGCTCCATTCATGATACCTTGGCGGGAACCAGTGCCGGTAACCCCAAGAAGAACGCATGCCCAATCGTCAAGAAAGGGAAAGGAAAGGCGGACGAGAGGCCTCCGACAAAACAAAAGAGGACCTTAATATTCGTTAACATGAAAGTAAACGGCAGATCCATTCGGGCATTGATAGACACGGGTGCTAGCCACAACTACCTGGCCTCAACTCAGGTGCAACGCCTCGGTCTAGCAATGCAAAAATGCAAGGGTCGTGTCAAGGCTATCAATTCTCCATCTCAGCAAGTGAGTGGAATAGCCAAAGAAGTGCCAATGAAGCTTGGCTCATACAAGGGAATATTCGACCTACACATAGCTATCATCGATGACTTCGAACTGATAGTGGGATTGGAATTCCTCAGGTAGACCAACACCATCCCGGTACCATATGCCAACATGCTCCTAATGATGGGAGACAACGGGGCCAAACCCCGCACCATACCGTGCATACCCATGAAGATGGCCGCTGTAAACATCACGGCCATGCAGTTAAAGGAGGGAACCAACAGACTTGAACCTATGGTTCCAGCTGCCCTCAACATCATCAAACAGACATCAGATCATCGGCGTCCAACAGCTCATGGCGCCCCTTATTGTGTGAAGACTTGTCAAGCATTTCAAAAGGACAAGTCAGATCACTCAACACAAGAGGGACTCTTGGAGCCGCTGCCTGTCCCACAAAGACCTTGGGAAAGCATTTCCCTGAATTTCATCACAGGATTACCCAAGGTCAGAAATCATGCAACCATCATGGTGGTAGTAGACCAATTTTCCAAGTATGCTACCTACATCGCAGCCCCACAGAACATATCGACAGAAGATACAGCTCGACTCTTCTTCTCTCATATTGTCAAACATTGGGGGTATGCCCAGCAACATTATTAGTGACTGCGACCCACGCTTCACTAGAAAATTTTGGACCCAACTCTTCAGTTGCCTCGGATCCAAATTGAGTTACAACTCAAACCATCATCAGCAGCAAACATATGATCAAATAGACCAGTTCAATGACATGCTGGAGGAATATCTCCGCCAATTTGCAACCGGGTCACAAACACATTGGGTGAAGCTTTTCGATGCTGCTCAGCTATGTTTCAATTCATAAAAGTGCGCCTATACAAACAAAAACGCTTTTGAAATTGTTACCGGACAGCAACCGCTACTCCCACAAAATGTGAATGCAACAAACATGCTATCATCTAATCGAGCTGCCAGTTTCTCGACAGAATGGGAGCAAACTTTGAAGATAGTACGGAGCTATCTTGTCAAACCCCAAGAGAGGGCAACGAGGTATGCCGAACAAAACCTTCACTTTGCCCAACATCAAGCAGGGGACAAAGTGATGGTAAGAACCCCGGTGCGGAACTTGTTTGCAAATAGGACCCAAGATCCTCGCCTATTGCAAAAATACATCGGACCCTTTTCCATTGAAAGTCGCATCGAGAAATCCATATACCAACTGAACACACCAGCCTGGTGGAAAATCCATCCAGTCTTCCATGTCAGCCGCATCAGGCCATTTCAGAAATACATGGATGATCATTCAGAAAGACATCTCACAACACCGAGGGGAACAGACTTCCCAGCCAATAAGTGCCTGACCAATCATCATCATCCTGCAGGTAAGGCTCTGAGGACGTTGCCAACTCAGGTTGGGGAGAATGTCATGGGCTGCTTTCCATCATCAACCCATGACCCCTTGGACGTGCCCTGTGGCATCCCGGCAAGCCTCCCAATGCCTAGCGCCACGATCGGCCCCGTGGTCTCGGCAGCGCCAAGTGACAAACGGACATGCGCCTCTGTCGCCCCACCGATAATTAGTGCCAGCGCCCAGCGGCTGGCGAATGCCATCAGTGCCACGCGCACCAACAATGCCGCGTGCACAAACCATCATGTTGCCAAAAGCACCGCAAGGACAGACAGTGCCCCGCATGCAGATCCAATGCCAAGCACCAGCGCCCAGCCGCTGGCAGATCCAAATAGTGTCGCGCGTGCCAACAACAATACGCGCGCAGACCCTGCTGCTCAAGACAAAGTTGCTGCCATCGGACTTGCTTCCATAGAAGACTAAGTCCTTTTTATTGTAATTATAGAGTAGTTTTACTTCATTCATTTTCAGTGTGCTTCTACAGCTTTCTTAGGTCAACTCATGTAACTTTGGTTTATTTTTTTAAGCATTATTAAGGGGGACCAAAGCATTCAAACATTCAAGCACTGGTGTCTCTCCCCTCCCCCCCGACACCGCATTGCATTTTGTAATAGCTTTCATCATCATAAATACAATCATCAGCTTTCATCATCAATTGCTCATTTTCCGCTGCTCAATTGCTCACGACATTGGTTTTTCCGTACGACACTGACAATCTAGTCTAGCATACGGAGAGGACCTCAGTTGGCGCATAGCAACCGCACTGACATCGGTTGCTTAGCCTTACGTCGCCCTTCCAAGGAACTTCAAGAAGGCGCCGCGTAACAGTACTCACGTCCCTTTTGCTGGGGGCACTACATCTTTTAACGGATGCAGGTATACTTCTACAAGATGATATGGATCTTTGGTAGGGGATCTTATGCGTAGCAGATTATGGTGAGCCCGCTACAGTTCCAGTGGGCATTCGAGTCTAGTAGGTTTTATGTACTTAGGTATCTATGGTCATAGAAGCTCCATGTACACTGTGGGTCATGTACTTAAGTTTTGAGTTTCGTCATGTATTTTTTTCACAGATATTTATAAAGCTATGTACGCATCATGAGAGAGAAAAAAAGAGAAAAATAACTTTATGGGTCATTGAGCAAAATGTATTCAATATGAAAGTCAAGATCTAATTATGTTATGGTAAATCGTGCATGATTAATGATGTGAAGTTATGTAAATTAGGCTTTCTCAACTGAGTTTACTCGGTTGAGCGCCGGTCGTGCTCCTAGATTTCGGAGCATGACAAAAATAGTCTGCTACAAGTGAATAACTCAAACTCATGGCTTCCGATCACCGTCTCGTGAGTTCTTACAAATATAGAACGACTTAACAAGCATTTACAGAAGAAAAAATGGATGAAAGACCGCAGTAAACTTACCTTATTTGTTGGATAACTCAACTCCTATCTTGGTTCTTCAAACTCTAGGTTTTACCTCCAATTAGAACTTGAAAGTGAGAGAAAATCAATTAGGGTTTGTGGGCAATATTTGGGAGGATTTTTGCAGAGGTTATGTCTGGTTATTATGCCCTATTATCAGTATAATAAATGAAGGAAATAAGCCTTTAAATTTCCTCTTTGGACAACCTGAACTGGCCCATTTTTGGACTCTCATTTAAGCAAGTAGGTGACACACCTACTTGTCACCTAGCTGCTTCCGCAGTCTGGCAAATATACATATATCTCTCTACTCCGATATCATATTGACAAACGGTTTAATGCGTTAGAAAATAGACTCATAGATCTTCAATTTTATGTGTGGAACACCCCGTAACTCTAAGTATAGTGGGAGAAAATCACAGTTACATTTGACCCTAATTTCAGTAAAACGTATGAGCGTAACTTGTGACGACTTTCATCAACTTGTGTTCCACATCTCTCTTGACTTCAAAACATAACACACGACTATCATACCACTAATATAACTCATAACATAATCTCCTTATCATGTTAAGCACCCTAGTCTCACCCCAAAAGTACATGTTATAACATTCCCAGCATGTCGACTTTCGACGAAACATTATTTCTTCAATTCCTTTAGCTTCTGAACCTTCCAACCCTCTTTGTACTTGTTGTTCATGATCTTCAATATTTGTAACCTCCGAGGTAACATGATTAACTTACTTTATATACTTTCAAATATGATCTCATTTTGGGTCCTACATTAGTTTGCTTACGACATACTTTTACGTACGAAAATATAGGGTGTAACATCATTCCCCCCTTGGGAACATTTGTCCCCGAATATTTATTCTTAGAGACTTTAAAAAGTTTTGCCAGAGTCTCCTCTATACACTAGACTAAAACCAATCTACACGCAGCCAGAAAACATACCATGCATGCCACGCATGGACAATGTCTATAAATAGCAACACTTTTCCTCACACAGCCGTAAATCATAAATACTGAAAGTCAAAAAACTAAGAGCTTACCTGATGACCTACTAGCCTGAATAGAGCTGTGTTGTAGCATCCCATCTCGAGCCATATCTTCAGTTTGAAATAGGTGGGGGTATTTAGACTTCATTTCTTCCTCTGCTTCTCCACGTCATCTCTTCCACATTCTTGCTTCTCCATAAAACCTTCACGGAGGCTACCTCCTTATTTTGTAGCTTGTGGATTTGTCGGTCTAGGATGGCAACTGGAACTTCCTCTTATGACAAGTCATTCGTAATTTGTACATCATCAGTGGGAACCACTCGGGTAGGATCACCAATGAACTTCTGTAGCATAGATACGTGAAAAACCGGATGGACTGACTCCAATTCTGAGGGCAATTCTAACTCATAAGCTACTTGTCTCACTCTCTGAATGATCCTATAAGGCCCAATATACCGTGGGCTAAGCTTGCCTTTCTTGCAAAACCTCATCACGCCCTTCATATGTGATACCTTTAAAAATACCCAGTCATTAACCCCGAACTCTAAGTCTCGTCGCCGCACGTCAGAATATGACTTCTGTCGACTCTGAGTTGTCAACAGACGCTCCCGGATAAGATTTACTTTCTCTACGGCCTCCTGAACGGTCTGGCCCATGTAACCCAGATTCTCCGACATCAAACCATCCTATAGGAGATCTGCACTTACGCCCATACAAAGCCTTGTATGGAGCCATCTGGATACTGGAGTGGTAACTGTTATTATATGCAAACTCGATAAGAGGTAGATGTTAATCCCAACTTCTTTTAAAATCCAACACACATGCTCGTAACATATCCTCGAGCGTCTGAATTGTGCGCTTGGCTTGTCCGTTAGTCTGTGGATGAAAAGTTATGCTGAGATTCACCTGAGTCCCTAGAGCTCTCTGAAATGACCTCCAAAAATGTGATGTAAACCGGACCCCACGGTCAGATATAATAGACACTGGTACTCCGTGTAGATGCACTGTCTCCTTAATATATAACTTCGCATAATCTTTGGCTGTATATGTAGATCTGACCGGTAGGAAATGGGCCGATTTCGTGAGCCTATCGACTATCACCCATATAGAATCAAACTTACGATAAGAACGAGGCAAACCTGTGACAAAGTCCATATTTATCGCCTCCCATTTCCATGTCAGGATCTCTATAGTCTGCATTAGGCCTCCGGGCTTCTAATGCTCTACCTTTACCTGCTGGCAACTAGGACGCTGGGAGACAAACTCCGTAATGTTCTTCTTCATATCGTTCCACCAGTACACATCCTTAATGTCATGATACATCTTTGTCGACCCTGGATGACTGGAGTACAATGAATAATGTGCCTCTCACATAATCCTGTCTCGTAGCCCTGCTACATCTGGAACACATAGACGACTGCTATATCTAAGCACCCCATCTCCTTTGAGCTCTAACAACGGCTTCTTCTACTGCCGAACTCGCTCTCTTAACTCGACCAACTCTGGGTCCTCGTACTACCTTTCCTTGACTTCAGCTATAAGAGATGATTTTGTAGTATTTTGGAGTACAACTCCACCATCGTCAGAATCTACTAACCGAACCCCCAAACAAGCCAATTGATGAATCTCTCCAGATAATTGTCTTTTCTCAGCCTCTACATGTGCTAAGCTACCCATAGAACGATGACTTAAGGCATCTGCTACAACATTAGCTTTCCCCGGATGGTAGAGAATGTTAACATTGTAATCTTTCAATCATCGCCTCTGTCGCAAATTCAACTATTTTTGCTTGAAGATATATTGCAGGCTTTTATGATCTATAAATACATCAACATGAACACCATATAAATAATGCTGCTATATCTTAAGTGCATGGACAACCACAGCTAACTCGAGGTCGTGGGTTGAATAATTCCTCCCGTGCTTCCTCAACTGCCTTAAAGCATACGCAATTACCTTCCCATGTTGCATCAGGACACATCTTAACCCGACACCTGAGGCATCAAATACACGGCATAACCCTCTAGACCCTCTGGAAGTGTTAGAACTGGCGCTGAGATCAACTTGTTCTTAAGCTCTTGGAAACTCCGCTCACAAGCCTCCATCCACTGAAACTTAGTTGCTTTCTGCGTCAACTTTGTCAATGGTTCCGAAAGGGAAGAAAAACCCTCTCTGAACCTCCGGTAGTATCCTGCTAAGCCTAGAAAGCTACGAACCTTTGTCGGAGCGGTAGGTCTAGGCCAAGATTTCACGGCCTCAATCTTCTGAGTGTCTACCTTTATACCTTCATCGGATACAATATGCCCCAAGAATGCTATAGATTTCAACTAGAACTCATATTTAGAAAACTTAGCATACAACTTACGATCATGTAGGGTTTGGAGTATCGCTCGCAAGTGGTCTGCATGATCCTCCGCTGAATGTGAATAAACCATCATATCATCAATAAATACTATCACGAACATATCGAAAAATGGCCAGAATAGGATATTCATCAAGTCCATAAATACGGCGGGTGAATTCGTCAACCCGAAGGACATGAAAAGGAACTCGAAGTGGCCATATCGTGTTCTGAAGGCTGTCTTCGGAATATCTTTCTCCCGAACTCTGACCTGGTGGTACCCCAACATCAAATCTATCTTTGAAAAGCATCTAGACCCCTGCAACTGATCAAATAAGTCATCGATCCTTGGAAGAGGATACTTATTCTTAATAGTTAACTTGTTCAGCTGCCTATAATTAATACATATCCTCAGCGAGCTGTCTTTCTTCCGCACAAACAGTACTGGTGCACCCCAAGGTGAGGTACTGGGCCTGATGAAACCTTTCTCCAGAAAATCTTTTAACTGCTCCTTCAACTCCTTCAATTCGGCAGGTTCCTTTCTATATAGAGAGATGGACTTTGGTTGAGTTCCCGGAAGAAAATTGATTGTAAAATAAATCTCTCGCTCTGGAGGAATACCTAGAAGCTCATCTGGAAACACATATGCATACTCTTTGACTACGGGAATAGACTGAAGTGTAGGTATCTCAGGATCTGCATCTCTAACTCATACAAGATGATAAATGCACCCTTTTGCGATCATTTTTCTCGCCTTCAAATAGGAAATATACCTACCTCTGGGTGTCGCTGTATTACCTACCCATTCAAGGACTGGCTCACCCGAAAAATGAAATATTGTTGCCTTTGTTCCGCAATCAAATGTGGCATAGCAAGCTGCCAACCAGTCCATGCCCATGATAGCATCAAACTCCATCATCTCTAGCTCAACTAGGTCGGCTGAGGTCTGACGACTACAAATTGTCACCGTACAACCTCGGTAAACCCATCTAGTAATAATCCGTTCTCTGACCGGTGTAGATACCGCAAAAGGATCACTTAATATTTCAGGCACTATACTAAACTTTCCCGCGTCAAATGGGGTAATATACGATAAAGTAGATCCTGGGTCTATCAAGGCATAAGCATTGTGAGAGAAAATGGTCAATATACCTGTCACAACATCTGGTGAAGACTCCTGGTCCTGTCGACCCGCTAAAGCATAGATACGATTCTAGTTACCACCTGAACTAGAACCTCTACCTCGACCTCTACCAGCCAAAGATTGAGACTCGCGCCCTGTAGGATGCACGGGCATAGATGATCTTATTGTTGAACTCGTTGGTTGTGCCATACCCCCAGAATCTCTATTTGGACAATCTCGCAGCATAAGCCCCAAACGCCCACATATATAACAAGCATTGGAACCTGGTCGGCATTAGGCCAGGTGTCCTCTACCACAAATGTCACACCACGGCGAAAATGACCATGTCTGCCCTGAACCTCGCTGTCACTGCAAACCCGACGCCCATGAGCTCTCACCTGGTCCTAACTAAGTATAGCAGTCATACATGTAACCCTGTAACTGAGGTGGCAGAGGCCTAGGTGGTCGTCCGAAGTACTGGGGCCTATAACTACCCTGAGACTGCTCCTGAGACATAGGAAATCTCATCCTCTTATGCTGCCCTTACTCAGTCCTCTATATACCCTACTGCTGACGCCTACCCCTTTCTATATTTTGGATGAATGCCTAAATCCGGGAGATATCCATACTATCCTGCAACGCAGCGGTGGCATATGCCTCGGTCAACTCTGGCATGCATAACCTGAAAGATCCTGTAAAGCTCATCTACGAAATCCTACCGGTCCTCTCTCTGATCTGTCCCCGTGAACTCTAGGGGACTCAAAGCAATAAACTTTTGGACCCTTGAACTCCTAGACCCCTCAGAAGATCATGCACTAGTTGATGCCATAGCTTGTTGCTGGGTAGCTACCAACTGTATCAACAAATGCACCATGATCCTCAAGTCCTAATCTGATGGAAGTGGAGGGGGGACTGGATGTGCGGTATCGGGAACTGGATGTACGGTATCCCTAGGAATCTCCTCAGGTAGTGGAGGAGTCAGTAATGGCTGAGTAGGGGTCTCACCCTGGGCCTCAGACTGGGACCCATCTACTATGGGTACCCTGTTGGTCCCCTCACCTACTATTGTATCTCTCCTCTGGCTAGCCGTAGTCTTCCTAGTCACCGTCATCTGTGTATGCAAACATCAACACGTAAGTTTAACTCAAACTTCCTATAACTCAGTTCTATAGCATGATTTATATTTGAAAGAAGGGTAATCAACTCCTAAATACCCTGTAGTTCCCTGCTTATATAATGTGGTGCACAACACATCTATAAACAAGACCCTACTAGACACGGCTTGTAGACTCCCTAGGATAGAACTACTCTGATACTAAGTTTGTCATACCCCAAACCTGGGGGGCGAGACCGGAACCCGGTGCCTCACCTAACCTAGCGTACCAACTTGCGACCAAGGGACTCTGATCATATAATGTCATAATTTGGCCATGGGGCCACATTGCAAGACAATTTGCGAAGCAAAATATAAAACTGAACGGAAACCAGAGCTGACTAAACATCAATATAAAGCTGGGGAGACAAGGCCGTCACAACTACTACATCTGACAAACCAACAAAATATGCATACCAGGACTACAAGTCCAACATATTGCACTAACTGACAGGATATGTCTACATGCCTCTACTGATGGATGTATTGTGATCGGAATAGGGCCTCTACTATATATATACAGAAGATGTACACAAAACCCTAGACCCGGCAACTCCGAAGGACGTGGAGCTTACCGATCAGGCTGAACTCGGGCAACACCTACTGAGAAGGTCTACCCGTCTATCTATCTGAACCTGCACGCATGAAATGCAGTGTCCCAAAAAAGGGACGTTAGTACGAAATAATGTACAGAGTATGTAAGACAATAAAATAACTTAAAGCTGGAACTGAACTGATAATATAATAACTTAAAGTAACTGGGAGTCAAAGATGACCTGAAGATATACTTACCTATTGATATTGACTCAACTTCTTCAATATAGTAAGTAAAATAAGCATTTGGCCCTATAAGGCTCGGTACGTGTAACTGCTAGGCCATAGTAGGCTCGCTCATAGGCGCTCGGCCATACTAGGCTAGGTATCTTGGCCATTCTGGGCTTGCTCATAGGCACTCGGCCACAGTAGGCTCGGTATATAACTTACCATCTGAGTAGAGGTTGCCCAATAGGGTCCTGCCCACCGATTATAGCTCGATGGTGGTGAAAATACTGTAATACTGTGTGTGTGTGTATATGTGTATATATATATATATATATATATATATATATATATATATATACACACCCTGTGCTCTCTTGACTGGAAAAAGACAATACGCAATTGAATATAAATTCCCGATAAGGGAGAATAATATAACTTATGAGACTAGGATAATGTATATAAATTCGGGAGTATGAACTTCTCTTTATCCCTCGTTATCAAACACATGTAGTTACGAGATCATGCCAAAATGAAGGAAGGGGTTAGCCTTAACATAACTTATCACAATCTTTCCAATCACCAAGTTGAACTCGCCTCTTCGCATCTTAATCTACAACAACGATAATAGTACTATCAATAAGTTGTGAAAGGTACAACTATCGCACAACGAACGACAAGCTTATTTTGTATTAAAAAGGCAGCATCTCCCCTATAATCCTTACTTCCTCCAAATTCAAGATAACACCAACTACACAAGAACACAACAATAACAACATATATACATTATCTTTCAACCTTATATACACCACAAAATACTACAAAACTGCCCAACACATCCCAATCTCTTCATAAACAAAATGACCACCATAGTAGTGTCAAACAGCCCGAAAATGTTATGACGAACGAACAGCCCACCATCCTGAATTTATGTGGTGTTTATCCACACCCTTCCTCCTCCAAAACTTCACAAAATAGTAGTAAAATATGCATCCCAACAGCAACACAAAACTGTCCACAAAACAGTCTGCTACAAGTGAATAACTCAAACGCACGGCTTCCTATCACCGTCCCGTGAGTTCTTACAAATATAGAACTACTTACCATGCATTTACAGAGGAAAAAATGGATGAAATAGAGCAGTAAACGTACCTTATTTATTGGATAACTCAGCTCCTATCTTGGTTCTTCAAACTCAAGGATTTACCTCCAATTAGAACTTGAAAGGGAGAGAAAATGAATTAGGGTTTGTGGGCAATTTTTGGAAGGATGTTTGCAGAGCTTATGTCTGATTATTATGCCCTATTATCAGTCTAATATATTAAGGAAATATGCCTTAAAAAGGCCTCTTTGGACGACCCAAACTGGCCTATTTTCGGACTCTCATTTAAGCAAGTAGGTGACACAGCTACTTATCACCTAGCTGCTTGCGCAGTCTAGTAACAACGCACATATCTCTCTACTCCGATGTCGTATTACAAAACGATTTAATATGTTAGAAAATAGACTCATAGATATTCAATTTTATGGGTGGAACACCCCGTAACTCTAAGTATATTGGGAGAAAATCACAGTTACATTTGACCCAAATTTCAGTAAAACTTATGAACGTAACTTGTGATGACTTTCATCGACTTTTATTCCACAACTCGCTTGACTTCAAAACATAACACACGACTATCATACGACTAACATAAATCATAACATAACCTCCTTATCATGTTAAGAACACTAATCTCACCCCAAAAGTACATGTTATAATATTCCCAACTTGTCGACTTTCGACGAAACACTATTTCTTCAATTCCATTAGCTTCTTATCCTTCCAACCCTCTTTGTACCTGTTGTTAATGATCTTCAATATTTGTAACCTCCGAGGTAACATGATTAACTCACTTTATATACTTTCAAAGATGATCTCATTTTGGGTCCTACATTAGTGTGCTTACGACGCACTTTTACGTACGAAAATATAGTTTGTAACACTCTCAAGCCTGACAAGGTACATGACAATCTATTATATGCTTGTATGTGAACCATGATATATTGTGATATTATCTGAAGTATTCTGAACAACTATTTACAAGAAATGTACATCTCCTTGGGTGTTGTCAAAATTGTTGTATTTTAATTTATACTGAGTGCATCATTAGAATTTAAGCCTATAAGAAAGATTAAGTGTGAGTGGTTAGGGGTATTTAGGAATAGAATTTAGTTCTTGGTTCAGACATTCTCCATGACACACGCACTGCTCGGGGTCCTTAAGACCCTTGTGAACTTTGAAGTGCCAGGGATCCAAAGGGTATCTCGGCCATGAATGGGATTTTATCCTAAGCCTTTAATTATTGATATTTACTAATCTCTTTAGGTTTAGTGTTAAATGAAAACAAACGCTTCACTATAAATTGCTTTACTCTGTGACTTCACATCAATTTGAATTCTTAACTACTATTAATTATTACAGTTTTTTGTCTTTGGCCCATATTGGTGTTACTTATGTTTAAATATTGAATTGAGCCATGTATCTAATAACCTTATTTCCTTTTTTATGCATGTGCCTGAATTGGGCCTGTTGAGTTCTTAGAGAACTTATGCATAAATTTTAGCCAGAAATTGGAGTTATCTGAAGCTGCCACTGTTCGCTCATTGTCTATTGGGCCTAATTCCTCTCAGGTCCAAACCATAAGTCCATTTCTCTTTCTCTATTGATTTTATAAGTCTACTATTGTTTATATATGTATCAACACTGACAATATTTGATTGAATATTTTACTTTTATTTCTTTGAATCATATTGACTACCTAGGCAAGCCTTAAAGAACGTAGGTAAAAGAAGAGTAGTACCGCAATTTAGTAGTAATTAATTCCAATTGTTAATCACTTCTATTATTTAACTTCCGTTATTATTTTCACTAACGATTTCCATGAAGTTTTGAAACTAAGACAAATTTGCAAAATCAACAGCCTTCTCTTTTTAAAACAAGAAGAAACTGACAACCCGGAAATGATTTCCAAAGCTGTCCAAACCAATATTGTTGCAATTAAGGATATTACAAATGGTTTATATTCGTATATGGGATTTGAAATCAAATTCCAAGGTATATCTAAACCCCTATTTTCTCAAATTGTTCTTACTTTATACGAATAGACGCTTTATTTCAATGTCAAATGTTTTAAACTTAAACTCATTTTATTAGTGAAGTAAGTATTATAAATCTACCTTTTCTAAACACTCTTTAATAGACATTTAAAGACTTTTTCTCACAAATAAAATCTACACCCTTTCAAAGCATTACATCACTTCTCTTTCAAAATTGATAAGCTTTTTAAAACATTGCATAAGGTAAGCCGCATATTTTAAGTACTAACTAGATGAGATATAGATATCTAAATTTTCGAACCTAGTCTATATCCTATGGAGCTACCTTAGGTAGAATCTAGGGGGTGCCTAACACCTTTCCCTTAGAAGAATAAGAACCCTTATCCAAAACCTCATTAGTTAGCAGATTAATAGGATAATGATCTTAATAATTAAATAGGCACCCTAGTATACCTTTAAATATTAAGTGGCGACTCTCTTTTATCATCAACAAGGAAATGACGAGTTGAATCTTGTTTTGACTCGTACAAAATAGGGTGAACAACCACCATATGGCTCAGCTCATGATAAAATTTTAGATGACCAAATTAAACGGTGGTCGGGTAGTGGTGCACCCATCCTCCTGAAATCCTGGATTCGTCCCTGTCGATTTGGGGTTAATTGCATGACTGTATTTATGGAACGGTTTCGCTGCGTTTTTGAGCTATTTGACAACTTCTTTCAGGGACTTTTTCAGTTACTTTTTGACTGATTTTTGGGGGCTAGTTTGGGGTCGTTTTATGTGGATTTAATGGCTGTTTCTGGGCAGCAGCTATGGTGGCTTCAGAGCTGCATTTTTAGCTGGGTTTTGTCAAGTTTTAGGTGATGAATTTTGGGATGTTTTGGGTTGGAGTTTAGGTGAAGCTACGGCAGAGCAATGGAGGGGTCGAAGCTGCTGGATTTTGAGTGTTGGTTCACGTCTTTCATGGTTATGGGTGAAGCCGTTTTCTATGGCTCAAGGTTGAAGATGAAGGCATCTCGCTTTTCTTAGATCTCTAGGTTATTTCAATGGAGAAGAAAAATCCTTCGCTACTTTCGCTCTCCTCCGTCCTCTCTCTTTGTGAGGTGAGTGTGTATTATTTTATAGTATTTTTGGAGTGTGAATTGGAGAGCAAGAAACAAAAAAAGTAAAGAGTGAGTGCTGTGCATTGTGTTTTGGTCGGAGCATGTGAGGTTGGCCAAGAAAAATCTTGCCACATGAAAATAATTCATTGGCTCTTGCTTTAATTATTATTATTTATTTCTTTTTAAAAGTATAAAATAAAAATACTAGCTAAATATTTAAAATCAAGAACATATAAATAAAGTCATTAAAGAAGAATTACAAAATCAACTAGCTAATTTAATACTACAAAGTTTAAAAGAAATCTTTTTGTGAATTTTCTTTTTATAAATGGAAACGAAATTGAAATATGTACTTCTAAAAATAACCTTTTGTGATTTTTAATTTTCTTAAATAAAACCTATAAAGGTGAAATAAAGACTAAAATATATGGATTAAACTTTAAAATATTTATATAGTAAAGAAAATGGTGAAAAATTTAAATATGGTAAAAAATTAAGTGCTCACAATCACAACTATATTTGTCGATAACATGAAAATAACCCAACTATAGTCGATAAACTTCTTTTACAATTTAACTATTCTACTCCATAAATTGTCTCAAACAAGATAAGCTAATTTGTTTACTGCAAATCAAAGAGGAGAAACAAAATTCAACACTAACTGGATTTTATCAAGAATTCTCTGACATTCTTATGTTTATTCATACATAAGAATAGAGGAGAACAAGATCTCATCAAGAAATTTCATACATTCTAAGGTTATGATAATTATTTCAACATATATCATAAAATAGATTTTAAAAAAAAAAAGAGTAGAGGAAAACCCGTGGAGTAAATCTTCTGAAGTAAATAAGGGATTTAATCTCTTCGGTAAATACAACTTCTACTCAGTTGAATGGAGGTGACAAAAATAATCTGCCTTCCCATGTCACCTAACAAATAACGAACTCGTACCATTCACCTAAATCCCACTCCCTCGGAGGATTTCAAAATGCAACAGTTTACTGACCTTACTATTATGAATTTTGCATCTGTGCCACGTCATATAAGTGTCTATCTTGAAATTTTAGCAAACAATTCGCCAATTTGTTCCCAGTTTTGGATCATCAATGTAGAATACTTGCCTTACTTGAGTAGCTAGTACAAAATAATCATGTTCATACCAAAATCTATTAACGTTGCTTCTCATAAATTTTTTATCTTGTTACATCCTTGTTTTCTTGTGAAGATCAAACCACTTATATTTAAATAAGAGAACTCGATCGTCATTAACATACTCTAACTCGATTTATGCTAGTTATAATACTATAAATGTAACGACCGACTGGTTGTTTTGAGTATTATAGTCCCGTTCCTCCATTTATTGCTTATTCTGTGTTCATTTGTTGCTATGTGATTTGCCTGGGTGGTTGGTTTGGTTCCAGGGGATGTTACGAAATGAATTGGGACACTTAGTCCCAAGGTTGGAAGCCTAAGTTGAAAGAATTGACCGGATGTTGACTTATATGTAAATGACTCCAGAATGGAGTTTTGATAGTTCCTATAGCTCCGTATGGTAGTTTTGGACTTAGGAGTATGTCCGGATATTGATTTGCAAATCCATAGGTGATTTTTGTTTGAATTGGCGAAAGTTAGAAAAGTTGAAGTTTGGAGAGTTGAAGTTTGACCGAGAATTGACTTTATTGTTATCGGACTCAAATTTTAGTTTCGGAAGCTGGAATAGGTCTATTGTGTCATTTATGACTTGTGTGCAAAATTTGAGGTCAATCGGAGTTAGTTTGATAGGTTTCGGCATCGATTGTAGAAGTTAAAAATCTATTAGTTTTATTAGGATTGAATTGGGGTGCGATTCATATTTTTGATGTTGTTTGATGTGATTTGAGGCCTCGACTAAGTTCGTATCATGTTTTAGGACTTGTTGGTATGTTTGGATGGGGTCCCGGGGGCCCCGAGTGTGAATCAGATTGAAATCGGAATCAAATTTGGACTTAGAGGATTGCTGAAGTAGCTGTAGTCTAGAGTCATCGTACCGAGGTAGGAGTGGCCGCAGGTGCAGCATTTCGGTCGCAGATGAGGGCTGGAGTAAAGGCGGGGAGGCTCGCAGAAGCGGGTGAATTTTCGCAGAAGCGAAAGCGCTTCTGCGATGAGGAGACCGCAGGTGCAGAGTTTGAGATTTTGTCCTGGACGCGCAGATGGGGACTCGGGGCTGCATGAGCGGTCTCGCAGGTGCGAGCTTTTAGCCGCAAAAGCGGCATGTCAGGGGTCTAGTGTTTGTTTTTCAGATGCATATTGTTAGTCGCAAAAGCGGTATCGCAGAAGCGGCTATGTGGACCATAGAAGAGAAATGCCCGGCATAATAGATATAAGCGAGGGTTAGAGTATTTTCTTCATTTTTGGACTTTGGGAGCTCGGATTGAGACGAATTTTGAAGGGGGTTTCAGTAGATTTCAAGAGGTAAATGATTTTTTATCACTTTTGTCTACGTATTTCGTATACCCATTGATTATTTCACCTATTTGTCATGAATCTAAATTAGAATTTGGGGATTTTTGAACCATGTATTGGAGAGTAAGATTTGGGGATTAGAGTGTCGATTTGTGATCAGAATTGGATAATTTTTGTATGGTTGGACTCGTTGAAAGGGTGTTCAGATTTTGTAAATTTTGTTTGAGTTCTGAGACGTGGGCCTGGGGTTGACAGTTTGGGTTGACTTTGTGATTTTTGTTAAAGAACTTAGCTTTATCGTATGGAATCGATTTCTATAGCTTGTATTGATTGTATTAAATTATTTTTGGCTAGATTTGAGTTGTTTGGAGGCCGATTCGCAAGGCAAGGGCTTGTTGGAGTTGTGATTTACGCGGTTTGAGGTAAGTAACACCTCTAAACTTGGTACACAAGATATGAATCCCTGAACTACGTGTTATGTGGTTGGTGTTGAGGTGACGCACATGCTAGGTGACAGGCGAGTGAGCGTGCACCGTGATAATTATGACTCGGTTGATTCCATGATATTGTGTAGTTATCAAATCTTGTTGTTATTCACATAATCCCAATGTGTTAAAGAAACTGAGCTGCGATCCATGTTAGAAATCATGCTTAAGTTATATGTTTATCCTGTTAGGATCCACTGAGGTCATTTCTGTTGTTGAGTTATTTTCTTAAATTGAAACTTCATACTCAGTCACATTCATCATTTGCATATCATATCTCAGTCTCTTTTATCATTTATTGTTACATCATGTATCATTTTTTCCGCTGATTGGCATGAGATTTGTGAGCCCGAGAGATTGGAGAGATTGATGACAGAGTTGTGGCCAAGAGCCTGATTGTGAGTGATATTTATGGCATCAGGCTATACGCTGCAGCATGCTATGTTGGCTTATATTAGCACTTGGGCAGGATCCGCCCCTCCGGAGTCTGACATACTAGCAGTGGGCACAAGTATCGTTGAGTGCTGAGTCCGAGTGCTGAGTGATTGAGAGTGCTGAGCGATTGTGAGTGCTGAACGATTGAGTGTGCTGATTGAGGTTGAATACTCCGAGAGTGTGAGTATATGAGTTTATCATTGTGTTGCATTACATGTGACATGCATATTTGACGTGTAGACATAGTTATGTAACATTCCTCTTGCTAGCTATACTTGGCATATTTTATCAGTATTGAGCCTAAATTGTTGAACTTGAAAGTATGTCTACATTTCTGTACAGTGTTCAAACTGATTATGAGATTTCTTTGAGTTATTACTGTCACTCCTTGTTATATCCATACTGTTATTATTTGGATTTGGAATGTACCTTTCTAAGCTCGTCACTGCTTTCAGTCCAAGGTTAGTCCTGTTACTTATTGAGTACATTGGGTCGGTTGTACTCATACTACACTCACACTTCGTGTGCAGATCCAGGTACATCTGGACCCGGTGATTGCTAGACTTGGAGCATTACCTACTTGGAGACTATTGAGGTAGATGTTATGGCGTCCGTAGAACTCGACTCTCCTTCTTTTCGGTTTATTTAGCACTGTTTTATCTTTCCAGACAGTTGTATTAGAAGTTTTGATTGTGTTGACATTTAGTAGCTCATGTACTCGATGACACCCAAATTTTGGAGATTTTGTATTTGAGTCGCAGTTATTCTGATCGGTTATTTATGAGATTTTTACTGTTAACCTTAATATATCATGTTTTTAAATTAAAATATGCATAGTTATTTTATGATTGTCGGCTTGCCTAATACTGTGATAGGCGCCATCACGACATGTTGAGATTAGGGTCGTGACAAGTTAGCATCAGATCCTATGTTACATAGGTCTGATGAGTCATGAGCATGTTTAGTAGAGTCTTGCAGATCGGTACAGAAATGTCTGTACTTATCTTCGAGAGGCTACCAAACTATTAGGAAAACTTCACTTTCTTGTATTCTAGTCGTGCAGATTTGTTGATTATGAAAGCTAAACTTCTATTATTCTATTCTCTCACAGATGGTGAGGACACGTGCAACCGGATCGGGTGGACGGCCACCAGTACCATCAGCTAGGCCCGCGAGAGGCTGGGGCCATGGTAGAGGCCGAGGTGCAGCTCGTACAATAGCAAAATCAGCATCTGTGGAGCCACTAGTTGCTCCAGATCAGGAGCAGATACTAGATGTGGTTGAGCCAGTGGGACCAATTCAGGCACCAGTTGTGCCCATTGTGATTCTAGGCCTTTAGGAGGCTTTGGCCCAGATATTGATGGTATGCACTAGTCTTGCTCAGTCGGTTTCAGTTTAGGCCGCACCAGCCACTTCTCAGGCCGGGGGAGGTGCTCAGACTCCTATCGCCCGTACTCCAGAGCAGGTGGTTCAGGGACCTTAGACACCGGGGATACTACCAGCCCAGCCGATTGCAATTGTTCAGGCCCAGGTGGGTCCACCTATTAGTGACGAGGAGAATAAGAGACTAGAGCGGTTTGGGAGGCTCAGGCCTCCAATATTCAGTGGGGCTGAATCAGAGGATGCTTAGGAGCTTCTTGATAAGGGGTTCATTAGGCCTAGTGTGTCGCCTTGGGGTGCACCGGTTCTATTTGTGAAGAAGAAGGATGGTACCATGCGGATGTGCATTGACTATAGGCAGTTGAACAACGTTACAATGAAGAACAAGTATCCTTTGCAGCGCATTGATGACTTATTTGACTAGATCCAGGGAGATAGAGTGTTCTCTAAGATTGATTTGAGGTCTGGGTAGCACTAGTTGAAGATTCGAGACTCTGATATTTTGAAGACGACATTTAGGACCCACTATGGTTACTACGAGTTCCTTGTGATGTCTTTTGGGTTGACCAATGCCCCAGCAACATTCATGCATTTGATGAACAGTGTGTTCTAGCCATATCTTGATTCGTTTGTCATAGTATTTATTGATGATATTCTGGTGTACTCATGTAGCCAGGAGGAGCATGCACAATATTTGAGGATTGTACTACAGACATTAAGGGAGGAGAAACTTTATGCTAAGTTCTCCAAGTGTGAGTTTTGTCTCACTTCAGTGGCGTTCTTGGGGCACGTGGTGTCCAGTGAGGGGATCAAGGTGGATCCTAAGAAGATTGAGTCGGTTTAGAGTTGTCACAGACCGTCCTGAGCTTCAAAGATTCAGAGTTTTTTTGGCTTGGCCGGATATTATTGTCGCTTCGTGGAGGGTTTCTCATCCATTGCAGCTCCTTTGACCAGGTTGACCCAGAAGGGTGCTCCAGTTCTAGTTTTGCCTTCAGGATCGGGTTCTTATACAATGTATTGTGATGTTCTCATATTAGTATTGGGTGTGTCATGATGCAGGGGGTAGAGTGACTGCTTATGGTTCACGCCAGTTGAAGCCTCATGAGAAGAACTACCACATTCATGATTTAGAGTTGGCAGCCATCGTTCATGCATTAAAGATTTAGAGGCATTATCTCTACGGCGTGTCATGTGAGGTATTTACAGATCATCGGAGTCTTAAACACTTGTTCAAGCAAAATGATCGAAATTTGAGGCAGCAGAGATGGTTGGAGATGTTAAAAGATTATGATATTACCATTTTGTATCATCCCGGGAAGGCCAATGTTATGGACGATGCCTTGAGTAGAAAGGCGGTGAGTATGGGTAGCCTTGCATATATTCTTGTTAGTGATAGACCTCTTACATCAGATGTTTAGGCCTTGGCCAATAAGTTCGTGAGGTTAGATGTTTCGGATCCTAGTCGGGTTCTAGCTTGCGTGGTTTCTCAGTCTTCTTTATATGATCGCATCAGAGAGCGGTCAATATGACGACCCCCATTTTCTTGTCCTTAAGGACACAGTTCAACACGGTTATTCCAAGGAGGTTTCTATTGGAGATGATAGGGTGTTGCGAATGCAGGGTCGGATTTGTGTGCCCAATGTGGATGGGCAACGTGAGTTGATTCTTGAGGAGGCCTACAGTTCGCGGTATTCCATTCATCCGGGTGCCGCGAAGATATATCAGGACTTGAGGCAACACTATTGGTGGAGGAGAATGAAGAAAGATATAGTGGAGTTTGTAGCTCGGTGCGTGAATTGTCAGCAGGTGAAGTACAATCACCAAAGACCGGGTAGTTTGCTTCAGAGGCTTGAGATTCCTGAGTGGAAATGGGAGTGTATCACCATGGAATTCGTAGTTGGGCTTCCATGGACTTTGAAGAAATTTAATTCTATTTGGGTGATTGTGGAACGGTTGACTAAGTCCGCACACTTCATTCCAGTTAGGACTACCTATTCTTTAGAGCGGTTGGCTGGGATCTATATCCGTGAGATTGTTCGCCTTCACGGTGTGCCGGTGTCCATGATCTCATATCAGGGCATGCAATTCACATCGCTGTTTTGGATAGCAGTGCAGCGAGAGTTAGGCACGCAAGTTGAGTTGTGTACAATATTCCACCCTCAGATGGATGGATAGTCCGAGCGCACCATTTAGATATTGGAGGATTTGCTACGCGCGTGTGTCATCGATTTCGGGGGTTCTTGGGATCAGTTTCTACCACTTGCAGAGTTTGCCTACAACTACAGCTACCAATCGATTATTCAAATGGCTCCATATTAGGCCTTGTATGGGAGGCGGTGTATGTCTTCGGTTGGTTGGTTTGATCCGGGTGAGGCTAGGCTATTGGGTACTGACTTGGTTCAGGATGCTTTGGAAAAAGGTTAAGTTGATTCAGGATCGGCTTCGCACGACACAATCTAGACAGAAGAGTTATGCCGATCGAAAGGTTCGTGATGTTGCTTTCATGGTGGGAGAGAAGGTATTGGTTAGAGTTTCACCCATGAAGGATGTTATGAGGTTCGGGAAGAAGGGATAGTTGAGCCCTCGGTATATTGGCCCTTTTGAAGTGTTTGAGACGATTGGAAAGGTGGCTTACAAGCTTGCATTTCCACCTTGTCTATCGAGTGTTCACCTAGTGTTTCATGTTTCCATGCCCCTGAAGTATTTTGGCGATCCGTCTCATGTTTTGGACTTCAGCACAGTTCAACTAGATAGGGATTTGACTCATGATGTGGAGCCGATGGCCATTCTAGATTGAGAGGTTCAAAATTTGAGATCAAAGAATATATCTTCCGTGAAAGTACAGTGGATAGGTTAGTCAGTCGAGGAGGCTACTTGGGAGACTGAGCGAGAGATGCGGATCATCTATCCATACCTATTTGAGACTCCAAGTATGATTCTAGACCCATTTGCGAACAAACGTTTATTTAAGATGGGGAGAATGTAACGACCCGGCCGGTCATTTTGAGTATTATAACCCTGTTCCCCCATTTATTACTTATTCTGTGTTCGTTTGTTGCTATGTGATTTTTCAGGGTG
Source organism: Nicotiana tomentosiformis (assembly GCF_000390325.3). NCBI lineage: Eukaryota > Viridiplantae > Streptophyta > Magnoliopsida > Solanales > Solanaceae > Nicotiana > Nicotiana tomentosiformis. The sequence continues at coordinate 28,087,712 of NC_090822.1, forward strand.
GTTGGTTTGGTTCTGGGGATGTTACGGAATGAATTGGGACACTTAGTCCCAAGGTTGGAAGAGTTGACCGAATGTTTAATTATGTGTAAATGACTCCAAAAATGGAGTTTTAATGGTTCCTATAGCCCTGTATGGTGATTTTGGACTTAGGAGTGTGTCCGGATATTGATTTGTAGGTCTATAGGTGATTTTGGCTTGAATTGGGGAAAGTTGGAAAAGTTGAAGTTTGGAGAGTTGACTTTTTGTTACCGGTCTTGGATTTTGGTTCCGAAAGTTGGAATAGGTCCGTTGTGTCATTTATGACTTGTGTTAAAAATTTTAGGTCAATCGGTGTTGGTTTGATAGGTTTCCACATCGATTGTAGAAGTTGGATATCCATTAGTTTCATTAGGCTTGAATTGAGGTACAATTTGTGTTTTTTGATATTGTTTGATGTGATTTGAGGCCTCAACTAAGTTCATATCATGTTTTAGGACTTGTTGGTATGTTTGGATAGGGCCCCAAGGGCCCCAGGTGTGAATTAGATTGAAATCTAGATCAAATTTGGATAGAGCATTGTTGAAACAACTGAAGTTTGGTGTCATCGCACCAGCGGCGGGAATGACCGCATGTGCGGCGCTTTGGTCGCAGATGCGAACTGGAATGAAGGCAGGGAGCCTCGTAGAAGCGGGTGAATTTCCGCAGAAGTGAAAGCGCTTTTGCGATGAGGAGACCACACGTGCAGAGTTTGGGATTTTTGCCTGGACGCGCATATGCGGACTCAGGGCCGCAAGAGAGGTCTCGCAGGTGTGAGGTTTTGGCCGCAAAAGCGGCAGGTTCGGGGTCTAGTGTTTTTCCACAGATGCGGATTTTTAACTACAAAAAGCAGTACCGCATAAGCGGCTATGCGGACCACAGAAGCAAAATGCCTAGCATAATAGATAAAAGCGAGGGTTAGAGTATTTTCTCAATTTTTAGACTTTGGGAGCTCGGATTGAGGCGATGTTTGAAGGGGGTTTCACTAGATTTCAAGAGGTAAATGATTTTTGATCACTTTTGTCTATGTATTTCGAATACCCATTGATTATTTCACCTATTTGTCATGAATCTAAGTGAGAATTTGGGGATTTTTGAACCATGTATCAGAGAGTAAGATTTGGGGATTTAAGTGTTGATTTGTGGTCAGAATTGGATGATTTTGGTATGGTTGGACTCATTGTTGAAAAGGTGTTCAGATGTTGCAAATTTTCCCGAGTTCTAAGACATGGGCCTGGGGTTGACTGTTTGGGTTGATTTTGTGATTTTTGTTAAAGAACTTAGCTTTATCGCATGGAATCGATTTCTATAACTTGTATTGCTTGTATTAAGTTGTTTTTGGCTAGATTTGAGTTGTTCGGAGGCCGATTCGCAAGGCCAGAGCTTGTTGGAGTTGTGATTTGCACGGTTTGAGGTAAGTAACACCTCTAAACTTGGTACACAAGATATGAATCCCTGAACTACGTGTTATGTGGTTGGTGTTGAGGTGACGCACATGCTAGGTGACAGGCGAGTGAGCATGCACCGTGGTAATTGTGACTCGGTTGATTCCATGATATTGTGTAGTTATCAAATCTTGTTGTTATTCACGTAATCCCAATGTGTTAAGGAAACTGAGCTGCGATCCATATTAGAAATCATGCTTAGGCTATATGCTTATCCCGTTTGACCCACTGAGGTCATTTCTGCTATTGAGTTATTTGCTTAAATTTAAAATTTGTACAGTCATATTCATAATTTGCATATCATATCCCAGTCTCTATTATCATTTATGTTATATCATGTATCATTGTTTGGGCTAATTGGCATGAGATTTGTGAGCCCGAGAAATGCGAGAAATTGATGACTAAGTTGAGGATGAGGGCCTGATTGTGAGTGATATTTATGGCATCGGGTTGTATGCTGCAGCATGCCATGTTGGCTTATATTAGCGCTTGGGCAGGATCCGCCCCTCCGGAGTCTGACATACTAGTAGTGGGCACAAGTACCGTTGAGTGCTGAGTGCGAGTGTTGAGTGATTGAGAGTGTTGAGCGATTGTGAGTGAGCGATTGAGCGTGCTGAGTGAGGTTGAATACTCCGAGAGTGTGAGTATATGAGTTTATCATTGTGTTGCATTACATGTGACATGCATATTTGACGTGTAGACATAGAGATGTAACATTCCTCTTGCTAGCTATACTTGACATATTTTATCAGTATTGAGCCTAAATTGTTGAACTTGAAAGCATGTCTACATTTCTGTATTGTATTCAAACTGATTATGAGATTTCTTTGAGTTATTACTGTCATTCCCTATTATATCCGTACAGTTATTATCTGGATTTAGACTGTACCTTTATGGGCTCATCACTGCTTTCAGCCCAAGGTTAGTCCTGTTATTTTGAGTACATTGGGCCGGTTGTACTCATAATACACTATGCACTTCGTGTGTAGATCCAAGTACATCTTAGCATGTCACTTATACCAGTCCAGGAGTATGCAATTTGATGTTCATTGATTATGTACATGTATTCATGTATATCCGCTTTCTATGTGATATGGATTGGACTGGTAGCACGTGATCACGCCGTGCAAATTGTGATATTGAGCCTGTGACCACGATGAGCGGATTATGATATTGAGTCTGTGACCACGTGATAAGTGTGAATCTTAACCACTTATTAGTACCTTCGTGCTTTAGTTTTAGTCCGAATGTAGTGATTTCTGTTTCCAAATCTAATGAAATTGTATGAATTGCAGGCATGTTGGAGGATCATAGCTTAACGAAGAAATCTAACTCAAAAATGAGTATTCCAGCTCAACAAGGCAAAAAGGAGAATTGCAAACAGCATTGCGGACCGTAAATGATCATGCGGACCGCAGAAATAGAAGTGTGGCCGCTTGAAGCCTTGAAGCCTCTGAGGAGTTTTGTAGAAGCGCGGCCTGCATACCAAATTGTGCGGCCACAAAAGCTGATCGCACTGACAATGTTTGACAAGTTCAGAGAAGGTGCAAAAGACCAAGTGTGAAGCCTCTTGAAAATGCGGCCCGCAATCAAATTGTGCGGCCGCAGAAGCAAAAGTGCAGCCGCGGAGATAATTGTACGGCCGTAGATTTCCTCCTTTTGTAAGAGAAGAAGAAAAGTGTGGTGCTCACATGGAATTATGCGGTCGCAGAACCTCCTGAAGGGCATTTTTGCCAGCAAAATGTTGGACACTATAAATTGACGGGAAACACTTTTTAGGTAGCTTTTGTACTGTAGCAGTAGCTAGCGGTTATATTTAGCTATTTTGGGATATATGGGGCAACAATTAGAGAAGACCACATTAATTTTACACTTTAATTCTATTTTTATTTATTCAATTACATCTTCTCATTACTTTTCAATGTCAATTATCATGATTAGCTAGATTTTATCTAGGGTTATGACCCAACCCTAGTATGTAAATATTATGGGTTATTAATACTATTGCTTGTTTATTATTGGGGTGGTTGTTATTTAGCCTTGCTTATGTATTATATCTAGAATTAATGGTTGCAAATATTGATTCATGCCTATTTGACTTATTTCTTACTTGAGAAAGAAGAACCTAGTCTAGGAAAACTTGGCTAACAAGAAAAATGAGCTAGTTAAGGTTTTGGCTAGTTTGATTAAAGGGTTTGAACTAGAGATAGGGAAACCCCGACTTGGATTCATATCAATTGCTTAGATTGTTACCCATTTAGTCTTGAGAAAGCCAATTCAGGCATAACCACTCTATAACCGAGAGGTATTGAGTGGGTACTTGAGAATTGAGAGTCATAATACAACTCGATCTACCAAACAAGCATTAACTTAGTATACCTATTAGGTTTTCACCTAGGTGAAGGTTACATCCCTAGGCTTTTTGTTAATTGCTAAAAACACCAAAAACAATTCACTCTCTAGTTGCTTTTACTTAGTCTAATTTTTTAGTGTTAAGTTAGACAACGATCACTCTTTTTGTTTTGAAGTAATTTAGCTATTTCACGTTCACTCTTCAAGTATTTACCTTAATACCAATTGTAAACTCCCTGTGGAATTCGGCCCTGACTCAGGTTGGGTATTATATATTTGCAACGACCATTTTCCACTTATTATTGAGTACGGATTAGACAACAATCACTCTTTTTACGATGTTAGCTATATACTTGAGTTTGTTTCTTGAAATATCTTCTTTTTCTTCCGTAATACTAATTTGTTGAATTAATCGTAAGAACAAAATGGCAAACAACGAACTCAGAAATTTGCCTTTGGAAGAGGTGGACGGCGATGAGGAACAACTTGATGACATGACTCAAGATCCACAATAAAATCATCAAGGTCGTGGTCAACAAGACAACATGCCTCACCTCCACCACCACAACCACAAGCGGCATAACATTGGATTTTGCCCAACAAAGGTTACGCAAGTGTAATTGTCCCCCCTCGCATTAGGGTGGAAAAATTTTAAATTACCAATATGATGCTCACTTTGCTTGAGCAACGAGGCTATTTCACCAGGGTGCCGAGTCAAAATGCTTATAAAAATTTGAAGGGTTTTGTGGATATGTGTTGGGGGAGAAAACAAACAAATATTTTAGAAGATGCTTTGAGGATAAGGCTTTTTCCCTTCTCTCTAAGGGGTAAAGCTTTGGATTGGTTAGAATGCTTGCCTAATTATTCTACCTATACATGGGATGAATTGGCGGTGAAGTTTATTGCAAAGCTTTTCTCTTCCGAGCACATGGCTACTCTTAGGGATGAAATTTTGTCTTTCAAGCAAGAGCCCAATTAACCTTTGCATGAAATTTGGGAGCGGTATCGGACAACGATGAAGGAGTGCCCGAACAATGATATGAATGACAACATGATCCAACAAACTTTCTATCGTGGTATTAATACTATAAACCAATGCATGGCTAATCAATTAGCTGGAGGTAACTTTATGACAACACCTTATGCGGAGGCATGTGAGATTCATGATGAAATGGCGGAAAATTCTTCGGCTTGGGATTCCTGAGCTAATATGCCCCAAGGTGATCCCAACATGATTCATCTTCATAAATACTTGCAAGACCATGGGAAAGCCATTGCCGAATTGACAACAACTATGACCCAACTCGCTAAGGCCCAGCTTAATTAAGTACAAGCTCCTAAGAAAGTTCATTCATATGTAAGGGGTTAATGTGTTGGTCAACATGAAGAGGACGAAGGGACCATAATTTCATTCCTGAGTGGAAATACTACGCACAAGATGATGGTAGTTTTGATCAAGATTATTCTAATCATGAGCAAGAATAAGAGGTACAATTTGTGAACAATTACCAAGGGAAACGAAGTAATTTCCAAGGCTCCAATCAACAACAATGGCAACCGCAAAATAACCAAGAAAATTGGGGTGGAAATAACTAAGGAAATTTGGGAGGCAACAATCAAGGAAGTTGGGGAAACAATAACAATCATGGAAATCGAGGATTGGGTTTTCAAAGGCCCTCAATGTACCAACAACCTAGAAACCCACCTCCTTATCCTTCCCATGGTTCAAGTTCTTCAAATAATGAAATGGGACGCATTGAGAACATGTTCAAGAAAATGATGGAGAAAAATGCGGATTCGGATGCCCAACTTGCCTCACATACCACCTCAATCCGTAATCTTGAAGTTCAAATGGGGCAAATCTCAAGTTCTTAATACTCGTCCTAAGTGTGCACTACCAAGTGACACAGTAGTAAACCCAAAGGATGGTAACAACATGGGGCATGCTTTGGCAGTTATCACAAAAAGTGGAAGAGGCAGGAATGCACCCACCTCAAATCAAGGGCGACTTGTGGATGATGACCAAGTGATCCAAGAGGAGGAAAGCTGTCATGACCCAAAATCCACTAAAGGTCATGATGGCGCCTAACACCGCCGTCAGGCAAGCCAACGGTAATTGATCACTTAATTACTCATTTTAGTGTTTTGAAATTATAATTTTTATTAATTAAATAATATGAAATAGAATTTACAGGGTAAAGGGTAATATTTACACGAACTACAATAAGGAACAACTCGTAGGAACCCCCAAAACCCGGTGTCACAAGTGCATGAGTATCAACTAGGAAATACAATAAAATATAATATATGTCTGGAATACAAATTAGACAGGAGAACATAAATAACTCTGATGGAGACTTCGCAGGCTGCAGATCATGACAGGAAATGCAATTCACGGTAAAGTCCCTGCAATAGTCGCGCCTTTGCACCCAAAAGACCACCAGACATATATGTACCTGCACAAAAAGTGCAGCAAGCGTAGTATGGGTACATAAATAAATGCGTACCCAGTAGGTATCTAGCCTAACCCCAGAGAAGTAGTAATGAGGGGTCGACATTAACACTAACTAGTGGTCCAATAAGACAGATACAGTAGAAGTAAACAGATGTGAGTTAGAGGAACAAACGAAATAACAAGTATAAATACGTGGTAAAATTCTCCTCTCATCAATAACTCAAACTCTCATCTAGTAATTACCTCCCCAATCGAAGTATATATATAACGGACCTCACCAGATAGGTCGCCACAGTTCAAATTAGGATAACTCGCAGATATACTACCTTCTTATCAATTATTACGCATGTTTTCATGAGAGTATTTTATAGAAATGCCGAGGCGTACGGCCCGATCCATCATAACATTGCGGAACATAGACACATATATTTTATTGCCGAGGCAATGGCCCGCTCCCATGAGAGTGTGGTATATAATCCTGCCGAGGCGTACGACTCGATCCATCATAATGTGCGCACTGCCGAGGGTCGAATGACACGAACCATAGGTGTATCTATCCTGCTAAGGCGAACGACCCGATCCCATTAGAATAAGAAGCTTTGACGGGTCCTTGACCCCACTCACGAATAGACGTGTGAGTTATAAATTTTAAGGGAAACCTTTCGATGAGAATGCATAACGCGGGAGAAATTCTTAATAGGAGTACAATTATTTCACGGCTAATCATGAAGCCCGCCGGATCTCTACAATAGCAAGTCTATCAATCTACACAAGTCTAGTCTCAAGTCGCAACGTAAAATAAAGGAATTTAATAGGCAAAAAACAACTCAAATAGTACAGTTATAGCATGGTGGGAACCCAAGTCTACCCACACATAACATGAATCTAGCTACGTAGGGACTCTCATCACTTCGTGCGTACGTAACCCCCACAACAAGTAGCACATAACAAACACATCACCTAGGGGTAGTTTCCCCCTCACAGAGTTAGACAAGCGACTTACCTTGTTCCGAAGTTCCATAACCGACTCCAAAGCCTCTCTAACACCTCCATCCAATATCCGTTGATCCAAAACTATTCAAACAATGTGCAAACTAATCCAAATATATTCTAATACCCATAATTAATCAATTTAAAAAAATTTCCAACTCCGCTCGAAAAGTCGATAAAGTCAACCCTCGGACTAACGTGCCCGGATTCTGAAACGTTTTGATGATAAACCTTACCCATAATACCACAAACTCAAATATATAATTTATTCTCAATTTCATGTCCAATTTCGTGGTCAAAATCCAAAAATACTCAATTCTAGGTTTTCTACCAAAATCCTAAATTTCTACTAATTCCCATGTTCTAACTCACATATAAATCATGTATTTAACTTGTAATAGGTGAGAATCACTTATCTTGTACTGCTTGATGAAAACTTCACCTTGAAGCTCTCCAAAATTGCCCCAACCAAGTGAAAATGAGAGAAAAAGGGGCCAAACCCCGTTCTTAAAAGAACACAATCGACCACAACCTATTTTACGATGAAACGGACAGCACCTCCCCTATTTATATGACTTCCCACAAGTCAATACAATCACCAAACAGCCCAAACAACATCATTAATAATCATATTGAGCCTCCAAAATAGTCCACCAACCAACAACATTACTACCAAGCCTTTCGATATATATTTCACAAGTTCTAGCTTCAACGACTTAGCTGCAACTTGGATAATCTTAAATATATATAGAGTAAGAGGTTCCTTACCTTTAAACAGAAAGAACAACTCCAATTTGACCTTAATTTTCCACGAAATATCCCTTCAATTCTGCCACAAGAACAAGGAAGCGAAACTAGCAATTAATTCGGGTTTTTCGGCACTAGAATTACTTTAGAAGACTTGAAATCACCTAGGGTTGATATTAAAAACTTGAAGGTGTATTTACAGAACATAAAACACTTAAAAAAACCTCCCACACGAGCTGGAACAACACAAAAATCAGCAACAACAAGAAGAACAAGAAACTTACTAGCGCCACGGGATTCCCGACACTTGATTTGTGTTGTTTGCCCTTTGTTTGGGTCTTGGATCATGAGAGAACCTTGAGAGACTGTTTTTAGGGTTCTAAGGGTGCGGACAACATACCGCTTCTGTGCTAACCCTTCAGCCCCCTGCCTTCGCATCTGCGGATAAGACTCTGCTTCTGCGGTCCCGCAGGTGCGACACAAACCTCGCACCTGCGCCTTCAGCCTGCCTCACTCCCTACCGCTTCTGCGACCACTGGGCCGCTTCTGCGGTCACGTAGATGCGGGAACATCTTCACACATGGGCCACTACCAGTCCCTTCCCATTTTGCTTCTGTGAGCTCGGCCTCGCTTCTATGACCAAGGCATCGCAGAAGCGATCACACCAGCTGCTGCCCAACTTCAGCATTTCTTAAGTCCAAAAATAAATCCGTTAACCATCCGGAATCCACCCGAGGCCCTCGGGAACCTTAATTAAATATACCAACACGTCCCAAAATGAAATACAAACTTAGTCAAAGCCTTAAACCGCGTCAAACAACATCAGAATCATGAATCGCACCTCGAATCAAACTTATAAATTTTCAAATTTCCAAATTCTATATCCTGTGCCGAAACGTATCAAATTAATCCGGAATGACTTCAAATTTCACACACGAGTCACAAATGGCATAAAAAAGCTATTCCAAGGCTCAGAATCCTGAATGGACATAGATAACATCAAAATCCACTTCAAACCAAACTTATAAAATTCTTAAACCTTTAAAATGCCAACCTTCTATAATAAGCGCCGAAATGCTCCCGGGTGATCCGATACTCAACCCGAACATACGCCCATGTCCTAAATCATCATATGAATGTTTTGGAACCTTCATATCCTGATTCCAAGGTCATTTACTCAAAAGTTAAATCTTAGCTAATTCTTCCAACTTAAAGCTTCCGAAATTAGAATTTTCTTTCCAAATCAATTCCGAACTTCCCGAAATTCTATTTTGACCACATGTACAAGTTATACTACCTGAAGTGAAGCTACTCAAGGCCTCGAACCACCGAACGATGCTCTAGAGCTAAAATGACCAGTCGGGTCATTACAAAAACCCAAACAATGATGTCCAAGCAAGTGATGAGGTTTGGATTGACATTGATGACAGTGTAGAGGAGACCCAAGAGAAGGTGAACCCATCCAGGGAGTACGTTATTGACATATCGGAGTCGGTAGTGCAAAGTCTAAGACACCCTTCCTAAGACTCCACCTCTTTATCCTCAAAGACTTACCAAGCAAAATGGTGAGAATCAATTCAAAAAGTTTATTCAAATGATGAAAAGTCTCTCTATTAATGTGCCATTAGTAGAAGCTTTATAACAAATGCACGATTATGCCATGTTTATGAAAGATCTTGTGACCAAGAAGAGGTCGATGAATTTTGAAACTACCAAAGTCACTCAACAAGTGAGTGCAATCGTTCATTCCATGGCTCCTAAGTTAGAGGATCCTAGTGCTTTCACGATTCTTTGTACTATTAGGAGTGCAATTGTGCTAAAGCTCTTTGTGATCTTGGGGCGAGGATCAATTTGATGCCCTACTCGATATTTAAGACTTTGGAAATTAGGAAACCAAGACCCAATATATGAGGTTGTAAATGGCCGATCGTACCATGAAGAGGTCATTGGAAGTGATTGAGGATGTTTTGGTCCGAGTTTATAAGTTCATTCTTCCGGCGAACTTTGTTATTCTAGATTGTGAGGTTGATTATAAAGTGGTTGTTATTCTTTGGAAGACCTTTCCTTGCTACGGTTAAGGGTCTTTGTGATGTGAAAGCCGGAGAACTCACTTTCAGGGTTGGTGATGAAAACGTGGTATTCTATGTGTGCAAGTCTATGCGGCAACCAAATAGCAATGAGGTGTGTTCTTTTGTGGATTTGGTGACTGATGTTATTGTTGATTATACAAGTGCTAAAATCAATATTGGTGATATGTTGAAAGTCGTTTTGCTAAACCTTGATGATGATGAGATGGATGGTTTCATGCAATGTGTGAACTCTTTGCAAGGAATGGGGTCATACAACTATGCACCCAGGAAATTATATTTGGATCTTGAAAATAGGAAGACTCCTCCTACAAAGCCTTATATTGAAGAGCCACCTACTTTGGAGTTGAAACCATTGCCACCATACCTTCTGTATGAATTTCTTGGCCCTTGTTCTACTTTACCGGTTATTCTTTCCTCTTGTTTGACTAACATGCAGGTTGATTCCACATTAGCAGTGTTGCAAAAGAGGAGGACAACTATTGGACAAGTAAAGAACAATCAATATTGTTATTACCAAAACTTATCATTCCATAGACAAATATCAATAAATAGTTTTCTTACCTTGGAGAACTATCAATGATAACATCGTTATTTATAGTTACAAATACTAAGCTCGATATATTAAAATTAAATAACTAATCAAAAAGAGAGTGGTAAATAAAAAAAGAGGGAACTTAAAATTGAAAAATTAAAATTAATTTAAATTTCATTTTTTAGAGTTTTTGAAACTCAATAATTGAACCAAAAAAGAGAATGAAGAAAACACAAAAAAAATCCAATAAAAATAAAATTTTAATTTAAGAATATATCAAAGGGTGAACCCAAAAACAGAAGAATGCATGGGGAAAAAAAGAAATAGAAAAAAAAGATAGTGCATGAGATTTGAACAGAAAAGAAAGAAAAAGAGAAATAGAAAAATTGCAAAATTTTAATTTAAGGATATATCAAAGGGTGAACCCAAAAATCGAAGAATGCATGGAAAAAAAAAAAAGAAATAGATAGGGCATGAGATTTGAACAGGAAAGAAAGAAAAAGAGAAATAGAAAAACGGCTAAGAGATAAAAGATGGAAAAAAAAAAGAAATAGAAAAGAAAGATAGGGCATGAGATTTGAACATAACAGAACAGAAAAGAAAGAAAAAGAGAAATAGAAAAATGGCTAAGAGATGAAATATAGGGAATTAGGATTCGAACACTAGACCTAGGGGCCAATGATGCACAAATCTACCACTACACCAAATGCTCTTTTGAGCATCGATTCAAACATGGCAAATTAAGTAGTATATCCAAAAAATACCACTATGATACACAGTCTAAGGAGAGGAGCATGGGTTTACATGCCTCATGCCCCTCCACGTGGATCCGCCTCTGCAAATCGACCCGAGTTAGAAGTCAGTTAGTATAAATAGTAGTTAGTCGGTTAGTTGTGTACAATTGGATTTCAGTTTTCAATGGAACAGTGAATTCTCGTTTTCAACTCTTCCTTCTTTTCGTCTTCGACTCTTTCGTACTTTTTGATCCAACTGATAATTGATTGAATTCATCAAATTGACATGATATCAGAGCAGATAATCGATTGAATCTAGGGTTCTTCACTGTGAATTTGTTGAAGAACGGGAGATTCATCGAACCTCTGGGTTTTTTTTTTGCTCAACACCCTAATTTTCTCCAATGACGATTGATGAAGTCACTGATCAAAGATCGATTGTGATAGAACACAATCATCCTCTCTATTTTCATCCATCCGACACACCTAGAGCATTGTCATTGGGTTTTCAGTTGATTGGAATGGAAAATTACATATTGTGGAGTCAAGCTATGGAGGTTTCGTTGTTGACTCGCAATAAGCTGGGATTTATTGATGGAGCTATTAAACCCGATTCCTATGGAGATAAGTATGCTAACCTATGAGTCCGTTGTAATGCTATAGTAAAATCCTGGATTATGCATAATATTAGCCGTGATCTGTTAAGCGGTGTTCTGTTTCGCTCAAATGCATGTGCAATCTGGGCTGACCTGCGTGAGCGCTTTGACAAGGTGAATGCTTCACGCATGTATTATCTTCACAGGGAGATTTTTACATTGACTCAAGGAACGTCTATTGTGTCTATGAATTACTCTAAACTGAAGGACCTTTGGGATGAATACGATTCAATAATGCCACCCCCTACTTGTTGTGATAAGTCTAAAATATTTGTTGATCATCAACAATATCAGCGACTATCGCAATTTCTAATGGGACTTAATGATAATTACAGCCAAGTACACAGTCAAATTCTCATGAAGTCTAAAATTCTCACTTTTAATCAAGCTTATGCAATGATTCTACAAGATGAAAGTAAAACAATTGTAGCTAGTAATAGTTCATATGTCTCTAATTCTTCAGATCCCACAGCCTTGTATACATCAAATATGGGACAAAAGATGAAGAAAAATTATAATTTGGAGTGTGATTACTGTAACATGAAAGGTCACACAAGGGATGGCTGCTACAAGTTGATGAGGTGTGAATATTGCAACATGAAAGGACACCTAAAGGCAAATTGTTACAAGTTGAATGGCTACCCTATGAATTTTAAGTCAAAGGGGAAAGTAAACATGACTAATAGTCTTTCAAGCCAGCATGCTCATATTTCATCCGATGGAATGTCATCTAAACCACAGAATTATGGTCAACAAGTCCTTGGACACGTTAGGCAACAATAATATGCCCATGCACCTGTGTTTACACCTGCGCAGTATCACCAAATCCTTACTATGTTGAACAAAACACATGTCTCAGAAGCTCCTGCTAGTGCACATATGGCAGGTAATGTTTCAGATGTTCAGCAGTCTAATGAAAAATAGATTGTAGATAGTGGGGCCACTAATCACATGGTTGGTAACCAAAATACTTTGCATGATAAAGTGACAACAGAAAATGCAGGCAGTGTATAGCTTCCTACAGGTGATTCAGCTAAGGTATCTTATATTGGAAGTTGTCAACTGAATGGAGGAGAAACTACTACAGGTATTTTATGTGTGCCAGCATTCAAGTTTAACCTATTGTTTATGTCTCAACTGACAAAGGCTCTTAACTGTTGTGCTGCCTTTTATCCTGATTTCTATATTTTACTGTATCTCTTCACTGGGAAGGTGAAGAATATTGGTAAGAAGGAAGAGGGACTTTATGTGCTTCGTAGACAGGGAAGACTAAAGGATCCAGTTAAGTCATTCACAGTAGTAAGAGATGAAACTTATTTGTGGCATAGGAGGCTGGGGCATGTTCCAGTCTTAGTCATTAAGAAGTTGCCTACTTTCAATTATAGTAATAGTACTGGAATAAGCCATTGTGATATTTGTACATTGGCAAGGCAAGCTAGAATTCCATTTCCTATAAGTACTAATAGAGTAGAAGACTGTTTTGATTTGTTGCAAATGGATGTATGGGGGCCTTACAGAGTCTTAACTCATGATGGGAAGAGATGTTTTCTCAAAATTGTAGATGATTGTTCTAGATGGACTTGGATTTTTCTATTGCATCTTAAATCTTATGTAATTACAGTACTCAAGCACTTCATTAATATGGTAAGAACACAATTTGTCAAGATGATAAAATGCTTCAGGACTGATAATGGCACGGAATTTTTTAATCAGAATTGCAATGAACTATTTTTAACACATGGAATTATGTATCAAAGTTCGTGTCCATACACCCCACAACAGAATGGGGTGGTGGAAAGAAGGCACAAGCATATCTTGGAGACAACAAGGGCCATAAGGTTTCAGGGTCACTTGCCTATTCGTTTCTAGGGGGAATGTGTGGATGCAGCAGTACACATCATCAATAGGATACCCTTCACTGTTCTAAACAACAAATCACCATTTGAAGTGTTGTTTGGCAGACAAGCTTCTATATCTCACATGAGAGTTCTAGGATGTTTGTGTTTTGCCACTAATCTAGTGAGGGGAGATAAATTTGGTCCTCGGGCAATAAGATCAGTATTTCTGGAATATGCTTCTATACAAAAAGGATATAAGCTATACAACATTGAGCAAAGGTCCACCTTTGTGAGCAGGGATGTAGTTTTCCATGAAGATGTATATCCCTTTCAATAGGTTACTGAAAATTTCAGAGTATTCCCTCAGACAACTTCTATAACCAACACTAATTGCATGTTGTCACCTGTTAGTAGCAAGGGTGATAGTTCTCTTGAGACTGATCCTATTAATACAGGAGACAGTACACCTATACATGAGATATATGACACATCATCTGATCCTATATTTTCTATTCCCAGCGGTGTAGAAGAGGCTGCCCTTCCTGCTTCAGAGACACAGACACCAGTTGTTGACAACCATGCTTTGGTACAAAATGAGGCACCTCTTGCTTTTGATTTGAGGAAGTCTGGCAGGACCATCAGACCTCTCATTTGGCTCAAGGATTATATTAGACCTCAAAGAGGGTCCAGTTCAGCACATCATTGCTTATACCCAATCAGTGATGTCATGCATTATGGTGGTCTCTCAGCCAAATATCAAGCTTATGTTGCTAAGGTTTCTTCAGAAACTGAACCTACATCCTATTATGAAGCGGCTAAGGATGTAAGATGGGTTGAGGCCATGAAGGCAGAGATTCGAGCATTAGAAGACAATCAAACATGGGAAGTTGTGACATTACCTCATGGAAAGAAGCAATTGATTGTAAATTGCTATATAAGATCAAGTATATAGCTTCTGGAAATATAAAAAGATTCAAGGCTCGATTGGTGACTAAAGGATATATCCAGAAGGAAGGTTTGGATTATTAGGAAACATTTTCACCTATAGTGAAAATGGTCACAGTTAGGTCTGTGATTGCTATTGCAGCGGCAAAAGGTTGGGTCTTGCACCAAATGGACGTGTACAATGCTTTCTTGCAAAGTAATTTGGAAGAAGTATATATGTATATGCCTCAGGGATTCTCACATTCAGCAGGTAAAGCACAAGTTTGTCGACTGCACAAGTCCCTTTATGGGCTTAAATAGGCCTTACGTCAATAGATCATCAAGTTAACCACCACTCTTCTTCAGTCAAGGTTCAAACAAAGTCACATTGATTATTCTTTGTTCACCAAACATCGTAATGGAAGAATAGTCATCATTCTAGTATACGTGGATGACTTACTCATTACTGGAGATGATGATGCACTTATATCAGACACTAAAGACATACTTCATCAACGTTTCAAAATAAAAGATTTGGGGGATCTAAAATATTTTTTGGGAATTGAGTTTACGAGGAGTAAGGAAGGCATTCTGTTGCATTAGAGGAAATATTCCCTTGAACTTATCTCTGATGTTGGTTTGGCAAGGGAAAAACCTATAGGGGCTCCTATTGAGGTGAATCAGAAGTTAACCACAGCTGAATTTGATCATTAATTTGGTGTTAACAATGATTCTTTGCTCGCATATCCTAGAGCCTACTAAAGATTGATTGGTAGGTTACTCTACTTGACTATTACTTGGCCAGATATCTCTTTTGCAGTGCAATGTTTGAGCCAGTTCATGCATGCTCCTAAGACCTCACACTTAGAAGCTGCATTAAGAGTGATCGGGTACTTGAAGAAGAATCATGGTCTAGGGATTCTTATGTCATCTACATGCTCTACCAAGTTGTAAGCCTATTGTGATGCTGATTGGGCCTCTTGCCCAAATACCATATGGTCTGTAACTGGTTATTTGGTTACACTTGGTGATTCTCTCATTTCTTGAAAATCCAAGAAGCAAAATACTATTTCTCGCAGTTCAGTTGAGGCTGAGTACAAGAGTTTGGCCTCAATAATGGCAAAGATTGTGTGGTTAGTTGGTATGTTCAGTGAATTGGGGGTCTCTCTCACTCTGCCAGTTCCACTTTATTGTGACAGTAAATAAGCTATGCAAATTTCTGCTAACCCAGTTTTTCACGAAAGAACTAAACATATTTATATCGATTATCATTTCATCTGTGAGAAGGTGCAACAGGGGCTGGTAGAGACTGTGTATTTACCTTCTGTGGATCAACCTGTTGATCTCTTGACAAAGGGGTTGAGTTGTCTTCAACATGATCATTTGCTATCCAAGCTAGGCCTAAAGAACATTTTCATTAGACCTAGCTTGAGGGGGTGTTGAGGAATGTACTGATACAGGACAAAGTAGTTAATGATAGTTAGTTTGTTATTTAAATCATAGTTAGCTAACTAGGATACATAACAATAACTATGGTTGAGTTAGAAGTCAGTTAGTATAAATAGTAGTTAGTCGGTTAGTTGTATACAGTTGGATTTTATTTTTCAATGGAACAGTGAATTCTCATTTCCAGCTCTTCCTTCTCTTCATCTTCGATTCTTTCACACTTTTTGATCCAACTGATAATTGATTGAATTCATCAAATTGACACACCATTTCAGCAACATAAAACCAGCCACGTACCACCGAAAACTACCCCAAATCAGTGTAAAAATCAGCCTGAAATTACAGTCCAAACCCAGTCGAGTTGAACCCATTCGGGGTTGCCGATTCCAATTCGAGTATCTAGTTCATAGCTTCGCTTGAGGATTACTGTTTTGGAGCTTCTCTTTCACTGTACCCGTTGTATAATTCCAGCAATAAAGGTCTGTTCTTTCATCTTTTCACTGGTTATTTCATCTGCGTGTTTCGTTATTTGTTTGCATAAATGAATAGACAGCATGAAACTTTAATTCGTTTGATTGATGCTTAGTCATTTAATTTGATTATTTCTTTGTTAACTGAGTTATGGTTGAAGTTTTATTTGGTTTATTGTTTAGAGTGAGTTTCTATCTTTATATTGCTATGCTTTACTAGAAATAGATAATTGCAGTATTTTAATTTTGACAATAATTAGCTATGGCTATAAAATAAGTAAACGGCTAAATGTGGCAAAATTGGTTATGTTGTAAATAGTTGGTGCCAAAATGAAATGGGCTAGATCTAAAGCTTAGCACAAAAGGGTTTCAAATGCCATTTTTGGGCCAAGAACGACTCTGCCTAGGCCCACCTATCCCACTTCAATTTTGGCCCATTCTCAATAGCTTTACAAGTCAGCCCATTTCTTATAAACTAATGAATCGTTTGAATTCTTCTAGCTCGAGAAGATAATTAAACTCAATAATCTCAGAATTAGTAAATGAACAACGTTTGAACATTCGTAGCTTGCTTTAGGCAAGATCAATAATAAATTATCGTGATTATGGGTACGATTTTCGTGGCATAGTCATGATATATAATTCCAAATACAAGTGCACGTTTGCGTAAGTAACAATAAAATTAAACATGTTATAAATTGCGGGTGCGTTTCACGCGACGTGATTTACGACGTGTATAAAACGATAAGTGTACACATCGTATTTGTTCTAAAATAAATCCATAAATGCTCGAAATGAGTTAAAATAAAATCAAAAGCGGTAAAATGGTCAAACGCACATAGGTCTAAAATGTGTAATCATCAGATATTTAAGCCAGGTATATTTGTTGAGCGACCGAGCTAAAATTACGGAATTCGAGAGTGCCTCACGCCTTCTCCTGGGTTAACATAATTCCTTACCCGATTTTTTGTATTTTACAGACTTTAAAAAGAGTCAATTTTTCTTGATTTGAGATTTTAAAATAAATGGTGACTCGGAACACCATAATTAAATAATTTCGAGTGGCGACTCTAAAAATAAAACAAAAATAATCCATTTCCAATTATGTTACTTAAATTGAAAAAACTCCTTATCTTCGAGAAAAGGAGGTGTGACAGTGATATTGTAAAAGTAGTGCTTTATTTTATCCCGTCTTTATCTTTGTTAAACGTTTGTGCATATTTAGTTCAAGT
This sequence comes from Nicotiana tomentosiformis, assembly GCF_000390325.3. Taxonomy (NCBI): domain Eukaryota; kingdom Viridiplantae; phylum Streptophyta; class Magnoliopsida; order Solanales; family Solanaceae; genus Nicotiana; species Nicotiana tomentosiformis. The sequence continues at coordinate 28,105,638 of NC_090822.1, forward strand.
ATATGTGCTGCTTCATTAGATTCAACTCTAATCTCTTTCTCCAAATCTTTGATTTCTCAGTCTTATCTTTTATTGCAAGAACCCTCAATAATAATTTTGAAAATCTTTAGCAATATGAAGAAGAGATTACACCAACTCTCTTCTCTCTATCTAATATTGAACTCGATTGTAGTTCTTGAGTAAGTTGTTGAAGAACAATTCTCTTTCATTTATTCTTTAGGCAAGCTCGATTCTTTTCGTTTTTGTCTCTGATTTTCTGGGTTGCTACCCCAAACTCCTAAATTTTCATCTCCCTCCTCTCCCATGGTCTTATATATTTTTATAGAGGAAAAGTCTAAAATCATACATAATCTTTGACTTTAGACTCAAAGTAATACATATTTTTTCACATGGAGCACTAATACTACATTTACTTTAACAAAGTGGTGCACTTTTAGTCATAACACTAAGAAAAAGCCCAAAAACATACATTATCTTTAGCTTTAGACTCAAAGTCATATATATTCTTCCACATGGAGCACTAATAGTCCATTTACTTTAACAAAGTGGTGCACTTTTAGTCATAACACTAAACACATTTTAATTTTTAACAGAAATCTAAGATCTAACAAAATATATATTCCCTTTATTTTCTTGTTTACCGAAAAAAATAAAGATGACAGATTTATCTAGATAGCAAATAGTAAATATACATAGAATTTATTTACTATACGTAAAATATATATTTTACTAAGAAATGTTAAACACTGTTAATTTTTATTTGCAATGATTTTTATCTAAATAACCTCAAATGTTATCTAGATTTTTCTCACAAAGATCTATAGAAAAAGAAAAAAAATCAGTGACCAAAAGAACCAATAAATTAGGCATTCAAGCTAAAAAGAACATAAATAACCTAATTACTCGGACTTGGCAATTTGGGTGCCATACCCATGTCGACACGATACTGACACGGGTAAGGGTGTGGGATCTGGGTCGGATCCGGTCAAACGAGATCGGGTGTGTTGACCAAACTTTTGGGAAAATTTTTGAGAATTGATTTCCCTAAGTAAAGATTTGAAGAGATGGAAAACGAAATACCTTCCATTACACTGCTATGTAGTAATTTATACTAGTCCTTTTGAAGCTTTTTGTCTTGATCAATCTTCTTGTTCATGCTACAGGTTTATGAAATTAAGAGCTATAATATTTTTTAGGGCAGAGAAGTTGAAGATGGGTGGTGGACTACTAGACTGAGCTTATTTGGAAGGCATGGGTCTTGTTCTACTGGAAAAAAGCAGAAACATGGAAAACAATTTATTGGGGAAGAAGAAGAAGACAGCGATGCAGAGAATAAGGAAGAAGAAGACTTAGACCAGATAAATAAGAAGACGGGAATGCAGAGAATACGGAAAAAGAAGATTTTAGACTAATTAGGAATTGACTATTTTATTACTAGTTGATATGTATATGTTTGCTAATATTTTGCCGAGATAGACATTACATATAATATGTCTTCAATAGTTTTTTGTTTATAAAAATTACAGTTTTAATTGTACCAAAAATAGTTATAGTTTTAATCAAAATAATAAATAATTATTTAATTGTAAACTAAATATAATTGTATATGCTTTAAAGACACATATTTTTATCTGAGTAAACTTCATATATATTAAATAAGTATATGCTCTAAATAAATAAATTTTATTAATTTACCTAATTATACTATTTTTAAATATTTTCTTTCTCAAAGAAACGGGGGATAATTTCTAAATTAATTATTAGCATGTAAATTTTTTGACAAATTACGTTCTCGCAAAGATCATGAAAATTTATAAATTGTACATAATAGAATTGACCCTTTAGTTCTCCACTATATGCTATGTTGTGACACATATTTTAAGACTAATTATAAATTACATGATTTGAGAATGAGCTAAAATAATTTTAAAAAACGATAAAGAAGAATATTCTTATATTATATTTGATTAGCACCACCAATTAATATTGAGTTATCGAAATACTTGAAATATAATTAATTATTCATGGTTAATGTTATATAGCTTTCAAACAAATCACATTAATTAACTAGGGAACTCTTCTTGTTAGATCATTTGATTCTTCCTATCAAATACAAGTTATGAACTATCGAAATACTTGAAATCTAAATAGATGTTTGATTGGAAATAACAATTGACTTTATCTCACTAATTTGACCGATAACAAGATATATCCACTATCGTATTAGGGATCCCTCTTGTTAGATTGTTTGATTCTTTCTATCAATACAAGTTCTAGAATATCGAAATACTTTAGAAATATAACAAAGAAGAATATTAGCGAATTTTAGAAAATAAACAAAGAATGAGAGAACTTAATAACACTTAATTTATACAATTAATATTGAGCTATTGAAATGCTTGAAATATAATTAATTATTCATGATTAAGGTTATATAGCTTTCAGACAAATCACATTAATCGACTAGAATAGGAAACTCTTCTTGTTAGATCATTTGAGTCTTCCTATCAACACAAGTTATGAACTATCGAAATACTTGAAATCTAAATATATGTTTGATTGGAAATAACGATTGACTTTGTCGGACTAATTTGACCGATAACAAGATATATCCACTATCATTTTAGGGATCCCGTCTTGTTAGATTGTTTGATTCTTTCTATCAATACAAGTTCTAGAATATCGAGCTAATTAATATTGAGCAATTGAAATACTTGAAATATAATTAATTATTCATGATTAAGGTTATATAGCTTTCAGACAAATCACATTAATCGACTAGAGTAGGAAACTCTTCTTGTTAGATCATTTGAGTCTTCCTATCAATACAAGTTATGAACTATCGAAATACTTGAAATCTAAATATATGTTTGATTGAAAATAACGATTGGCTTTGTTTGACTAATTTGACCGATAACAAGATATATCCACTACCATATTAGGGATCCCATCTTGTTAGATTGTTTGATTCTTTCTATCAATACAAGTTCTAGAATATCGAGTTAATTAATATTGATCTATTGAAATACTTGAAATATAATCAATTATTCATGATTAAGATTATATAGCTTTCAGACAAATCACATTAATCGACTAATTTAATCAATAATAAAATATACACAATATCATATGTAATTAAATAATGTTTAAGGTTATATGATTTTGGGGTTTGAGGTTTTAGTTTTGGAGTTTAGGGTTTGGAGTTTGATTAATAATTATATTTCTATTAAAATTAAAAAATATTTCAGAAATTAAAATAATAAAACTAAATGGTACAAACATCATTTAATACAATATTTTACTATCCCATGAAAAGTGACGTGAATTATCTTGTCCAAAAAGTGAATTATCATCATAAACTCCACCCATCATAATACCTTTTTGTTTATTGAATGAATTATTTGTCCAATAAGTCTATTGTCATCATAAACTACCCATCTCCCCATCAGAATATCTTTTTTCTCATTGAATGAATTTTCTTGTCCAAGAACAAAGACAAACAAGTCATTCTCACTCTCTCTGCTTCATCTCGACTTTCTTTGAATCCATAGCCGAAAAATTTTAGAATTTTTCTTCACCCAATATCCCTTAAAATGTCTTCATCAACAGCTGTGAAACAAAAAGGAAAAGGCATTTCAAGACCAACAAAAAGTGTTGCATCAGATTTTGATGACAAACCCTTATGGAATCATGTTAAAGTTCTTTCAGTTCCTCCTAATGGAGGTGGAAATAGAGTGTGGTCTTGTAATTTTTGCAATAAACAAGTTACTGGTTCATATTCTAAAGTTAAAGCACATCTTCTAAAGATCTCTGGTCATGGCGTTGCTATATGCAAAGAGATTACTCATGAAGTATGTGCAACATTGAAGATGGAGAACGAAGAAGCTGAAAAGAAAAAAACTGACGCACAACTGAATGCAAGAAAAAAGGCAGATTATGTATCTCTACCGGAAGGTTCAGACTTATTACAACTGAAAAAAAGAAAAGGTTCAAATGGTAGAGCACTAGAGAAATCTTTTAACATTTGTAACAGAAATATTGCCGACAAGTTGGCGGCTCGTATGTTCTACGCATCAGGTTTATCATTTAACCTTGCAACTTCTCCTTACTATAAAAAATATTCGGAGTTTTTGGCAGCAAATTCTTTGCCTGGTTATGTTCCGCCAACTTTTAATAGGTTAAGAACAACTCTTTTGGCCCAAGAAAAGGCTCGTGTTAATAGAAAACTACAACCTATTAAAGATACATGGAAAAGAAAAGGATTGTCGATTTGTTCGGATGGATAGTCAGATATTAAAAGGCGACCATTGATAAATATAATGGAAGCATCTAGTGGCGGACCAATATTCTTAAAATCAATCAATTCAAGTGGGATTATTTAGGATGGTGAATATATTGCTAAGTTATTTATTAAAGCCATAGAAGATGTCGATGCAGAGAATGTTGTCCAAGTTATCACTGATAATGCAGGTAATATGAAGCTTGCCGGTTCTATTGTTGAGCAAACTTTTTCGCACATATTTTGGACACCATGTGTTGTTCATTATTTGAATCTTGCTTTAAAAAGTATGTGTCAACCTTCAGAAAAATTAACTCACTTTAAAAATTGCGAATGGATATTAAAGTTGATTAGTCAAGTGAGTAGCTTAAAAAATTTTGTGGTGAATCACGACATGGCGCTTGCCATTTTCCAAAAGTATTCGGAGTTATCTTTGTTGAAAGTTGCGGAAACAAGATTTTCTTCCCATATTATTATGACTTCTCGTATTCATAGAGTTAAATCGTCATTGGAAAAATGGTGATGGATGACGAATGGAAGAATTATAAAGGAGATAAAGTAATTGAAGCTAAAGCGTGCGAAATAAAATCTCTTGTGATGGATGATGAATGGTGGAATACTATTGAATACTTGTTGAGGTGTACGGAGCCAATAGTATCCATGCTTAGAAGTGCCGACCTTGATTGTCCAAAATTGCACCCTATTTACGACATGTGGGATACAATGATTGAAAAGGTGAAGGTGATTGTATTTGAGCATGAGGGGAAAGATCTTATTACCGGCCAATCGAATTTTTTTGCTACAATTCAAGGAATTCTTGTGGCAAGGTGGAATAAGAGTAATACTCCATTGCATTGCATGCACATTCATTGGTTCCGAAATATTATCATGAGTCATGGCTTAAAGGTGAAAGCAACGGGTTAAGAAGACTTGCTCCTAATGAAGATATAGAGATTTCACAAAATAGGCTCAAATGCTTTCAAAGATATTTCAAGGATCCGAATGATTTAAAGAAAGCTTCTTTGGAGTATGGGACATTTTGTTGTGGGAATGGTTACTTTGGTGAGCCTCATGTAATTGATGCTATGGGGTATGAGGAGCCTTTATCTTGGTGGGCTAACCATGGTGTAAATGCTCCACTTTTACAAAGTCTGGCTTACAAATTGCTTTCCTAGCCAACTTCTTCATCTTGTTGCGAGAGAAATTGGAGTGCTTTTTTATTGATTCATAGCATCAAGAGAAACAAGCTAGCTACTTCTAGAGCCAAAGATTTAGTTTTTATCCATTATAATCTTCGCTTGCTCTCTCGAAGAAAGGAAAAGTATACAAGTGGTCCAAGCAAATATTGGGATTTAGGTATATCCGTATACATACATATCCATGATTTGATATTTCTTGAGTAATTTCTTTAGCATGATAAGTTCCTTTCACAATCTTCTAAATTTATTTTGGTGTTGTTTTAGGTGGGGATTATTTTAATATTGATGAAAGTATCAATGATCGAGTTGAATTGTGAATAGACGAACTTCAACTAGAAGGAGTCTTCTTTGAAGAGGAAGTTTAAGATTTGCAAGAAGTTGACATTGAAGAGATTGAGGAAGATGACCTTTGAATAGAATGTACTCATGCACAATGTTTCAAGTGACAAGTCTAGCGTAGTTTAAATGTGTATGCTATGTACTTATTTTTTGTCTATGAACTTGTGAACTTACAATTTCTGTAAGACTTTTTGGTGGTCATTTGAGTAACTTAATTTGAATAGCTAATTATTTAAAACTTTTGAATAGTGACTCTTGAATATATGTTAATCTATTTAGTTCTAAGTTCTAACTTTCAAAAGTATGTTTCATTTCTTTTGTATCTCTAAATCTCTTTATAACTTTTATTTATTATATTTCAACAAGTTTATAATAACTTATTTTAATACTTTGTTGTGCGAGTTGTAGGAAAATTAATGAATCATGCCATTTTGGAGAGTGTCTACGTGCCTGCCTACAACTTGAAAACTAAATGACTCAGTTACTACACTCTACAAGGCACAAGTTACACGTAAGTTTTCCATATAATCTCTCATAATTATGCATATCTCTATAACTATATTTCTAGATTTTTAATTTATTTTTGCCGAATCTCCGCACCCGTACCCGTACCTAGATCCGTATCCTCGAATCCTAAAATTTAGACCATGAAGGATCTGACCTTTGGATCCGCACCCGTGTCGGACACCTGCACCCGAGTCCGAGTAACTTAGTAAATAACTACTTATCAGAATTATTAATTTGAAAGAAAAGATTATCTCTCAGCACAAGGGTATAAAATCTACAGCCGAATTTACAAGTGGTATGAAGTTTAGAAAGATCCACTGCCCTGTTCTTCATCTTTTTTTTTTCTTTTTTACGTAGAATCTGAAAAAATGACAGTCCACCTGCAGACCTGCTGGATGTTCTTGGATGATGTCTGCTCTGATCATAGATTTGAATTGTCAGCAAAAAGATGAGAGAGTCTTGTACAGTTATGCATCTGCTTAAGAGAACACCAGTATTAGGTCGCAGTTTGCTCGTCACATGCCTCAACGAGCAATAAAGGAAATGAACAGATCTGAATTAGTCAATTTATGAACCTGGTAAGTCAGAATTTATTTAAAGGCAGCATTGCTATAGCTTAAAATGGAAAAGAAACTCTCTTTCATTAAGCCAAGTATTTTATCTTGCAACAACCTTTATATTAAGACGTACAAGCCATTAGAAACTTTTGATTAGTCTGCAAAATGTTCAAAGTTCAGTACTATTCAATCAGCCATCCAAGAGAGTTAGAGAAACTGACTAGATTTTATAATTATTGAATGAAACCCGAAATACAATTGCATTACTGCGATACAGACAAACTTCATTTTAATGTGGAAAGTGGAAGTGATAGCAACACATTTAAAGAGGTAAAGTCTGAAAAGCGGAGCTTCTTTCTCATTAAACGTGTTGTCGAATCTTAAACTAAACTTTTAAGAGGCGGATTTTCTGGAGTTGCATGTATACTAAAAATAGATTTTTATTTTTACTTGTGACTTTACGCATATCAAGAGAAGACAAAAAAAAATTTCTGTTATACCCACGGTATTTATTACTCATTTCAAATCCTTTTCTCCAATCCAATAAAATATGCATCAATTAATATGGGCATCATAGTAAATTATACACTTCATTTATTATTTCTTAAGGGTCGTGAAAAGTCAAAACGTATCAAGTAAAAGTGAACGGATGAAGTATATAAAAAGAGTTAAAAAAAAAGGAGCAATAACACCCTTTTGACGGAACAAGAAAATGATTATTGCTCGTTTCTTTTCATAACCTCCTATATACTGGGATCTTTTCCATGTAATGGAGCTTCGACAGCAGCTAGGTCTAGAGAGAAGTGAGCATTACGTTCGTGCATAACTTCTATACCAAGGTTAACACGGTTAATGATATAGCTCAAGTATCCTTATAATTTCCTCTATATTGACATAATCAATACTATGTCGGAGTGAAACAAGAGATCTAAAGAAGAAGAGACGCTAGACTATATTAGTGACAAGCAAACCTCACCTGATAAGAATAGCAAGATAAAATATTTTCCTCCTCAACTTTCTACACAAGATTCGCATTTGGAACATAACCTTCTCTTGCCATCTCCTCAAACAAGTAGTCAAGTGCCTGGTGAATCTCATCTGCAATTGGATGGGATGAATTGCCAGCACTAAATTCAACAAGCTGAGAATCCATCTTAATCCAGCTACAGCCTGGAATTTTAGTCACACCTTTCTGTCGCATTAATTGTCTCATCCTTGCTGAATTATCCCATCTTCTGAGATTTGCATATATCTTCGATGATATTATATAATTACCCGAATTTGTTGGTTCCATCTCTAGAAGTAGCTGCATTACTCGTTTCACCAACATCAATATTTTTGAGCTTTTGACAGGCACCAAGCAATGCTCCAAATAAAATCTCATCTGGTTTTTGAGGCATCTTCTCAATAAACTCCCATGCTTCATATACGCGACCAGCACGAACAAAAGGTCAAACATGCAAGAGAAATGCTAAACTTTTGGAACCAATCCAAATGATGAACTCATTATATCAAACAAGTGCCTGCCTTCATTAACCAATCCTGCATGTACACATGCGGAGAGTACTCCAACAAACGTGACATCATCAGGACGGGAATCACTACTCTTGAGTGACATGCGCTTAAACAGGGATAATGCCTCTTGTGCTTTTCAGTGAAAGGCAAGAGCAACGATCATTTCCTTCCAAAAGACTTCATTTTTTCTAGGCATGCTTTCAAAAATTTGATATGCATCATCCAGATTGCCGCATTTTGCATAGATTTGAATTAAAGGCAGTAGCAACATATATGTGATGCTTATACCCCTGCTTGATGCATAGTCATCGATGCCTTTTCCAAAATCCAGAGCTCCAATTGCAGCCATCACACGCACACCATTTTCTCTTAACAAGTATGACCAACTTTCTTGAACTTAAACATCAATACCTACAACGTGAAGAAACTCATAAGACAATATAATATATTAAGTGTGTTGTAGACTTCCTTGACTTGTCCTTTAAAATTTTAAACTATCATCGCTGCTTACACTGTAATCATATAACATGAGGTAAGAAATGGAGCACATGAAATAAAGACAAGAAAAATTTAAGCTGATTAATTAGCGAGCAATAATTTGAGACTGTTTAAATCTTACACACAATTATTGATGACGACAGTAAGGCAATCATTCCCCATGCTCTTTTGCTCTTCTTGAAGTTCTTCCACTGATTTTGCAGCGGACATACTGCAGTCATACAATTCTATTGACTCCAAGCTATAAATTTCTCCAAAGTCTTTAGGGATTTCTTCCAGGCCTATGCAGCTTCTCAGAACTAGGCGTTGTAGTTTTGGGAAGTTAACACTCCCAGCTTCCCAGTGCCTCAGAAACGTCACACTGATTAGGAGGAACTTAAGTTGACTGAAAATCTCTTCATCATTTAATCTCCACTCATCATTTTCAAATACATCTTTTATTTTAAGCACTTCGAGGTTTGGCAACATTACAATATTTGTCATGTCTTCCAGTGGAAAAAGAGTATTTGTTAAAGTCAACCTCTTAAGAGATGTAGGTAAAGAAAACTTCCTTGGTAGCTGGCGACGGTAGCGTCCTTGGTACTTGAACTTCAATATTTCAAGTTCTTTTAAACAGGAAAGACTATCTAGGTGCTGGTAAATCTTATCTCTCTTGCATTCGCTCCAATTTCCATGAATCTTCAGCCTCTTAAGATTTGGAATAGCAGAAAACATTTCATAAGTACAGCTGGACAAATTTAGACAGGAAAGTCCCTCCAAATTTTCTAGCTTGAAACCAGACTTAGGGATTGCAAGAGAAAAGACTCTCTTGACGACTTGAAGATGCCTAAAATGTTTCATTTCCCAAATTGTCTCAGGTATAGTTGGAGGTTTAAGAGCTTCATGACGAAAAATGAAGGTCTGCAGATTGTATAGCTTTGACACTAACAGGTGAATATCATCACTACACCAGAACTGAAGGTATCTGAGATGTACTAATTTTGTTATCTCAAGAGGGAAATCTTGAAACTCATAATAAGGGATTACCAACACTCTTAGCAGTTTGAAGTGCTCAAAATGAAAAAATCCACCAAATCCACGTAAGTGCACTGTTCGGATGAGACTGGACTCCTCACAGCAATCAGCCTCATAAATGTACGGATGGAAGCTGTAGCGACGAACATGAAGCTTCTTTGCCGAAGGATTCGTGGCTTCGTGAGTTCTAGTAACCTGCAAGAACTTCTCTTTCTCAGCTTCTCTTAAAATCAAGTCGCGAACCAGATCATGGACACCACATGTTCTCGCCTCGCCATTAAATCTCCTCTTTCTAACCATTATCAGATGCCTACTAACAAGATCCTCCCAACAATCTCTTCCCTGTTCCATGCTTTTGAGCTTTTCTTTCCCTAGAAAACCCTCAGAAACCCATAAGTTGATCAACATCACAATGTTAACCTCGCTATCTTCTGGAAAGACTCCCATGTAAAGGAAACATGGTTTAAGGTGATTAGGTAAGTAATTGTAACTCATAGCAAGCACTCCTAGACATTTATCTGATTCATTAGCAGCAACTATACTTACACTTTTGGCAACATCTCTCCAACTTTCTGGTGTTCTAGCAATTTTAGAGAGATGTCCTGCAACCACTAGAAGAGCTAAAGGTAGTCCTTGGCATTTTTGTGCTACTTGCTTCCCGATATCCTTTAGTTCAGGAGGACAAATCTCATGTTTTACCCCAAACACCTTGTCATGAAGTAACTTCCAACTTTCATCTGAACTCAAGAGTTTCATCTCATGAGGAGGGCTGTCAGGGTCAGCATGAATAGCCAGATCTTTAAGCCTACTAGTCAAAATAATTCGACTACCATTGTTGTCGTCTGGAAAATTTCTTGTCATAAGATCCCAGACATCATTACTCCAAATATCATCCATGACAACTAGATACCTCTTACGCTTTAAGTTTTTGTATATCATATCCATCAGTTGATCATCAGTCTCTTTTATCTCATTTGAAGTACAAGAAAGAACACCTAACAACAAATCTCTAATTCGGTATTCTTGAGAGACTGTCACCCAAACATGGAAATCAAACCGATGCCTGATTTCAGAATCATCGTATGCCTTTTTAGCAAGTGTCGTTTTGCCTATCCCCCCCATTCCCAGAATTGGGACAACTTCTCGAGTAGACGGGGGCCCTGTTAATCTTCTCTTGATTTTTATCAAGTCGTCCTCAAGACCTACAACAATAGTTTCTAGCTTCAGATTTGCAACTTGTCTAGATGAATGACCCAGCTGCAGATTCTCATTCATTGGATCACCATAGCCATGGATTTTATCTGTACTGAAACTACTTCCAATCACCTCCCTTTTCACAAGGTCAATCTTTTCTACAAGTGGAGGCAAGATTTCGCATAATGCCTTGCTTGCTATCGTTCGATCCAGTTGATTAATTTCATATATCTTTAGTTCAATCACATCCTCTGCTTCATTTACTACAGTTCTAATATCTCTCTCCAGCTCTTTAATATGTCCATGATCTTGACTTCTCTTGCTCGTGTTCTCGAGAAAGTTTTGGAAATATTCAAGACTAACAAGGAGAGAGTCCACCATTATTCTTATTTCAGCACTTATCCAATGAGGCTGCAGCTGTACAAATTGCTCCAGAGTTCGTAAGAGAGAAATCACAGCAACATAAGCCATCTCTCTCACCAACTGTAGGACGAAAACCTACTTCGAAAATTTTTTGCTCCTCTCCTTATTAGTTTCCTAGATTAAACAAAACATCAATTTTGATAACAGGAAAACAAGAAAGAGTTCTAAGCCTCATCAAATGTTACCTATATTTAGCAGCTGGAAAGAAGCTACTGAATGTTTCTGCAGATTGATTCAAACAAAACCTGCAAAAAGTCAAAATCAACGCTGCAGTTTGTTGTTAAAAAGAGAATTTGAGAAATTATAAGACCAAAATTTACAAATAGCAAAGAAATGAAACTGAAAGGCAAACTATGATTAAAAAAGCCAAACTGTTTCTTGAAACCTGAAAAAGAATCTACATGACCCTTGGAATGTGACTTGTTGAAACTCACGGACCACAATATCATTTCTTTCATGTCTGGAAGAATGAATTTAGTGGTGTTTGGGTCCTACATTCCACATATGGGTATAGGTCAATTATTGCACCCATACTTATACACTCTTGGACCTGTTCATCTTTTTTTGACTAGTTGTGATACTCCAAGATTTTTATCACCTTTTCTTCCACTGCATAAATATACAAATGATTTTTCCATCGTATTTTTGGGGGGAAATTGCACTTTACACCTCCAAACTGCTGATTAAAAGATAATAGATTCACTTCTATTTTGCATTGGCATATACAAGAAAATTCTTAACTGCTCACAATTTGTTACATAAGAGAAAAATTCCCTTAGACAATAGAAATCAAAGAACTAAAAGGTCTTTCACAGTATGAGATACAGCTTTTAGCGCAAAAAGAAAGGAGAGGAAGAGCGACAGCCAGTAGAGATGGCAACGGGCAAGGCAGGGGAGGGGGGTGAAGCCTTAACCCGCAAACATTCAATTTCTCTAGTCTGTTTGCTGAACTTTTCACTCTTTAACTAAAACCAAAAATATCAGCAAAATCAGCCGGTCAAGGAGCAGCAAAATTGACAATCCACCTGCTGGATGTTCTTGGATGATGTCCACTATGGTTGTTGGATTAGAGAGAAGAATCTTGATATGCACTTAGCATGGCTGAGATTGCAGTAGCTTTTAATGGCCAGCAAGAAGATGAGAAAGTCTTGTACATTTATGCATGAGCCTAAGAGAACGAGTATTAGGTCGCAGTTTGCTAGTGACATGCGACGAGCAAGAAAGGAAAGTTTCTTGCACAAAAGCAGATTGTAGCTGATGTAAGGTTACACTGAAGCATACACAGTATAATTTGGGAAATCTTGGTTAAGTGTTTTACTTCTTGCTTGATCTCGGTGAAATCGCTATGTAAAGTTACTATGTCTGGTTCTGAAGCAGGCACAAAAAGTCCTACATCCACAGGTCAATGAGAAATACAGAGATTAAGAGTCATGAGAACTAGGTAACATGTAACGGACATATACTTGAGGTAATGAGCAGATATAAATAAGACCATATATGAACCTGGCAAGTTAGGATTCACATGGAATTGTGCCGAATACTAAAATCCAACAAACTGACAATGCATGCATTCAGCTCAAGCCCACACGAACATAAAGGTACCGAGTGCCCTATCCAACAATCTGAGCAGCAAGTTACATACTGTACGCAAATTGTAAAATATCTTAAATTAGTTGAATTTCGAGTAGCAAGTAATTCTACAATACTTGAAGAAGATATATGCTCTTTCACCATCTCAAGAGATATAAAACAAGTGACCCAAGCTTGAAATAGAACCTGGGCAGCATTGCTACAGCTTAAATAGAAAAGAAACTCTCTTTCATCAAGCCAGTTAATCTCTTGCAACAACCTTCATATTAAGACGCACAAGCCATTACAAATTTTCAATAATTTCTCATAAATTAGAGATTTTCAGCTATAGTTTGAAAAATATTCAAAGTTCATCACTATTCAAGCAGCTATCCGAGAAAGTAGAGAAAATGACTAGCTTTTATGATTACTGAATGAAATCCAACTAACATTGCATTATAACGCGATACCGGGTGGTGGATTTGTGTCTTAGGTCACAGGTTCAAGCCCCCACACCATGCAAAGCAAAGCCTGGTATTTAAGTGGAGAAGGGTAGAGGGGCGGGCCCATTATCCACCGAGTTTCGAAGGCTGCGGTTGGTCCAAAGAATCGGCCCCAGACGGATTTCTCGGTCATAAAAAAAATAAAATAACGCGATACAGACCGACTTCATTTTCATGTGAAAAGTGGCAGTCAGAGCAACGTATTAAAGAGGTATAGCTTTTTATCTTGAACCATGTTGTCAAAATCTTAAACTGAACTTTTAAGACCCAGATTTTCCTTAGTTCAATGCCTACCTTTTCTCTTTTCTTTTCTCGTATTTTTCTCTCTTTATAAATATGTTGAGGTTCCACCTGATAAGCATAACAAGAATTAAAATATCTTCATCCTCACCTTTCTATACAAGATTCACATTTGGAACATAACCTTCTATAGCCATCTCCTCATACAACAAGTCAAGTGCCTGGTGAATCTCATCTGCAATTGGATGGGATGAACTGCCAGCACGAAATTCAACGAGTTGAGAATCCATCTCAATCCAGCTACAACCTGGAATTTTAGTAACACCTTTTTGTCTCATTAATTGTCTCATCCTTGCTGAATCATCCCACCTTCTGAGATTTGCATATATCTTTGATGATATTATATAATTACCCGAATTCGAAGGTTCCATCTCCAGAAGTAGCTGCATCACTCGTTCCCCAACATCAATATTTTTCAGCTTTTGACATGCACCAAGCAATGCCCCAAGTAAAATCTCATCTGGCTTTTGAGGCATCTTCTCGATAAACTCCCATGCCTCATATACACGACCAGCACGAGACAAAAGGTCAACCATGCAAGAGTAATGCTCAACTTTTGGAACCAATCCAAACGACGAACTCATTAGATCAAACAAGCGCCTGCCTTCATCAACCAATCCTGCATGTACACATGCGGAGAGTACTCCAACAAATGTGACATCATCAGGGCGGGAATCACTACTCTCGAGTGACATTCGCTCAAACAGGGATAACGCCTCTTGTGCTCTTCCGTGAAAGGCAAGAGCAGAGATCATTGCATTCCAAGAGACCTCATTTTTTCTAGGCATGCTTTCAAAAATTTGATATGCATCATCCAGATTGCCGCATTTTGCATACATATCAATTAAGGCTGTAGCTACATATATGTCATGCTTTATACCTCTTCTTGACGCATAGTCATCAATGCATTTTCCAACATCCAAGGCTCCAATTGAAGCACATGCAGAAAGAACACTTACCAGCGTGATATTATTTAGGTTAACTCCTGTCTCCTTCATGGCATTGAACAAAGAGATTGTTTCATCGGACAACCCATTTTGTGCATACCTATAATATATATTATTAATTAGATCCATGGAAGAGTAGTAACAAAGGAGAATAATAAAATAGTTGTACTAGTAAAACAGAAAATCAAAAAACTCAACAAGATAAGACAGAAATCAGAGCAGGCTTCATATTTTATATGCTGGAAAACAAAGTTACCCCTTTGGTTGTCTAAATGCACATCCATTTGCAAAAACTAAAATGACCAACTAATAGAATTAAACTAGCATGGATTTTCACATCGATTTTGTTGAAAGAAATACTGCAAGCCATATTCAAATTTGGTGTACTCGTTGTCCAAATAGTAAAATGATACAAACAACAACGACAATTGTGCCTCGGTCTCAAGCAAGTTGAGATTTGATATATTAATCCTCATGTTTCTCCATTTAAATTCATCTCAGGCCAACATTAGACAAAATAAAATTTTAAAATAAGTACTAGAAAGCACCAAGTGTAGCGGCTGCGGGTTTCCCTCTTAACAAAAAAAAAAAAAAAAAAGTACTAGAAGTTCTCTATATTTTCTACTGGCATAAAAATTTCCGATAGAGCTAAAAACTCCCAGAAATAAGGCCTCAAGTAAATGTACTAACATGACTAAAATCTATTCCGAACTAACTGGTATCACCTATTTAAATTTTTTTTCCCACTGGGAACCAAATAGTAAACTGATGATCTCAATAAAACAACACCTGACCTTGCAATGCAAATAGCCAAGGATATAAAAAGGTAAAATAAGTGTTTACCCTGAAATCATCGCATTCCAAGTAATCACATCTTTCTTCTTCATGCCATCAAAGATCCTTCTAGCAGAAACCAAATCTCCACACTTCCCATACATGTTAATCAAAGCAGAACCCATAAAAGAATTCAGCTCCATTCTCTTCTCCATAACATACTCCTCTACCCGCTTTCCCAAATTCACATCCCCCAAGTCACCACATGCCCCAAGAACACTCACAAGTGTCCTCTCATCAGGTTCAAACCCCTCATTCCTCATCTCAATAAACAATCCCACTGCCTCTCTCGAGCAACCCGTTTGAGCATACCCTGAAATCATTGAATTCCACGAAACCAAATCTCTTTGCGACATTTCATCAAACATTTTCCTTGCAAAACCCATCTTCCCAATTCTTGAATACATAGTAATCAAGGAGTGACCAACGTGAAAATCCACAAACAACCCATTTTTCACCACCTCACAATGAGCTAATTTACCAAGTTCCACTGCTAAAAGATTCCCACAACACATAAACACAAAAGGATAAGTGAAATTATCCGTTTTCAAGCCTAAAGACTTCATTTTGTAGTAAAGTTCCAAAGAAAGATCAAATTTTTGCCATGTTGTAGTTAGTCCTCTTATCAATATATTAAATGCATACTCATTGGGGCTATGAATATGTGAAAATAGAAGAGTGGCATAGTTGAAATGTTTTAGGTCTATAATTTTTGAGAGCAAATAGTTGGCTTTGTCTATAGAGTAAATTAACATTTGGGTATGAATTTGTTGGACTTGTTTGATTGTTATGCATTTATTTAAGAGGCGTAAGAGTTGTTGAGTAATGGGAGAATATCCTTGTTGATTATTGAAAGCCTGTTTTGTTGCTTCAATTGAGAAAAAGCGGGAGATTTTACATGGTTGGAGTTCAGCTCTAAGAAACATTGTTTGTTGAGGGGGACTCTGTGAGAAGCAGATCAAAAGATTTACATTAATTTGGATCCATATTTGGGCTTTCGAATTTACTGTCGCAATTGGGTTACTTTGCTGAGATTTGGCGAACGGCGCATTTTCATATAGGTTCATATATACACACTTTTGGGACCATTATTGAAATTATACTTGCATTGTACAAAAATTTAGATACTATTTTCGCTTCAATCTATTCGATGCAACTTCAAAAATTAAATCTGAAGTTATTATGTCTTTCAAATACAACTTAAAAATTCAAATCTGAGTTGTTCAATCTCTTCAATACAATTTTAGAAATCAAATTTGAAATTCTTCCATCTCTTTAATTCAACTTCAGAAATTCAAATATTAAGCATTTCAATCTATTGAATACAACTTAAGATTTTGAATCTTAAATTCTGAAATATAAATTTGTCCTTTGAATCTCAATAATCTAATACACGATTCAATGTCCAAATCTACTCCAAATGAGCTCAAATTTGAAACATAACTTTCAAATATCGTAAAGAACAAATCTCAATCATCAAATTGTCAAAACAACAACAAATTTAACAAACTCATTTTGCAACCAAGAAGAACAAGAAGAAGAAGAAATTATAAGCACAAAGAAGAAGAAAATAGCAGTAAAGAAGAAGAGAAAATTGTATTATCTGAAATTATCCAAAGTAGGTATCATTTAAAAAAAATTTAAAAAATAGGTACAAATTCAATGGGTGGCGCATGACTGTGCGCCACATAAAAATTTTAATATTTCAAGACGCCATTTAAGTCATAGTTGAAGTTCCTAAGAACCTGTTTGATCATAGATTTTGCTAAAATAAATTTGGGTTTTATTTGGAAAACACATGTTTGTCCATAGATTTTGCTTATATTTTGGCAAAATCCCAAAGCCCAAAACCAGCTCAATAGCTGGTTTTGGGCCAAAATATCACTATTGCATTTCTAAAAAATTGCCTTAAACTTTTATATTTTATAAAAGAGCCCACTATTTATTATTTTATAATAATGTTGTTTCATCTTCTCGGTCACCTAATAGTGTATCATGTAGTTCATTATAAAAATAATAATTTTGTATCAAATTTATTTATGTTCAGGATTATGGTTTGCGATAATATAATGAATGTTATTGATAATGGTACCGTTGGGTATTTGTGATAGTTTTTAGAACTTGTGGTTATAAATTATGTTTCATATTTTTTTCAAAATAAATTTGGAAAATATGTTTTGAAAACTGATGTCCAAACACATTTTAATCTTCAAACCAAACTTCACCCAAATCAGATTTTTCAGAATAAATTTGAGAATTTATGACCAAACGCTAGCTAAATTTTGCAAGTTTAGTCTCTTCAAATGAACTTCTGACGAGCAAGTCTGAAGTTCAGACACGCATATGAAATTTGGCTTATTATAGTTTAGCTTTAGACAATTTGGAAGTCGTCAAACCCCAAATATTTTTGAAGTTCAGGCATATATGACTTAACTTCAAGAATTTGTACATAGAGTTCTAACATCTTATGTTTCTCAAATATTCTTCTTTCTTTAGTACAAAATATTAAAAAAATATTGATAATATGTCAAATTGAAAGTAGTTTATATAAGTTTTTAATGACAAGAGTGGGTTGCTCTAGTGGTGAGCACCTTCCACTTCAAATCAAGAGGTTGTGAGTTCGAGTCACCCCAAGAACAAGGTGGGGAGTTCTTGGAGGGAGGGAGCCGATGGTCTATCGGAAATAGCCTCTCTACCTCAGGATAGGGGTAAGGTTTGCGTACACACTACCCTCTCCAGATGAAAGAAAACAAGAAGGAATTGTGGAAAATTTTCTCTACTCTGTATTGATAATGTAAATCCCTATATATACAGATTTATCCTACCGTAAATAACAAATAAAAAATATTTCTATATACTTGTACTACTCCTATTTGTCTACTATGTAACAGAAAAACCACAAATTATTCTTTCCCATGTGCTCATGTGAGAAGCACGCGAGATTTGCTTCTTGAATCATCCTTATGTACAGGTGTTTAAAATATTGATCAGATGGTTGAGAATAAAGGATCATGACCATCCATGATTCTTCCACGTGTAGGGCTGAGCTACAATTGATAAAACACTTAGGCAACATAACATAGAGAAGTTCAAAACTCTAAGAGGTCGTTTGGTAGAGTGTGTAAGAGAAAATAATACATGCATTAGCACTGTGTATTAGTAATACCTTATTTGGTACACTTTTTTAACCTATGTATAACCAATACAAGCATTAGTTATACATCTTATTTGGTATTATCTTATGTAGAGCTAATGCATAGAAAACCATGGCATTAGCAATACAAAGGCTATTAATGCATGCATTAGCATGGTTAAAGACAAAATTATCCTTAAAGTCCCTTAAAGTTAAAGAATATGGAGGGCATTTTTGTAAACAATTAATTTTCTTAAAAATTATGCAATGCATTTTAATTTTTAATACACCACACCAAATAATGCATAAGAAATAATCTTTATATAACTAATGATTGTATTACTAACCCCTGCATTACTAACCCATGTATTACTAATACACCTTATTTAGCATTATTCTTATACGCCCTACCAAACGACCCCTAAGTGTGTGTCTGAAATGTTTCTTCTTCTTCCTTCCCTTTTCTGTGTGAAGTTCTGTGTGAAAATGGCTATGAAGAAGATGGCTTCTCTTCATCATCCCCCCTCAAGCTGGAGGGTAGAGACAACCCCCAGCTTGCTCATGATGTTGGTGTGAGAAACCCCAGATAATGGTTTGGTAAAGAGATATGCGATTTGGGATTTCGAAGGAACGAATGAAAGAGATATCAAACCAGCAAGAAATTGTTTTCTAATAAAATGACAATCCAACTCTACATGTTTAGTCCGTTCGTGGAAAATGGGATTGCGGGCGATATGAATCGCCGCCTGACTGTTAGAGTGTAAAGGAACCGGCAAAGTTGGAGGAGCCGATAAATCAGCAAGAAGTCGAACAAGCCAAGTGATTTCAACAGTCACCCGTCTCATGGATCGATACTCAGATTCAGCGGATGACAAAGAGATGGAGATCTGCTTCTTCGATTTCCATGAAATGGGGGCACCTCCAAGAGTAATAAAAAAATCACTGACGGAGCGACGAGAATCTTTACAAGCAGTCCAGTCAGCGTCGCAAAAAGCGACGAGATCAAAAGAGGGAGCAGAAGAGAGAAGGATACCTTGGCCTGGTCTGATTTAAGATATCAGAGTACCCTAAGACCAGCAGAAAAATGTGAAAGAGATGGCCTTTGCATAAATTGACTGAGGCAAAGAACAGCAAAACAAAATATCTGGCCGAGTATTAGTGAGATAGTTAAGTTTACCCACCAATCGTCGATTAAGAGTGGGATCCTCCATGGGTGGTTCTAATTCAGTGTGCAATTTGGAGTATGGATCAAGAGGAGATGAGACAGTAGGCCCTTTACAATAAAACTCAACCAGTAGTTCCAAGGTAAATTTTCTTTGACTGACTATGTACCCTTGTTGTTCTCTGAGTATTTTCATCCCCAAGAAATAGTGAATATGTCCTAAGTTCTTGACTTTGAATTCAGAATCCAAAAATTGAGTAATATGTTGTATCTCTGTGGCATCATTTCCTGTGATAAGAATATCGTCAACATATACCGTTATGATGGATATTCGCTTGTTTGTGTGTTTGTAGAATAGGGAATAGTCATTCAAGGAACTAGAATAGCCTTTGTAGCTTAGAGTACCTACTAAACGAGCATACCATTGCCTTGAGGCTTGTTTAGTCCATAGAGTGATTTCTTTAATAAACACACCTAATTAGGATGAGAGGGAGTGAGACCAGCTGGAAATTTCATATACACCTCTTCCTTAGATCTCCATGCAGAAATGCATTGTTAACATCTAGTTATGAGACCTCCCAACCTTTATTAACATCTACAGTCAATAAGCATCTGATGGTGGTCATCTTGACCACTAGACTGAAAGTCTCAGAATAATCAATGCCTTTCCTTTGTATATCTCCCCTAACAACCAGCCTGGCTTTCAACCTCTCAATTGACTCATCTGATTTGTGTTTGACCTTGTAAATCCATTTACAAGGCAATGCCTTCTTGCCTAGGGGTAAAAAGAGAACATCTTAGGTGTGATTGAGTTGAAGAGCTTGAATTTCATCTTCCATAGCTTTTCTCCATCCAAGATCTTGGAAATCTTGAGTATAACTGGTAGGCTAAAAGACTGTGGAGATAGATTTGAAAATAGCTTGATTGTTGAGAGAAATAGCTCCAAAAGAAAACACATTAGGATGAGAGACATGATGAAAACATGATGAGGTAAGATCAGAGAAAACAATGTTATTGCAGACATAGTCATTAAGATAGGTAGGTTTGTGGAAAATCCTCTCAGATTTTCTTAGAGGAGGTGGTGGTATTGAGATTGTAGGCTAGTAACAGATAGAGGAGTTCCAGGATTATTGAGAGAAATAGGGGTGCTATACTTAGAAGTATTTGGATGTAGAAGGTCAGGAGAGTGTGACTGATAATAAGTGGTTGAGTTGGTAGATAGGAAATCCTGAGAAGTGATTGAGGTTAGAGGAGCAGAAACAAATGGAAAAATTGCTTCATGGAATTTAACATCTCTTGAGATAAATACCTTCTTAGAATGTAAATCTAGCAATTTGTATCCTTTCTGATGCTATGCATATCCCAGAAAAATACAAGCTTGTGCCCTGGGATCAAATTTGCTTCTGTGTTGTGATAAAGTAGAGGCATAGCATAAGCATCTAAATGACTTGAGTTGTTCATACTGTGGACACCTTTTAAACAAAATCTCATAAAGTGTTTTTCCTTTTATAACTCTAGAAGGAAACTTATTGATTAGATATGTAGCAGTCAAAACACACTCTCCCCAATATTGA
Organism: Nicotiana tomentosiformis; assembly: GCF_000390325.3. Taxonomy (NCBI): domain Eukaryota; kingdom Viridiplantae; phylum Streptophyta; class Magnoliopsida; order Solanales; family Solanaceae; genus Nicotiana; species Nicotiana tomentosiformis. The sequence continues at coordinate 28,127,185 of NC_090822.1, forward strand.
ACAGGAACTTGTGACTGAAAATACAATCCTCTTGCCATTTCCAAAAGGTGCCTATATTTTCTTTCAACTACCCCATTATGCCGGGGAGTTGCTACACATGAAGTTTCATGTAAGATGCCTTGAGACTGAAAGAAATCAGACTGAAAAGATCCCTTCTCCAGTTCCATTGCATTATCAGATCTGATTCTTTTAACTTTTTTTGTAAAATGTCTCTCCACCATAACTAAGAAAGATTGTAAGACATTGAAAGCATTATTTTTGGAACTTTAAAGAAAAGTCCAAATTTTCCTACTAAAATCATCAACCACAGTTAAAAAATATTTATATCCATTGTAAGTGGCATTTTTGAATGGTCCCCATACATCAATATAAATAAGATAAAAAATTCCATGAGTTCTGATTTGACTCAAAGGAAAAGGTAATCTAGTTTATCTATATTTTGGACAAATATCACACACACAATTGAAATTGGAAGGAAAATGAATGAACTGAAGATTTTTCATTACTGAGAATGGCAGATGCCCCAATCTAACATGCCATTAGAGTACATTAGAATCCTCTGTATTGGAATTATAAACAGAACAAGAAACTTCACTAGTAACTAGAATGGAATCACTTTCTTATGAAATTGAAAATGCATTGGTATTTAAACTAGAACCAAAATCTATCTTAGGTGCTAGCCTCCAGCAGGTACAATCCTCTTCTTAATTCACCAAAAACTTGTCCCCTCCTCATTTAAGGGACATGCATGATGCATCCACTAGAAGTTAGATTGAGTGAGCAATGAAACTGGACACACAACTTATGGATTGATAGTAAATTATATTTGAAAGAAGGAACATAAAGAACCCTTTCAAGAATCATATCAGACTGAATAGGAACACTACCTATGTGTGTGACATATAATTGAAATGAGTTAGGTAGGCTAATATGTACAGGAACAGGAAGTGGATCTAAAGTTAAGAAACAATTTGAATCAAAACACATGTGTTCAGAAGCCTCTGAATCAATGATCCAGGTTTTTGTCTTAAAAGCTGCCAAACAAGTTCCAGTATATTTAAGTATAGTACCAGCTACTGCATTTGCATTGATTGCAGTTCCTGGTGTTGATGTAGTTCCAAATTATGCCTGCTTGATTAGGTTCATCAGCTCATACACCTATTCCTTACTGAAAAACTGAGTTTGAGGTGTTGCATCATTGCTCTGAGTGCTCCCATTGTCATTGTTTTGTCCCTCAATTATAGCATTAGCCTTGACTTGTGTTGATCTGGTGAATTAGAAATCATATGGAAACCCATTTGTCCTGTAACAGTCTGTCCTGACATTCCTAGTTTTCGTGCAATATGTACAGCTCATATTAGGATTAAATTTTGCTTTCCTTCCCTTAGGTTTCTGTTGTGTATTATTAACCTTTTGTGAGTTAGTCCATGACTTTTGTTGTGACTGATTGTTGTTTCTCTGTGGAGCCCTACCTTGAACTTCTACCATGAATGAGGAAGCATCAGCATTGAACTGTGATCTTGCATGTATCTCCCTTTGATTTTCATCTTGAAAAAGGAGAGAATAAGCAAAATCTATTCCAGGTAATGGATTCATCATAAGGATGTTTCCTCTTGCCTGGGAATAGACATCATTTAGTCCCATTAGAAACTGAATGATCCTTTGGTCTTCTAAGAACTTTGTGACTTTCCTTTTTCCATCACAAATACAGTCACAAGAGCAGACCAGATGAGAGTTGAGAGAATCAAGTTCATCCCATAATTTCTTAAAATATCCAGCAATAGTGTTGTTACCTTGAACTAACATTGATATTTTCTTTTGTAGTTGGTACAACTTGGCTCCATTAGTTTGTCCAAATCTGTGTTCAAAGCTATTCCACAAAACTTTTGCAGATTTTGAATAGATGACACTGTCACCTATCTCATTGGATAAAGAATTCAGAAGCCAAGAAGTCACCATGAAGTTGCATCTGCTCCATTGAGGGTGATCTTGTGCATCTGGTTTTGGCTCCTCGCATACCCCATTTATGAAGCCTATCTTGTTTTTGGCTGAAAGTGCTATGAGAATTGATCTCCTCCATCCTGCAAAGCCTCTACCATCAAAAGGTGTGGTAACAAGACTGAAACCAGGAGCATCAAACGAGTAAAGGAAATAAGGATGATTCACATCCTGTGAAATTGTTTGACTGGTTGATCCAGAGGCAATGGGAGTAGAGAGAGTTGGAAGAACTTCTTCTTCTGCCATAGTTGAATACTATATTCTGAGAGAAAAGAAATTTGGATCGAGCTACTGCTGCTCTGATACCATGAAAGAAAACAAGAAGGAATTGTGAAAAATTTTCTCTACTCTGTATTGATAATGTAAATCCCTATATATACAGATTTATCCTACTGAAAATAACAAATAAAAAATATTTCTATACACTTGTACTTCTCCTATTTGTTTACTATGTAATAGAAAAACCATAAATTATTCTTTCCCATGTGCTCATGTGAGAAGCACGTGAGATTTGCTTCTTGAATCATCCTTATGTACAAGTGTTTAAAATATTGATAAGATGGGTGAGAATAAAAGATCATGACCATCCATGATTCTTCCACGTGTAGGGCTGAGCTACAATTGATAAAACACTTAGGCAACATAACATAGAGAAGTCTGAAACTCTAAGTGCGTGTCTGAAATGTTTCTTCTTCTTCCTTCCTTTTTCTGTGTGAAGTTCTGTGTGAAAATGGATGTGAAGAAGTTGGCTTCTCTTCATCACCAGACCCCACTAGTGGGATTATAATGGGTTGTTGTTGTTATTGTTAGGGTAGTGATAAGGTTTGTGTACACACTACCCTCTCCAGATCCCACTAGTGGATTATACTGGGTTGTTGTTGTTGTTGTTGTTAAGGTAGGGGTAAAGTTTGCGTACACACTACCCTCTTCAAACTCCACTAGTGGGATTATATTGGGTTGTTGTTGTTGTTGTTGTTTATATAGTTTTTAATTATTTTCAAAAAAACATCCACTTAATTTATACTTACTTCTCGTATCTAAAATTTACGACCAACAGTTCTTCATGCTTGCAATAATGGTGATTTTTAGATAGTGCTTTAATTTACTTTATGAAATTTTGTATAGGAGAGCTTCTAGAAGAAGAAAAAATAAGTTTTTCTAACAACATCTACCTGATTTAAACTCACTCATATTCAAAATTCAAAACTCATTTATTCAAACTTATAACAATGGTTTTTAATGTTGGAAATTCTTAACGGACTATAAATAAGTGATTGCGCCTTAAATGGCACTATGCAAATAGGTTGTTTGTGTAAATAATTTGTTTAAGATTTTTTTTCCTAGCCCATATTATACGCAATTTGGGCTTTAAAAGTTGTAAAAGTTTAATAAGATCATTTTTTCTTGTTAAAAAAGAAGATCTCTTGCATCAATAAAACTATCATTCCTTATAGATCGTCGTAGCATAAATTAAGTTTTCGTTAGACGTGACAGTCAGTTACAATGGGTAAACTAACTAAAATAAGAATTCTCGTGGAGTCTAAAATAGAAAATTTAAAAAATCATTTGCTCCAATTTGACGCTACCTAATAATCTAACCTAATAAATGGACGCTACCTAATAATCTAACCTAATAAATGGTTAAAAACAAATCTCAACTTATGATTCTTACAACTTGTGGCCCACATTCATATTTTAATTTAATAATTAGCATTTTACAGCCAAACTAGATTATGAGTAATCTAAAAGCAACTCTTTCTCCGAACAGTTTTTTTTTTTTATTTCTTCCCAAATCTTTCAGTCTTTTCCCCCAAATCTCTCTCTTATTATACTCATCCAACATTAATGTGCTTGAAGATAATTTGAGACATATTTGAAATGGTTTTCAAATTAAAAACTTAAGGTTGAAGACAACTTCATTTGTGTATCCCCTATGTATAACCGCCATGACCCAACGTTCACTAGTCGTGATGTCACATAACCCAACCCGATAAGCAAACCAATAGTCATATAATAACAATAAAATCGAGTAAACATGATTTAATAAGTCAACGACGGAAAATATCATGAAATATCTGAGAATATAACCATAATACTATTACACCATCCCCAAAATCTGGTGTCAAGAAGTACGCGAGCACTACTGAATAACAAGATACAAGCAAAATCCTCTAATAAAATTATCTTAATAATAGAACAGTAAAGATAGAAATAACTAAAAGAGAACTTCAAGGACTGAGGACGACATAGCAACTACCTCGTAGCCTCCCAAAAGCTAATAGTACTCAACTTGAGAAATCGCCTTGACCGGATGTACCTGGATCTACACACGAAGTGCAGAGTTTAGTATGAGTACAACCGACCCCATGTACTCAATAAGTAACAATACTAACCTTAGACTGAAAGCAGTGACGAGCTTAGAAACAATAGTCAGATGCCAACATCAATAACTAGTAACATCTTGAAATATAAAGGGGAAACAGTAGAAACATGTAGCTTGGTGATATTATATTCACCTTGTTCATATTTCAGGAATTTAGGCATGCTTTCAAGTACAACAGTTAAAGCCAACACAGATAGAGTATTTCAGTTACCAACTAGCATGAGGGAAGTACGTCTCTATGCCTACATGTCACATATACATGTCATTTAACGGTATCACAGGGGATCCATCAAAATATTCACACTTAGTACTATACGGGTGCTTGGCATATCTGCCCAGCATCAAGCATGTATATAAAATAATATGTCTGTGCCCACTGCTGGCATGTTAGACTCCGGAGGGGCAGATCCTGGCCAAGCGCAAACCATGATTATTTAGCCCACTAGTAAGGCCTGGTGCATGTGTGTGATGACCCAAAAGGTCATCTTATGTTTTAGACCTCGAATCTGTGCTCTTAAATCTTAAAATTTTTATTTTTACCCTCCTCGATTTATGTGTGCAGTCTGGGCATGTTTCCAGAAAGCTTTTATGTTGAAAACTAATGAAAATAAGAATTTTTGCCTTAAAAGTTGATCTTAGTTGACTTCGGTCAATATTTTTGGTAAAAGGGCCCGAATCTATATTTTGACGGTCTCGATAGGTCCGTATCGAATTATGGGACCTGGGCGTATGCCCGGAATCGAATTCGGAGGTCCCTAGCTTGAGTTATGAATTTTTGATGAAAATTAAAAGTCTGAAAATTAATTATTTTTAAGAATTGATTGATGTTTGGAATTTTGAGTATCGGGTCCGTATTTTGATTCCGAAGCCCGGTACAGGTTCATTATGATATTTAAGATTTGTCTGTAAAATTTGTTGAGAAACGAAGTTGATTTGACGTGATTCGGACGTCCAATTGAGAAAATAGAAATTTTAAAATGTTCTTGAGAATTTCATTTGATTTGGTGCTAAATTCGTAGTTCTAGGTGTTATTTTGGTGATTTGATCATGCGAGTAAGTCCGTATGATATTTTTGGACTTGTGTGTATGTTTGGTTTGGAGCCCCGAGGGCTCGGGCGAGTTTTGGATATGCTACGGGATGTTTCAGACTTAAAATTTCGGTTGTTTTGCTGTTGCTGGTGCACGTGTATTTTGTGCTTCGCGATCGCGAAGTGTAAACTAGGCTGGGAGGTAATTTCTTCTTCGCGAACGCGAAGGACTGGCCGCGAACGCGAAGCATTGGTGGTGGCACCCTTCGCGAAAGCGATAGGTTAAGGGACCTATCATGTTCTTCTATACAAACGCGTCCACTGGGTCGCGAACGCGAAGGCTTGGGGGGAGCTGCCTTACGCGAACGCGTAGAAAGACTCACGAGCGCGAAGGCCTTAGGACGCTGTGTATCGCGATCACGATGAAGGCTTGTCCAGTGTTTTAAAACAGACTTCAAAACGGGATTTGTTCAAAATTTCTTATTTTCTTCCATAGAACTCGTCCTAGGGCGAATTTTGAAGAAAGATTTCGACACCCAATCATAGGTTTTCACTTTCTAACTTGTTTGGCCCGCTAAGGCCTGAACATCCAATGCCAAAGGTCTCTCTACTGCTGGAAGCTATGCTAAACTCCCCAAACTCTCTGCCCGATGACTCAAAGCATCGGCCACCACATTAGCCTTTCTCAGATGGTACAAAATAGTGATCTCATAGTCCTTAAGAAGCTCCAACCATCTCCGCTGATGAAAATTAAGATCCTTCTGCCTTAACAGATACTGCAGACTCCGGTGATCAGTATAGATCTCACAATGAACCCCATTCAAATAATGACGCCAAATCTTCAAGGCGTGAACAATGGATGCTAACTCAAGATCATGGACAAGATAGTTCTTCTCATGGGTCTTCAACTGGCGCGAGGCATAGGCAATCACCCTACCCTCCTGCATCAAAACACAACCAATGCCTATCCTTGAGGCATCAAAATACACGGTGTAAGAACCTGAAGCTGATGGAAAAACTAACACTCGAGCTGTGGTCAAAGCAGTCTTGAGCTTCTGAAAGCTCTCTTCACACTCATCCGACCACCTGAATGGAGCACCCTTTTGGGTCAATTTGGTCAAGGGCGATGCAATAGATGAAAATCCCTCCACAAAGCGACGGTAGTAACCCGCCAAACCAAGAAAGCTCCTAATCTACGTGGCTGAGGACGGTCTGGGCTAACTCTGCACCGCATCTATCTTCTTCGGATCCACCTGAATGCCCTCACTAGACACCACGTACCCCAAGAATGCTACTGAACTGAGCCAAAACTCACATTTGGAGAACTTTGCATAAAGTTTCTTCAAATGCTGAGCGTGCTCCTCCTTGCTACGAGAGTACACCAAGATGTCATCAATGAATACAACAATGAATGAGTCCAAATAGGGCTGAAATACATTATTTATCAAATGCATGAACACTGCTGGGGCATTGGTCAGCCCAAAAGACATCACCAAGAACTCATAATGGCCATATCGGGTTCTGAACATTGTTTTAAGAATTTCTGAATCCCGAATCTTCAGCTGGTGATAATCGGACCTCAAATCAATCTTGGAGAACACTCTCCCTCCCTGAAGCTAGTCGAATAAATCATCAATACGAGGCAAAGGATACTTGTTCTTGACTGTGACCTTGTTCAACTGCCTGTAATCAATACACATTCTCATGGAACCATCCTTATTTTTCACAAATAGAACTGGTGCACCCCAAGGTGACACACTAGGCCGAATAAACCCCTTATCAAGGAGTTCCTGAAGCTGTTCTTTCAATTCCTTCAACTCCGCCGGTGCCATACGATATGGTGGAATAGAAATGGGCTGAGTGCCCGGCACCAAATCAATACCAAAGTCAATATCCCTGTCAGGCGGCATGCCAGGCAGGTCTGCAGGAAACACATCCGGAAAATCACATGCCACCGGAACAGAATCGATGACAAGAGTCCCTACACTAACATCCCTCACAAAAGTCAAATAAGATAGGCAACCCTTCTCAACCATGCGCTGAGCCTTCAAATATGAAATCACCCTACTTGGTACATAATCTACAGAAACGCTCCACTCAACCCTCGGAATTCCCGGCATAGTCAACGTCACCGTCTTAGCGTGACAATCTAGAACAACATGACATGGAGATAACTAATTCATACCTAATATCACGACAAAGTCGACCATGCTGAGTAGCAAAAGGTCCACTTGGGTCTCCAGACCCCCAATAGTCACCACACATGACCGATATATGCGGTCCATAATAATAGTATCGCCCACAAGAGTAGATACATGAATAGAAGAAACTAGAGACTCACGGGGCATATTCAGAAAATGGATGAAATATGAGGAAACATATGAATACGTGGAGCCAGGGTCAAATAATACTGAGTCATCTCGGTGACAAACTGAGACAATACCTGTAATCACAGCATCTGAAGCAATAGCGTCTGGTCTGGCAGGGAGAGCATAGAAACGGGCCTGACCAGCCCCTGATCTGCCTCCACCTCTAGGGCGACCCCTAGCAGACAGACCTCCACCCCGAGCTGACTGGGCGGGTGGTGAGGTAACTGGTGCTATAGTCGGAGGCTGACTCCTCTGCTGAGATATACCTCCATGACGACGAGGACACTACCTCCACAGATGCCCAAGCTCCCCACACTAAAAATAACTCCCTGGTGCTGATGGCGGACCCCTAGCACCGGGATAACTGGTAGAAGAACTGGCATAGAAAAGCCCTGAACAGGTGGAGCACGGGATGGACTCTGAGCTGGAAGGGCACTAAGTGATGAGTGGCCCTGATGAGAACTGTGAGAACCATGGCCAGATGATGCACCACGGTGAAATGGCCGAGCTGAATGAGCCTGTCTGAAATGACGACCTCTGCCGTGCTGGAAATGACCCCCAAAAGGAGCACCGCTGAATCCACCCTGACCACGAGGCCTCTTGGCCTCCCTCTCAACCCTTTCCTGACCGCAAACCATCTCAATCTGCCTTGCAATGTCGACAACCTCATCAAAGGTAGCACCCGAAACCCGCTCCCTGGTCATGAGCAACTGTAGCTGATAAGTGAGGCCATCAATAAACCCCATGATCCTCTCTCTATCCGTGGGAACCAACCAAATAGTATGACGGGCCAACTCAGAGAATCGCATCTCATACTGTGTCACAGACATATCACCCTGGCAAAGCCGCTCAAACTGTCTGCGCAGCTCCTATCTGCAGGGTTAAGGCACGAACTTCTCCAAAAAGACCATAGAGAACTGCTGCCAAGTAAAGGGTGATGCGCCAACAGGCCTATGCCTCTTGTAAGTCTCCCACCATCTGAGTGCACCCCCAGAAAACTGAAAGGTAGTTAATGAGACCCCACAAGTCTCCAAAATACCAGCAGTATGGAGTATCCTCTGACACCTATCCAAAAAGTCCTGAGCATCCTCTCTCTCTGTGCCACTGAAAGGTGGTGGCTGGAGTCTCCCAAACCTCTCCAACCTACGCTGATCATCCTCAGGCATAGCAGGAACCACATAATCCTGAGCAACAGCAACCGGCTGGGCTGGTGGTGCCTCCGGTGTCTGAAGTCCCTGAATAACCTACTCGGGTGTGCGAGTGATGGGAGTCTGACTGCCTCCCCTGGCCTGAGAAGTGGCTGCGGTCGTCGAAATAGATACCATCGGAGCAAGGCCAGTACACGCTGTCAGAATCTGAGCTAGGGCCTCCTGAAGTCCTGGAATCACAATAGGCACAGGTGGTTCCTGAGCTGGTGCATCAACAACTGGAACTTGGTCCTGATCTGGGACAACCGGTGGATCTGCAGGTACTGCCCCAGCTGTTGTACGGGCTGTACCTCTGCCCCTACCTCGGCCTCTACTGCAGCCTCGGCCTCTCGCGACCCTGGCTGGTCGTACTGGTGGATGGCCCTCTTGACCGGTAGTACGAGTCCTCACCATCTGTGAGAGAATGAAACAACAGATGTTTAGTTACTAGAATCAACAAATTCGCACAACAAGAATTCAAGAATGTGGAGTTTCCTAAAGGTTCTGCAGCCTCTCGAAGATAAGTACACACGTCTTCGTATATAGAATACTTACCCAAGTTAATGTCATGAATAAATCCTCCAAAATCGTCCAAAAGCCGAGCTTCAAACTCCAAAACGAAATGAAGAAAATGATCATTTTTGGTCCTTAGGTTTCTGCCCAGTTTCGCTTCTGCGGAACAAATTTGTGCGCCTGCGAGCTCGCTTATGTGAGCCAAAACTCGCACCTGTGAAGTTCCCCAGACCACAACCCTCTTGCACCTGCGGAACCATTTCCGCTTCTGCATTTCCCTTCGCTTATGCGACCACTCCGTCGCTTCTGCGAGGCCACATGAGCGTGACAATTTTCATTTTTGCAAAGCCTCCCCAACCGTGCCCAGCTTCTTTTCCGGTCGCGTTTTTAATGATTACCTCGCTTCTACGAGGTTGCTTCTGCGACCAAGACTTAGCAAAAGCGGTTGCAATAACAACTAATATTTTCCAACTTTTCCTTAAGTCAAAATCCGATCCGTTAACCATCCGGAATCTACCTGAGGCCCTCGGTACCTTAACCAAATATATAACACGTCCAAAAGTACAATACAAACTTAGTCGAGGCTTCAAACGTCCTTAAACAACATCTAAACTATGAATCGCACCTCGAATCGAATTATGAGTTTTCAAATCTTCCAAATTCTATATCTTGTGCCGAAACGTATTAAATCAATCCGGAATGACTTCAAAATTTGCATGCAAGTCATGAATGACATAACGAATCTATTCAAAATTTTGGAATCTAAATCCGATCCCGATATTAATCAAGTCAACCTTCAGTCAAATTCCTAAATATTTCAAAACTCCAACCTTTTCCAACCTTCGCCAAAATGTGCCAAATTGTCCTACGGACATCCAAATCCAAATCTGTACATACACCTAAGTCCGAAATCACCATACGAAGCTATTGAAACTATAAAAATTCCATTCCAGAGTCGTTTGCTCAAAAGTCAAACTCTAGTCAACTCTTTTTATTTAAGCATCAAAAATAAGAATTGTTCTTTCAATTAAATCCTGAATCATCCGAAAACCAAACTCGACCACACATGCAGGTCATAATACATAATACAAAGCTGATCGAAACCTTATGCCTCTAAATGGGATGTTAATTCTCAAAATAATCGATCGGTTCGTTACAATTATACTTCTGTGCATGTTTGGTTTGGAGCCCGGGGGGCTCAGGTGAGTTTCAGATGCTTTGTGGATTGAGTTCAAACAGCTAAAGCACAACAATTGTTGGTGTGAGATTAGAGGTATCACATTTGCGAGTACCTTATCGCAATTGCGAGCCTCTCATTTGTGATGTCAGTCTTGAAAATGTGAAATATGGACTGGGCAGGCATGCTTCGCAAATGCGAAGCGAAGAACTCATTTGTGATAGGTGGGATATCACTTTTGTGATCAAGGGGTCCCTTTTGTGACAGAGGTACAGGGTTGGTATGACGTATTTACGATAGAGGGAGCTGTCGTAAATACGAGGGTATTGTCGCATTTGCTACATCTGGGGCACTGTTACGTTGGTCGTTTTTGCAATCAGTATTTCGCATTTGCGGACATCGCAATTTCGAACAAGAGTTCAGAATTACGACATCTGCAGTTGGGTAAAAGATTGACAAATTGGGACTTAGCTCATTTTACACCCTTTTCAACCTTAAGCTCTCTAGAGGGGATTTTTAAAGAACCCTTTCTCCCCAAATTCATTGGTAAGAATATATAACTAGTTTTCAATCAATTCTAACTACCTTTCATGGTAGAAATTAGGGGGTTTGGGTAGAATTTAGAAATTTTATAAAATTAAGATTTAGACCTCAAATTTAGATCGTATTTTGGAATAAATCACATATTCAGACTCGAGGGTTAATGGGTAATCAGGATTTGGTTTGGATCTCCGAGTTTGACCAAGCAAGTTTGAGGTTGACTTTTATTGACTTTTTAAAATTTATTAAAGATTGAACCTTTCTCATTGGTAGGTAGTTTCTAAAACGTACGTTGGATTGTTTGATTGATAATTGGCTAGATTCAGTTCGTTTGGAGGCTTGTTCTAAGGGAAATGGCATGATTTATTGTTGAAAGAGATAAGTATCGTGGTTAACTTTGAGTTGTGAAAATTAGAACTTGATTGGTCTATTTGCTACTTGATTTATGTGTGGTGGACGGCGTATAAGCAAGGTGACGAGTATATATACGTTGTCACGGGTTAAGCATGCGGGGCTTGCTACTTAATTGTTGTCTTCAATTGCTTCGTGCCTTCATTTATTCTATGTTTCTACATGTTAAATGCTTTAATTGTTACATGTTTCTAGTTATTAAATTCATGCCTCCGTTTGTTGCATGCCTTACTTGCTATATATTTCCATGTATCCATGTCTTCATTCGTTGAGCGACTTTACTTGTTTTATGTTTCCATATGTTGTTAGATAGACACTCTTACTTATTTTATGCCCCTAATTGGTTAATTTTCCTGGTGTGTTCATTGTGAAATACATCATAGTTGATTGTAGTGTTATATATGCATATGTTGTTATGGTATTTTGGATCGGGTTGCATGCCGCAACGAATATTTGTATTATTATTTGTGATCTGGTTGCACGCCGCAATGGATGATGGTATTGCCGCAACATATATTGATATTGTTTGGGATTGGGTTGCAGGTCGTAGCGATAGTTGTTTGTATATTTGTGGATCGGGTTGTGCACCGCAAGGGAGAAGACATATTTGTTAGTTCTTTATTGTTGATTCGTATCCATGTTGTATTGGGAAGTTGAGCATAGAAATTTAGGTTTTTACGTCAACTGTTGTTTCCTCTGTTCATGCTATTGTTTTTACTTATACTCGTACACGTTTATAGTGAGTACCTCGTTATAGGCCCGTCATCACTTTTTCGAGGTTAGGCTCCGTAGTTACGAAGAATATGAGATCGGTTTTACTCATACTAAACTTCTGCACTTTTTGTGTAGATTCTGGTGCCGGTCCTAGCGGTATTTAGTGGAGGCATTACTCAGACTGCTATTCATCCGGAGACTTGAGGTAGAGTTGCTCGCGTTTACAGACCCTGAAGTCCCCTTCTTGCCTTTTTGTACTGTTATTTTATTCAGATAACTTTATTTTAATTTCAGACCTTAGTTATAGTATTTTGTTTAGTTGCTCATGTACTTGTGACACCAGAGTCTGGGATTTGATCAGATAGCATGTTTGGAGATCTTTTTTTATATATGGAAGTTTATAGCTTTACCACCTTATTAATTTGTTTTTATAATCCAGATTCCACCTTGGAGATCCGAGGTTGGGTTTTGAGGTCGTGAAAATTTCATTATAATTCAACAAATACATTACTAAAGTTTTGAAAATTTCAAACTTGAAGCAACTTGATCTTTAATTCCCCTTTCACAGTACAACTTTCTGTCTCTACCAATTCCACTAAGGTCTTGTTCTACTGTACACATTTCTCAACCACTCATGTCGACTATTAGTTTTAAGTCATACAAGTATTTTAAGCTTGAAGTTTGTTTTAATTACTTCTATTTGTTAAGAAGGTGATGTACTATTACAAGCTGAATTAATTTAGCGTTCAACTTCTATACACTAATATAATAGTGTTATTAAATAGTTACACAATCAAGTTAGCTAGAAAATAAATATATACTATAGTCCTGTGATGACCCGATAGGACATTTTTAGTTTTAACCTTCATTTCTGCGTTTCGAGACATCGAATATTTTAGTTTAACCTTTCTAGATTTGTGTACAGACCCGACCGGTCCTTTTGAGCTCTAGCACGTTGCTCAGTAGTCTGAGGTCTTGAGTAGCTTCACTTCATATTTTATGACTTGTATGTATAGTCAGAATTGAATTTCGGGAAGTTCAGAGTTGATTCGGATGCATTATTCTAATTTCGGAAGCTTTAAGTTGAAAGAATTGGCTAAGGTTTGGCTTTAGAGTAAATGACCTCAAAATAGGAATTTGAAGGTTCCAGCAGGTTCGTATGATAATTTCGGACTTGGGCGTATGTTCGGATTGAGTATAGGTTGGTCCGAGAGCATTTTTGCACCTATTATGGAAGCTTGGAATTTTTGAAAGATTAAGAACTTCAAAAGTTTGAATTGAAGTGGACTTTGGTGTTATCGATATCCGTTTGTAGTTTCGAGCCTTGGAATGGCTTCACTATGTCATTTATGACTCGTGTGCAAAAATTAAATTTATTCCGGATTGATTTGGTATTTTTGGCACAAGATATAAAATTTGGAAAATTTCATTAACTCATAAGTTCGATTCTAGGTGAGATTCATTGTTTTGGTGTTGTTTGATGTGATTTGAGGCCTCCACTAAGTTCGTAATGTGTTTTGAGATGCATTGGTATAATTGGTCAAGGTCCCGGGGGCATCGGGTGGATTTCGGATGATTAACGGATCGGATTTTGGACTTATGAAAAAATTGGAGAATTCTGGTTACTGGTGCAACCGCTTCTGCAGAAGCTTCATCGCCGAAGCGACCTCGCAGAAGCGAGGCAGTGAACCGCAGAAGAGACTGGGAGTGAACTGGGCAGGGGTCACAGGTTCGAAGAAATTCACATGTTTGCGTGATCGCAGATGCGACCATTGCAGCGCAGAAGCGGTGTTTTGCTAGGGAAGGCTAGGGCTGCAAATGAGGTCGAATTCGGCAGAAGCGCCGCACATGCGGATGAAACGTCGCAGAAGCGAAGGCGAAAGCACCAAGAGGCCGCAGATGCAGAGGTTGAGGGGACTGAAGGGAACCACATAAGCGGAGTTTATGGCCGCACCTGCGGAATCGCAAAAACGGTCATGTGACCGGTGATCCCTGGACAGAGGACTTGGTTTTATATGGGAATTGGCCCATTTTATTTCATTTTCACTTAGTTGGGGAGATTTTTGGAGCTTCAAGGGGAAAGTTTTCATCATATATGGCAAGGTAAGTTATTCCCACTTATTGTAAGTTAAATACATAGATTCTACAAGGATTTAAACTTGAAAATTAGTAGATATTATAGGATTTTGGTAGAAAACCTAAAAATTGATATTTTTGGACTCTGACCACGAAATTGTACATGGAATTAGGAATAAATTATATACTTAAGTTCGTAAGTTATGGGTAATGATTATCTTCGAAAATTTTCGGAATCTGGACACGTGGGCCCGAAGGGTGACTTTATTAACTTTTCGAGCGGAGTTGGGAATTATTATAAATTGATTAATTATAGGTAATAGAGTATATATTTATAGATTTGCACATTTTTTTGACTCGATTTGGAGAGACGAGCATTGGTTTGAGGTGTTTGAGTGGCGTTGGAGCCGGTAATGGAACTTCGGAGCGGGGTAAGTCTCCTGTCTAACTCTGTGAGGGGAAAACTACCCCTAGGTGATGTATTTGATATGTACTACTTGTTGCAGGGGCTACGTATGCACGAGGTGACGAGAGTCCATACGTAGCTAGATTCATGTTATGTCCAGGTTATCTCTTGCCTATTAAATTCCTTTATTTTATGTTGCGACTTGAGACTAAACTTGTGTAGAGTGATAGACTTTCTATTGTAGAGATTTGACGGGCTTCATGGTTATCCGCGAAATAATTGTACTCCTCTTACGAATTTCTCCCGCGTTATGCGTTTCCATCGAAAGATTTCCCTTAAAATTTTATAACTCACACGTTTATTCGTGAGTGGGGTCAAGGACCCGTTAAAGCTTCTTATTCTTATTGGATCGGGCCATTCGCCTCGGCAGTATAATAGATACATCTATGGTTTGTGACATTCGACCCTCGGTAGTGCTCACATTATGATGGGATCGAACCGTTTTCCTCGGTAGGATTATGTATCACACTCTTATAGGAGCGGGCCGTTCGTCTCGGCAATATAATAGATGTGTCTATTATTCATGTCATTCGACCCTCGGCAGTACACATATTATGATGGGATCGGGCCGTATGCCTCGGCATTTCTATAAAAAAAATACTCTTATGAAATCGTGCATAATAATTGACAAGAATCCAGTATATTTGTGAGTTTTCATGATTTGAATTGTGACGACCTATCTGGTGAGGTCCATTATATATATACTCCGATTGAGGAGGTAATTACTAGTTGGGAGCTTGAGTTATTGCTGAGAGAATAATTGTACCACGTATTTATAATTTTTATTTCGTTTATTTACTCTGACTCGCATCTCTTTACTTCTATTGTATCTGTCTTATTGGACCACTAGTAAGTGTCGATGTCGACCCCTCGTTACTACTTCTTTGGAGTTAGGCTAGATACTTACTAGTTACGCATTGATTTATGTACTCATGCTACACTTGCTGCACTTATTGTGGAGGTACATATATGTCTGGTGGCCTTTTGGGCGCAAAGGCGCGGCTATTGAGGGGACTTCACCGTGAGATGCCTTCCATGTTACGATCTGCAGCCTACAGAGTCTCCATCAGAGTTATTTATATTCTCTTGTCTAATTTGTATTCGAGACAGATATTGTATTTTATTATATTTCCTAGTTGATGCTCATGCACTTGTTATACCGGGGTATGGGGGTTCCTATAGGTTATTCATTATTGTAGCTTGTGTAAATATTGTCATTTACCCTGTAAATTCCATTTCTTACTATTTCATTAATGAATATTCTTATTTCAAATACTAAAATGAGTAATTAAGTTGATCAATCACCGTTGGCTTGCATGACGGCTGTGTTAGGCTCTATCACATTCTTTAGTGGATTTTGGGTCATGACAGCTTGGTATAAGAGCGTTAGGTTCACTTAGGTCTCACGAGTTATGAGCAAGTCTAGTAGAGTCTTGCGGATCGGTACGGAGATATCTGTACATATCTTTGTGAGGCTACAAGGCTGTTAGGAGAACTTCCCTTCTTGATTCCTTATCGTGCGATTTGATTCCATTGAGGCTTGTGCCTTTATTTCATTCCTACTCAATCTTACGCGATGTGGGGTACTTGTTATCAATTGGGTGTCGAGGAGTTGTAGTGGTACTGCAGACGTGGTGTAGGAAGTTTTTCCCTGGGTGTTCAGGCAGGCTATTAACGTCGCCTTGCAGAAGGATGGTCTTTTGTTCCAGCTCAGTATCTATATTTCCTATGGTTTCGAGACTGTGCACGGATTGCTACGATATCTATGCGTTGTTATATAACAATATTGGTGTAATGGTAGGGTGCTTGTTTATGTTTCGAGGCAGTGAATGGCTTAAAAGGAGGATTTATTTAGATGTTCATTATTTAATTCCAGCAAAGAAAAGGAAATCGGACTATGGATGTTCAGGCTTTGGTTGATGAAGTGACGAGTCTTGAAATTTTTGAGCATGGTGGAATTCTCATTTGTGATGTGGTGTCACCGTCCTTGTTGGAATGCATTAAGGTTCTCTGGTGTTATGATCTTCTTTGATTTTGCCTTCGAGGCAGGGTGTTGTGAAATGGTGCGTGAGGAGAGGTTGTCAGAGATAGTGGTGTGTAGAGGTTCATAATCGAATTGGTATTTCTAATGTTGATGGGTCGAGAAAGATGATCTTCTACGAGGTTTAGAGTTGGTAGCAATTCATTAATTCTGGTGCTATATTTATGGATTTGATTGAGGCAATATTTGGGCAGCGAAGTATGAGAAAGGACATGGCTGGAGGTGTCTCGGGGTGGTTGAATTACTAGCAAGCCAAATATGAAAATTGGAGGTCGAGAAATTGCTTAAAGGAGATGGTTTGACCGACGTAGGAGTAACAGAGTAGCATATGGATTATGTGGTAGGACAACCACGTACCTTGAGGAAGATTAGAGCGATTTGGGAGGCATGGTGGAAAGTGACTATGTCCACAGATTATATTTGGAATAGTGGTTACTGTACCGAGAAAGATCGAATATGGCAGAAAGGAGTTTGCTTGAAATGAAGACGGGTGTGAAGATTTGATTATCGTTTCAGATGCAGCAAGACTTTAAGATTGGAAGGTATTGTTGGACTTTCAGTTGATGTCAATAGGGAAGGAACATACTTGTACAATTGGTGGACGAGCATGGGCTCAGGATGATTTACTGAACTCGTGGTAGTTGTACCCGGTGCAGTGTTGTTAGAAGATGTCGGCATGGAATACCACAAGTGGGTTATCTCCCGTGAACAGGTTAGCAGTTGCGTAATTTTGATGAGGTTTATATGAAATGTTCTACTTACTACCCAACAGAAGCTCGAGTATGCGATCGTGGTTGATAATTCAGAATGTTTCATGAAAAGCTTAACAAAAGACCTTGAGAAATATGGAGGGTTAACGGTGCAAGATCATGGTAATTGAGAGGGAGAAATCGTTGTGGGCTCTACATTATGTGATGGTAGCTTAAAGCTAAGTTTGGGAGCCCACCGTCTACGATTGTATCGCGTGGTTGTCTTCTTGTGTGGTTTATGGTTATCGATGCGTCGGCAGATTAATTATGACTAAGAAAAGAAACCATCAGGGGTAATTCGAGCAAGTATCTTGATGAATGCATTCTATACTTCACCTTATCGATTCAGGTGCAAGTTTTGGGAAGACATAAACTTTATGCTTCTTGTGGTTATAATGTACAAGGAAAAGAATTCAGTCGATTGCTTCTTTGATAGGGTGTTTATGTGCTAGCTGAGCAATGGAGTTTGGTTATATTCGGAAAAAGGTCAGAGTGGGTGACTCTCAATAACGGTCCTAGTGGGTTCAAGAATTAAAGTGCAATGCCTAAGGATTTTGGGTCCGTTGCGTGGTTAAGAATCGAGTTTTTGCAGTGGATTACGAACGGGACTTGGAATGTTCTATATTATCATCGGGTATGCAGTGTAGTATTGGATGAAAGGAAGAAATAGCTTTGGATTCGCAGAAGGTCTTACAGAATGGGTGTACTAGTTAGAGATGCTATTTTGCGCATAAGGAGAGTATGAGATGGTTCATGAGTATTGAGACGTTGCAGTATCGTGATGCGGGTCACTCGGGATGAGTGCGGATTTGGTTTGTTACATTTTTGAATGGAGCCATTATTATTTCTAAGGCAAGTTGAGAGTAAATTGGAAGAAGTTGGGTCGGTTAGTGATGGTTGAATCGACATGATTATGGCAATGATCAGTTCATTCGACGTGTGAAGTTATACATGTACTTTGCGGTTGTACGTGCGGGCTTGACAACCACCATAAGTTCATTGATTTGGGAGGTATTTGATTCAAATGGACTTGTTGTGTAAATGGATTCGAGAAGAGTCATGACGGTTCAAACCATGACTTGAGGTTTGTATTTTCTGCGGTATGGGAATTCAGTTGCGTGTTGCAATGGTCCTTCTTAAGTAAGTTAAGTGAAAGGAATCTAACCAATGTAGTGTTTCTTATACTAGTAGTTCAGGGGTTATGATGAATTCTTACACTCTCGTGTAGCGGCATAGTAATTGAAAGTGGAGGATCAAGGTTGCGGTTCGATGTTGACAGGAATGTCACAAGATCGGATGAGTAGAGAAGAATTCAAATGTTTAGAATAAGCTGGCGTTATCTTAGTGTCACCTGAGAATGATCTTCTATGGAAGAGGCATTGTGTATTGATTTGCGGATTATGATTTAACTTACAAAATTAGTACGGTTGGGGGTATGAAGGTGCATATTTTGTTACCTGGTGCGGAAGTTCGTGGGAGCGTGCCCCGCGAGAAAATTTATAAGTGTGGCATGTTAGTCATTTGACTGTGAAAGCTTAAAACCAAGTATGGAGGTTATAGTAATATCGCAAATATGAAAGTTTATGCCTGGAAGGTGCTCTATTCCTTTGGTTGTGAACTGTGGGAGTTGTTCTAGATTGAGATGACTTGATTATTCGCACATGTGTTGAGGTCCCGTGTAGCTTGTGGTGTTATATGAGCAGGATGGCTCTCGAGACGCAGGTCATTAATCGCACCTTATATGTGCTTGGGTTTTGTGGCGTATCGCGCTATCCGTCTCCCTAGAGTTGTATTTTAGCACTTGGCGTGCTTGTGGTTGATATTTGGTATTCCGTAGGTAGAAGAATTATGGCTTGATGGGTATGTCCTTATTTATGGTTATGATTGGATCGGGTGGCACACCGCCAGAGGTACGTTGTTTGGATCGAGTTGCACGCCACAACGGTATCATATTTGGATCGGGTTGCACATCGCAACAATATCATGTGAGGATCGGGTTGCACACCGCAACAGTGAGATATTTAGTACGGTTCCCTATATCTATTCATATGTATTTTATTTCTCATTCTCTAAGAAAGGGTTCATAGCATCTATTCGGTAATTTTATTCGTTACGCAGGCTGGGTAGTTCTTTCCCAGAGTTCGTGTTTCCTTATGTATCGTATTCGAGTTTGTAGCTTGTTGGCGCATTGATGGATTCATATATGATTTTTGGCAGTGATTGAGATGGCTTACTGCATGAGTAGCCTGTACTGGGTGGGACAAGGATTATTGGACCTGGGATCAGTACGATCGGAGTTATGACGGGTATATTATAGAGCAAATATCGTTATTCGGCTCATAATGATGTAATTGTTCCTGTCAGGAGGAGAGACTCCATGATTTATTGATTTGGTTAGGTGGTTATAATTTCTACACATCTCCTCCGTCGTGGCAGTATCGCGAGAGTTGGAACAAGGCTTATTATGGGGTATACTACGGGCTTCGGGTCAGTGAAATTGCAGTTGTTGTGCTTGGGGGAGGTTGCCTTTGGCAAATGATTTATGCGGTGCATTGTGTGATTTCAACATGAGTGAATGATCATGTGTGGATTCATCATGTGGAGATTGATACGGTGTTCGTATATTAGAATCAGTTCTTGTAAAGAAATTCAGAAGTTGGAATTTGGTTCTAAGGCTTATTGACTAAATAAAAGGGAGGATCTTCAGTCTGGCTCGTGCTAATATGCTCAACTGGGTTGTGGTGGAACGGCTAGGTGCACAAGGTGTTGAATGAATGTTTAAGTGGGGGAGAATGTAACGACCTGACCAGTCATTTTGAGCTTTAGTGCGTTGCTCGACGGTCTGAGGCATTGAGTTGCTTCACTTCATATTTTATGACTTGTACGTGTGGTCGGAATTGAATTTCGGGAAATTCAGAGTTAATTCGGATGGAAAATTCTAATTTCGAAAGTTTTAAGTTGGAAGAATTGACTAAGTTTTTTCTTTTGAGTAAACGATCTCAGAATCGAGATTTGAAGGTTCCAACAGATTCGTATGATGATTTCATACTTGGGCGTATGTTCGGATTGAGTATCGGGTGACCCGAGAGCTTTTCGGCGCCTATTATGGAAGGTTGGAATTTTTGAAAGTTTAAGAACTTCATAAGTTTGATTTGAAGTGGAATTTGGTATTATCGATGTTCATTTGGGGTTTCGGGCCTTGGAATGGCTTCACTATGTCATTTATGACTCGTGTACGAAATTTGAATTTATTCCGGATTGATATGGTACATTTCGGCACAAGATAAATAATTTGGAAAATTTAATAAACTCATAAGTTCGATTCATGGTGTGATTCATTGTTTCAGTGTTGTTTGATGTGATTTGAGGCCTAGACTAAGTTCGTAATGTGCATTGGGATGCGTTGGTATAATTGGTCAAGGTCCCGGGGGCCTCGGGAGGATTTCAGATGGTTAACGGATAGGATTCTGGACTTAAGGAAAAAGCTGGAGAATTTTGGTTGCTGGTGCAACCGCTTCTGCGTAAGCTTCATCGCAGAAGCAACCTCGTAGAAGAGAGGCAGTGAACTGCGGAAGCGGCTGGGGGGTGAACTAGGCAGGGGTCGCAAGTGCGAAGAAATTCCCGCATATGAGTGATCGCAGGTATGACCACTGCAGCGCAAAAGTGGATTTTTGCTGGGGAAGGCTAGGACCGCAGATGCGGTCGAATTCCACAAAATGGAATAGCACATGCGGATGAAGCGTCGCAGAAGCAAAGGCGGAGAAGCACTGGAAAGGCTGCATATACAAGGGTTGAGGGGCCTGAAGGAAACCGCAGAAGCGAAGTTTGTGGCCGCACCTGCGGAACCGCAGAAGCGGTCAAGTAACCGTATGTGCGATGATCATTGGGAAGAGGACTTGTTTTTTATACGGGATTTGGCCTATTTTCTTTCATTTTCACTTGGTTGGGGCGATTTTTGGAGATCTTAAAGGGGGAGCATTTTCGTCATCTATGGCAAGGTAAGTTATTCCCACCTATTGTAAGTGAAATACATGGATTCTACAAGGATTTAAACATGAAAATTAGTAAAAATTGTGAGATATTGGTAGAAAACCTAAAAATTGGTATTTTTGGATTTTGATCACGAAATTGGGCATGGAATTAGGAATAAATTATATACTTGAGTTCGTAATATTATGGGTAATAATTATCTTTGAAAATTTTCGGAATCCGAGCACGTGGGCCCAAAGGGTGGTTTTATTGACGTTTCGAGCGGAGTTGAGAATGGTTATAAATTGATTAATTATGGGTAATAAAGTATATATTTTATGGATTTTCACATTTTTTGACTAGTTTTGGAGAGACAAGCTTTGGTTTGAGGTGTTTGAGTGTCGTTGGAGCCGGTTATGGAACTTCGGAGCGAGGTAAGTCTCTTGTCTAACTCTGTGAGGGGGAAACTACCCCTAGGTGATGTATTTGGTATGTGCTACTTGTTGTGGGGGATACGTATGCACGAGGTGATGAGAGTCCATACGTAGCTAGATTCATGTTATGTCCAGGTAGACTTAGGTTCCCGCCATGCTATAACTATACTATTTGAGTTGTCTCTTGCCTATTAAATTCCTTTATTTTACGTTGCGACTTGAGACTAAGCTTGTGTAGAGTGATATACTTGCTATTATAGAGATTCTACGAGCTTCATGATTAGCGACAAAATAATTATACTCCTCTTATGAATTTCTCCTTGCGTTATGCATTTTTATGGAAAGATTTCCCTTAAAAATTTATAACTCACACGTCTATTCGTGAGTGGGGTCAAGGACACTTAAAGCTTATTATTCTAATGGGATCAGGACGTTTGCCTCTGCAGTATAATAGATACATTATGATGGGATCGGGCCGTTCGCCTCGGCAAGATTATGTATCACACTCTCATGGGAGCTGGTCGTTCACCTCAGCAATATATTAGATGTATCTATGGTTTCTGCCGTTTGACCCTATGTAGTGCACATATTATGATGGGATCGGGCCGTGCGCCTCAACATTTCTATAAAATAAAATACTCTTATGAAATCGTGCGTAATAATTGACAAGAATCCAGTATATTTGTGGGTTTTCCTAATTTGAGTTGTGACGACCTATCTGGTGAGGTTCATTATATATATACTCCGATTGAGGAGGTAACTACTAGTTGAGAGCTTTGAGTTATAACTGAGAGGAGAATTGTACCACGTATTTATACTTGTTATTTCGTTTATTTATGCTGACTCACATTTGTTTACTTCTACTGTATCTGTCTTATTGGACTACTAGTAAGTGTCGATATCGACCCCTCATCACTACTTCTCTAGGGTTAGGTTAGATACTTACTGGGTACGCGTTGATTTACGTACTCATGCTACACTTGCTGCACTTATTGTACATGTACACATATGTCTGGTGGCCTTTTGGGCGCAAATGCGCGGCTATTGTGGGGACTTCACCATGAGCTACATTCCATGTTACCATCCGTAGCCTGCAAAGTCTCCATCCGAGTTATTTATATTCTCATGTCTAATTTGTATTCGAGACAGATGTTGTATTTTATTATATTTCCTAGTTGATACTCATGCACTTGTGATACCGGATTTTGGGGGCTCCTATAGGTTGTTCATTATTGTAGCTTGTGTAAATATTATCATTTACACTGTAAATTATATTTCTTACTATTTCATTAATGAAAATTCTTATTTCAAATACTAAAATTAGTAATTAAGTTGATCAATCACGATTGGCTTGACTGATGGCGGTGTTAGGCACCATCATGACCTTTAGTGGATTTTGGGTCGTGACAAATTGCATGCGTAGTCTGTGTTTTGTTTCGAAAAATTTGAATATTAACCTTAAAAATGAATTGAGTTTACTACGGTCAACAATCTATGTAAACGTACCCAGATCAGTGTTCTGACAATCCTAGTGGGTTTGTATCATGATTTGGGATTGGGGCGTATGCCGGAATCGAATTTGGAAGTCCCTAACTTGATTTAACATGATTTGTTAAAAACTAGTAATTTGAACGCTTAAAGAATTCCTAAGTTTGACCGTAGTTTGACTTTATTGTTATCGGGTTCGGATTTGGTTCCTAAACTTGGAATAGATTCATTTTACTATTTATGACTTGTCTGCAAAATTTGGTGCTAAACGGAGTTGATATAACGTGATTCAGACGTCCGGTTGTAAATTTCTTTGAAAATTTCATTCATTTTGATGTCCGATTCGTAGTTCTAGGTGTTGTTTTGGTGTTTTGATCATGTGAGTGAGTTCATATGATGTTATTATACTTGTGTGCATATTTCGTTTGGAGCCCAAAGGGATCGGGTGAGTTTCGGATAGGCTATAGAGTGATTTTTAACTTAGAAGGAATGTTGGTTTTACTGATATCTTGTGCCTGAGACTTTGTGCTTCGCGATTGCGAAGGTTCTCTCAGTATCACGAAGGGGAGACTGAGCTGGGGAGGAATTGAATCTTCGCGAATGCGGAGTATTGGGGGGTCTACCCTTCTCGAACGGGACCTGTCCTTCGCGAACGCGTAGTGTTAGGAGGGGGGACAGGGGATTGAGCTATTACTCTACGTGAATGCGAGCCGTAGCTCACGAACGCAAATGCTAGTGGGGATAATCCTTCATGAACGCGTGAGGAACATCGTGAATGCGTAGGCCAATAGGGATATTGTGCTTCGCGATCACGTCAGGCCCTTCGTGAAGAAGAAGGAATGCCGCGCAGTCAATTAAATATCCCAAAGACTGGATTTTCTTCATTTTTCACCATCTTCACATTAGAGCTCGGCCTAGAGGCGATTTTGACGAGAAATTTCATCTTCACTTCATAGGTTAGTATATTTTAGCTCATTTGCTTCCATTTCTATCAACACCCATTGATTTCAAACCTTAGTTTATGCTCTTTCATGGTAGAAAATTAGGGATTTGAGTAGAATTAGGGATTTTTATAAAATTGAGGTTTAGACCTCAAATTGGGGTTTAGATTTCAAAACTAGTCACATATCATTGCTTAGGGGTGAATGGGTAATTGGGTCTTGGTTAGAATATCGGATTTTGACCAAGCAGGCTCGGGGTTTTCTTTTGTTGACTTTTTTCAAAATCATTAAATATTGAATCTTTTTCACTCATGGGTAGTTTCTACACCTTATTTTGAATTGTGTGAACTATATTTGGTTAGATTTGATTGGTTTGGAGGAAAATGTCAGAGGAAAGCCCCCGGTTGAGCTTTGATTTGATTGCGGAGCGATGGAAGTGTCGTGGTTAATATTGATTTGAGGGATTAGGGACTTTTAGCCTAGTTGCTACATGTTTAATGTGTGGGGACAATGTATATGTGAAATGACGAGTATTTATACGTTATTGATGGGTTAAAGCATGCCAGTGAAACTTTTTTCTTTGTGTTTTATTGCATTATAATTACGATATCCATGCTTAGGTTAGGTTATTACTTCTTTGATTATTTGTTTCATATTTATTGCCTATTTCATAATTGTTGAGTATGTTGGAAGTTGAAGTTTGGCATCTAGGTATCATATTTGACGATAATTCCATTCTCCGCCTTATTTAATTCCCAGATTCAGATTATCTTCATTGCATGGTAAGGATGAGTGTAAAAGTACGAAGGGTGACGTTGTGCCATTGCATTTATCTCATTTATTGATTAATACATAGTGAGAAAGAGAGTAAAAGCATGAAGGTTGATGTCGTGCCATTGCATTTATCTCTTTTATTCATTATTTTTTGGTGAGGAAGAGCGTGAAAGCACGAAGGGTGATGCCATGCCATTCATCTCATTTATACATTACTACATGGTGAGGTTGAGCGTAAAAGCTCGAAGGGTGATGCCTTTCCATTTCAGTTTACTTACGTCATCATTTCATGGTAAGGACGATAGTAAAAGCACGAATGGTGATGCCATGTCATTTTCATATCACTGGTTTATCTGATTTCATTGGTTGGTGATTTATTTGTCTACTACATGATTTCATACCTATCGTATTTATCATATCTATCCCCTTCTTGCATGTCCCCTCCCAGTTGTACGTTGTTATTCTTTATAATTTTTACTGCTTCGTATATATATATATATATATATGTTTATTTACGTAGGTGTCCTTTCATATCCTAGTCACTACCTCGTCGAGGATATGCTCGACACTTGTGGAGTACATTGGGTCGGTTGTACTCGTACTATACTTATGCACTTCTTGTGTAGATTCTAGTATTGGTCCCAGTGGTGCGTGAGGTGTGTCAACTCAGATCATTGCATACAGATACTTGAGGTAGATCTTCTGGCATCCGCAAACCTTGAAGTCCCCTTCCCCTTTCCTCTTTTACTGCTCATTTTCTTTGAAACAATGATATTTATTTCATACTCTGTTTGTAGAACTTCTAGTTGCTCATGTACTCGTGACTCCAGAATGTTGGGAGTAGATATTATCACTTGACGCATTTTGGTACTGTATCAGATTGGGTTTTTGTTATTCCTTGTAAATCATCACTTTGTTTAAACTGTTAAAAATTTGCTAATTAATTATCTCACACCGGCTTGCCTAGCAAGTGGATGTTATGTGCCATCATGACCCCAAGGTTAGGATTCTGGGTCGTGACAAGTTAGTATTAGAACTCTAGGTTGTCTAGGTCTCATGAGTCATGAGCAAGCTTAGTAGAGTCTGGAGGATCGGTACGGAGACGTCTGTACTTATCTTATAGAGGCTATGGAATTTAGGAAAAATATCACTTCTTTCCTTATCTATCGTGAGATTGTATTCTATCATTCGTGATTGAACCATTATATTCTTGTTCTTTCACAGATGGAGAGAACACGCACAATATCCGCAGTTGAACAAGAGCCGCAACCCCATGTGGCCGCTATTACCAGGGGCCGAGGTCGAGCCAGAGGCCGAGACAGTGGCAGAGATCAACCTAGAGCTCCAGCAGCAACACTCACAGTGGAGCCTCATATTGATCACGAGGAGGAGGTCCTAGTTCAGACTGTGCCCGTCAGACCAGCTCAGGTCCCGGAGGGGTTCATAGCCACTCTAGTACTTCGGGATGCTCTAGTCCACCTGGTGGGTCTTATGGAGAGTGTGGCCCAGACTAGTGAATTTCTGGTGGCACCAGCCATCTCTCTGGCTGGGGGAGGATCATAGACTCTCTCTACTCACACCCAGTAGGAGGCGACTCTCTTATATCAAACTCCAGCAGCCCGGCCAGTTGGGGTGGTTCAGCCGGTTATTGCAACATAAGTCGGTGATAGGCTCGCCATGTATTATGAGGCCTTGTTGAGGTTGGATAAGTTTACCAAGCTTTTCCATGTTCATTTCAGTAGTGTACCTTCTGAGTACCCACATGATTACTTTGACTATAGCCACGAGGTGTTGCGCAATGTGGGTATAGTTGAAACCAAAGGGGTCAATTTTGTAGTGTTCTAGATGACCGGCTCTGCCAAGAGATAGTGGAGAGATTATATGTTGACTAAACCATCTGGTTTTCCTGCACTTACATGTGATCAATTTTCACAGCTATTTCTAGAGAAGTTCATTCTTGTCACTCTGATAGAGGATTACCGCATGCAGTTTGAGCGTCTTTAGCATGGTTGTATGATTGTTACCCAGTATGAGACTCGATTTGTAGACCTAGCTTACCACACCATTATCTTGCTTCCTACTGAGAGGGAGAGAGTGAGAAGATTCATGATGGACTCACTTTCACTATTAGGCTACAGATGGCCAAGGAGACGGGAGATGATATTTCTTTTCAGAGGCCCATAGATATTGCTAAATGGATCGAGATGATTCGTGGTCAGAAAAGATGGTCGGTATCTAATAAGAGGACTCATTATTTCGGTGGTTTCAGTGGTGCCTCGTCTGGAGGCAGGGGTACTTTTAGCAAAGGACATCCTCCCATGACGTTTCAATCAGCGCTTCAGGCATCCCATAGTGCTTTGGGCAGTTGTGGCCCTTATATGTCTCACCTCGAGCAACTAGCCTACAGTGCACCGCCAACCCAAATTAGTGCACCTCCGATCCAGAGTTATCATAGTGGTTATTTAGGTAAATAACGCCAGTTCCAAGGTCAGTAGTCATGGTAGCCGAGAGCTTGTTCGACTTGTGGAGATCCGAGGCACCTTTCTAGATTTTGCCACAGATCACAGGGCATCATGCACCAGCAGGGTTCTCATGCCATGATTCCGGCATCAGGTTCTCCGCCGCCCTCTCAGCCAGCTAGAGGCAGGGCTCTAGCTACCAAAGGTGGAGGTCAGGCCATTAGAGGTAGAGGTCAGGCCGTTAGAGTTAGAGGCCGTCTGAGAGATGGAGGTCAAAGTGGTAGGACCCAACCCCAATTTTATGATTTCCCATCTAGACCTGAGGCCGAGTCATTTGACGTCATCATCACATGTATTGTTTCAGTTTTCCATATAGATGCTTCAATTCTATTTGATCTGGGCTCTACTAATTCCTATATGTCATCCTATTTTGCTTCATATCTGGTTGTGACTCTTGATTCCTTGAATGCTCCTGTGTGTGTGTCCACACCGGTGGGAGATTCTATTATTATAGATCATGTCTATCACTCGTGTGTGATTACTATTGGGAGTCTCGAGACTATTGTGAATCTCATACTTCTTGATATGGTAGACTTTGATGTTATTTTGGGCATGGACTGGCTGTCACCTTATCATGCTATAATGGATGGTCACGCCAAGAAGGTAACCTTAGTCATGTCGGGGTTGCCTCGATTAGAGTGGAGTGACTCCTGGCCATTTTGCCAGCAGGGTTATTTCTTATGTCAAGGCTAGGCGTATGGTCAAGATGGGATGTCTAGAAATTTGGCCTATGTTGGTGATTTGAGTGCGGAGGTTCGTTCCATGGATCCAGTACCTGTTGTGCGTGAGTTTCTAGAGCTGTTTCCTGTAGATCTGCCGAGGATGCCACTCAACAAAGATATTGACTTATGTATTGATTTGGCTCCGGGCACTCAACCAATTTTTATTCCACCATACCATATGGCCCCGGTGGAGTTAAAGGAATTGAAGGAGCAATTGCAAGATTTGCTTGATAAGGGGTTCATTAAAACTAGTGCCTCGCCTTGAGGTGCGCATGTGTTGTTCATGAAAAATAAAGATGGTTTGATGAGGAAGTATATAGACTATCGGCAGTGGAACAAGGTCACAATCAAGAACAAGTATCTGTTGCCAAAGATTGATGACTTATCTGATCAGCTTCAGGGTGCTAAGGTGTTTTCGAAGATTTATTTGAGGTCTGGCTACCATTAGTTGAAGATTAGGGCATCAAATGTCCCTAAGACGGCTTTTCGGACTCGGTATGGGCATTATGAGTTCCTAGTGATGTTATTTGGGTTGACAAATTCCCAAAAAAATTTTATGGATTTGATGAACCAGTAATTCAAGCTCTATTTGGATTATTTTGTGATCGTAGACATTGATGATATCTTGATCAACTCCTGCAGGCGAGAGGTGCATGAGCAGCATCTTTGGATTGTACTTCAGACTCTAAGAGATAGTGAGTTATATGCCAAGTTTTCAAAGTGTGAGTTTTGGTTAGACCCGGTCACCTTTTTGGGGCATGTTGTATTGGCCGAGGGCATAAAAGTGGATCCTAAGAAGATTGAGGCAGTTCAGAACTGGCCTAGACCTACTTCAGCTTAGAAGATTCGTAGTTTTCTGGGTTTGTGAAGGGGTTTTTGTAATGATGCGACCGGTCGTTTTGAGCATTTCACTTCGCTCGGTTGTTTGAGGGCATGAGTAGCTCTGTATGATGTATTATGACTTGTGTGAATCGTCAATTTTGGTTTTCGAGTTATTCAGAATCGATTTGGAAGAATGAATTTCATTGTTGAAGCTTTAAGTTGGAAGACTTGACTAAGTTTAGCTTTTGTAAATTTGACCAAAGAATGGAGCTTTGATGGTTCCGTTAGGTCCATATGGTAATTTTTGACTCGGGCGTATGCCTAGATTCATAATTGAATAGGTTGTCGTATTTTGTAAGTTTCATCGAGTTCTGAGGTGCGGGCCCAGGGTTGGACTTTTGGGTTGATTTTGGGCTTTTGATTAAAGATTCGACTTTTGTCGATTGGATTTGTTTCCTTTGGCATTATTAGATGCATTTGAGTTGCTTTTGGCTAGTTTTGAGCCGTTCGAAGGTCACTAAGTGTGTATGGCATTTTTGGAGCTTTGCTTGGCTTGCTCGATATTGGTATTAGCTTGTTCAAGGTAATTAACACTTCTAAACTTGGAGCTAATGGTATGAACCCCTAAATATGTGTGACATGTGTTTTATGTTGAGGTGACGCACATGCTAGGTGACAGGCGTGTAGGCGTGCACCATGTGAATTGTGACTCAGTTATTTCTGCGGTACTGTGTAGTTACCTAATCTTATCTTTAACCCTGAAATCTCTACGTGCTAGAGTAATTGAGCTGTGAACCATGTGAGAAATCATGCTTAGGCAAATGTTGGTATTATTGGGACCCACTAAGGTCATTTCTGATGTCGAATTATATGTTAAATTGTAATTTCGCACTCAGTCATATACATTCACTACATATCATATCTTAGTCTCTGTTGTTATTTATTGATACATCATATCATCATTTCGGGCTAGTTTCATGATATTGTGAGCCCGAGGGACTGGAGAGATTGATGACTCAGTGAGGACGAGGGACAAATTGTGAGGTTATTGATATTATAACACGTCAGTTGTCCATGCAGCACATGAGTTGTCAATGTAGATCCAGATATTGATACTATGGCACATGAGTTGTTCGTGCAACACGTGAGTTATCTGTGCGGATCTAGATATTGATTGTATGGCACATGAGTTATCCGTGCAGCACGTGAGTTATCCATGCGAGTTCATAAAATGATTGGCTCATTATAGCGCTAGGGCTGAAGGAGCCCCTCCGGAACCTGCACACCCACAGAGAGCGCATGTACCTATTGAGTTCGAGTGTGAGTGACGAGCGCGAGTGCCTAGTGATTGGGAGGACTGGGTGACTGGGAGGATTGAGTAGATTATTACTCCTAGAGTATGCATATGGTTATTCACTATGTTGTACTACATTCGACATGCACACTTGACATACATGCATAAAAATGCATTTTTTCTCATGCTGTACGGTATCACGTCATTCATGACTTCTCATACACATTGACATGTAGGCATAAAGATGTACTTTTCTTCATGCCATTTGATAATGAAACATTTACTTGTTGAAAAGCTTTGGAAAGAAAATCACGATTTTACACACTTACTCATATTTTGGTGCTTTTGGTAAAAATTTGGGTTTTACTGTTATACTTGAAAAGTATGCCTATTTTCTGGAACTATGAACGAGCTGAACATTATATCTTTGAGTTATTTCTTGTACCACTTTTTTTTATATTGTTATGAGCTGTTGTTTGCTATTGGTGTTGGACTTTAGCCTTTGTCCCAGCTCGTCACTACTTTCAACCTAAGTTTAGATTTGTTACTTATTGATTAGATGTGGTCGGTTGTACTCATACTACACTTCTACACCATGCGTTCTGAGTTTGTACGCTGATGTTGCCGTGTATGACGGAAGCTAGCATTGAAGACGTACCTGTATTCTAGTTATAGATGCCTCTTGTTCATGGTAGCCCTAGACTTATGAAAATCTGTTTATGTACATTCACACAAATGATGTATTTATTTTATACTAGATTTGTAAACTCTAAATCTTATAAGTTCATGATTTGTACTACCAGTCCTTGAAATTTTTTGTATAAGAGCAGTTTTATTATCATTTCTTTTCTTAATGAATCCCATTAAATTGGATAGCTATCAATTGGCTTACCTAACGGGTTGGGTTAGGTTCCATCATGACTAGTTAGATTTTGGGTCGTGACAAATTGGTAACAAAGGTCTAGGTTCATAGGTTTTATAAGTCATGAGCAAGTGTTTAGTAGAGTCTTGCGGATCAGTATGATGATGTCCATACCTATCTTCTAGAGGCTACATGGCATTTAGGATAAATTTTCCATCTTTCTTTCCTTATCATGCGGCATTGATTCAACTTGAAGCGTAACTCTTTAAATTCCTTCCACACATTCGTGTGCGCTTGTGAGTGCTCGGTATCAGTTGTGCATCACTGACTTGTGATTCCATGGATGAGGTGGAAGATGTGATTTCTATGTGCTGATGATGGGCTAGTTTGGAGGACTCTAGCCTGGGTTTTGACTGTAGCTTGAGCACGGGGATTTTGGTTGTGTGAGCACGTGCTTTTGAACTTATATATCCAGTAATGTCCCCATGAGTGGAATTTGTAGCTCAATGAGTGGTTTGATGGCTATATGATGTGTATCATGTGACTGCAGGATATGTTCAGATGAGTTTGAGTGTGACGAGAAAGGTTTTCTTGAGATGTAAAAGGACTATTGGGTGTTTGATTTCTGCCATGATTTGACGTATAGTCTCGATTTATGAGTGTGTTGAACGATCTTTTATGTTGTCTAATTATGGAATGAATTACATTCTCATGTCTTGTTGATGAGCTCACACTCAAGAAGATTAAGTGATGGCACAGTAATCTACGGAGGTGTGATCCTTATAATGTTGTGTGGAGAGTTTCCTTTATACCAGCGGGGTATATTTTTTGAGATTTGAATTTAAATTTGGTTGAGAAAGTTGACCTAATCGTCATGTGGATGTATGCGAGCTTAGTAGAAGAATTGAGGTACTATATGTTTTGTGTTATGTGAGCTTATGAAGGATTTAGTTGAATCTCCATGTGGTACTATGGCAGTAATAGAGTATGGGTAGGGTTAGTTATCAGATGTTATATTCTGTGGCATTGAGCTAAGTGGGAGAGTCTGCTATCGCCGATTTGATTGCGTGGTTAGGTGTTGTATTGGTTTTGGTCTGAGGCATACTTGTAAATAGGATATGACTTGCAGAGGTTGAGATCGAGGATGCCCCGAGCAAAGATATTTCTAGATACGTGATATGTTACCCCTAATGGATATATAGGAACCATGGGATGATTGAATTGTTATTCGAGAAGGATGTAGTGCACGTGGAGTAGGAATTTCTCAGCTGCTTAAAGGAGTGGATTACTTATTTGGGTGTTGTTTTGCTAATAGGGCACATGTCGTTTGGCCCGTTTGGGCGGCGCAATTGAGATTTGAGCAGAATAGATGACTCACGATAAGGATCTAATGCATTCAAGAATTATATATAGCAATTGAGAATTTATCCGGATTTATATATGGCTAGACTCTGAGATTTACGTCAGATGGTGTGAGGACTCACGATATTTATGTATCACTATGAATTCTACATTTCAGTATCATGAAGGTAAAGGAAATAGTTTCAAGTTCACATGACTCTTTGGAGTGGGTGTCTCGATTGTGGTACTTTTGGGGTGCTTGAGAGGGAATACAACGACTTATCGGCCCTAGGGCAGTGTGGTTTTATTCTTGGATCTCGTGGGGTGATCTTTGTTTGAGGATCATGGTATTATGGAGAGGAGGAGTGTCAACTTGAGGATAATTCGAATGAAACTCAAAGAAATAGTATAGCTTGGTAGAAGGTTGGATCATCAAGGTAATAAATATGATCGGTTCTTTGGGTACTTATAATGTGGTGATGCTCTACATGTGTTTTGGTGTCAATACTCTTGGGTTCGGCAACCTGCATGGCTTGGTTGAGTTAGAGAGACTCAGTTCTGATGTTTTGGTTATGGGATAATTGGTTTCAATGAGTTCTCGATGGTTTCTATCATGTCTTGAGATGGATATTTCCTACTGGCATGAAGAACATGTTGCGTATTGTGAATTTCTTCTGGATGAGATCAAATAGAAGGTTTATGGCTGATTGGGTATGTATTCTGCTTGTGACTTAGAGTTGATTATGAGATTCTCGTACTTTTCATATGATGGCATGATAGATGCGATGTATTGTGTGGGATTGAGATTTTCATGTGCGAGGTCACGATTCATATTTGGAGGGAAGGTCATGAATTTTGGACAACATGGACATTTTCAGATATTTAGATGAATGTTATAACTACTTGGTAATTCCTGAGAAGGGTGTGCATTTCAGAAGGCGCACTGCGTGTTGACCTACAAATGCTTCATTGGTATTGCGGTACTCGCCTGGTGGATTGACTTCTGATATTCAGATTTTTTCTATGTGGCACGGAAGAAATTTAGAACTATTCCTCGTTGGATGATCATGTATGAGAGGTGTGTTAAACATTCGGGCGGTGGAGTTGGGATCAAATATGGTGATTCGTGTGTTCTAGGGATTCAAAGACTGGGAGTTCTCAGGAGCATAGTGTTTCGTGGTGGTGGACTGTGAAAATGTGGCCAAAGCTAGCCAGATGATGGTATGTGTTATGATTATGTCATTGCGGACTTTCAGGTGTTATTTATCTATTTGTGGATGACCAGAGTTTATTTGGGTGCCCATTGGTAGGCCCAAGGAGGATGTGTATTCTACAACGAGTCGGATTTGTTGACTCTGTACTGCTATTGTCGAGGCATGTGCCATTCGGTTAGAATTGATTCTTCTCGTATCCGATATGTTTTATGTGTTACTCTTCCATACTACGAGGGGTTATGATTTGTTGGTTCTATGAACACATTGTGCGCTTCTGTTTGGGACTTATAGCGGGATTTGAGTGAGATGGTGATTGGGGTGTGAAATGGTTGATTGTGCCTTGGTTATGGTCTTTCCAGGCTGTGGTATATTGTATTGTTTTCTTCCCTATGGTTGTGGTCATGCACTTGTGTGCTTGGTGTCGAATTGCCTATGGTTGTTGATTTGAGCATTGAGGTTCGAGGTATTACATATGGATCCGTGTTTGGATGAGTCACGTATTGCAGCGGGGTTATGATTGGCTGTGATCCTTTGTGATATATTTGTGTGTTTTGGGTTCTACTATGTGTGATGGGTTCTTAGCATTGCATTGTGGTGGTACTTGTTGACCTTTCGGGATGGTTCTCTCATACGAGTCATTTTCCATAATTGAGTACATTGAATGTATGCGTATTGGTGCACGGATTGCACGATTTGTGGCTCTATGTAGTATTGGTGTGGCGTGTCAGTAGAGTAGTTTGTATTTGATAAGCGGAGGCTGTCAGACCTAGAATGGGTGCTATTGGATTTGATTGCGGTATATTTGAAAGCAAAATGACGTTGACCGGCTTAGAAGTTGGCTATAGTTCTTGTTGAAGGAGAGGGAGCTCCATGGCTTGTTGATATGATGAGTAGTTATGTGTTTCTGCGTGTTTGTTTCATCATCGCCAGTGTACAAAGGTTCTAGAGCGAGGTTTTGTTTGATATGAGGTTTATTACCGGTACCGAATTTGTTTTAAGCAGTTATTATGGTCAGAAATTATTGCTACAAGTAGACTTATGCGGTATATCTTGTGATTTCATCTTGGGTTATGGTTATGGCTTTATATAGCTTGTTCAGACTTATACCAGGTGGATGCGAGGTTCGGGGACTGTAAGAATTTCGGATGTTGGAAGTTGGATTCTGCGGTTTACATGCTAAGGTTGAAGTAATGATCTTCAGTGATGTGATGTTGTTAGTCCTAGATGGAATAGGGTGACGTGGAATCACCCCCGGGTATATACATGGTAAGGTTACACGGCGGTTTGATGGCTTTGTAACAACTCTTCGCACATTCGAGGAAGAACATATATTTAAGTGGGGGAGGATGTAACGACCCGATCGGTAGTTTTGAGAATTTACACTTCGCTCGGTGGTTTGAGGGCACGAGTAGCTCCGTATGATGTCTTATGACTTGTGTGAATCATCGGTTTTGGTTTTTGAGTTATCCAGAATCGATTTGGAAGAATGAATTTCATTTTTGAAGCTTTAAGTTGGAAGACTTGACTAAGTTTGACTTTTGTGAATTTGACCCCGGAACGGAGCTTTAATGTTTCCGTTAGGTCCGGATGGTAATTTTGGACTCGAGCGTATACCCAAATTTGTATTTGGATATTTCTAGAAGGATCCGACACTAATGGTGAAAGTTGAAAATTTAAAGGTTTGGAAAGTTCATAAGTTTGACCAGAAGTTGACTTTGATGAAATCAGGTTCAGATTGAGGTTCCGGGAATTGGAATAGCTTCATTATGTTATTTGAGACTTGTGTGCAAAATTTGGGTTCATTCCGGGTTGATTTGATGTGTTTCGACGCGAGTTTTGAAAGTTGAAAGTTCAAAGTTCATTCATTTGAGTACGAATTGAGGTATGATTCATCGTTTCGATGTTGTTATGAGCGATTTGAGGCCTCGAGTAGATTCGCATTATGTTATAGGAATTGGTGGTATATTCGGACGGGGTCCCGGGTTAGTTTCGGACTAGGTTCAGATCATTTCGTTTCATATTGCATTGCTGAAGAGGAACTGCAGCTGGTGTGATCGCACATGCGGTTGGTTCGCGCACGTGCAATGGGCGTAGAAGCGACAAAGGAGTCATAGGAGCGAAAGTGGAACTGGGAGCAGGGACCCGTATATGCGAGAAATGGGCCGCACTTGTGGAAGAGCGAAAGTGGTGCCTTGGGTCGCAAGGGCGAGGTATGGCGTAGGTGCGGTGCAGGTGCGAAGTGGTGTTCCGCAGAAGCGATGGCTGCTGAGTTTGGTTTGTTCGCAGAAGTGAAGATTAGGCCATATGTGTGGGTCTGCAGAAGCGGAAATTTGGTTCGCAAATGCGATAACCGTTGGGTATAACCTATAAATCGAGGTTTTGGTTCTATTATCATATTGTGAGATTTGGGGCTCGGATAGAGGCGATATTTGGAGTGATTTTCACCACGTGGATTGGGGGGGGGTAAGTTTTCTCTACCCTCTGTTGATTATATTTTGAGATTCTATCTTCGTTTTTGGTAATTGGATTACAAATTATAAAGAGAAATTGGGGGTTTTAGACTAAAGTTTCATAGAGTGAGTTTTTAAATTTTGAACATT
This sequence comes from Nicotiana tomentosiformis, assembly GCF_000390325.3. Lineage (NCBI taxonomy): Eukaryota > Viridiplantae > Streptophyta > Magnoliopsida > Solanales > Solanaceae > Nicotiana > Nicotiana tomentosiformis. The sequence goes on from NC_090822.1 coordinate 28,163,817, forward strand.
GATTCGGAGTCGGATTTGAGTGAAACTAGTATGGTCGGACTCGTAATTGAATGGGTTGTCAGTTTTTTTAAGTTTTGTCAAGTTCTGTGGCGCGGGCCTGGGTTGGACTTTTGGGTTGATTTTTGGCTTTTGATTAAAGATTCACCTTTTATCGATTGGGTTTGTTTCACTTTGCATTATTTGATGTATTTGAGTTGCTTTTGGCTAGTTTCGAGCTGTGTAAAGGTCGGTACGCGCGGGATGCATTTTTGGAGCATCGCTTGGCTTGCTCGATATTGGAATTGGCTTGTTCTAGGTAAGTAACACTTCTAAACTTAGTGTTAATGGTATGAACCCCTAAATATGTGTGATATATGTTTTGTGTTAAGGTGACGCACATGTTAGGTGACAGGAGTGTGGGCATGCACCGTGTGAATTGTGACTCAGTTATTTCTGTGGTACTACGCAGTTACCTAATCTTATCTGTAACCATGAAATCTCTATGTGCTAAGTAATTGAGCTGTTATCCATGATAGAAATTATGCTTAGGCAAATGCTAGTATTATTGGGACCCACTGAGGTCATTTTTATTTGTCGAATTATATGTTAAATTGTAATTTCGCACTTAGTCATATACAATCACTGCATATCATATCTCAGTCTCCGTTGTTATTTATTGATACATCATATCATCAGTTTGGGCTAGTTTCATGACATTGTGAGCCTGGGAGACTGGAGAGATTGATGACTGGGTGAGGCCAAGGGCCTGATTGTGAGGTTATTGATATTATAGCACATGAGTTGTCCGTGCTACGTGAGTTGTCCGTGCGGAACCAAATATTGATACTATGACACGTTAGATTTTCGTGCAGCACGTGAGTTGTCCGTGCGGATTCAGATATTGATACTATGGAACGTGAGTTGTCCGTGCAGATTCATGCCATGATTGGCTCATTAAAGAGCTTGGACTGAAGGAGCCTCTCCGGAGTCTGCATACACATAGTGAGCGTAGGTACCTATTGAGTGCGAGTGCCGAGCACGAGTGCTGAGTGATTGGGAGGACTGAGTGACTGGGAGGACTGAGTGGACTGTTACTCCGAGAATATGCATATGGTTATTCACTATGTTGTACTGCATTCGTCATGCACACTTGACATACATGCATAAAGATGCATTGTTTCTCATGTTGTACGGTATCACGTCATTCATGACTTCTCATACACATTGACATTTGTGCATAGAGATGTACTTTACCTCATGCCATTTGATAATGAAACATTTACCTGTTGAAAAGCTTTGGAAAGAAAATCATGATTTTTACAAACATACTCATATTTTGGTTCTTTCGGTAAAAGATTTGGGCTTACTGTTATACTTGAAAAACATGTCTATTTTTCGGAACTGTGAACGAGCTGAACATTATATCTATAAGTTATTTCTTGTACCACTTTTATTATATTGTTATGAGTTGTTGTTGGATATTGGTGTTGGACTTTGACCTTTGTCCCATCTCGTCACTACTTTCAACCTAAGGTTAGGTTTGTTACTTCTTGAGTACATTGGGTTGGTTATACTAATATTATACTTCTGCACCTTGCGTACAGATTTTGGATGATGATGTTGCTGTGTATGACGGAAGCTAGCATTGAAGACGTACCTGCGTTTCAGTTATAGTTGTCTCTTGTTCATGGGAGCCCTTGACTTATGAAAATCTGTTTATGTACATTCAGGCAAATAATGTATTTATTTCATACTAGCTTTGTAAACTATAATTCTTAGAAGCTCATAATTTGTACTACCAGTCCTTGGAAATGCTTGTATAAGAGCAGTTGTATTATTATTTATTTTCTTAATGAATCTCATTAAATTGGATAGTTGTCAATTGGCCTACCTGACGGGTTGGATTAAGTGCCATCACGACTAGTTAGATTTTTGGTCGTGACAGTTTTCATCCATAGTAATCCCATTGACTAGATTGACCCAGAAGGGTGCTCAGTTCAGGTGGTCCGATGAGTGTGAGTTGAGCTTTCAGAAGTTCAAGACTGCTTTGACTACTGCGCCAGTGTTGGTGTTTCCCACAGGTTTAGGGTCTTACATGGTATGTTGTGATGCATCTCATATTGGGCTCGGTGCAGTATTCATGCAGGATGGCAGGGTGATTGCATACGCATCACGACAATTGAAGGTTCATGAGAAGAACTACCATGTTCATGACCTAGAGTTGGTAGCCATTGTTCATGTGTTGAAGATTTGGAGGCATTACCTCTACGATGTGTCGTGTGAGGTATTTACGGATTATCGGATTCTATAGTATTTATTCAAGTAAAAGGATCTCAACTTGAGGCAGATGAGGTGGTTAGAGTTATTGAAAGACTATGATATTACCATTTTGTATCATCCCGGGAAGGCCAATGTGGTGGCCAATGCCTTGAGTAGAAAGAGCGGTGAGTATGGGTAGCCTTGCATATATTCCAGTTGGAGAGAGGCCGCTAGAATCATATGTTCTGGCTTTGGCCAATCAGTTTGTGAGCTTAGATGTTTCGGAACCTAGTCGTGTTCTAGCTTGCACGATCTATCAGTCTTCTTTGTATGAGCTCATCAAAGAGGGTCAGTATGACGAACCCAATTTGCGTGTCCTTAAGGACATGGTACGACACGGTAGTGCCAAGCAGTTTACCATTAGAGATGATAGGGTTTTGTGGATGCAGGGTCGAATTTGTGTACCCGATGTGGACGTGCTTCGTGAGTTGATTCTTGAGGAGGCCCATAGTTTTCAGTATTCCATTCATCTGGGTGCTGCCAAGATGTATCAAGACTTGTGGCAGCACTATTGGCAAGGAGAACGAATAACGATATTGTTGCATATGTTGCTCGGTGTCTTAATTGTCAGCAAGTAAAATACGAGCATTATAAGATTGGTGGTTTGCTTCAGAGGCTAGAGATTCCTAAGTGGACGTGGGAGTGTATTACCATGGATTTTGTTGTTGGGCTCCCACGGACTCATAAGAAGTTCGAAATGATATGGGTCATTGTGGATAGGTTGAACAAGTTATCACATTTTATTCCAGTGGCATTTACCTATTCTTCAGAGCAGTTGGCTGAGATCTATATCCACGAGATCATCCGTCTTCATGGTGTGCCCGTGTCTATCATTTCTGATCAAAGTACTCAGTTCACCTCGCACTTCTGGAAGACTGTACAATGTGAGTTAGGCACACGAGTTGAGTTGAGTACAATATTTGACCCCTAGACAGACGGACAGTCACAGTGCACCATTCATATATTAGAGGTTATGCTTCGCGCTTGCGTTGTGGATTTCAGGAGTTCTTGAGATCAGTTTTTGTTATTTCCGGAGTTTTCCAACAATAACAGCTAACTGTCGAGTATTTAGTTGGCTCCCTACGAGGCATTATACGAGATGTAGTGTCGTTCGCCCATTGGTTGGTTCGAGCCGGGAGAGGCTCAGTTGTTGGGTACTGGTTTGGTTCAGGATGCCTTGGAAAAGGTCAAAATGATTCAGGATCGACTTTGCACAACTCAGTTTAGGCAGAAGGGAGTTATGCCGACTGGAGAATTCGTGATGTTTCATTCATGGTTGGAGAGAGGGTAGTGTTTCGGGTCACCCATGAAGGGTGTGATGAGGATTGGAAAGAAGGGCAAGTCGATCCCTAGGTATATCGGCCCCTTTGAGATTCTTGAGAGAATGGGTGAGGTGGCCTACAGACTGGCATTGCCACCTAGTTTATTAGCAGTCTATCAAGTGTTTCGTGTCTCCATGCTCCGGAAGTATCACGGTGATCAGTCCTATGTGTTAGATTTCAGCTCAGTCCAATTGGACAAGGATTTGACTTATAAGGAGGAGTCGGTGGCTATTCTAGCCCGAGAGGTACGGAAGTTGAGGGCTAAGAGTTATCCTTCAGATAGAGTATAGTGGATAGTTCGGCCGATCGATACAGCCATATGGGAGCCCGTGTCCGACATGCGGAGTATATATCCACACCTTCTCACCAGTCCAGTTACCTTTCTATGTCTGTTGGAGGACGAACGTTTGTTTTAGAGGTGGATAATGTGATGACCCGATAGGTCATTTTGATTTTTAGCCATCATTTCTGTGTTTCGAGACCTCGAATAGCTCCACTTAACCTTCCTCAATTTATGTGCATAGACCGTGTCTTTTTCTAAAAACTTTTATGTGAAAAATTGAAGAAAATATAAATTTTAAATCGAAAAATGAATTGAGTTGAATACGGTCAATATTCTATGTAAACGGACACAAATCAGTGTTCTAACGGTCCCAGTGGCTCCGTATAGTTATTTGGGACTGGGGCGTATGCCTGGAAATGAATTCGGAAGTCCCTAACTTGATTTAACGTGATTTGTTGAAAACTAGTAATATGAAGGCTTAAAGAATTCCTATGTTTGACTATAGGTTGACTTTGTTTCTACCGGGTTTAGAATTCAGTGCTGAAACTTGGAATAGATTCATTTCACTATTTACGACTCGTCTAGAAAATTTGATGCAAAGCGGAGTTGATTTGATGTGGTTCGGACATTTGGTTGTAAATTTGGAAGTTCTTAAGTTTCTTTGAAAATTTCATTCATTTTGATGTCTGATTCGTATTTCTAAGTGTTATTTTGGTATTTTGATCGCGCGAAAGAGTTCATATGATGTTATTACACTTGTGTGCATGTTTGATTTGGAGCCCGAGAGACTCGGGTGTGTTTCGGATTGGCGACTGAGTGATTTTATACATAGAAAGCATGCTGGTTTTGCTAATATCTGGTGCCTGAGACTTTGTCTCGGGATCGCGAAAGGGAGACCTGGATGGGGAGGAATTTAATTTTCGCGAACGCGGAGTAGTGGGGGTCTACCCTCCACGAACGCTATCTGTCTTTCGAGGACGCGTGGTGTTAGGAGGGGGGAGTGGGACTGGGGATTGTGCTGTTACTTACACGATCGCGAGCCCTGGCTTGCGAACGCGAAGGATAGGGAGGGATAAGCCTTTGCGAACGCATACGCCAATATGGTTGTTGTGCTTCGCAATTGCGTGAGGCCCTTCACGAACGCGAAGAAGTCTTGATGCCCAGTCAATTAAATATCCCTAGGATAGGATTTTCTTCATTTTTCACCATCTTCACATTAGAGTTGGCCTAGAGGAGATTTTGAATAGAAATTTCATCCTCACTTCATAGGTTAATATATTTTTACTTGTTTTCTTCCATTTTCATGAACACCCATTGATTTCTAACCTTAGTCTATACTCTTTCATGGTAGAAAATTAGGAATTTGGGTAGAATTGGGAATTTTTGTAAAATTGAGATTTAGACTTGAAATTGAGATCGGATTTTAAAACTAATCACATAATCGAGCTCGGGGGTGAATGGGTAATTGAATTTTGGTCCGAATCTCAGGCTTTGACCAAGTGGGTCCGGGGTTGCTTTTTGTTGACTTTTTTCAAAATTATTAAAGATTTAATTTTTTTCACTCATGGGTAGTTTCTAAAACTTATTTTGAATTGTTTGAACAATAGTTGGTTAGATTCGATTTGTTTTTAGGCAAATTATAGTGGAAAGGTCCTGGTTGAGCTTTGATTTGATTGTGGAGCGAGGTAAGTATTGTGGTTAATCTTGACTTGAGGGATTAGGACTTGTTATCCTATTTGTACGTGTTTAATGCGTCGGGACAACATATATGTGAGGTGACGAGTACTTATGTGTTGTTGATAGGTTAAAGCATGCGGCTGGAACTTGTTTCTTTGTGTTTTATTGCATTATTAATTACTATATCTATGCTTAGGTTAGGCTATTACTTCTTTGACTATTTCTTCCATAATTATTGCCTATTTTGTAATTGTTGAGTATTGAAGTTGAAGTTTGGCATCTAGTGTCATATTTGACGTTAAATACATTCTCCGCCTTCTTTAATTCCCGAATTCAAATTATCTTCATTGCATGTTAAGGATGGGTATAAAAGCACGAAGGGTGATGTCGTGCCATTGCATTTATCTCATTTATTGATTAATACATAGTGATTAAGAGAGTAAAAGCACGAAGGATGATGTCGTGTCATTGCATTTAACTCATTTATTGATTATTATATGGTTAGGAAGAGAGTGAAAGCACGAAGGGTGATGCCATTCCATTCATCTCATTTATTCATTGTTACCTGGTGAAGTTGAGAGTGAAAGGATGAAGGGTGATGCCATGCCATTTTATTTTACTTACATCATCATTTCATGGTAAGGACAAGAGTAAAAGCATGAAGGGTGATGCCGTACCATTTTCACATCATTGGTTTATCTGTTTCATTGGTTGATGATTTATTTGCCTACTGCGTGATTTCATACCTATCGTAGTTATCATATCTATCCCCTTCTTGCATGTCCCCTCCATGTCACTATAAGTAGACCCTCTGGTAAACTTAATTTCACATAGCATCTCAAAAAGGTTTAAGAAATGGCTCAACCTAAAGTTAGCAAAATAAGTATCTGTGTTGTCCTCTTTTGCTTTCTTCTCATGTTTTCTTCTGGTGAGTAATTCTTAAGTATTTGTTTCTCATTCGTAGTGTACGTTTATGTTTTCTAGGTATTCAGGGTTGTTCCGAGCGGGGCGGCTCAATAAGTTTGGTAGCTTAAAGTAATACTTTAATGGGAGGCTTTATTTTTTTGTATTATATATATTGTTTTACTTGAAGTAGATTTTTCTAGTTTTTTGAGAGTAAAATATTTAATAATTTTTCACATAAACCATTTAATCTCTCACTTGACACTATTGATCTTAGGAAAAAGAACTTGATTATAGAAGTTGATATCTTTATATTAAAATAATTTTTTGATGTTTCAATATATTTGTTGCAACGATGAAAATCTGAGAAAAATAAAAAATAAATAAAAAATGGAGTTTAAAAGTGTATTACTCATTTTCTAATGATAAATGTAATCATTTTTTAATATATAAAACATTTAACTTTTCTACTTTGAAATACTTAATATTTTCTTAAAGAAATTTGGCGCCTCACTAGAAGAGTTGTGGTAGGATGGTTACAATCTCGTTTCTTTAACATGAGGTATTCGGTTCGAGTATTTGGAATGAAAAAAGAGTGGTTCCCACTTTAATAGACTTTACATGGTACAAATTCGAATTAATCAATGCCCCAAATTAAATACTAAACATCAAGTAGGAATTGGAAAAAACAAATTGAGGCACCCACAATTCTGGGGCCTAAAGCCTCCGCGTCAGTGGCTTCACCTGTTGGATTGAGGGAGATGTTCATAACAGGTAGCGGAAGACAATAACAATCCTAGATAGATCTTTTCGTATTTAAAATTTATTTTGCAAGTCAGTAACGACCCAAAGTATCTTTTTAAGAATTTACGCCTCGTTCAGTGACTTAAGGTCTCGAGCTGCTTCGCAATGTGTATTATGACCCGCGGGTTTGGTCGAGTTTGATTTACTGAAGATTCAGAATTAAATTAAAAGAACAATCCTTATTTAGAAGCTTAAATAAAAATAGTTGATCAGAGAGTTGACTTTTGAGAAAATGACTCCGGAATAAAATTTTGATGATGTCAATAGCTCCGTATGGTGATTATGAACTTAGGAGTATGTCCGGAAAATTATTTGGAGGTCTGTAGTGGAATTAGGCTTGAAATGGCGAAAGATGAATTTTTGGGAAGTTTAACCGGGGGTTGACATTTTTATATCGGGGCCGGAGTCCGATTCTGAAAATTGGAATAGCTTTGTTATGTCAATTATGACTTGTGTGCAAAATTTGAAGTCATTCCGGATTGATTTGATGTGTTTCGGCACAAGATATAGAAATTGAAATTTCAAAGTTCATAGGCTTGAATTGAGGTATGATTCGTGATTTTAGAGTTTCTGAGGTGATTTGAAGGTTCGACTAAGTTCGTATGATATTTTGGGACTTGATGGTATGTTTGGTCGAGATCCCGGGGGGCTCGGATGAGTTCCGAGATGGTTTAAGATCAATTTTCCTTGTTTTGCAAGGAACTGATATCTGGTATTGTTCTTCGCGAACGCGAAGGGTCTCACGCGTTCGCGAAGAAGAATTTTGGACGCCTGGGATTTGCCCATCGCGAACGCGATGAAGAAGACACGAACGCGAAGAAGGGAGTTAAGGAAAGCCTACGCGAACGCGAAGAGGAAGGGGAGTTGGGGATCTACCTGGCGTTAAGCCTTTGCGAACGCGACTCGTGTCTTGCGAACGTGAAGGGCAAAGGTCGGATGGCATCGCGAATGCGATAAGGATATCGCAAACGCGAAGAAGGAATCTTGGCAGCACATTTTTGTGCTTCGCGAACGCGATGAAGGCACTTCTAGGCAGAATTAAAAGTTCCAAAATATATTGGGAGGTGAAAAGCCATGTATGCGAGATGACGAGTACGTAATCGGGCTTATATGTGCAAAATATATTGGGTTAAAATCTTAGACATATTGTGTAGTAAATTGGATATTTGTCGGCATTTATTTAATCATCTGTTTGACATGCTTCAATTCGCATTTATTGAATTTATTTTTGTATGAACATTTGAGGTGATTATTACTTGGATAATTATGTGGATTCCGTGAATTTGATGATTTGATATTTCTTGAAATTTATTTTCATTATGAATTTTTCGTCTCAAATAATTAATTAAACAAGCTTAAGAAGGGGTGTTGGTATAATTATCAAAATTTAGATTAATGAAGGCGTTGCCCTATGCTGATTATTTTCTATCTTTGTGGATTGTTTTTTGAGGTTTTAAATACATTGTGTGGAGCCTTGGGCTATTTGTTATGAAATTAATTGATTTTGTCATATCTTTGAAATTTGTTGTGGTCATTGGGCAAATTGTGATATGAATTTGTAATGACTCAACCGGTCATTTTAACTTTTAGAACCCCGTTCCCTAAAATAAAACTTTCTGTAGGTGCTTGTAATGATTTATGACTTGCGGGGATGGTTGGTTCGGGATTTGGAAGTGTTTGGGGTGAAACTAGAACACTTGGTTCCTTAAGTTGGCCTTAAAGTGCTAAGTTTGACTTCGGTCAACATCTTTTTGTGAAAATGACCCCGGAATAGAATTTTGATGATTCTAACAGCTCCGTATGGTGATTTTGGACTTAGGAGTGTGTTCGGAATTTTATTTGGAAGTTCGTAGTTAAATTAGGCTTGAAATGGCTAAAAACAAGAATTTAAGTTTGGAAGTTTGACCGATGAGTTGACTTTTTGATACCGGAGTCAGAATCCAGTTCCGAAAATTTTCATAGCTCTGTTATATAATTTATGACTTGTGTGTAAAATTTGAGGTCAATCGGAGTTGATTTGATAGGTTCCGACATTGAATGTAGAATTTGAAAACTCTTAGTTTCATTAAGCTTGAATTGGGGTATAATTCATGGTTTTAGCATTGTTTGATGTGATTTAGAGGTTTGACTAAGTTTTTATGATATTTTAGGACTTGTTGGTATATTTGGTTGAGGTCCCGAGGGCCTCGGGTGAGTTTCGGATGGTTAACGGATCAAAAGTTGGACTTAAAAAGCTGCTGCAATTTTCTCTTCTGCTGCATATTCTGGGCTGTGATCGAGCCTCAGATCGAGCCCCAGATCGAACCCAGATATCGAGCCCATGATCGAGGCCTGAGTCGAAGCCAGGGACGAGGCTCAGTATCAAAGCCTCGATCGAAGACAAGGCTCGAGGGCATGATCGAAGGCAAGGCTCGAGGGCATGATCGAAGGTAAGGCTCGAGGGCTAGGATCGAGACCCATGCTCGATGCCCTGATCGAAGGCTCAAGCTCGATGCCATGATTGAGCTTATGATCGAAGGCCCAACCTCGATGCCCTGATCGAGGCCATGACTGAGGTCTAGGCTCGAGCCTGTGATCGAAGCCCCGATCGAGGCCCAGTTCGAGGACAAGTTCCGAAGGCTGCTGGGCAGTTTTATAAAAAGAGGGCATTCGTTCCATTTGCTCTTTTTGACAAACTTAAGCTTGAACAGAGACGACTTTTGGCAGATTTTCAAGGGAAAAACATTAAGGTAAGTGATTCTAACTCGGAATTGGTCTACATATACAAGTATATCATTGTTTTCACAATTTAATTAGTGTTTTGAGATTGAAATTTGGAAAAAACTTTAGAAATCTCATAGAAACGAAATTTTGAGATTTCGGTATCGATTCGGAGTCGGATTTGAGTGAAACTGGTATTGTTGGACTCGTAATTGAATGGGTTGTCAGATTTTATAACTTTTGCCGGATTCCGAGATGTGGGCCCCGCGGGCAAATTTGTTTTATTAATTTCGGGATCTTTTCTTAAAAATGTAGTATTTTCTTATAGAATTGATTTCTACAATATTTAGTGATTTTATCGAATTATTTTGGCTAGATTCGAGCCAGACGGAGTTGGATAATCGTGGAAAAGGCCCTATAGTGGATTAAATTGGAGCAAGACGAGGTAAGTCTCTTGTCTAATCTTGTAAGGGGGAAATTACCTCATAGGTGATTAAAATTATATAATTGTTGCTAATTGTGGGGGGGGGGCTACGTACACACGAGGTGACGAGAGTCCGTGCGTAGCTACTATTAATGCTAAAGTCCGGGTAGTTTAGGACTCAAATCATGCCTTACTTGTGTAAATTGTATTCTTTGATTTATTTATATTAATTGATATCTATATGAATATATTGTGAATTGTTAGATAAAGATATTAAAGGATGGAAATCTCATAGGCTTGATTGTCTGTTTAAATCTATTAATTATTAAAAGAAATTGTTCTCCTCCCAAATTCATCTTATAATGAATATACTCTCCTTCCAGAGGCACATAAGAAAATGTCCTCCTTTCTTGTGGAGCGGGCCGAACGCCTCGGCAGGATAGATGCATCTATGGATCGCGCCGCATGTCCCTCGGCAGTGTACACGACACTCTGGATCGGGTCGTATGTCCTCGACAGAAATCGTGCTTAATAATAATAATAATTTCACGATGCTTTAATAATTTATTTCAGCTTGTGAAGCTAATAAGTAAATTGGAAAATCTTTGGAATTTAATTAATTATTATTCTTGCTTGTTAAGGAATTAATTGTTCCTCCTGTAAATGAGATTTAATTGATAAATTGAAATTTATTTGAATTGAAGGAATTTAATTAATATATTGAGAATTGATACATTTGAAGGAATTTGATTATTTCCGCTGATTAAATAAATTATTGTAAATTCTATAAATCATGCTGATTTAAATATCCTAATTTTATTTCAATTATTATTGACCTATAGTGAGTGTCAAAGTCGGCCATCTCGTCTCTTCCACTTCGAGATTAGGCTTGATACTTACTGGGTACACGTTGTTTACGTACTCATACTACACTTGCTGTACTTTTTGTGCAGGATCTGAGACAGGTACTAGTGGAGGACCTATCATCACATACCCACGTCATCCCGAGGCATGGTGGTGAGCTGCCTTTCTGAGCCGTTCTGCAGCTTCCAGTGTTTCTTCTGATATTTATATTCTGTCTATTTCATTTCAGGCAGTATTTGGAGTTTTGTATAATCTACTAGATGCTCATGCACTTGTGACACCGGGTCTTGGCACACACATTGGTAGAAATTGGTATTTTATTATTTTTTTGGAATAAAAGTTTAAACAATGTATGTATGACTTATTAGTTGGCTTGCCTAGCTGTAGTGTTGGGCGCCATCATGACCTATAGGTGAAATTGGGTCGTGACAATATGGTATCAGAACACTAGGTTCACGTAGGTCTCACAAGTTATGGGCAGACCTAATAGAGTCTTGCGGATCGGTACGTAGACGTCTGTACTTATCTTCGAGAGGCTATATGGTGTTAGGAAACTACCTTTCTTCATATTCTATCGTGCAATTGATGTAGTACTAAATATCCTTCTCTTATTCTCTCACAGATGGTGAGAACACGCTCTAATGAGATTCCAGACCAGGGAAGAGCTACTCCCCCAGTTGCTAGAGGCCGAGGGAGGGCTCCAGCCCGTGGTAGAGGGAGAGGACGTCCCAGGACTATTCCGGTTATGCCACCAGTGGATCCAGCAGAGAATCCCATTATTGAGGAGCAGGGTGAGGTGCCTGTGGCAGAGCCAGCTCCGGTGGACTTCACATCTGCACCGGGATTTCAGAATGTCATGGGTCGTATGCTGCGATTCATGGATAATATGACTCAGGCCGGTTTATTTTCGGCAGACCCAACCACATCTCAAGCGGGCAGGGGAGCACAGGTCCCTACCGCGCAGGCTCATGGACAAGCAGCTGTTGTATATCAGACCCAGGGTGCACTACCCGTGGGTAGAGTCCAGCCAGTGGCAGCAGCTACACCTGAGCCCAGGCCAGCTGTAGCCGCCGATCCTCAGAAACTATTGGACAGATGGACTAGACTACATCCTCCTGTCTTCGGGGGTGAGCGACATGAGCATCCACATGATTTCATTGATCGTTGCAAGGATAGACTGTACAACATGAGGATATTGGAATCCCATGGGGTTGATTTCGCTACTTTTCAGCTAGAGGGTAGAGCCCTTAGATAGTGGCAGTCTTATGCTCTTGGCAGACCAGCAGATTCTCCTCCCATGACTTGGGATAGGTTCACCCGTATCTTCTTGGATAGGTATATTCCACCCTCTCAGAGGGAAGAGTTGCGGTTTCAGTTTGAGCAGCTCCAGCAAGGTCAGATGTCAGTGACCGATTATGAGGCGAGGTTTTCTGAATTATCTCGCCATGCACTAATGATACTCCCTACTGAGGCGGAGAGAGTGCAAAAGTTTGTAGCCGGTTTACATACTGGTATTCAGGCCACTATGGCTCGAGAGGTTGAGATGGGTACTTCTTATGAGCGAGTTGTGGAGATAGCCCGGAGGATTGAGGGTGTACGTCAGCAGAGCCGAGAGCAGATTATGGGAGATAAGCGGTTCAGGTACTCTGGGGAGTTCAGAGGTGCTCCGTCCGGGGGCAGAGGTCAGTTCGTGAGGGGACAGTCCAGTAGACCCCCATATCCAGCACCACCACCTCCTCGAGGTGCTCCAGTGCGACCTTATCTCAGTGCTATCCCAGAGAGTTCTTACCGCCCACCAGCTATTCAGGGTCCTCCTAGTGGGTATTCAGGTCCCTAGGGCCAGACACTTAGTCAGCAACCCATCGCACCGAAGAGTTGTTACGAGTGCGGGGAACCCAGTCACATGCGGAGGTTTTGCCCCAGGCTTCGAGGTAGACCAGTACAGCAGGGTCAACAGCCTATGCTTACCGGACCAATTGCTCCACCAGTAGTCCGACCACCCAGAAGTGAAGGACAGGTAGGTAGGGGCCATCCTAGAGGTGGAGGTCAGCCAGGCGGAGGCCAGACAGTTGGCGCTCCAGCTCGGTTCTATGCTTTTCCGGCTAGACCAGATGCAAAGGCCTCAGATGCTGTGATTACAGGTATTATTTCTGTTTGTGGCAAAGATGCCTCAGTATTATTTGATCCAGGATCTACGTATTCATATGTGTCATCTCTATTTGTTCCATTCCTGGGTGTTTCTCGTGAGTCCTTGAGTACTCCTGTATATGTGTCCACTCCTGTGGGCGATTCTGTTGTTGTGAACTGGATCTACCGGTCCTGTATTATTACATTTTGTGGTTACGAAACTAGAGTAGATCTCCTATTGCTTGAGATGACCGATTTTGAAATTATTCTGGGCATGGACTGGTTATCTCCATATCATGCTATTCTAGATTGTCATGCCAAGACTGTTACCTTGGCTATTCCAGCATTGCCTAAGCTGGAGTGGAAAGGTTCGCCTATTAGTTCATTTAATCGAGTTATTTCTTTTATAAAGGCTCAACATATGGTTGAGAAGGGTTGTTTGGCTTATCTAGCCTATGTTCGGGATACTACTGCAGAGACTCCGGCTATTGATTCAGTGCCTGTAGTTTGGGAGTTCCCCGATGTATTCCCGTCAGATCTTCCAGGTATGCCACCTGATCGTGATATTGATTTCTGTATTGACTTGGCTTCAGATACCTAGCCTATATCTATCCCACAGTATTGCATGGCTCCGAAAGAATTGAAAGAATTGAAAGAACAACTTGAAGAGTTACTAGCCAAAGGGTTCGTCAGATCGAGTGTATCGCCTTGGGGTATACCAATATTATTTGTGAAAAAGAAGGATGGAACAATGCGGATGTGTATTGATTATCGCCAATTGAACAAAGTCACTATTAAGAACAAGTACCCGTTGCCACATATTGATGATCTATTTGACCAGTTGCAGGGTGCTAGGTTTTTTCTAAGTTTGGAGGATATGCTCAGGGCATGTGTGATTGACTTTGGAGGTCAGTGAGATCGTTTCCTGTCTTTGGCCAAGTTTGCTTATAATAACAGTTACCAATCCAGCATCGAGATGGCTCCATTTGAGGCTTTATATGGTCGGTGATGTCGTTCACCTATCGGATAGTTTGATCCAGGTGAGGCTAAGTTATATGGTACTGATTTGGTAAGGGATGCCTTGGAAAAGGTAAAGTTGATTCAGGAGCGACTTCGTACAGCATAGTCCAGACAAAAGAGTTACGCGGATCAGAAAGCGCGTGATATATCATTTATGGTAGGTGAAAAAGTTCTCTTGAAGGTTTCACCGATGAAGGGAATTATGAGATTCGGGAAGAAGGGGCAAGTTGAGCCCAAGGTTTATAGGCCCATTTGAGGTGTTGAAACGAGTTGGGGAGGTTGCTTATGAGCGTGCCTTGCTTCCCAGCCTATCGGGAGTTCATCCGATTTTTCACGTATCTATGCTCCGGAAGTATCATGCCGACCTATCACATGTGTTAGACTTCAACACAGTTCAGCTAGATAATAGCTTGGGTTGTGAAGAGGAGCCAATTGCCATTGTTGATAAACAGGTTCTCCAGTTGAGATCCAAGAGGATTTCTACAGTAAAAGTCCAGTGGAGGGGCCAACCAGTCGAGGAAGCGACTTGGGAGGCCGAGGAAGACATACAGAGCAGATATCCACACTTATTCAGCACTCCAGGTACAATTCTAAACCCGTTCGAGGACGAACGTTTGTTTAAGAGGTGGAGAATGTAATGAGCCAACCGGTCATTTTAACTTTTAGAACCCCGTTCCCTAAAATAAAACTTCCTGTAGGTGCTTGTAATGATTTATGACTTGCGGGGATGGTTGGTTCGGAATGTAATGACCCAACCAGTCATTTTAACTTTTAAAATCCCATTCCCTAAAACAAAAACTTCCTGTAGGTGCTTGTAGATGCTTGTAATGATTTAAAACTTCCTGTAGGTGCTTGTAATGTTTGGGGTGAGACGAGAACACTTGGTTCCTTAAGTTGGCCTTAAAGTGCTAAGTTTGATTTTGGTCAACATCTTTTTGTGAAAACGACCCCAGAATAGAATTTTGATGATTCCAACAGCTCCGTATGATGATTTTGGACTTAGGAGCGTGTTCGGAATTTTATTTGGAAGTCCGTAGTTAAATTAGGCTTGAAATGACTAAAAATAAGAATTTAAGTTTGGAAGTTTGACCGATGAGTTGACCTTTTGATACCGGAGTCGGAATCCAGTTCCGAAAATTTTCATAGCTCCGTTATGTAATTTATGACTTGTGTATAAAATTTGAGGTCAATCGGAGTTGATTTGATAGATTCCGACATTGAATGTAGAATTTGAAAACTCTTAGTTTCATTAAGCTTGAATTGGGGTATGATTCATGGTTTTAGCGTTGTTTGATGTGATTTAGAGGTTCGACTAAGTTTGTATGATATTTTAGGACTTGTTGGTATATTTGGTTGAGGTCCCGAGGGCCTCGGGTGAGTTTCGGATGGTTAACGGATCAAAAGTTGGACTTAAAAAGCTGCTGCAATTTTCTCTTCTGCTGCATATTCTGGGCTGTGATCGAGCCTCAGATCGAGCCCCAGATCGAACCCAGATATCGAGCCCACGATCGAGGCCTGAGTCGAAGCCAGGGACGAGGCTCAGTATCGAAGCCTCGATCGAAGGCAAGGCTCGAGGACATGATCGAAGGCAAGGCTCGAGGGCATGATCGAAGGTAAGGCTCGAGGGCTAGGATCAAGACCCATGCTCGATGCCCCGATCGAAGGCTCAAGCTCGATGCCATGATTGAGACTATGATCGAAGGCCCAACCTCGATGCCCTGATCGAGGCCATGACCGAGGTCCAGGCTCGAGCCTGTGATCGAAGCCCCGATCGAGGCCCAGTTCGAGGGACCAGTTCCGAAGGCTGCTGGGCAGTTTTATAAAAAGAGGGCATTCGTCCCATTTGCCATTTTTGACAAAGTTAAGCTTGAGCAGAGACGACTTTTGGCAGTATTTCAAGGGAAAAACATTGGGGTAAGTGATTCTAACTCGAATTTGGTCTACATATACAAGTATATCATTGTTTTCACAATTTAATTAGTGTTTTGAGATTGAAATTTGGAAAAAAGTTTAGAAATCTCATAGAAATGAAATTTTGAGATTTCGGTATCGATTCGGAGTCGGATTTGAGTGAAACTGGTATGGTTGGACTCGTAATTGAATGGGTTGTCAGATTTTATAACTTTCGCCGGATTTCGAGATGTGGCCCCCGCGGGCGAATTTGTTTTATTAATTTCGGGATCTTTTCTTAAAAATATAGTATTTTCTTATAGAATTGATTTCTACAATATTTAGTGATTTTATCGAATTATTTTGGCTAGATTCGAGCCAGACGGAGTTGGATAATCGTGGAAAAGGCCTATAGTAGATTAAATTGGAGCAAAACGAGGTAAGTCTCTTGTCTAATCTTGTAAGGGGGAAATTACCTCATAGGTGATTAAAATTAAATAATTGTTGCTAATTGTGGGGGGGAGGCTACATACGCACGAGGTGACGAGAGTCCGTGCGTAGCTACTATTAATGCTAAAGTCCGGGTAGTTTAGGACTCAAAGCATGCCTTACTTGTGTAAATTGTATTCTTTGAATTATTTATATTAATTGATATCTATATGAATATATTATGAATTGTTACATAAATATATAAAGGATGGAAATCTCATAGGCTTGATTGTCTGTTTAAATCTATTAATTATTAAAAGAAATTGTTCTCCTCCCAAATTCATCTTATAATGAATATACTCTCCTTCCGGAGGCACATAAGAAAATGTCCTCCTTTCTTGTGGAGCGGGCCGAACGCCTCGGCAGGATAGATGCATCTATGGATCGCGCCGCACGTCCCTCGGCAGTGTACACGGCACTCTGGATCGGGCCGTACGTCCTCGGCAGAAATCGTGCTTAATAATAATAATAATTACACGATGCTTTAATAATTTATTTCATCTTGTGAAGATAATTAGTAAATTGAAAAATCTTTGGAATTTAATGAATTATTATTCTTGCTTGTTAAGGAATTAATTGTTATTCCTGTAAATGAGATTTAATTGATAAATTAGAATTTATTTCAATTGAAGAAATTTAATTAATATATTGAGAATTGATACATTTGAAGGAATTTGATTATTTCCACTGATTAAATAAATTATTGCAAATTCTGTAAATCATGCTGATTTAAATATCCTAGTTTTATTTCAATTATTATTGACCTATAGTGAGTGTCAAAATCGGTCATCTCGTCTCTACCACTTCGAGATTAGGCTTGATACTTACTGGGTACACGTTGTTTACGTACTCATACTACATGTGCTGTACTTTTTGTGCAGGATCTGAGACAGGTACTAGTGGAGGACCTATCATCACATACCCACGTCATCCCGAGGCATAGTAGTGAGCTACCTTTCTGAGCCGTTCTGCAGCTACCAGTGTCTCTTCTGATATTTATATTCTGTCTATTTCATTTCAGACAGTATTTGAAGTTTTGTATAATCTACTAGATGCTCATGCACTTGTGACACCGGGTTTTGACACACACATTGGTAGAAATTGGTATTTTATTATTTTCTTGGAATAAAAGTTTAACCAATGTACGTATGACTTATTAGTTGGCTTGCCTAGCTGTAGTGTTGGGCGCCATCACAACCTATAGGTGAAATTGGGTCGTGACAGAATTGATTTTGTTACATTGCCATGATAATATTTCATGTAAATTGTTGTGCTATTTGAGTTATTATTTTGAGGATATAAGGATGGCATTTCACTATTGATATTATGTGGGTAGAAGGGTGGGCATTTCACTGTTGTTGTGTGTGTTGGGATATTATTTGGGCAAAGCAATAAGGGTGGCTATAGGAGCGATAAGAGTGGCTATATGAGAGATAAGAGTGGCTATAAGAGCGATAAGGGTGGCTATTGATATTGTCAGGGCGGAGAGATAAAGGAGGCTATTATAGGAGTGATAAGGGTGGCTATAGGAGAGATAAGAGTGGCTATTGTTAGGGATGATATGTGATGATGTGGAGTGGTTGCATTGGTGATTTTATGTGATGTTGTGATTTTTCTTGTGTTTATTTTTATACCTTGTGCAATTTATTTTATTGTTGGTAAATTGATAATAGTTAGATTTATGTTGGAATTGGGAGCCTGCGGCTATTGCCAGGCGGATTATGAAAAGAAATGTGGGCACGAGGTGCCGTGAGTAAATAATGACGATATTGACACGTGAACTGTCTGTGCAGTTAAGATATGAAACGTGGGCACGAAGTGTCGGAAAAAATATGATGGTTTTATTATTGGCACGTGAACTGTCCGTGCAGATGTGATATGAAAAATGGGCACGAGGTGCCGGAAAAATATGATGATTTAATTATGGGCACGTAGTGCCGTGAAAAATCTGAAAGTGGGCTCAGACCCGTATTTATGAAAAATATGAAAAAGGTTGAGACCCGTATTTTTATGATTATGAAATAGGGTATCACATGGTGACTTTTTATCGAAAGCATTATATTCAAAATATTTATTTGGTAAGATTTTTATTCAAAAAGTATTTATTGAAAGAATTATATTTGAAAGATACCTATTTAAGGAAATTATGTTTGAAAGAGATTTATGGAAAGAATTATATTTCAAAGATATTTATTTGAAGGACTTGATTTAATTGTGTGTACTTGTATTTATTATTTATTGAGCGATATTAATGGTGTTTTCGTTGCCCTGATGTGCATATCATTGGTTGGTTTGTGTTACCCTTATTGTTATTTATTTTCTATTATTTTGTATATTATATTGGAGAAGTTACTAGACTAGTGAGTGTCTTGACTGTACCTCGTCTCTACTCCACTGAGGTTAGTCTTGATACTTACTGGGTACCGACCGTGGTGTACTCATACTACACTTATGCACATTTTTGTGCAGAGCGATGTATTGGAGATATCTGACTCGAACAGAGTTAGAGTGGGATCGCAAGGATTCAAGGTAGAGCTGCTTGGTCGTCGCAGTTCCTTGGAGTCTTTCCATATTATTATACTATTATTTATTATTCAAACAGTACGGAGTATTCGATCCTTGAGATAATTTCATGTATTTAGTTAGAGTTCGTGACTTAGTACTACCAGTCTTGGGAGGTTGTTATAATCATAATTGTTCCGCTGTTGGTTTTGATTACCTATTTAATAAAAAAAAAGGCTTCGAAATATAATGGAAATCGGCTTACCTAGTCTTAGAGACTAGGTGCCATCACGACGCCTGTGGTGGGATTTTGGGTCGTGACACAATCCTAGATAGATCTTTTTGTATTTAAAATTTATTTTGCATGTCAAAGATCGGATCTAAGACGCACCTGGTGAAGAGAGTCTTGTTTTAAAATTCTTCGATAGTGCGAAGACTCTATGTGTATCCACACCGAGACCGATCTTTGCTATCAACTCTTTGATCAATGAAACCCGCGAACAAATTGAATAAAAAATACCGGACTGAATTTTATCAAAATTTTAGCTGTAACAATACAAGGAAACTAATTTTCCTTCTCAAAGTATGCTCTGTTTTATTTTTGTAGCTCTGCGAAACCTTTTATACTCATCTTCGTTTTTTCATCGTGATTTAAATATATACATATATGTATCATGTGAATAATACTTTTCCAATAGGTTAAGGAAAAGTTAGAAGTCTTAAAGTCCATTCCAATATTGGAATTATGGAACCTTTTTATTTGGAAAAATTTGAATCCCATTCCAAATGGGTATATGACAGCCAGCTGACACGTCCAATTCACGTTAGTCCAATTTGGACTTTCACGTTAATTACTTGATCCAATTCAAAATTGGATTACAAGAATAAATTGATATTATATATACAACCTTTATATAAATCAATATTAATAAATATCACATATATATTTTAATTAAGAGATACAATTTAATTTTTTATTCTAAATAGAAAACTTTAATTTGTTCACAATATTAATTATATCCTCATAATATCTTATTTGGACTAATAAATTAATTTATTTGACTAATTAAATTTTTTAATTTAATTATCAAATAATAAAGTAATTAATCATTTAGGAAAGATCAAAACACTCGTTAGTGTGCGACCCCATAGGTTCAATACTAATCCGGTAGTAAATAAATCACGTCAATATACTAATAAAGGGTGGCGTCTAGCAACACTCCTTAATGACCGGATATCATGAAGTATACAGTTTACTCTCAACAACCCGTAGAAGAATAATGCATTAATTCCTTCTGTCCTTATAGCTCTGGGTCACCCTAGAATATGGTTTAACTGTCAAATCCTAATAGGCGGCCAACTATATGTTCATGCCAAATATAATCGACCATTGAATGACCTAAAAAACTCTTTTCTTCTTTCATTCAATCGCCCTGGCTAAGGTCTTAATTTGGTCGGTTACAACTCATGACAACATGGAGCTTAAACTCATTACCAAGAGTTGACAGATTCCATTTTGATCAATCACTAATTCTACAAGTATTTAATCGTACCCAACATCCTTTCAACTATCGCCCTAGGACCATATGTGTCTAGTATCAAAGCACAATAAATAACTTGTCAATTACTATGATGATATCAGGTCAAGGGAAACTCTTACATCACATTCTTCAAGAGAATATCTTATTGACAGTTTATGGTAATTCTAATAATTAGGAATTATCCAATCGGTTCAATAATCATATCCCTATATGCATAATCTATTTATGTGATTTAGTTAATGAGGTCAACTAATCTTTATCCCATAAAGACGATCACATACATATTGACCTAACCGGATTACTAATATCCAAATTAATAATCCTACGATCAAAAATAAAATTTAGATTAAATTGTAAGAGACTTTACTCTCGTTATCATGATCTTCATCATGATGACAAGTCTCAAAATTTTATCAAGGACCTTATTAAATTAATCTAGCAATTAATAATAACTATGATAAATGAATATCAAATACCATATATTTTTATATCAAATAACATTCACAAAAATATGTTCAAATCATCAAATATAAGATTGGATATAGGCCATATCTAATATATCACTAACATCACCCTCTGGCCGCCTCTGGACTTCCCAGTGGTAGAGACATCCTTTAGTAATGAGTATCATCTCACATCACTTTGTGATTTTTTTTTTTATGTGTATATAATTATCTCAAAAACAATTTGTATAGATATACAATTGGCCGAGATACCGCTAGAAAATACACAGTAAATATCAATTTGGTTCATGAAGTAACGTCTTAAAACCACCGCAATCACAACCCCAAATTTACTTACAAATTGAACTGTAACTACAGGTCTATACTGCTTGCACAAAATACTACATAGTGCACACGCATTAGACTTGTTCCATAGGTTAAAGTATGGTAAATTCGACGCTTATCTATGAGATTGAGTGGTATTTTTGAATGATCACATGATCTATAAGCTTGGATTTGATCATCTCTATTCTTGGCATAATTTTGAAATGACTATTTATGGCAAAAATTCCTTAAAGAAAGCAACCAAATGGCATACTTCATTTTGTAGCCTAAGAGTGTGTTTGGCTGAGCTTGTAAGATGATCAAATTAACTTATAAGTATTTTTGACTTATTTATGGATTTAATAAAACACCCAAAGTACTTATAAATCAAAATCAATCCAACATATGATTTTTCAGCACTTTTAGTTTGACTACAAACTTTCTATTTTTATTCTTACTAATTTTTTAATTCTTAATTAATACCTTTTCCAAAATAAAACTTCTAATTCCTCTGCATTCCATATTCATTGTTTCACATTTTTCTTTATAAAGTTCCTTTTAAATTTAAAATTTTTAATAAAAAATACAAGGGTATTTTAGGCATTTTAATAAAAGAACAACTTATGATCAACAATATTTTAACACAACAAATCAAGTACTACTTATTATCAGTTTCAGTACTTTTATCCAAACACTTAATTATCTTCTTATAAAATACATTTCATCACTTAAAATATAGCATATATTACAATAACCTAGAGGAATTCTAAGTACCTTTACTATGGTTCTGTGTGCAGAGGTGCAAATAACAGAAGCAAAACACTGTGGGAAGCCTAGCAAAAGCTGGAATGGGAAGTGTTTTCCCAAGAAGTGTAACCATTGGTGCAAGAACAAGGAAGATGCAGATTATGGCAATTGCTATCATGGAGATTGCTATTGCTATTACCATTGCTGAAAATAAATGGATCTGAATCTATTGCCATTTCATATATAAATGGAAGGGATATTTATTCTTTATTGTAACTTTGTTCAACTGCCTATAATCGATGCACATCTGCAAAGTGCCATCTTTCTTTTTAACAAACAGAACCGTTGCTCTTTCAATTCTTTTAACTCAGCTGGTGCCATACGATACAGAGGAATAGAAAAGGGCTGAGTGCCCTGCACCAAGTCAATACCGAAATCAATATCCCTGTCGGGTGGCATACCTGGCAGGTCTACAGGAAATACATCTGGAAAGTCTCGTACGAGCGGTACTGAATCAATAATAGGAGTATCCGCATCAACATCTCTCACAAAGGCCAAATATGACAAACATCCCTTTTCAACCATACGTTGGGCCTTCAAATAAGAAATTACCCTGCTAGGAACAAAATCTAGAGAACCTCTCCATTCAACCTTTGGAAACCCCGGCATCGTCAATGTCATGATTTTTATGTGACAGTCCATAATAGCATGACATGGAGACAACCAATCCATACCCAGGATTACATCGAAATCAACCATATCGAGTAATAAGAGATCAACTCTTGTCTCCAGTTTCCTAATAGTTAGCACACACGACCGATACACACGGTCCACAGTAATAATATCGCCCACCGGTGTAGATACACAAACATGTGAAACTAAGGACTCACAGGGCATATCCAGATAATGAGAAAAATATGATGATACATATGAATAAGTGGAACCAGGGTCAAATATTATAGAAGCCTCCTTGTGGCACACTGAAACAATTTTCGTGATCACTGCATCTGAGGCAACAACATCTGGCCTGGCAGGAAAAGCATAGAATCGGGCTTGACCGCCACCTGACCGGCCTCCCCCTCTTGGGCTACCCCTAGCTGCCTGACCCCCACTCGAGCTGGCTGGGCGGGTGGTGTAACTGCTGGTGCTGGTGTCGTTGGTCGAGAACTCTGCTGTAGAGCCCCACTCAATAGCCTAGGACAATCTCTCTTGAAATAACCCAATTCTCCGCACTCGAAACAACCCCTCATCTGACGGAACTGCTGCTCCTGATAACCCAAAGAATTACCTGTAGAAGCCTGAACGGATGAGGCATAATGAGAACTCTACGCTGGTAGTGCACTGAATGAAGACTGGCCTGAGTGAGCACTGTAAAAACCGTGGCTAGCTGATGCACCATGATGAGCTAGACGACCCGTCTGAGCATGTCTGTAAGGAACGACCCCTACCGTGGTAAAACTGACCCTCCTAAAGGAACACCGCTGTAATCACCTGGACCACGCGGCCTCTTAGCCTCCCTCTCTCTACGTTCTTGGCTACGAACCATCTCTATTTGCCGAGCAATGTCAACTACCTCATCAAAAGTAGCACCAGATACCCTCTCCCTAGTCATAAGTAACTGTAGCTGATATGTGAGGCCATCAATGAACCTCATAATCCTCTCCCTATCAGTGGGAACCAACCAGACTGCGTGACGAGCCAACTTAGAAAATCTCATCTCGTATTGCGTCAAAGACATACCATCTTGACGTAACTACTCAAACTGTCTGTGCAGCTCCTCTCTGCGAGACTGCGGCACAAACTTTAACGGAGAACTCCTACCATATAAGTGATACTGCAACAACTGGCTTGTGCCCTTCATAAGCCTCCCACCATCTGAAGGCAGCCACAGAAAACTAAAAAGTAGTGAACGAGACCTCACTGGTCTCCAGAATACCCGTTGTCCGAAGCATCTGTTGACACTTATCCAGAAAATCCTGATCATCCTCTGACTCAGTACCACTAAATGGTGGAGGTCGAAGCCTTTTAAATCTCTCAAGTCTCCTCTGCTCATCATCTACCATAACAAGAACTATCGAGGCCTAAGCAGTTGCAACCGGTTGGGCTGGTAGTGCCCCCGGTATTTGAAGTCCCTGTACTACCTGGTCTGGAGTACGGGCAATAGGGGTATGAGTACCTCCCCCGACCTGAGAAGTGGCAGGTGCGGCCTGAGCCGAAACCACCTGAGCAAGACCAGTACAAACTGTCAATATATGGGCCAGAGCCTCCTGAAGGCCTGGAACCACAATAGGTGTAGCTGGTGCTTGAGCTGGTCCCGCCGGCTTAACTGTATCCGGATTCTTCTCCCGAGCTGGAGCAACTGGTGGTACTACAGGTGATGCTCCAACTGTTGCACGAGATATACCTCGACCTCTACCTCGGCCCCGGCCTCTCGCGGCCCTAACTGGTGGCTGACCGTCCGATCCGGTAGTACGTGTCCTCACCGTCTGATCCGAAATCAACAAATTCGCACGGCAAAATACAAGAAAGTGAAGTTTTCCTTAGGGTTCTGTAACCTCTCGAAGATAAGTACAGACATCTCCATACCGATCCGCAAGACTCTACTAAACTGGCTCATGACTCGTGAGACCTATGTAACATAGGCTCTGATACCAACTTGTCACTTTGGAGGAACCAGGTTCTTCACTAGTACTCTACCTCTTTCTGGGAGGCTTCTTCTTCTCTACTTTCTATTTCTCAGTTTCTCCTTCCTCCTATACTTCATCATCTTTGTCACTCACAAGCTCTTTTTCAGATAATGTTTCCTTCTGCTTGGCAACAACGGTTTTCTTAGAGTTTTTATTAACAAGAGGAGCGGGTTTCTTAACAGGCTTCTCATCACCCATCTCCACTACATCAGCAAGAGGCACATCGTCCTCATCAATCAACTGACTTTTCACAAGCATCCTCCTCTTCTTCTTCTCCTTATTTACTTTCAAGGCAATGTCAAGTGCATCATTTCTCTTGAGAATAAGGCTCTTCTCTCTTTTGGGATCTCTTCTTTCAAGATCTTCTTCTTTATCTCATAGGTTTTTAGATTACCAATGAGTTCATCAATAGTCAGCTTCTGCAAATCCTTGACTTTAGTGATAACATTTACTTTACTATCCTAGGAACCTGGTAACACACTGAGTATTTTTTGAACCAACCTATTTCTTGGGTTGACTTCTCCAAGGGAGTGAAGCTCATTGATAGTGGAGGTAAAACGTGTGTGCATGTCCTGAATAGACTCATCCTCCTTCATCTTGAAAAGCACATACTCAGTAGTAAGCATATCAATTTTGGACTACTTAACCTGAGTAGTTCTCTCATGGGCAATTTAGAGAGCTACTCAGATCTCCTTAGTAGACTGACAAGTTGAGATGAGGTTGTAATCATCTTGCCTGATACCACAGATAAGAATCTTCTTTGCCCTAAAGTTCTTCTCAATGTCCTTTCTATCAGTATCGTTGTACTCTTTTCTTGTTTTTGGGACTGTAACTGTTCCCTTACCAATAGTTTTCATGGGAATAAAAGGTCCATCACATATCACATCCCATAACTATGAGTCCTCAGCCATGATGAGGTCGTGCATTCTTGTTTTTCACCAGCCATAGTATTGGCCGTGGAATCTTGGTGGTCTGTAGGTTGACTGTCCTTGCTCGAAGTTTGGCGGAGCAGCCATGAAGATCCTTTCTAGGTGTTAACCTTTTAGAAAGTGCCTACTCTTATACCAATTGATAGAAACTAAGGGTTCACCAAACAGTATAGAGAACAAGGTTCTCTATCAGTTCCCACAGTAAGCAACAGTAAGTAAATAACACATAATATTTGCGTGAAAAACTCCCAGCTCACGGGATTAAAAATCACGACCTACTCTGATAGGATTTCAACTTCACTAACCGAGCAAACTTCAGATTATGACCTATTACAATCTAGGAATTAAACTCTTAATCCCTCAACTTTTACAATAATTCTATTGTAAGCTCTTTGTAATAACTCTATTATAAAGTCACTCTCTTGACTAACTCTAGACAACAACCAAAAGCAATGACAGTTAAATGATGTCCAACTAAATATTTCTAACACTTTATGTAGGAATTATATATAAATAACATAAGACAAAGACACAACAATACTAAAGGACACACAACATATTCAATGCTAGGATCTGATCCTTTGTTTTGTAGCTGCTTTGTTCATCAATGCACCTGAGGGAAACAAAGGCGGCTACGCACTTGAAAAATATGTGTTTATGTAATTGCAAGTAGGGCTGTGCATGGATCGGATCGGATTTAGCACATTTCGGATCGGATTTTTGGATTTCGGATTTTAGAAAATGCAATCCAAATCCGATCTGAATTAATATCGGATCGGATCAGATCGGATTTTTGAATTTCGGATCGGATTATTATGCCTCAAAGTTGCAAACTCATATATATATTTTCTTTGTAAAAGAGGCAGTACAGTAAGAAAAATTCCTGTTTATACAATTATGAGAGTACTATGGTGCCAATAGAGCTAAATCCATCAACTGTAAAGGTAATAACTTGGAGGAAAATGTAATGGAAGTACTAATTATCCGAATTAAAGTTTAGAATTTATACATGCCCTAATAATTTCAGATTTTGGATCGGATCAGATCAGATCGTATTAAAATTATACCAATCTGAATCCGATCCGAAATCTGAAATTTTAATAAATACAATTCCAAATCCGATCCAATCCCAAATCCGAAATTGAACGGATCGATTCGGATTTCGGATATTCGATCCAAATGAACAGCCCTAATTGCAAGTGTTAGGTCAACACCTTGTAATATGCTGTTTATATATGTGAGATGATGAGGTTAGTTACAAGGGCATTTCCAGTTTAGCAAATTGCAGTTATGTTGTTGTACTGTTGCAAGTACAATGCAACAGCTTTAACAACTATAGAGTTGACTTGCGCGACGAACTGAAGAACTGATCATGTTTGTTCCCTCTGTTGTTTCCTCATTTGTTTTCCCTGAGAATTAAACCAGTCAACATGGTATGTTGCAAAGAGCACAAGACAACTGATTGTATCAGGTTGCAATCTCGTTTTTCCATGAAATTTGACAAATCATCAAAATCACACTCGCATAACTTATCAAGTAAGCATAATGGTTTAATCAAAAACCCAACTTAATTACAAAGGTTCAAAATTCAAATAAGTTTCAAGCAGACACGATCGAACTGATTTAATTAAATCAAAATTAAGAAAAATGGAATTGAATCGAAAATAAAAGAAAAATTGAACTGCACTGATCGACCGATTCTCACTCCTATTGATTGCTACGTGCTTCCTTAGAGAGTAGATATCAATTAATTTAACATGCAAATGTATCTTAGTTTCATTATAATCCAACAAATACATTACTATAGTTTTGAAAATTTCAAACTTGAAGCAACTTGATCTTTAATTCCTTTTTTACAGTACAACTTTCTGTCTCTACCAATTCCACTTGGGTCTTGTTCTCCTGTACAAGTTTCTCACCTAGAAGATAACTATATACTATAGAAAAGAATAATAAAAGACTATCATAGAAAAGAATAATAAAAGACTATCATCAGGCTTCCAGTAAGTCTTTGTAGTTTACCTTGATCAATATTATTACTTTCTTTATTCAGTAGTTAGTTCTTGTTACTTTCATGGAGGTTCAAGAAGGAAAACTTTTGATCAGTTCAAAACGTTAACTTGACATTTTCTTTATTTTGCGTGTTAAAGGTTAATTAAGCACAAGTGTATGTTAAAAAATTATTTTTGTGTCACTATAAGTAGATCCTCTGATAAACTTGATTTCACAAAGCATCTCAAAAAGTTTTAAGAAATGGCTCAACCTAAAGTTAGCAAAATAAGCATCTGTGCTGTCCTCTTTTGCTTTCTTCTTATGTTTGCTTCTGGTGAGTAATTGTTACTCATGTATAGTTTACGTTTGTGTTAATTTCTAGCTTTTGAGGGTTGTTCTCATTGGCATGGCCACATCGTTTTGTGATTTTTTTCTGTGTATATAATTTTCTCAAAAACAATATGTATAGATATATACAATAGGCTGAGATGCCGCTTCAAAATACACAGTAAATATCAATTTGGTACATGAAATAACTTGTTAAAACAACCGCAATCACAGATAAGGGCAGAGGCACAAGCAAGCTACAAGTTTGGTCGAACCAAGTAATCTTTCCTCAAATAGTGTAGTTGATATTTAGAATTCATTAAATATATACAAATATTCAGACTCAGTCATTTACAGTTAAAGTTGTTATTCTAAAATTCAAAACCCATTAGATAAAAATTCTGACTCAGCCTGTGATCACAAACCCAAATTTACTTACAGGCTGAATTGTGACTACAGGTCTACACCGTTTGCACAAAATACTACATAAGGCATGCGCCACTAGACTTGTTCCATTGGATAAGAGTGGGATTTTTGAATGGTCACCTGATCTATAAGCTTGGATTTGATCATCTGTATCCTTGGCGTAATTTTGAAATGACTTTTTTTTGGCAAAAATCCGTAAAGAAATGAACCAAATAGCATGCTTCGATCATTTTGTAGCCTAAAAGTGTGTTTGGCTAAGTTTATAAGTTCATCAAATTAGCTTATAATTACATTTTAACTTATCTTGGGATGTGATATAAAGCTATAAGTCAAAATCAATTCAACTTAGAGGGTGTTTGGATTAGCTTTAAGCTAGTCAAATCAGCTTTTAAGCTTTTTTTTTTTAGCTTTTTTCGGTATTGGGCAAAGTCAAAAAGTACTTAAAATAAGTTAAAAACTACTTAAAACAAGTCAAAAGCAACTTATTACTTTTTGGTTTAAAAGCTATTTCCGTTGAAAAGCCATTTTTTTTAAGCCAATCCAAACGGGCTCTTAATAGTTTTCAATTTATAAGCACTTATCGTTCCTCCTTTTCTTTACAAAGATACTATTAAATTTATAATTTCTTATAAAAATTACGAGGGTATTTTAGGTATTTTAACAAAAGAACAACTTATGATCAGCACTATTTTAACACAACAAATCAAGTACTTATTATCAGTTTCAGTACTTTTATCCAAACACTTAATTATCTTCTTATAAAATACGTTTCATCACTTAAAATATAGCATATATAACAATAACCTAGAGGAATTCTAAGTACCTTTACTATGGTTCTGTGTGCAGAGGTGCAAATAACAGAAGCAAAACACTGTGGGAAGCCTAGCAAAAGCTGGAATGGGAAGTGTTTTCCCAAGAAGTGTAACCATTGGTGCAAGAACAAGGAAGATGCAGATTATGGAAATTGCTATCATGGAGATTGCTATTGCTATTACCATTGCTGAAAATAAATGGATCTGAATCTATTGCCATTTCATATATAAATGGAACTATTTGTCTTATGTAATATATATATATAGATAAATAAATGGTGCTATTACGTGGTTATAGCACCTATGGCCATAACCTATATGGTCAATCTAAATGTCTTTGTTACATGATGTGTTAATGTAAAATATTACGTCCATGTGTTTGGAAATATTTGATATCCTTTTCGTTTCCCACTCTTTATATAATAATTTTGGCACAAAAAGATTAAAATTTTGGATCACAAAGTGGACGCCCTACATACTAGCACCCTTGCCATTTGCAATTAGATTTAATTGAATTTTAACTAGTAAAGGCAAGTCAGTTATTATTTTATCAAATTACCAATTAGTGATTATAAAAACAAATACTTGTAACTATTTAATAAATAATTCGATTGTGTAAATAATTTTTTAATACGTAGAACTTAAACTCTTTACAGTTTATTGAGCTTGGTTTTGACCTTGTTTTTCTTGTTATATACTCTCTCCTTCTCAATTGATCAGATGACACATTTCGCTTATCGAAAGTCAAAATGTGTGAAATTTGACCAATATTTAATTTTTTTTTAATCATATTGACATGATAAAAAATTGCAACTTACAATATTTTTCATATAGTTTTTGAATATCTAAATTTTAATTTTAAATGCTGCGTTGAACTAATCCAATTTAGCTTTAAAATTTAATTAAATTGAAATATGTCATTTAAATTGAAATAGAAGGGGTAGAAGAACGGATAATATGGATAAGAATGCAAGTAATATGTCTCTTAGCAACTTTTATTAATGTATATAAGACATATCTCTAGGGCGAAATTTTTTCCCCCCCCTCCTACTTTTAACAATTAAAATCCCCCCTTATCCTCCATAATGCTTATTTATTGTGACTGCTATCTGAAAAGGTATTATTGCTGCTATTAAGGAAAATTTGGGCTTCTGATTTTTCCCTTAGCCACAGTAATAACAGACACAAGCAAGTGCTTGGCAAGCTCCCCCAAGAGCCTCTTCTTGACTTCTGCATTGTGTGTTACAATGATCGCTGTTGAAACACCAACCACGCCATGTTCCACTGTACCTCTCGCAACTCTCTTCAGCATTGACACTTGGCATCTCTAAGAGAGGCATAAAAATCAAATGGACCAAGGGACTTTGTTAGTAGTAGTTTCGACAATATTTGGCTGAGGCCGAAGTTGAAAGAGTATTTTAAAGTTGAATCTTATGTTAGGACATGAATCTTACTTGGAAAAGAGTAAAAGAATTGTGAGTAAAAATTATTGTTTCTTTTGACTTCACATCTGCGTTCAGTACCTAACATAAAAATAGTACGGGCTAGCCAGTTTTCGGACTGGTAATTTAAAAATAGCTAGCTTTTGCAAAGTCATTGAAAAATAACTATTATTTTACTGCAACACGGAAAGTTCGAGCATAATAAACTGGAGATTGGAGCACCTGTGTATGAACTTCCAGCATATTATGCTGGAACTCCAATATATTATAATAGAGTTCCAGTTTATTTATACTGGAACTCCATCATAGTATATTATGTTGGAAGTTCACATGTAAAAAATTCGAACTCCAGTATATTATGCTGGAATATTTTCTGAAATTTGAACAGTATTTTCGTTCAAATTTATCTTTACATGAAAAGTGACTAAATTTTGATTACTTTTGAAATTTTGTCTATTTTTCAATTACCACTTGTAAATCTGGCTATTTTCGAATTTCACTCGTACATAACTCATCAGAATTCTGGCCTGAAAGTGATAATATTTGGAAGCAGAGAAATCGCTATGGAAATTTACTCTAGGGTTAGAGAAGATTCGAGAGAAAAACCATGGCTCAGATCTTTTCACATTAGTTAATGTTCCTTCTGTCCAATTGTACAAAGAAAATAATATATATACAATGGGCCTAAATGTACCCGGATCGGACCTAACAAACTCAAGTTCAATAATATAAAATAATGCAATACATTAAGTTACAACTATTGGACTTATATTAAGTTTGGGCCTATTTCTATCGTGGGCCAGAAGCTGAATATCCTTCAAGTCCAACATCCCCTCCCCCCCAAGTTGGACGGGAAAATCACCTTCAACTTGGAAAGGAATTGATGATGACTCTGCTAGGAAGAGGTTTGGTAAGAATGTCTGCCAACTGCTTAAAAGTAGATACGTGATCCAAGTGAATCAGGCCTTCACCCAACTTGGAGCGAATGAAGTGAAAATCCACTTCAATATGTTTTGTACATTTATGGATGACTGGATTCTTAGCAATATGTATAGCAACTTGATTATCACAAAAAACGAAAATCGGAAGAGAGACGGGAACATGTAGATCAGACAAGAGTCGAACCATCCAAGTTAATTCAGCCACAACCTTGCTAATGGCTCTATATTCTGCTTCAGCAGAAGAAAGAGAGACAACAGGTTGTTTCTTGGACTTCCAACCAATCAAACTTTCACCCAAAAGACTACAGAAACCAGTAACAGATCGCCTTGTATCAACACAAGCAGAACAATCACTATCTCTATAGGCACTCACAGTGAGATCAGAATCATTGGAGTAGAAAAAACCAATATCTAAAGTACCTTTAAGATACCTCAGAATGTGTAATGCATCAGACATATGAGGAACGCGAGGACACTTTAAAAATTCACTAAGATGTTGTACAGCAAAACATATATCCGGCCTAGTATGGGTCAAGAAAAGCAACTTGCCAACCAAACTCCGAAAGGATTCAGGTTTATCCAAGACTTCGCCACTATCAGCGGATAACTTCTCATAAAGTTCCAAAGGGCAAGCAACAGGAGAAACATCTTCATATTTATATTCAGAGAACAAATCAGATACAAATTTCTTCCGATTCAACAGAAGACCTGAAGGAAAATAAGATATTTCAATGCCCAAAAAGTAACGTAACTGACCCAAGTCTTTGATCTTGAATTGGGCATGGAGAAACTGTTTCAAGGCAGAGATTTCGTTAGCATCATTCCCTGTAAGAATTATATCATCAATATACACAGCCAAGGCTGTGAAAGACCTAGGAGAACCCTTGACAAAAAGAGAATAATCATTGAAGGAATAAGAATAACCCCGAGAGCATAAAGCATGAGATAATTTTACATACCACTGCCGAGAGGCTTGTCGGAGACCATATAAGGATTTTTGCAATTTACACACTAAAGGGGCAGAAGTGGAAGAACTAGCAGCAGAAATGGAAAGGCCTTTTGAAAACAGAGAAATCGCCATGGAAATTTACTATAGGGTTAGAGAAGATTCGAGAGAAAAACCATGACTCAGATCTTTTTCACATTAGTTAATGTTCCTTCTGCCCAACTGTACAAAGAAAACAATATATATACAATGGGCCTAAATATACCCGGACCGGATCTAACAAACTCAAGTCCATTAATACAAAATAATGCAATACATTAAGTTACAACTATTAGACTTATATTATGTTTGGGCCTGTTTCTGTCTACGGCCAGTCGGCCACGTCCGTTGAGTCGCTCATAGAACTCGAGATCTCACTATAATATTAGATGATGAATGAAAATTAACCATTATTTCACTTGTATACTTATCACATAAAGTGTGTCAGTATTTCAAATGCAGAAATTCAATATCTGCATATACTGATGGTCAAACTAATGTATTTAATTTCCAAATACTGAAATATGAGTACTATTAATTTATGATCAAGACTGCTGAAGCTATATTATAGCCTTATAGGGCATGCATCACTCTAGCCATAATTTTATGAATAGAAGTCTAAGTAGTATTTATCAAATATAGTTATCATTATAACTTTTGGTTTTTATGTCTTGGAAGTTATTAACATTTCGGCAAATTCTTTTAAAATAAAAGTACTTAATGAAGAAAACACAAACATCTCTAAAATTTGCGTCCAAATTTTCCAATATGTAGTATCGGCTCGGCAGATCTAACTACCCAGCCGGTTGTTTTGAGAATTAGTGTCTCGTTCGGCAGCTTAAGGTCTCGAACAACTTCGTATTATGTAATATGACTTGCCTGTATGGTCGAGTTCAGTTTTCGGATGATTGCGGATAAATTTGGAAGAAGGATTCTTGTTTTAGAAGTTTAAGCGTTAAGAGTTGACCGGAATTTGACTTTTATGTAGACGACTCCGAAATGGCATTTTGATGATTCCAATACCTTTGTATGGTAATTTTTGGCTTAGGCGTGCGTCCGGATTTGGATTTGGACGTCCGTAGGGTAATTTGAAGTATTTTTGGCGAAAATTAGAAAGTTGAAGTTTTGGAAGGTTGAGAGGTTTGTCCAAGAGTTGACTATGGTGATATCGGGGTCGGAATACGATTCTGAAAATTGGATTAGCTCTGTTATGTCATTTGGAACTTGAATGCAAAATTTGACGTCATTCCGTGCTTGATTTGATATGTTTCAGCGCGCGTTTTGGAAGTTGGAAGATTTAAAAATTTATGAGTTAGATTTGAGGTGCGATTTGTAGTTTAGACATTTTTTGATGTGATTTGAGGCCTCGAGCAGGTCCACATTATATTATGGAACTTGTTGGCATGTTTCGACGGGGTCCTGAGGGCCTCGGGTGTGTTTCAGATCGGCAACGGGCCATTTCTTCAGCTTTTTGAGTTGCTGGTTTCTGGTGTTGTTGTTGCTCTTCGTGATTGCGTAAGGTTTCTTGGAGCTCGGGGATTTTGTTCATCGCGATCGTGGTCATGCGTTCGCGAAGCTTATGCAGTCAGATGTCCGCATTCGCAACTGTCTCTCCGCATTCGCGTAGTGGAGTTGGGCGCTGGTGGTCATTTCTTCATCGCGATCGCGAGTCTCTTTGTGTATTCGCGTAGTTTGTTTTCTTTATTCATCGCGTTCGCGATGTATTTGATGCGAACGCGAAGCGTTAATTGTGCTGGGCAGATTATAAGAACTCTATTTCGAGGGTTTGGCCATTTTTATCACATTTTGAGTTGTAGACCTCGGATTTGAGCAATTGTTCATGGGTTTTTTCAAGCAAATATTTGGGGTAAGTGTTCTTCACTCAGAATTGATTATACTTCATTATTTCATCTTTATTTTTATCATTAAATTAGTATTTTGAGTTGAGGAAAAATGGAATTTTTTAAAGAAATCTTTCAAAATGTAAAATGAGGGTTTGAAGGGTGATTCGATATCGGAATTTGGTAATTCTTGTATGGTTGAACTCGTCATCGAATGTGTGTTCGATTTTTATAAATTTTATTGGGTTATGAGGTACGGGCCCGTGGGTTGAGTTTTGGGTTGACTTTTTAGTTTTTGTTAAAGATTGAAACTTTATTATCCGGAATTATTTCATATGAGTTTTATTTATGATTTGAAGTTATTTTGGCTAGATTTGAGACTTCCAGAGGTTGTTTCACTCGAGAAGGTCATTTTAGAATATCGATCTAGCTTATTTGAGGTAAGTATCTTGCCTAACTTTGTGGGCGGGGGAGGGGAAACTACCCCTTAGGATTTGAGTCATTTGTACTAATTGTGTCGTGTGAAGGCCGTATACGCGAGGTGACGAGTACGTGCTCGAGCTTAATTGTGGAAATTTGACCGTTTAGGGCTTTTAGGTTCTTATGTTCATTAGATATGAAGTTGTTTTGTCATGTTAAATCCCCCATTTACTAAATTCACTTTTACATGTCTTATTTGGAATTAATTGTTTTATGTTCTACCCTTATTGCCGATTAAACTTTTATGTGTCTTAACTGAAGTTGTTGCCACTTCTATTGCCATGCTATCCTTCCCTAATTGCTTATCCTTAGTTAAAATTATTATTATCTTTTATGTAATTTGTTTATCCTTAAATGAAGTTACTATTATCTTTTATGTAATTTCTTGTCCTTAATTAAATTTGTTGTATCTCTTCCGTATTTGCTCAACCCTAAATGAAGTTTTGTTATTCCTTATCATTGTTGATTTATCCTTATTTGGA
The DNA here is from genome assembly GCF_000390325.3 of Nicotiana tomentosiformis. NCBI lineage: Eukaryota > Viridiplantae > Streptophyta > Magnoliopsida > Solanales > Solanaceae > Nicotiana > Nicotiana tomentosiformis. The sequence continues at coordinate 28,199,519 of NC_090822.1, forward strand.
ATTATTGATTCGTGTTATCTCTCTTATCGTCGAATTGTATTTTTGCGGAATCATTACTACACATTATTTCTTCCTTGTTGAGCTATTCTTATTGAGACTATTATTCCCTATTGTGTCCTTTGTGAGCTCATTCTTCCGTCTCTTTATGTTCTAAAGTTCTTGAGTTGATTTGCTTGTCGTATTCCCGTGTTATTGCCGATGTTTCTGTTGTATACAGTGTTGTTGAGCCGAGGGCTATGTGTGGTTGTGATATTGAAACTGTTTTTGATGAAATGTTGTGGCATGTGAGCACATATTGTAAAAGTCATTTATTTGAGTTGTTATGTTTGGCACACGTGTTGTTGTTGGGAGAATTGTTATGTTGTTTGCATGAGGTTTCTACCGTACTGTTGTTATGTTGTTTGCACGAGGTTTCTGATGTGCTGTTGCTACATTGTTTTCACGAGGTTTCTGCCGTGCGTTTGTTATTATATTTGCACGAGGTTTCTGCCATGTGGTTGTTATTGTGTTGCACAAGGTTTTTTTCGTGTTGTTGTTATTATTGATACGCATATGGTGATATAAGGTCTGAGTATTGAAACGCATGCAGTAATATAAGGTGGGCTTGAAACGCGTGGCTAGTAAGGGAACTACTAGAAGCCATGCGGTGTAATAAGGTGGGCTAAAACGTGGGATGTTATTTCAGGAAAAATAATTTTTTAAATTAAATGTAAAGGCTCCCACTGTGATATAAGGAGAGTTTGTGATTCACTTTATGATTTGAGACTACGAGGCGGTACCTCATAGGGCTCTTGTTGACATTTCCATATTGTTTATACTTGTCTTTGATTGTTGTTTTCTTAGCATACTATTAATTTTTTTCCTCCGTGTTGCACTGTTTGCTCAGTTCTATAAAGCTAATCTTGTTGTACTAGTCATTGCTTTAACGTCATTGTTGTCTTTATTACACTGTACGTTTCATGGTGATTGTTTCTTATGTGTCATTCATTGTCTCTACTCTTATTTGTTGACTTGAATTGTGGTAGAACACTTGCACAAGTATACACGTAATTAAATCACTCATATCGGTTTTAGAAGATGAATCCTGATGTTATTGACCATTATACGCACTCTTGTCAACTTGCCTTCTGTGTAAGGATTGTTTTATTGGCATGCGAGTTGTCCGTACGGTTATGAGTTGTAATATGGGCACAGGATGCCAAGTGATTAGGGTTCATGAATTGGGACCTATGAGCTATGATTGTGAGGTTCGGTACCTCGTGGAAAAGCTTGAACAGATCTGGTGTGGAAGCAGTTGTTCTTATTTGAGTGGTTGATGGTTTTCCTTTATTTGGCTTCACCGGACTTAGACTGTGTTCAACGTACTCTAAAGCACTATTTCCTGAATGCTTCCTGTTAAATATTGTTATTACTAGTGTATCATTGAAAGTATTGTTTTGTATTCCTTATTCTGCATAGCTTTATATTAATATTGTTTCTCTATTAGTGCACCTTCACACTTGTTCGGGTTGTTAAGTCCAGTAGGTGTCTTGCCTGTCCCTCGTCACTACTGCACCGAGTTTAGTCTTGATACTTACTGGGTACCGTTGTGGTGTAGTTATACTATGCTTCTGCATATTTTTGTACAGATCCAGGTGCCTCGGTTATTGTTGATTTTTAGCTAGCTAGTCGAGCATTACTGTGGAGACTCAAGGTAAACCTGTCGTAATGTTCGCAGGCCTCGGAGTCACCTTCTGATATTGTACTTATACTGTTTAATTCTATTCCAAATAGTTATATTTAGGGAGTTTCTATCAAACTCAGTAGAGCTTATGACTTATACTACCGATTTTGAGATTGTAAGTAGTGTATAAAGATTTTTATTTCATATTTAACAATTTATGGTTGAATTCTTCTATTAATTTAGTAAGTGTTAGGATTACCTAGTCTTAGAGACTATGTGTCGTCACGATATTCTACGGAGGAAAATTGGGGTCGTGACAAGTTGGTATCAGAGCTCTTGGTTCATAGGTGCTACGAGTCATAAGCGAGTTTAGTAGAGTCTTGCAGATTGGTACGAAGACGTCTGTACTTATCTTCGAGAGGCTACGAGACTATTAGGACAGTTTCACTTCTTTCATTCATATCGTGCAAGTTTATTAATCTGAGAGTTTGAACCTTTGTCATTCTATTCTCTCACAAATGGTAAGGACGCGAGCTGCAGTTACCGATGATGCTGCCCCCAGAGCCGGTATTGCTAGGGGACGGGTCCGGGGCAGAGGTAGAGGTCGAGGAGGAGCACGTGCTACAGCTAGAGCACCTGTCAGAGTAGCTGTTGATGAGCCGCCAATAGCTCTTGTTGTGGGACAGGCACCGGAGGCGCCTATTGTGACCTCATGATTTCAGGAGACTTTAGCACAGTTCCTGAGCATGTTTGGTACATTAGCTAGGGCGGGGTTAATTCCGGTTGCACCAGCTACTTCACAGATCGGGGGAGGAGCTCAGACTCCCACTGCCCGTACTCCAGAGCAGCGAGTCCTCGTTGGTCAGGTTCGAGGTGTCATGCTGACACAGCCTGTGTCCCAGTTCAGCCCGTGGTTAGGGTAGCAGCATCTGAGGGAGAACAACTTAGATTTGTGAGGTTCAAGAAGTAATAACCTCATACTTTCAGTGGTTTAGCTTAAGATGATATGCATGGGTTCCTAGGGGAGTGCTAACGTATTCTACACACTATGGGTATTGTGGAGACGAGTGGGGTTGCTTTACTACATTCCAGCTTAAGGGAGCGGCATATCAGTGGTGGCGAGCATACGAGTTCGGTAGTCCAGCCGATGCAGCTTCACTTTCATGGGTTCAATTTTCAGGGATGTTCTTGAGACAGTTTGTTCCCCAGACCCTTCGGGATGCATGGTGCGTGGAGTTTGAGAAGCTGTGCCAGGGCACTCTGTCGGTGTTAGAGTATGCCGTTAGATTCAGTGATTTGTCCAGACATGCACTTGCTTTGGTTTTTACAGTCAGAGAGCGAGTCCGCAGGTTCATTGAGGGGCTCAATCATGATCTTCGGTTCAGGATGGCTCAGGAGTTGGAGTGGGATGTTCCATTTCAGCAGGTAGTAGAGATCGCCCGCCGATTAGAGGGCATGCAGGGTCAGGAGAGAAAGGGCAGGGAGGCTAAGAGGCCTCGTAGACCGGGAGGACCTACTGGTCCCTATTTTGGAGGCAGGGTACAACATGGTAGATGTTTTGTGGGTCAGCCAGTTCAGTTTGCACTTCAGGCTTCGCACGGTGTTCCAAGTGCCCATGGGTATCACGGTACCTGCACCAGACAACTTTCATAGCCACGTCATTAGAGAGGTTTCTTTGAGTGTGGAGATACCAGCCACATGGTGAGAGATTGTCCCAGACTCCGGACAGATGTGTCGCAACGGGGTATTCGGGCTATGAGTTCTGATCCAGTTGCTGATATCCCTGCACCGCCAGCTTGGGGTGCAGGTCAAGCAAGTAGAGGGCGCCCAAGAGGGGAGGCCCGACCCTTTTATGTGCTTTCTGCGGTAGAGTTGAGGTCGTTGCACCAAATGATGTTGTATAGGTATGGTTTCGATTTGTTATAGAGGAGCATCATTCGTATTTTGTTTAAGTTCTACTTATCGGGGTGGGTCCTCCTATTTTACTTCACATATGGGTGAGCTTCCAGATTTTGTACTATGCTTATGTGTTTACCCCTGTTGGAAGATTTTATAGTGGTAGGACGTGTCTATCATTTTGTTTTTATTCATTATTGAGTGTTATGAGACTAGAGGTGGCCTTCTGTTACTCATTTCGGTAGTTTTGATGTGATTTCTGGGTGGTTTGTTATGATTTGTGAATTAGATGCTCTACCGGTGTGGGAGTTCAACATGTGTTGTGACCTTGCTAGAGGAAATTGAATTAGTGAAAGGTTTCGGTTGGTATGATGTGTAATCTACTTGTGATTCAGAGCTGAGGATGGGACCCTCGTCATTACTCCACCGATATTAGTCTTGGTACTTATAGGGTACCGTTGTGGTGTACTCATACTACGCTTCTGCACATTTTTGTGCAGATGCAGGTGCCTCAGTTATTGTTGATTTTTAGCTAGATGGTCGAGCATTGCTGTGGAGACTCAAGGTAAATCTGTCATCACGTTCGCATGCCTCGGAGTCACCTTCTGATATTGTACTTGTACTGTTTAATTCTATTCCGAACAGTTATATTTAGGGAGTTTCTATCAAACTTAGTAGAGCTTATGACTTGTACTACCGAATTTGGGATTGTAAGCTGTGTATAAAGATTTCTATTTCATGTTTATCAGTTTATGATTGAATTCTTCTATTAATTCAGTAAGTGTTAGACTTACCTAGTTTTAGAGACTAGGTGTCGTCACGACATCCTACGGAAGAAAATTGGGATCGTGACAGCAGATCACTAAACTTCACCTATTAATTTTAGATACGGATCACTAAACTTCACCTATTATAAAATAATTAAAAGTGCAGAATTATTTTTTGCCACATTAAAAGTAACTAAATTTTACTCAATATAGCAATAGAGTGAAACTATTTTCTGTCACATTAAAATAACGAACTTTACCTACTACAATTATAACACTAAGTCACTAAGCTTTATCCACTCTCAGGGTTAGAGCTATTAAAAGTGGAAGGGCTAACGTGGATCCACTTTGTCGAAATATATTAGAGTAAAAATAAAATTCTTTGATTATATATGAATTATTGAATCCCTTTGACACAAGATGAAAATTCTAATATATATAAAGGGGAGTTCAAAAGCTGCTTTTATCAGAAGTTTGAATCTCAATGATAACATTCTCATGTTTTCTCGAAACGTCTTATGTAAATTATTGGCCTTGTCACTGCTCACTATAATAATGATTGAAAATAATATAACATGGACAAATAGTGAAATAAATATATGAAAATTTCAAGAGATTGGGCACACACCTAATGACACAAAGATGAATAACAAGAAGAAAAGGACGAGAGGAACTCGTGATCCAACCATTTCTTCTTCTGATATATAGCTAGTTCAAGAAACTGTTTAATTCTGCATATTTTTATAGTGCAAACTTCTCCTCTTCTGTTAAGTAAATAAGGGAAAGTAAAATCGACAAGAAGCATTGTCGATTACTCGATTTAGTGACAATTCCAAGAAGAATATTGAGGTTTTAGTTTCCTCGTAATTTTCAATTTGAATACGTCTTATTCCTTTCTGCTTGTCTGCTGTCCAAAATGGCCGGAAGGTACACTTTCTCTAATATATTATTAAACGCTTTCTCTAATAATCAGGACAAATAATCTCACCTTCTATAGGGAATAAAACAATAAATAATCACACTTTTTATATGGGATATAGATAATATCATATTTTACTATAAATTTTATCATAATGTTCACTAATACCACACTCAAATACTGAAAAATTTTGATCTCAAAATTTATACTGGAATAAACCCCTAATTCCTATAACCCAATGGCCATTTGATACTTATTGATCTAATTCTGTCACGATCCGAAATTCTAATATCGGGATCGTGATGACGCCTAATATCTACTTGCTAGGCAAGCCAACATTAGATAATTAAGCATCAATTTTAAGAATTTAAAACAGCATAACGTTAATAATTAACGATCAACAAAACTGAATTACATAAGATAAATCCATATCATAACACAGTCTAGTCTATTCCCGAAAATTTGGTGTCACTAGTACATGAGCAACTAGAATATTACAAATAAAGTCTGAACAAATACAACTATTTGAAATAAGATAAATAATAAAGACATAATAGAAGGGGACTTCAGGGATTGCGAACGCTAACAGCTCTACCTCAAGTCTCCAACTATAATTCGATCCAGGCAAGAACTCCTCTATACGCCGCTGGGACCAATGTCAGTATTTGCACAAGAAGTGCACAAGTGTAGCATGAGTATAACCGACCCCATATACTCTATAAGTGTCGAGCCTAACCTCGACAAACTAGTAACGAGGTTATGACAAGACACTCACAATAAACCTCTACGAATAATGATAATAACAGAAAGCAGGAATATAGATAAGGCAGTAAGCTCATATAGACAAACCCGAAAGTCAACTACCAGAGGGCCCCAAAATAATATGTTCTCAAATCTCACATCACATTACCGGAATAAATTCTACAACATCTAACAGTTACTGCACATCATACTCCGTTACTGCACGCAAACCGATCCATAATTATATCTCAATAACAACTCTCCTCTGTTGCGACACGTAACCCGATCCGCAAATATATATAAATATCGTCGCGGCGTGCAACCTGATCCCAAACAGTAATACCAATATTTGTTGTTGCCTGCAATCCGATCCCACACAATAATATCAATAACTGTTGGGGCGTGCAACCCGATCCCACACAATAATATCAATAACCATTGCGGTGTGCAATCTGATCCCACACAACAATAATAATAGGAATGTTCACACAACTACAGCGTAGTTCGAATAAAATGCAATAAATGAACTACATAATTATGGACATAAGGCGGATAAAAGTAGTTATCTAATAACACACGAGGTCAAAAAAGTAAGTAAAGACAATTAATAAATAAAGATATGGATACATAAAAAGAATTAACAATTAAAGTATGTAACGGCTACGGCATGAATTTAACAAGTAAAAGCAAGTATCAATTAAATTATTTAACAAGTAATAATATGGATTTAATAAAGACATAAAATAATTGTAAATAATAAATAAATACTCTAACCCACATGCTTTAACCTGTAACGGTGCATATACACTCGTCACCTCGCATATATATCATTTCCCCACATAATTCATATAACAAATAGGCCAACAAGTCTTAATTCCTCAAATCAAAGTAAGACACAATACTTACCTCACTTTGCAACCAAATCAATCAACCAACAAGGGCCTTGCCTTTCGAACAAGCCTTCAAACCAGCCGAATCTAGCCAATTTCAATCAAATAATTCAAAGTAAGCTTTAGAAACTACCCACGAATGAAAAAGATTCAATCTTTGATGGATTTTAAAAAGTCAACAAAAGTCAACCCTATGCCCGCTTAGTCAAAATCTGATATCCTGACCAAAATACGATTACACGTTCACCCCCAGAGCCCGATTATGTGATTTGTTTCGAAATTCGACCTCAATTTGTAGTCTAAATCTCAATTTTATAAAAAATTCAAATTCTACCCGAATCCCTAATTTCTACCATGAAAATTCTAAATTTGATGTTAAATCTCATGAAAAATAATGTGGGAATTGAAAGAAAGTGGATTAGAGTTACTTACTAATGATTATGGGAAGAAGAAATTCTTGAAATATTGCGTCTAGAATGTTTAGGGTTTAGAAATGGTGTAAAATAAGCTAAGTCCTGCTTTTCTCCTCCTTTATGCAGCTACAGGTGTTGCAATCACGAACTCTTGTTCGCAATTGTGACCATCGCAAATGCGAAACACAGGTCGCAAATGCGAACTATGCCCCCAGCCTGCATAAGTCACAAATGCGATAAAAACAAGTAAATGCAAAATTTATGAAAGGATTTTGTGATGACCCAATAGGTCATTTACAGTTCTAACCTTAAATTTTGTATTTCGAAACCTCGATTAGCTCCGTTTTGCCTTCCTCGATTTCTGTGCACAGTCTGTGTCTTTTCCGAAAAGTTTTTACGTGAAATTTGATAAAAATATAAAATCGTGCCTTAAAACTAATTTGAGTTGACTTGACTTCGCTCAATGTTTTGCGAAAAATGGACACGGCTCAGTATTTAACGATCCTGGTGGGTTCGTATCGTGATTTGGGACTTGGGCTTATGTCCGAAATCGAATTCGGAAGTTCCTAGCTCGAATTATCGCAATTTATTGAAAACTAGAAGCTTAAAGGTTTAAAAATTAATAAGTTTTACCAAACTTTGACTTTATTGCTATTGGATCCGGATTATGGTTCTGGAACTTGGTATAGGTTCATTGCTGTATTTATGACTTGTCTGTAAAATTCGGTGCAAAACGGAGTTGATTTGACGTAATTCGGACGTCCGATTGAAATATTGAAAGTTCTTAAGTTTTATTGAAAATTTCATTCGTTTTGGTATCCAATTCGTAGTTCTAGGTGTTATTTTGATATTTTGATCACGTAAATGAGTTCGTATGATATTTTTGGACTTGTGTGCATGTATAGTTTAGAGCCCCGAGGGCTTGGGTAAGTTTCAGATAGGCTTTAGAGTGGTTCTGGATTTAGAATTATAGCTGGTGCAAGTTTCATCTGGTGTTGGACTGCAGACTTCACAAATGCGAGGTCTGGCTCGCAAATGCGAGCCTCTCTTTTGTGAAGGACACTTCGCATTTGTGATCATGGGCTGGGATTGGGGTTCTCGCATTTGCGAGATTTTTGTCGCTTTTGCGATAGTATCATGTTCGCAATTGCGAACAAATTGTTCGCATTTGCGATGGAAACAGAGGTGTGAAACATTTGCATTTGCGGAGTTTGTAATTGCAAACCCCAGGTCGCAAATGCTATATCTACGCCTGGTCAAAAATTGAGAAAGACGGGATTTTAGCTCATTCTTTCAAATTCTCAACCCTAAACACCTTAGAGGCGATTTTTCCAAGAGCTTTTCTTCCTAAATTCATTGGTAAGTGACTCTAATCTACTTTCTTTGAATTACCCACTACATTCCACAAGAGTTTACAACAAATCTAGGATTTCCATGGTAGAAATTTGGGGATTTGGCTAAAATTAGGAATTTTTGTAAAATTAGGGTTTAGACCTCGAATTGAAGTCAGATTTCGAATTGAATTACATAATCAGGCCTGGGGATGAATGGGTGATCGAGTTTTTGTCCGAACCTCGGGTTTTGTCCAAGCTATCCTAAGGTTGATGTTTGTTGACTTTTTTCAATATTGATCTAAATTGAACCTCTTTCATTCGTGGGTAGTTTCTAAGGATTATTTTGAGTCATTTGGTTGATAATTTGCTAGATTTGGTTGGTTCTGAGGCTTGTTCGAAAGGTAATATCGTAGTTGAACTTTGAATTGGTTGCAGAGCGGGGTAAGTGTTGTAGCTAACCCTGACTTGAGGGATTAGGACTTGTTTGCCTATTTGCAACTTGTTTAAGGTGTGGGTACAACGTATATGTGAGGTGACGAGTACTTATGCGTTGTTGTTGGGTTAAAGCATGGGGTAGAACTTGTTTCCTTGTGATTTATCGCCTCTTTAATTGTGACATCCATGCTTAGATTAGATTATTAATTATTTGATCGTTCCTTTTGTATTTATGGATTAATTTTGATGGTTGAGTATTTTGGGAAGTTGAGGTTTGGTATCTTGGAATCATTATAGACGTAAAGTACACGTACATCCTTTGCATTATTTATCTCCCGAATATTTATATTCATTACTACATGGTAAGGGAGAGTGTTAAAATACGAAGGGTGATGTCATGCCATTTTATTACTACATTTATTGATTAATACATAGTGAGGAAGAGAGATAAAGCACAAAGGGTGATACCGTGCCATCTATATCAATTATTCACTGTTACATGGGCAAATCGAGAGTAAAAGCACGAAGGGTAATTCCGTGCCATTTCATTCTACTTATGTCATCATTTCATGGTAAGGTTGAGAGTAAAAGCACGAGGGGTGATATCGTGCCATCTTTATTCTGTATGTTTATCCGTCTTTATTGGTTGATGATTTATTTGACTGTCTTGTGTTGTCATTCCTGTTGTAGTGATCGTATCTTGCCCCTTTTTCGGATGCCCCTCCCCCCCAACTGTACATATTAAATCTCTATTTTGTTGTTGTTTGGTACATATATCTATGTTTGTACAGGTTTAATTACGTGAGTGTCCTGTCATTCCCTCCTCACTACCTTTTCGAGGTTAAGCTCGACACTTACGGAGTACATTGGGCCGGTTGTACTCATACTAGACTCTGCACTTCTTGTGCAAATTTTGGTACTGGTCCCAGCTGTACGTGAGGTGCACTAGCTCAGATTATCACATTCGGAGACTTGAGGTAGATCTACTAATGTCCGCAGACCTTGAAGTCCCCTTCCTATTTCCTCTTTTACTGTTCATTTCATTCGAAACAGTTGTATTTATTTAAGCCTCTATTTGTAGAACTTCTAGTAGCTCGTGCACTTGTGACACCAAGTTCGGGGCTATATTTGATATTTCGGTTGTTATGGTTTTCCGCACTTTACTCCAAAATTTATTTCAGTTATTTCAGTTTCTTTTTTATTATTTAACTTGATCTATAAGAAAATGGATAAACTATTCTAACGTTGGCTTGCCTAGCAAATAAAATGTTAGGCTTCATCGGGGTCCCAACGGTGAGATTTTCGGGTCGTGACAAGTTGGTATCAAAGCACTTGGTTGCCTAGGTCTCACGAGTCACGAGCAGGCTTAGTAGAGTCTGGAGAATCGATACTGAGATGTCTGTACTTATCTTCTAGAGGCTTTGGAGTTTAGGAAAAATGTCACTTCTTTCTTACTCTATCGTGCGATTTTATTCTCTCATTGATTATTGAACCCTTCTATTCTTTATCTTTCGCAGATGGCGAGAACACGCACTGCATCTACCACCGAGTAGGATCCGGAGACCCCTGTGGCAGCTACGACTAGAGACAGAGGCCGATGTCGCACTAGAGGTCGAGGTCGCACTAGAGGCCGAGGAAAAGGCAAAGGCAGAGCTCAGCCTAGAGCTCGAGGAGCAGCACCCGCTATGGAGCCTCAAGTGGATTTCGAGGAGGAGGTTCCAGCGCATATTGTACTTGTCGGGCTAGCTCAGGTCCCGGAGGGGTTCATAGCCACTCCAATGCTTCAGGAAGCTCTAGTCCGTTTGGTGGGCCTTATGGAGAGTGTGGCCCAGATCGGCCATTTTCCGGTGGCACCAGCCGTCTCTCAGGGTGGGGGAGGAGCACAGACCCGCTACTCACACCCGGAGCAGGTGGTTCCCCAGTTTCAGACTCCTGCAGCCCCGCCAGTCGGGGTAGTTCAGCCGGTTGTTGCGGCACAGGCCGGTGATAGCCACATTTTATCTTCTGAGGTTATGGTGAGGTTGGATAAGTTCACCAAGCTCTTTACTATTCATTTCAGTGGTGCATATTCTGAGGACCTACAGGATTTTTTAGACTGTTGTCACGAGGTGCTGCGGAACATGGGTATAGTTGAGACCAATGGGGTCGATTTTGCAGCATTTTAGATGACGGGTTCTACCCGAAGATGGTGGAGAGATTATATGTTGACTAGACTAGCTGGGTCACCTGCACTTACCTAGGATCAGTTCTCACAGCTATTTCTAGAGAAGTTCATCTATGTCACCCTGAGAAAGAAGTATCGCAGGCAGTTTGAGTGACTTTAGCAGGGTGGTATGATTGTCACCCAGTACGAGACTCGATTTGTGGACTTAGCTCGCCATGCCACTATCTTGCTTCCTACTGAGAAGGAGAGAGTGAGGAGATTTATTGATGGTTTGTTGTCCCAAGTGAAGTTTGTTTTGATGATTGACAAAAGAACTCAAACATGAACCAGATCCATACATAGTGTACACAGACACGGGCATATTCGAGCATAAAGGATGCACATGAAAGAGATAAACTTATGTTGTTATATCTGATATCTCCTTATCGAAAAAGTTGCATAAATGATAAGGAGAAGGAGTCCTTACTCAAAGAGAACTTTATCCAAGATAAGGGTGGAGTTAGAAGTTGAAGTTAACTAGAACTCTTCCACCAAGGAAGAGTAGCATTAGAACTCTAGTTATTTCTTATTCTACTAACTCTATATATTGCAGGATGTTCTAATTCTATATGTACGCATAAACGCTGAAGTTAAACGTGAGTTGAGAGAAAAATAGCAAGGCATTTTGCAAACAATTCTTGTGTGATTCAAGGGTGGGAACTTGAAGCTACATGAACTAGATAGAAGAATCACTTCCAAGTGTATGTCTTTTATTCTAGTTCAATTGTAGTAGGGCTTTTCAAGTTGTACCTTTCAGCTTTATCTAGAAGCAATTGTATTAGGTACTTTAAGTATTCAAGTTAGAGTTAACTTGAAGTTGTCGCAATAGTTAGAGGTTGGTTGCCACAACGGGATTAGAGGTAATCCTTAGGCTTACAAAAAGTATTGTAAATGTTGTTTTGGCTCAGTGATTTAGTGAAGTGTTGGGGAAAATCCTACTGAGTAGTAGGTCATGGTTTTTTCACATTTTGAGACGGGTATTTTCCACGTAAAAATACTTGTGTTCTTTACTTTCTGCATTATTTATTCCGCAACTATAGTGTAAGGAACGCAGAGAAGAACCAGGTCCTTCGATAATCCTGTGCATGCTAAAATCAGGTACCACACAAATCACCCCTTCTTGTGTGGTATTGAAGTATAAAACATCAATTGGTATCAGAGTTGGTTATCCTTGAAGAGGCTAACACCTTAGGAGAAGATCAACATGAGTGCACCACCTGGAAATTAGGAAGGGCAATCCACTGCTAGGTCACCACTCTTTAACGACCAGTACTACTCTTGGTGGAAAACCAGGATGAGAGATCACATGATAGGATAGGACTATGAGCTTTAGGACATTGTCATAGATGGTCCACTATCTACCTTGACGATAAATGCTAAAGGAGTAGAGGTGCCAAAGACAAGACCAGATTGCAGTGCTGAAAACTTGAAGAAATGGGAGAAGAATGCTAAAGACAGGAAATGGCTTGTTCGTGGACTTGGTCCAGATGAGTACATCAGAATCCAAAGTTGTACCACTGCTAAGAAAATTTGGGACACATTGTAAGTGACTCATGAAGGAACACCTCAGGTCAAGAGATCCAGAGGAACTCTACTGTATTCTCAATATGAGAACTTTGCTATGAAGGAAGGAGAAACTATTCAAGAGATGTACACAAGGTTAATTACACTGACAAATGAACTAAAGTCTCTTGGAAGGATTAATCCTAAAGAATATAGAGTCGAGAAGCTACTGACTAGGGTTTTGCCTATCACTTGGGAGAGCAAAATCATTGTCATTCAGGAATCAAAGAATATTGCCACTCTCCTACTAGATGAATTAATTGGAAATCTCACTGCCTGTGAACTTAGGAGACAAACTATGAAAATGGTTGTAACTAAGAAGGAAAAGAGCTTGGCACTCAGAATCACTGAAGATTCTGATCTAGAAGATGATGAAATGGATATGATCACCAAGGACTTCAAGAAGTACCTGAGGAGAGGAAAAGGCTCTTCAAGAAGTGGAAACTATATCAAGTCAAAAGCTCCTGAGAAGCAAACCAATGATGGTTGCTACAAGTGTAGAAAGACTGATCACCACATCAAGAACTGTCCTTTATGGGAAATTGAATGGAAGAAGGAAAGAGTTGAACGAAGGAACAGGAAGAAGGAACAGGTTCAACCCAAGAAAAGCAACAACAAAAGATCAACCAAGGTTATGGTCACTGCTTGGGGAGAAAGCTAAGATGAAAGCTCAGATGATGATGATGAGGATGAACAAGCACTTATGGACATCGGAGAATCTGATGAAGAAACTGAGGTAAGTGTAATTCATCTCAAAGACAAGATTAAATTGTTGTCTAAAGAAAGGTTATCCGAGTTACTTCTAGAACTAATTGATGAATATGAGGATGTAAACAATGAAAAGGAACAATTGTCCATAGAATGTGTGATTTTGAAGGCTAAGTGCAAAAACCTGGAACTTAGGGTTTGTTAAACTGTAAGTGAAAATACTTTGTTGAAGAACCAGGTTCATGCACTTTACTCAACTGTCCTAGAAAAGGTAAAACGAAATTAGGAAAAGGTAAAACGACAGCTGATCATACACAACTCACTATAGAAGAAAATGTAGGAAAATTGAAAGATGAGTTGTATAAAAGGGATGAGCAGGTAAGAATCCTAAAGGAGGATCTAAGTAAGGTCAAGCATGAGCTAAATAGAACTTGTAAATGGAACAGGTCCTCCGATGCACTTTCATGGCTACACGAACACCATAGTAGCAACAGAAGAGGACTTGGCTTTGGGAACTTGGAACCTAAGTGGGATCCCAAAACAAAGTACCTCACACTTCCTGAGAATGAGATTTACACACACTGTGGTAAAACAGGTCACTATAAAAGTGAATGCACTGCAAAAGAAAAGGCAAGTCAAAAGAACAAATAATTTGTTCAAGGGAAGAATAGGCTACCGAGTTGGGCTAAAACAAATTTGATTCATACTTTGCCTATAGAAAGGGATCCAAACTTGTTTAAGGTCCTAAGACTAACCCCTGATTTGCTTTTACATGTCCAAGTGAAGGGAGCAGCCAAATATGGTACATGGATAGTTGTTGCTCAAAGCACATGACAGGAAACAAGAACCAGTTCCTTTCACTTGAGGACCTTAAAGGAGGTAATGTCTCCTTTGGAAATGGGAAGAAAGGTGAGATCATTGGGGTTGGAAAGGTAGGTAAGACTGATTCTCACTCTATTGAGAATATCTACTTGATAGATAGACTGAAGTACAATCTAATTAGTGTATCACAATTATGTGATAGAGGTAACATGGTAGAATTCACCTCTACAAAATGCCTTGTGATTAATCTTACCACTGACAAGATAGTTTTTCAAGAAAAAAGAGTGAACAACATATATGCTGTAGATATATCCACACTTTCAGAAAATGAACTCACTTGCTTAATTGTGTTGGATAATGATCCCCTCCTTTGGCACAAGAGACTTGGACATGCCAGTCTAAGTCAACTCAACAAACTAGTCTCCAAGGATATGGTGATAGGGATGCCTAACATTACGTTCAAGGACGATAAAGTTTGTGAGGCTTGTGCAATGGGGAAGCACGTAAGATCCTCTTTCAAAAGCAAAAAAGTGGTAAGCACCACCAGGACAATGGAACTGGTCCATATGGATCTTTGTAAACCAATGAGAATATTGAACAGAGGTCGTAAGAGATATATGATGGTGCTTGTTGATGATTACTCTAGGTTTACTTGGATATTATTTTTAACATCTAAAGATGAAGCATTTGACATGTTCACTTCTTTTGTTAGAAAAACACAAAAACAATTAGGTAATCAACTTGCATTAATTAGGTCTGATCATGATACTGAATTTGAGAATGCTAAATTTGCTGAATTTTGTGATGAGCATGGAATAAATCACAATTTTTCGTCTCCTAGGACTCCACAACAAAATGGAGTATTTGAAAGAAAGAATAGGACATTGGAAGAAATGGCTAGGACTATGCTTCTTTCTAGTAAACTGCCCCATAGTTTCTGGCAGAAGATGTGAACACTGCATGTTACATCATAAATAGGTGCATGACTAGACCTCTTGTTGAGAAGACTCCCTATGAGTTACTTAAAGGGAGAAAGCCAAACATATCCCATCTTAGGGTATTTGGATGCAAGTGCTTTGTGCATAATAATTGTAAAGACTCCCTAGGTAGGTTTGATCCCAGAAGTGATGAGGGAGTATTCTTGGGATATTCTTCACATAGTAAAGCATATAAGATTTATAACAAAAGAAATATGTGTGTAGAAGAAAGTGTTTATGTAGTTTTTGATGAAACTAACATTCTTTCTGAGAAGCGGGAACATGATGATGAAGCAATTGGGCTGGTAAGAAACTCAAATGAAATAATAGCCCAGACTCAAGCTGCACCAGAGGAAGGAACAAGGAATGGAACAGGTCCTTCAACCCAGGGCAACTTGACAGGGGGAACTGAACAAAGAGGAACTGATCCTCAAATCTCGAGGGAACCTGTTCCTCGGCAACAAAACATTGAAGAAACATCTAAGGGAAATCAGCTGGTTGTGAAACCTTACAAATATCAAAGTTCTCATCCCATTGAGAACATAATTACTGATCCAACTTGTGGAATCAAAACCAGATCATTTTTGAAGAATCTTTTTGCTTTTGATGTTTTTTTTATCTCTTATTGAACCTAAAAATGTTGATGATGCTTTGCAGGATGCAGACTGGGTGAATGCAATGCAAGATGAACTTAACCAATTTGAGAGAAGTCAAGTTTGGCATCTGGTACCAAGACCCAATGACAGATTAGTAATTGGCACAAAATAGGTTTTCAGAAATAAACTTGACGGAGATGGAACAGTTACAAGTAACAAGGCAAGATATTTGGTTCAAGGATATAGTCAAGAGGAGGGCATAGACTATTTCTCCAGTTGCAAGATTGGAGGCAATTAGACTCCGTATAGCCTTTGCTGCTTATATGGAATTCACTCTCCATCATATGGATGTCAAGAGTGCCTTCTTTAATGGTTATATAAAGGAAGAAGTGTTTGTCAAACAACCTTCGGTATTTGAAGGGAAGGAATGTCCTGATCATGTGTACAAGCTTGACAAAGCACTTTATGGGCTCAAGCAGGCTCCAAGAGTATGGTACGAAAGATTATCAAAATTCTTGCTTGAGCATGGCTACAAGAGATGTAAAATTGACAATACTTTATTCTTGAAAGAAAAAAATAAAGATCTCTTAGTTGTTCAGATATATGTCGATGATATAAGTTTGGAGCAACTACTGATAAGTTAAGTAAAACATTTGCTAAACTAATTGCGAGTGAATTTGAAATGAGTATGATGGATGACATTAATTTATTTTTAGGCTTACAAATTAAATAAAATTCAAATGGAACTATGATCCATCAGTATGTGAAAGAGTTGCTTAAAAGGTTTAAAATGGAAGATTCCGAAGAAATTGGCACTCTTATAGCAACAACCACAAAATTGGATATAGATCAACATGGTTCATCTGTTTATCAGAAGTTGTATAGGGGAATGATTGGCTCTTTGTTATATCTCACTGCTAGCAAACCCAATATTGTTTTCAGTGTAGGCCTTTGTGCGAGATTTCAGGCAAATCCAAAGGAGTCTCACTTTACTGTTGTCAATAGAATCTTGAGATACCTAGAAGGAACCACTTACCTCTATATATGGTATCCAAAAGGTAGTAATTTTAACTTAGTGGGATATGCTGATAATGATTATGCAGGTTTTCTTTTGGATAGAAAGAGAACCTCAGGTATGGCACACTTTCTTGGCTCATGTCTTGTGTCTTGGGCCACCAAAAAACAAAATTTTGTGGCCTTATCTACTGCTGAAGCTGAGTATGTTGTTGCTGCCTCATGTTGTGTGCAATTGTTGTGGATCAAACAACAATTAATGGACTTTGGAATTGATGTAGGTTGTATCCCCATCTTTTGTGATAACACTAGTGCAATTAATATGACCAAGAACCCGGTTCATCATAAGAGAACTAAGCACATAGATGTTAGGCATCATTTTTTGAGGGACAGCTATGAGAAGGGTTTCATCACTATAGAATTTTGTGCTACTGACAAGCAAATAGCTGACATCTTCACAAAATCTTTAAGTAGAGATCACTTTGAAAGAAACATATTAGAATTAGGGATGATTAAGATCACCTAAAAGGAACCAGTTCTAACTCAAACAATTGGTTAGAAAAAACTGTGAATTTTTGTACATAATTAGATTAGATTTTGCCCAATCTCATATTTTCATCAATATACTCTTGTGCCATGTGCTAAAATGTCTCATTAATCTCTAATGATATTATCTTTATTTTCTTAGAAAATTCAGACTTACACAAGAGATTTCTCAGTGAAGAACTTAGTTCATCATGATTACATGGTACGTATTCTCCACTCAGCATATTTTGAAATAATTATATTTAGATTATGATCAAATGGAGAGTCCCATTTAATCCTAACCTCCTTGTGCTTATCTATTATAAAATGAACCAGTTTCATTCAAAAGAATCCCAAAAGCGCAATTAGTGCCTAGATTCTAGGAAGAGACATAAATGTCTCTTCAAACTGACTCCCATGTTGATTAGACCTCTAAACTTCTGAACTTTTGAAAAAGTAGTTGTTACCTAATTAAACTCTACCTTTTTAAATTGATTAGGCCTTAGTTGTTTCTTCTATTCTTAATTTCTAATCCATCAAAAAAAATTCTCTCTATTTTCACTCATCTTTCAAACACACAAATAACTCATTTTCTTTCATACCCAAACATAATGATGGCAAACCCTTCTGAGAATCCTTCATAACCACCTAAGGAAACAACACCCACACCATCCATCACATCTTCAACCACACCCACCTTTAAGAAAGGAAGGTTCAAGATATTGGCTCGCAAGGTTGTTGCTGGAAAAGAATAAATCAAGAAAATCAATAAGCAGTTGAGGGCAAGTCAGGAAGTTGAACCCCAAAAATCTTAAGACCCTTTTAAATCTGCAACTGAGGGGGAAGGAACTATTTCATCTGAAACAGAGCAAGTAAAATCTGGTCCTAAAGTTACATCTGAAGTAACTTCTGAGGTTACAGCAAATCTGGAAACTAGATTTGTTCTGGTAGGAAATGTGGTTGGGGTAGAGACTGCTGATTCTGCGTAAATTGGTGGTAAAAATAAAAAGAGAAAAGAAAAGGAAAGTGAGGGCACTCAAGGTGATGTAAGGGGGATGGGATAAGGAGTGGCTGAATCTTCACCCACCCATGTTGATTTGACTGAAGAAATTAGAGGTATGGAAGGAGGGAGTGAGGAATCGGCTCGTAAGGAAGAAAATGTGAAAGAAAAAGGGAGAAGTGGGTCTGAAGAAGCTGGTGAGGGGTTGATTAGCTTGGGGAAGAAGGTTCAAGAACCAATTCCATCTGAGCAGAAACCCCTTAAAGACTTAATGAAAAAGGTGTCTGAAAGTTACAATCCTAAAAAGAAAAGGAGTTCAGAAGTTAAAGTCCCTGGTACAGCTAGGGCAAACAAGAAAATAAATGTTGCCTCATCTATCCATGTCTGCCTTGAAGTCTAGCAAAGTGAAAATAGTGGAAGAAGATGAATGGAGTGGAGAAGAAGAAGAAGAAGAAGAAGAAGAAGAAGAAGAAGAAGAAGAAGAAGAAGAAGAAGAAGAAGAAGAATCGGATGCAGAGAAGGACAAGATGGTTAAGTTTGGGGAAAGATCCATCTTGGAAGGTAGACTCCTCAGGAACTTGGAGGAGGAAGGCATGGCAATGCTACTGAAAAAATTATAATTGCAAGGTTGGAAGGACATGGTCCTTCAGATGTATGGAAAGCTAGCTAGAACTGAGATTGTGGAGTTCATGGAAAAATGTGAGATCAAGAATGGTAGAGTCACCAGTGTAATGAAGGGGGTGACAGTGAGTTTTGATGACAAGGAACTAAGAGAGATCTTAGGCGTACTTACTGCAGGGTACAATGATTACAAGAAACTCAAATAGCATGTCTAGAGAATCTTCCTACTGCCCTTTCCATTACAAGAAAGTTTGGTGACAATAAAGAAGAGCTTGAGCCCAAGGCTATATACAAAAGTGAGATGAAGCCACCCCACAAAGTTTTGTTCGAATTTGTTAACAAAGTTGTGCTGCATGGGCAGGAAAGGAGGCACATTGCCACATTCATAGACCTGGTCCTTATGTAATGTTTGGATAGTAGGAGGCAAATAAATTGGCCTGGATTTATCATCCAACTTCTCAATAGGGTTCTGACTTGCACCAAAACTCATGCCATACCCTATGGTTTCATTCTCACAGCTGTACTTGCACACTTTAAGGTACCCATCAAGAAATGGGAGGTTGGTACAAGCAAGGATCACTTTGGGGTAAACACTTTGACTGCTTGTGACTATGAAGTCCACACCACTCCCAAAGAACTTGGTTCATCCAAAAAGGTACTTGTGAACAGCAAAGTGCGAGCCTTGGTGCAAGAAAGTGGGGCTAAGGATGCTGAAACAGAAAGGCTGAAGAAGAGGTTGGCATAAGTAGAAATTGAGAAAGATGATCTCAAAGCTGAGCTTGCATAAGAAATAGATAAGAATGATGGCATTCTTCATGATATGCTAAAACTGCTTCAAGCCAAGAACCAAGAATCTGGTCCTTCCCAGCCTTAAAACTTTCCTAGCCTAGTTAGACAAACCAGTGACCCGGATGGGATTTCTTTTTGATCTTTTTGCTCATGATCCAGTGTTTTTATTTCTTATTATGCTTTGTGGATGACTAGTATCAATGATAATCAACTGTTTTTGTGCTCTAACTTTTTGTTGACGCTTCTTAGTTGACTAATACCATTAGATTGATAAATGATGCTTAACTCCATGATGATGTAGCCCCAGTGGTCATGAGTAATTACAATTAAAATCGGGTTATCTAACATAATTATGTAACTTTTCGATGATGCCAAAAGGGAGAAGATCGGTTTTGCTTTTTACTTTGGACTGTGATGTTTATAACCTAATGAACGTGGTCCTTGATGATTTATGAATGGAAAGTGTTCTAACATTGTGTTGATGTTGAGCTGAGTTGACACAGGGCCTATGCTTATGAAAAGAACAAAGTTTGTCATCATAAAAAGGGGGAATTTTTTGGCCCAAGTGAAGTTTGTTTTGATGATTGACAAAGGAACTCAAGCATGAACCATGTCCATACACAATGTACTTAGACACGAGCAGATTCGAGCATAAGGGATGCACGTGAAGGAGATAAGCTTAAGTTGTTATATCTTATATCTCCTAATCGAAAAGGTTGCATAAATGATAAGGAGAAGGACTCCTTACTCGAATAGAACTTTATCTAAGATAAGGGTGGAATGAGAAGTTGTAGATAACTAGAACTCTTCCACCAAGGAAGAGTAGCATTAGAACTTTAGTTATTTCTTATTCTACTAACTCTATATATTGCAGGATGTTCTCATTCTATATGTACGCATAAACGCTGAAGTTAAACGTAAGTTGAGAGCAAAATAGCAAGGCATTTTGCAAATAATTCTTGTGTGATTCAAGTGTGTGAACCTGAATCTACATGAACTAGATAAAAGAACTAGTTCCAAGTGTCTATCTTTTATTCTAGTTCAATTGTAGTAGGGCTTTTCAAGTTGTACCTTTCAGCTTTATCTAGAAGCAATTGTATTAGGTACTCTCAGTATTCAAGTTAGAGTTAACTTGAAGATGTCGTAACAGTTAGAGGCTGGTTGCCACAACGGGATTAGAGGTAATCCTTAGGTTTACAAAGAATCTTGTAAATACTATTTTGGCTCAGTGATTTAGTGAAGTGTTGGGAAAAATCCTACTGAGTAGTAGGTTGTGGTTTTTTTACCTTTTAAGTCAGGTATTTTTCACATAAAAATACTTGTGTTCTTTACTTTTTGCATTATTTATCCTACAACTGTAGTGTAAGGAACGCATAGAAGAACCAGGTCCTTCGATAATCCAGAGCACGTGAAAATCAGGGACCACACAAATAACCCCCCCCTCCCTGTGTGGTATTGAAGTATAAAATATCATGGGCTAACTTACACTCTCAGGCATGAGATGGCCAATGAGACAAGGAGTGATATTTCCTTCCAAATGTCCGTTGATATTGCCGGACGTATCGAGTTGGTTCGTGTTTAGGAAAGGGGGTCGGTGTTAGATAAGAGGCCCAATCATTCTAGTAGTTTTAGCGGTGCCTCATCTGGGAGGCATGGGTGCTTTTGGTAGAGGCCATTCTCCCAGACCATTTCATTCAGCGCTTTAGGTGTCCCACGGTGCTTCAGGGAGTCGTGGTCCTTACGTGCCTCATTCTGGATAGCCAGCCTACAGTGCACCACCAGCTCTTATCAGCGCACCTCCGATCTAGAGCTATCAGAGTGGTTATTCAGGTCTTCAGGGCCAGTTCCAGGGTCAACAGTCACAGCAACCAAGGGCTTGTTATACTTGTGGTGTTCTGAGGCATATTGCTAGATTTTGCCGCAGGTCACAGGGCAGCGTGCAGTAGCAAGGCTCTCGTGCTATGATTCTGGCACCGGTTGCTCCACCGCCCGCTCAGCCAACTAGAGGTAGGGGTCAGGAAGTCATAGGTGGAGGTCGAGCCATTATAGGTGGAGGTCAGGCCATTGTAGGTGGAGGTCAGGCCGTTAAAGATGGAGGCCAGCCAGCTAGAGGCTGTCCTAGAGACGTAGTTCAGAGTGGTGGGGCCCAACCCTGATGTTATGCTTTCTCAGCTAGGCCTGAGGCCGAGTCATCTGACACCGTTATCACAGGTATTGTTCCCATTAGCCATAGAGATGCCTCAGATCTGTTTGATCCGGGATCTACTTATTCCTATGTGTCATCCTATTTTGCTTTATATATGGTTTTGCCTCGTGATTCTTTGAGTGCTCCTATGTTTGTGTCCATGCCTGTGGGAGATTCTATTGTTGTAGATCGTGTCTATCGCTCGTGTGTGGTTACTATTGGGAGTCTTGAGACTAGTGTAGATCTTTTACTTCTTGATATGGTAGACTTTGATATTATCTTGGGTATGGATTGGTTGTCACCTTATCATGCTATATTGGATTGTCACTCCAAGACGGTGACCTTAGCCATACCCGGGTTGCCTCGACTAGAGTGGAGAGGGACTCCTGGTCACTCTACCAGCAGTGTTATATCTTATGCGAAGGCTCGACGTATGGTCGAGAAGGAATGTCTAGCCTATCTGGCCTATGTCCGTGATTCTAGTGCGAAGGTTCCTTCCATGGATTCAGTGCCAGTTGTTCGTGAGTTTCCAGAGGTGTTTCCTGCAGATCTGTCGGGGATGTCACCCGACAGAAATATTGACTTATGTATTGATTTGGGTCCGGGCACTCAGCCCATTTCTATTCCACTATACTGTGTGGTGCCACCTGAGTTGAAGGAATTGAAGGAGAAATTGCAAGATTTACTTGATAAGGGCTTCATTAGAGATAGTGTCTCGCCCTAGGGAGCGCCCGTGTTGTTCGTGAAGAAGAAGAATGGGTTGATGAGGATGTGTATAGACTATCGGCAGTTGAACAAAGTCACTATCAAGAACAAGTATCCGTTGTCAAGGATTGATGACTTATTTGATTAGCTTCAGGGTGCCAATGTATTTTTGAAGATTGATTTGAGGTCTAGCTACCATCAGTTGAGGATTAGGGCATCCGATGTCTCTAAGACGGCTTTTCAGACTTGGTATTGGCATTATAAGTTCCTAGTGATGTCATTTGGGTTGACAAATGCCCCAGCAGCATTCATGGATTTGATGAACCGGATGTTCAAGCCCTACTTGGATTCTTTTGTGATTGTATTCATTGATGATATCTTGATCTACTCCCGCGGTCAAGAAGAGCATGAGCAGCATCTTTGGATTGTACTTCAGACTCTGGGAGATAGCCAGTTATATACCAAATTTTTAAAATATGAGTTTTGGTTAGACTCAGTCACCTTTTTGGGACATGTTGTATCGGCAGAGGGCATAAAGGTGGATCCTAAGAAGATTGAGGTAGTTCAAAACTAGCCTACACCTACTTCAGCTAAAGAGATTCGAAGCTTCCTGGGTTTGGCGGGTTATTATCACTGGTTCGTGGAGGGGTTTTCATCCATAGCAGCCTCATTGACTAGATTGTCCCAGAAGGGTGCCCCGTTTAGATGGCCGGACGAGTGTGTGTTGAGCTTTCAGAAGCTTAAGACTACTTTGACTACGACGCCAATGTTGGTGTTGCCCATCGGTTCAGGATCTTACGCGGTGTATTGTGATGCATCTGATATTGGGCTCGGTGCAATATTGATGCAAGATGGCATGATGATTACATACGCGTCGCGGAAATTGAAGGTTCATGAGAAGAATTACCATGTTCATGACTTAGAGTTGGCATCCATTGTTCATGCGCTAAAGATTTGGAGGCACTATCTTTATAGCGTGTCGTGTGAGGTATTCACGGATCATCGGAGTCTACAGTATTTGTTCAAACAAAAGGATCTCAACTTGAGGCAGATGAGATGATTGGAGTTGTTAAAAGACTATGATATCACTATTTTGTATCATCTTGGGAAGGCTAATGTGGTGGCAGACGCCTTGAGTAGAAAGGTTGTGAGTATGGGCGGCCTTGCGTACATTCCAGTTGGTGAGAGGCTGCTTGCTGTAGATGTTCAGGATTCGGCCAATGAATTTGTAAGGTTAGATGTTTTAGGGCTAGTAGTGTTTTAGCTTGCACAGTCGCTCGGTCTTGTTTGTATGAGCGCATCAGAGAGCGTCAGCATGATGATCCCCGTTTGCTTGTCCTTAGGGACACGGTGAGGCACGGTGGTGCCAAGCAGGTTACTGTTGGAGATGATGGAGTTTTGAGGATGCAGGTTCGTATTTATGTGCCTAGTATGGATGGGCTTCGTGAGTTGATTCTTGAGGAGGCCCACAATTCCCGAAATTCTATTCATCCGGGTGCCACTAAGATGTATCAGGACCTATGGTAGCATTATTGGTGGAGGAGGATGAAGAAGGATATAGTTGCATATGTTGCTCAGTGTCTAAATTGTCAGCAAGTTAAGTACAAGCATCAGAGGCCTGGTGGTTTGCTTCAGAAGTTAGAGATTCCTAAGTGGAAGTGGGAGCGTATCACTATGGATTTTGTTGTTGGACTCCCACGAACTTAGAGGAAATTCGACGCGGTATGGGTCATTGTGGACAGGATGAGCAAGTCGGCACATTTCATTCTAGTGGCAGTTACCTATTCTTTAGAGCAGTTAACTGAGATCTACATCCGCGAGATCATCTGTCTTCAAGGTGTGCCAGTGTCAATTATTTCTGATCGAGGTACGCAGTTCACCTCACACTTCTGGAGGACCCTACAGTGTGAGTTAGGTACGCAAGTTGAGGTGAACACAACATTTCATCCCCAGACGGGCGGACAGTCCAAGTGCACTATTCAGATATTGGAAGATATGCTTCACGCTTGTGTTATGGACTTCGAGGGTTCTTGGGACCAGTTCTTGCCTTTTGCGGAGTTTGCCTACAACAACAGCTACCATTCGAGCCTTCAAATAGATACAGTAGGCAAAGCCATCCGCCAGTTTGATGGTTCGAGTCAGGGGAGGCTCGGTTGTTGGGTACGAATTTGGTATAGGATGTCTTGGATAAGGTCAAGATTATTCAGGATCGACTTCGCATCGCTCAGTCTAGGCAGAGGATTTATGCCGACCGTAGAGTTCATGATGCTGTATTTATGGTCGGAGAGAGGGTGTTGCTCTAGGTGGTTCAGAAAGAAGGGCAAGTTGAGCCCTAGGTACATCGGACCCTTTGAGATTCTTGAGAGAGTGGGTGAGGTGGCCTACAAGCTCTCATTGCACCCAGTTTATCAACAGTCCATCCAGTGTTCCATGTATCCATGCTCCGAAAGTGTCACGGTGATCCGTCCCATGTGTTAGATTTCAGCTAAGTCCAATTAGACAAGGATTTGACTTATGAGGAGGAGCGAGTGGCCATTCTAGCCTGGTAGGTCCGGCAGTTAATGTCTAAGAGTTATCCTTCAGTTCAAGTGCAGTGGAGAAATCAACCGATCGAGACAGCTACATTGGAGTCCGAGTCAGACATGCAAAGTAGATATCCACGCCTTTTCACCAGTCCAGGTACTTTTCTAAGTCTGTTCAAGGACGAACGTTAGTTTTAGAGGTGGAGATGTGATGACTCGATAGGTCATTTACAGTTTTAACCTTAAGTTCTATGTTTCGAAACCTCGATTGGCTCCGTTTAGCCTTCCTCGATTTGTGTGCGCATTCCATGTCTTTTTCGAAAGGATTTTATGTGAAAATTTGATAAAAATGTGAAATTGTGCCTTAAAACTCATTTGAGTTGGCCTCGGTCAATATTTTGAGCAAACAGATCCGGATCAGTATTTTGACAGTCTCGGTGGGTCCGTATCGTGATTTGGGACTTGGGCATATGTCCGGAATCGAATTCGAAAGTCCCTAGCTCGAATTATCGCAATTTATTAAAAACTAAAAGCTTAAAGGTTTAAAGAATTAATAAGTTTGACCGAAGTTTGACTTTATTGCTACCCGGTCCGGATTTTGGTTTCGAAACTTGGCATAGGTTCATTACTGTATTTATGACTTGTCTTCAAAACTTGGTACAAAACAGAGTTGATTTGACGTAATTCGGACGTCCAGTTGAAATATTGAAAGTTCTTAAGTTTTATTGAAAATTTCATTTGTTTTGGTATCTGATTCATAGTTCTAGGTGTTATTTTGGTATTTTGATTGCACGAGCGAGTTTGTATGATATTTTTGGACTTGTGTGCATGTTTAGTTTGGAGCCCCGAGGGCTCGGATGGGTTTCAAATAGGCTTTGGAGTGGTTTTGAACTTAGAATCATAGCTGGTGCAAGTTTGATCTGGTGCTGGACTGCAGACTTTGCAAATGCAAGGCCGTAGTTGAACTTTGAATTGATTTTGGAGCAAGGTAAGTATCTTGGATAACCTTAACTTGAGGGATTAGGACTTGTTTGCATATTTGCTACGTGATTAATATGTGGGTACAATGTATATGTGAGATGACGAGTACTTATGCGTTGTTGTTGGGTTAAAGCATGCGGGTAGAACTTGTTTCCTTGTGATTTATCACCTCTTTAATTATGACATACATGCTTAGATTAGATTATTACTTATTTGATCGTTCCTTCCGTATTTATGGATTAATTGTGATGGTTGAGTATTTAGGGAAGTTGACAAATGGTATCTTGGAATCATTATTGACGTAAAGTACATTCTTTGCATTATTTATCTCCCGAATATTTATATTCATTACTACCTGGTAAGGGAGAGTGTTAAAATATGAAGGGTGATGTCATGCCATTTTATTACTACATTTATTGATTAATACATAGTGAGGAACAGAGATAAAACACGAAGGGTGATGCCGTGCCATCTATATCAATTATTCACTGTTGCATGGGCAAATCGAGAGTAAAAGCACGAAGGGTGATTCTGTGCCATTTCATTCTACTTATGTCATCATTTCATGGTAAGGTTGAGAGTAAAAGCACGAGGGGTGATATCGTGCCATCTTTATTCTGTATGTTTATCCATCTTTATTGGTTGATGATTTATTTGACTGTCTTGTGTTGTCATTCCTGTTGTAGTGATCGTATCTTGCCCCTTTTTCGGATGGCCCCTCCCAACTGTACATATTAAATCTCTATTTTGTTGTTGTTTGGTATCTATGTTTATACAGGTTTAATTACGTGAGTGTCCTGTCATTGCCTCATCACTACCTCGTCGAGGTTAGGTTTGACACTTACGGAGTACATTGGGTCGGTTGTACTCATACTACATTCTGCATTTTTTGTGTAAATTTTGGTACTGGTCCCAGCTATACGTGAGGTGCACTAGCTCAGTTTATCATATTCGGAGACTTGAGGTAGATCTGCTGACGTCCGCAGACCTTGAAGTCTCCTTCCTCTTTCCTCTTTTACTATGCATTTCATTCGAAACAGTTATATTTGTTTCAGACTCTATTTGTAGAACTCCTAGTAGTTTGTGCATTTGTGACACCAGATTCATGGTTGTATTAGATATTTTAGTTGTTATGATTTTCCGAACTTTACTCCAGAATTTATTTCAGTTATTTTGGTTTCTTTATTATTATTTAACTTGATCTATATAAGAAAATGCACAAACTATTTTAACGTTGGCTTGCCTAGCAAGTGAAATGTTAGGCGCCATCATGGTCCCGAGGATTAAATTTTTGGGTTGTGACAAATTTAAGTGATCATGTCTTTTCCTCATTAAATACTATGTAAAACTTTCCACTTTCTTTCTTGGTTTTCACAATATTCTTTATGTTTCTTAGTTCTCGCTAAACGTTACTTCTATTATATTTTTCCTTTGTGTCTCCAAGAGATCCTATTGTTCTGCATTTTTCGTCTATGAAACTAATACCTACGAGAAGTATATTGTAAAAGCAACAAATATTTATTTTCACATCAAGTTAATGAATCAGATTCTTCTATTCCAACTTTTTAGTATTAGTATTCATCTTACATTTATTTTTTCTTGATATTTCAATACGTATGCATATATTATCCTTTTAGTATTTATCAAAATTTGAATATGTCAAATAGAAAGTATGAATCTGGTTATTCAAAACTTAAGGGGAAAAAAGTTAAATCATTGATACAATCTAAAAAAGAAGAGATGATAGTACTCTACTCGATATACTCAATCAGATAAAAATACTTGATTCTTTTTCAAATGCTTATATTTCTTATAGAATAATAATAATACCAGTTCATGTAACAGTTGCCTCTGGCCACCCTTGACCACAAACTAGAAACTTGAAAGAAGTTTTTTAAAACTAAAATTGATAAAATCTTACTTAAAATCAACCATGGCGCAAGAAAGATTGAATGGATTAGCTATATTGAAAAAGAATTATTAGAATAAATTTATAATAAAATAATTATTCATAATTTTGCATCTCAAAAAGTTAGAAAATTAGATTTAAAATAAATTATAGTATATAAGAATTTTATTTTATTTTTTTTGAAAAAAGGTCAAAGCTTCTTATGCTAGTTTGACTTTAGGCCTCCAATAGTGTTGAGTTTCCCTGACCTTTTCATTAATACGATGGGTAAATTCTTTGAAATAGTTCAAAATAAATAAATAAATAAATAAATAAAGGGAAATGCAATTTTTGTCGAAAGCAAATATATTGAATCTAGTTCAAGAGATTTTGCTAGCTGACATGATAGATATTCTAGATTGTTTCATAGCTTGCCAAGCATGACTTGCAGGTAAAAGCTCCATTATTTTAGGGGATTTATTATAGAGAATATTTGAGATTTCAATTGCCATAGGTTCAGTTAGAGCATTTAGGTTTCAATCTCATTCTAATGTAAAATCCAGAATAGTATCCCTGTCTTTCTTTGTTGTGGTCATTTTCCAGCTCGGCAAGATGACCATGGCCTGACCAGTTATCCCACTAGAAAGTCTCTTCACTTGATTAGCAAGTTTGATTTTATTTTTAAAATTAAATCATCTTTGTACCATAGCAAAATGAAAACAAATTATTCAATTTGAAAAACAGGGGTGCATATTTACATGTTTCCATCTTCAAATTCAAATTCATAATAAATATTACTTCAGTAAGCTAACATGTTTCTCATGCGATTTTCAAAATATTTATGTTTTGTTGTCAAACCTCTTTATCTCTTTTTCTATTCATTCAATATTTGAAATTCATTGACACGATTAATTTTGATTCACACTTAGTACGTAGCATTTAATATGGAGAAACTCCTTATCGTTCATCGTATATTAACCTAGTGCCACTACAACATAATGTATTTATAGCTATGAAATACTACGTAGGCTAATTATGAAAATTTTCGTGACTAAACATTTTAGCTATAAAAAAAAAATCAGTAGCATTCGTAGCAAGATATAGTATAACTAAAAGTAAGCTATAAACTGTTTACATGTAAATTTGGATATGTAACTGCTTTAATATCTTAGTCCGTGGCAAAAATATTTTTTGTTTAGCTATGGACTAAAAGTTTCATAGCTACAAATCATATAAAAAATCGGGGTCAGATTATTTTATTATATTCTAATTGTTTTTTAAAAAAAAATTGTAGTGACGATAGATTTTCTCACGAATTCGTTGTTTTCTAGACAATTAATGTTTTAAGGGGAAAAATCCAGTTATTTCGTGTCCGTGCATATTATATTACAAGAAATAACATATTAAGATTCAGAAATAACTTATTCCACATCTAGAAAATAAATTCCAAGATACACAATTGTACTAATTAATTAATAGCATCCGCACATAACTGTTCTATAACAACAAAAGTTCGATGAAAAGAACTAGCCAGTGTAAGGCTTGATTGTACCAGAGATCTGAAATAATGTATGAATTTCACATTGAACGAACATAAGTATTTGCTTGACGATTTATATTGCCACCCCGTTTGATCTTGATGATTCATTGTGCCACCTCCAAGAATGAGGCACTCTCCCATGTAATCACTAGACTGAAATAATAAAATAAAATAATTTTGTGAGAAACTTATAAGTGAATGCACAGTCAACTCTATATATATGTGTGGATCGGATTGCACGCCGCAACGGGTATTGTACAACGCTGAGTGATTGATTGTGCTGAGCATAGTGAGAGAATGTGAGACAGTGAGATTGAGTACTCTGAGATTGTGAGTACATGAGCTCATCATCAAGATGCATTACATTTGACAAGCGTACTTGAGATACATGCATAGAGGTGCATTTTCTTCTGTTACCCAGTTTTGGAAACATTTATGATTTTACCCGTATCTTGACATGTAGGCATAGAGAAGTACTTTCCTCATGCTATCTGAAAATGAAACATCTTACTATTTGTTGAAAGGAGTTTGGGGGAAAAACCACAGTTTTCAAACTTACTCGTATTTCGGCTTATTCGGTAAAAGATTCGGGTTTTCACTGAGATACTTGAAAAGAAATGCCTATTTTTCTTGAACTATGAACGAACTGAGCCTTTTATTTCTGAGGTACTCCTTTGTTATTGTACTATGCTATTATGAACTATTGTGGAATATTGGTGTTGGACCCGACCTTTTTGTTAGCTCGTCACTTCTTTCAACCTAAGGTTAGGTTTGTTACTTATTGAGTACACGGGGTCGGTTGTACTCATACTACACTTCTGCACCTTGCGTGCAGATGTTGGTTGTTGATGTTGCTGTGTTCGATGGGAGCTGGATTGAAGATGTACCTGCGTCCCGGTGGTACATCTTGCGGATCGGTATGATGATGTCCATACCTAGTAGAGTCTTGCGGATCGGTATGATGATGTCCATACCTATCTTCGAGAGGCTACAGGACATTTAGGATATACTCCCCGTCTCTCTTTCTTTATCGTGCGACATTGATTCAGCTTCAAGCGTAACTCTTTGAATTCTTTCCACGCATTCGTATGCGCACATGAGCGCTCAGTATCAGCTGTGCATCGTCGGCTTGTGATTCTATGAATGAGGTCCGAGATATGTATTATGTGTTTTGTTGATGGGTCAGTCTGGAGGACTTGAGGCCAGGTTTTGACTGTAGCTTGAGCACGGAGATTTTGATTGTGTGAGCACGTGCTTTTGTACTTATACGCCCGATAGTGTTCTTATGAGTGAAATTTGTGGCTCGATAAGCGGTAGAATGACTATGTGGTGAGTATGATGTGACTGCGAGATGCGTTCAGATTGTTCGAATGTGACGAGAAGAGTTTACTTGAGATGTAGCAAGGACTATGGGGTGTTTGATTCCTGTCTTGATTTGGCGTAAGGTCTCGAGTTATGGGTGTGTTGAGGGATCTCTCATGTTGTTTAGTTTTGGAGTAAAATAGATTCTCAAGTCTTGTTGATGAGTTCAGAATCAAGAAGATTAAGTGATTGCGTAGTAGTCGTGACTATGGAGGGGTATAGAGAGATGTAAGTTTGAGGCAGAGCAGGTGGGTTATCTCCTGCGAGGTGTCCTGAGGTTGTGTGGTCCTTATGATATTTTGTAGGGAGATCTCTTTTGCTAGTGATTGATATATGTTGAAATTTTTTGTTTAGATCGCTTGTGGAAGTTGGCTTGACTATTACAAGGGTGAATGCGAGATTTGCAGATAATGTGAAGTATTAGATGGTTTGCGTTACAGGAGCTCAGGAAGGATTTGGTTGAATCTCACTGCGGTATTATGGCAGTAATAGAGTATGGGCATTGTGAGTTGTGTGTTTTGATCTATGGCTTTGAGCCAAGTATGGGAGTCTGCTATCGACAAGTTAATTGCACAATTATGTGTTGTATTAGTTTCGGTTCGAGGTATACTGGTGAATCAACTATGACTGCAGGGGTTGAGATTGAGGATGGCTCGAGTAAACGAATTTCTGGATACGGGTTGTATTACACTCTATGGGTATATGGGAATTATGGAATGATTGAGTGGTTAGTCTTGAAAGATATAGTGTGCATGGAGTAGGAATTTGCTTGGTCGCATTAAGGTGGGGTTACTCCTTTGGGTGTCGTCGTGCCAATGGGGCACCAGTCGTTTGGCCCGTTTGGGGCAGTGCAATTGAGATTTGAGTTGAGTGGATGACTATCGAGAATGGTTCTAATGGATTCAAGATTTATAAGTAGCGATTTGGAATTTTCAAGATTTGTATATGGCTAGAAATTGAGAGTTGCATTAGATGGTGTCGAGACTTGTGGCATTTTTATACCATTGTAGATTATGCATTTCAGCATCAAGAAGGTGAAGGAAACAGTTTTAGGTTCACATAAGGTCTCTTTAGAGTGGGTGTCTCGGTTGTGGTGCTTTGGGGTGCTTAAGAGGGAAGTCATCGGCTTATGGGCCTTAGGGTGTTGTGGTTTTATACTAGGGTCTCTTGTGTGGTGAATTTTGGTTAAGGATCGAGGTATTCCAGCAAGGAGAAATATCAATTTGAAGGCAATTTGGAAGGGACTTGGAGAAATAGGACAGTGTGGTAGTAGGTTGGATCAACACAATAATGGATATAATTAGTTCTTTGGGTACTTATGATGTGGCTAGTCTCTACAGGTGTTTCGTGGCAATCCTCTTAGGTTTTACAACCTGCGTGGCTGGGTTGAGTTAGAGAGATTCGGTTCTGATAGCTTGGTTATGTGCAAATGGGTTTTCAAAGAGTTCTCAATTGTTTTTATCAAGGTTCGAGGGGTATATTTCCTGCTGGCATGAGGAGCATATGGTGTATAGTGAATTTCTCCTGGATAAAATCAAATGGAAGGTCCTTGGCTAATTGAGTATGTAGTTGCTTGTGACTCGGAGTGGACTATGAAGTTCTCGTATTTTTCATATGATGGCATGGTATATACGATGTGTTGTGTGGGATTGAGATTTATATGAGCAGGCATGGTTCTGTTTGGAATGGAAGGTCATAAAATTCGTAGGCAGCATGGACAGTTTCAGATGACTAGGTAAATAATATTACTATTTGGTATGTCTTGATGAGAGTATACATTTCAGAAGGGGCAATGTGTTTTGATGTATGAATATTTCACTGGTACTGTGGCACTCTTCTGGTTGATCGACTGCTGATATTCAAATTTTGCTATGTGGCACGGAAGAAATTTTTTGAAGTATTCCTTGTGGGATGATCAAATATGGTGATTCGTGTGTCCTATGGAGTTGGAGACTGGGAATTCTCAGGAATAGATTGTTTCATGGTTGCGGACAGTGAAGTCGTGGCCGAAGCTAGCCAGATGTTAGTATGTGTTATGATTCAGACATTGTGGACCTTCGGAGGGTTATTTATCTATTAGTGGGTGACCAGAGTCGATTTGGGGGCCCATTGGTAGGTCCAACTAGGATGGGTATTCTACATCGAGTCGGATTGTTTGGCTCCGTACTACTATTATTGAGGGATGTGCCATTCGGTTTTTTTGAGCTAATTCGTGTTCTGAAATGATCTGTGAGCTACTCTTCTATGCTACGAGGAGTTGTGATTCGTTGGTTATAAGCACACCTGGTGCGATTCTATTTGGGCTTTATAGCGGAATTTGAGCGAGATGAGTAATTGGGTATTGCATGGTTGATGGCGTATGGGTTATGTTCTTTCAGTTTTTGTGTGGCATGGTGCCATTTTCTTCTCCGTGGTTATGGTAATGCACTTTGAGTACATGATGTCGAATTGCGCATGTTTATTGATTTTTAGCTGGGTGGCTTGAGGTATTTCATAAGGACCAATATTTGGATAGGGTCGCTCATTGCAACAGAGTTGTGTTATGTTATCAGACCTATATGTAATAGGGTGACGTGGGGTCACCCCCAGGTGTGTGCATGGTAAGGTTACACGACAGTTGATGGCTTTGAGAACAACTCTGGGCAAGTTCGAGGACGAACGTATGTTTAAGTGGGGGAGGAAGTAACAACCCGACCGGTCGTTTTGAGCTTTTGCACTTCGCTTGGTAGTTTACAGGCGTGAGTAGCTCCGTATGATATATTTTGACTTGTGTGAATCATCGGTTTTGGCTTTTAGGTTATTCGGGAATTATTTGGAAGAATAATTCTCAACTAGGGAGTTTTAAATTTAAAAGAGTTGACCAAGTTCGACTTTTTAGCATTTGACCTCAGATTGGAATTTTGATGATTTTGTTAGCTCTGTTGGGTGATTTGGGACTTAGGAGCGCGTCCAGATTGTGATTTGAAAATACGTGGTTGAATTTGGCTCGAAATGGCGAAAATTAAAATTTTGGAAAGTTTGACCGGGAGTGGAATTTTTTATATCGGGGTCGAATTTCGATTCCAGAAATTGGAGCAGGTCCTTAATGTCGAATGTGACTTATGTACAAAATTTGAGGTCAATCGGATGTGATTTGATAAGTTTCGGCATCGATTGTGAAAGTTTGAAGTTTCAAAGTTCATTAAATTCGAATTGAGGTGTGATTCGTCGTTCTGTTGTTATTAGATGTGATTTGAGGCCTCGAGTAGGTCCGTATTATGTTATGGGACTTGTTGGTATATTTGGTTTAGGTTCCGGGGGGCCTCAGATGAGTTTCGGACAGGGTTCAGATCATTTTCATTTCATGTTACATTGCTGAAGATTTCTGTTTCTGGTGTTTCCGCATCTGCGGAAGAGTGGGCGCAGATGCAAGTCCACAGATGCGGACAATTGGCCACAGAAGCGTAGCAGGCTTGGCTGGAGGTCATCGCAGATGCGAAGGAGGAGTCGTACCTGCGAGTGCACAGAAGAGGAAATTATTCCGCAGGTGCGAGGGGCCAGCTGGTTAGTTGTGGTCGCAGAAGCGAAACAGTTACCGCAGATGCGGTGGTCGCAGATGCTACTATTTGTTCGCAAATGCGGAAAGTGTTGGGCAAAGGCTATAAAAATCGAGGTTTTTGGTTCTTTTATCATATTTTGAGATGTGGGACTCGGATTGAGGCGATCTTTGGAGAAAATTTCATTACAAGAATTGGGGTAAGTGTGCTCTACTCGGTTTTGATTATATTTCATTAATCTATCTTTGGTTTTGGTAATTGGATTGTGAATTTTAAAGAGAAATTGGGGGTTTTGGCCTAAAGTTTCATAATGTGAATATTTGAGTTTTGAACATCGAATTGGGATCGGATTTGAGTGAAACTAGTATGGTTAGACTCGTAATTGAATGGGTTGTTGGATTTTATAATTTTTGTCGGGTTTCAAGGTGCGGGCCCGGGTTGGACTTTTGGCTAATTTTGGGCTTTTGATTCAAGAATTGATCTTTTTCGATCGGGATTGGTTCCTTTAGCATTGTATAATGTATTTGAGTTGTTTTTCATTAGTTTCGAGTCGTTCGGAGGTCGGAACATGCGGGGTGGCATTTTTGAGCATCGCTTGGCTTGCTAGGTGTTGGAATTGGATTGTTCAAGGTAAGTAACTCTTTTAATCTTGGAGGTGAGGGTATGAAACCCCGAATTATATGTTATGTGATTGGTATTGAGGTGACGCACATGCTAGGTGACGGGCGTGTGGGCGTGCACCCTGTGAACTGTGATACTGTTGTTTCCATGGCACTGTATAGTGGCCCTATTTTGTTGATATCTGTGTTATCACCATGTGATAAAGTAAGTGAGCTGTCAATCATGCTAAATATCATGTTTAGGTTTCATGTTGATATTGTTAGGACCCATAGTGGTCGTTTCTTGCTGTCATCTCACTGATTTCATTGATATATCGTACTCAGTCATATTCATGCATTCATATCATATCTCAGTCTCAGTTGTTGTTTATTGACATCATATCATTGTTGTCGGGCTAGTTTCATGACATTGTGAGCCCGTGAGTAAAACTGGAGAGATTGGTGACTGAGTGAGGCTGAGGGCTTGAGTGAGAGTGACATTTTGGGATCGGACAGCACGCCGCAGCATATTATATTGATTATATTTTATATGGATAGGGTTGCATGCTGCAACGAGCCTTAGGACTGTATATATATATATATATATATATATATATATATATATATATATATATAGGGGATCGGGTTGCACGCCGCAACGAGCCTGATGGCTATTTATATATTATGGGATCAGGTTGCATGCCGTAGCGATATAGCGCTTGGGTTGAAGAAGCCCCTCTGGAGTCTGCACACCCCCCAGTGAGCGCAGTCGACTCTATATATATGTGGATCGGATTGCACTTCGCAATGGGCCTTATGGTCATATATGGATCGGGCTGCACGCCGCAGCGGGTATTGTACAGCGTTGAGTGATTGAGTGTGCTGAGCATAGTGAGAGAGAATGCGAGACAGTGCTCATCATCGAGATGCATTGCATTTGACATGCATACTTGAGATACATGCATAGAGGTGCATTTTCTTCTGTTACCCAGTTTTGGGAACATTTATGATTTTACCTGTATCTTAACATGTAGGCATAGAGAAGTACTTTCCTCATGCTATTTAAAAATTAAACATCTTACTATTTGTTGAAAGGAGTTTTGGAAAAAAATCACAGTTTTCAAACTTACTCTTATTTCGATTTTTTGGGTAAATGATTCGGGTTTTCACTGAGATACTTGAAAAGAAATGCCTATTTTTCTTGACCTGTGAACGAACTGAGCCTTTTATTTCTGAGGTACTCCTTTGTTATTGTACTATGCTATTATGAACTGTTGTGGAATATTGGTGTTGGACCCGACCTTTATGTTAGCTCGTCACTTCTTTCAACCTAAGGTTAGGTTTGTTTCTTATTAAGTACATGGGGTCGGTTGTACTCATACTACACTTGTGCACCTTGGGTGCAGATGCTGGTTGCTGATGTTGTTGTGTTCGATGGGAGCTAGATTGAAGATGTACCTGCGTCCCGGTGGTAGCTACCTCTTGTTCGTGGTAGCCTTAGATCTATAAAACTCTGCTTATGTACTTTTCAAACAGACGATGTATTTACTTCATTTCAGTTTTGTAAACTCTATTCTTAGACACTGATTATTTGTACTACCAGTTCTTGGGGAATGTATCAGATTCATATAATTTCTTTACTTAATTGCTTTATTGATTGTTATTGAAATTGGTCAGTGGTTAACTGACTTACCTAACGGGTTGGGTTATGTGCCATCACAATTAGTTGAATTTTAGGTCGTGATATTGGCGTTGATTTTTTAAACAAATCAAAGAAAAAAGAAAGAGAATGTACCTTTCCATAAAAGACACAAATAGACATTAAAGTAGTCACTGTAATTGCACTCTGCATGTATACAATATAGTTCTGCACATTTCAAAGTATTTAAGGTAAAACCCAATTAAAAAAGATTGTGTACATTCTTCACGTGAGAAGGGCAACCGTGATAACTTACTTGGTCGTAAGCATATCGCCAAGCAAGTGTTCAATCGGATTAAACAAATACATATTGTATGAACTTCTATTCTATTATGGTTAATGCCGCCACTAAATTTGTTCAACTAATAGCAGAAAAATTATAAAAGAAGAATGAAACCTTCTTGATGACTTCTTGCATTTTCTGCATTTCAAAAACTTCTATTGCAAGCTAATGCATTACAAATCTACCACCACTATCCATCATCTTATTATAAATAAATTAACTCCAATCACACAAATTAAAAGCTTATATTAATTCAAAGGCTAACTATAACAATACTCAAATCTAATATTTTTTTAGGAAGGTAACAATGTATTACTATTAACCAATAACTTAAACACCCTAATACTAAAATAATAATAACAATAATATAGTCAGTGTAATTTCACAAATGGAGTCCGAGGAGAGTAAGATGTACACAAATCTTACCCCTACCTTTATAGGATAGAGAGACTATTTCTGATAGACTATTTTGTACAACACTAATCCTCCTAAATAACCCAAAAAAATACATTGAATCACGTTTCCTTGTATGTTTCCTTCAACAGAACACAATCCATTTTGCTACTACAAAGAGATTCCTCCATATATGTATATTTTAAATAGTATCAAGAAGAAAAATAAAATTTTAATGGAAAGACTTCTATATTTGAAATTGTTTGTATGTAGATAGCATGCATACCTCACCTAATAATCTAAAAGGAACAATATATATTGTCACGATCCCAAATTTCCTCCATAGGATGTCGTGATGACATCTAGTCTTTAAGACTATATAAGTCTATCAATACGGAATAACAATAGAAATCTGAAATAAATAAATCTGAAATTCACATAATTACAACCCCCAAAACCCGATAGAAATAAGTCACAAATTTTTAAGAATTTTTCCTCAATATCTCTATAAATCAGAGTCTAAAGAAAAATAAAGAAGCAATATAATAAGGATAGAAGGGGACTCCGGAGTCTGCGGACGATGGCAGATATACTTCGAAATCTCCGTACACAGGTAGCTCACTTATGTCTGGGCTGGTAGGAAGTACATGGATCTGCACAAAAAAATGTGCAGAAGTGTAGTATGAGTACACCACAGCGGTAAGCAGTAAGTGCCAAGCCTAACCTCGGTAAAGTAGTGACGAGGTCAGGTCAGGCCCTACTGGAATAACAAAAGACAGGGAGAAAAGTTAAACAATATAATAACAATAATGATAATGGGGATAAATCAAGTAAGTAGTATGTCACAATTTAACTACACAGAATAAGGGCAATTAAAACCTCGCGAAAGGGAAACAGAAATTTACAACTTTAAGGAAAACACCAAAATAACCAAAGGCAATGCAGCCATAAAGAAATATCAACAAGGACACTCCCGAGGTACCGCCTCGTAGTCTTAAATCATAAATAAATTCACAATATCTCATTTTCTTATATCACCGCGGGAGCCTTCACATTAAATTTTAAAGAAATTATTTTTTCCGAAATAGCATCCCGCGTTTTAGCCACCCTTATCACACCGCAGGACTTCTAGTAGTTAAGCCACCCTTATCTCATCGCATGCGTTTCAACACCCAGACCTTATACCATCGCATGCGTATCAATACCACAATATATCACAGTCTGCACCTCAAGTGCTCAAATATTTTAAATTGCCAAAATAAATTAACAACAACAATATTTTTTATAATAGGGAGCTCACGGCTCAATCACAATGAGTACAAAAATCTCATTGAAATATTCGGGAATAAATAATTCAGCAAAAATAATATTTTCACAAATTTTAACACGTTGCCTCAATATCAAATTTAAAATATCAATTACTTCGTATTAATAATATTTAAATTAAAGAAATTCAACCTTCAAATAATGCACATAATAAAAGAAACCAAGTTTCAACTAAATAGGTAAAATAATTAGCACGGAAAGGTCAAGCAAATTTAAAATATAGAAATTTAATCAATGATGAAGAATATAATAAGATAAAATAATTTAATTAATATGCAACAATGATCTACACAATTTAAAGACATAATCTTTCACATTTAGTCCGTGTACACAATCGTCAGCTCGTGTACACGACTTTCAACACATTATAATTATCATATCAATACCAATCCTAAGAAAAATTTCCCCCACACAAAGTTAGATACATCACTTACCTCGAACCATGCTCAATCAGTCAAGTAGTATGCCTTTTCCTTGATTTTCTGACTCTGATCGGCTCGATTCTAATCATAATTAATTCTATTCAATCAATATAAATTATAGGAATAAATTCCATAAGAAAATATAATTTTTCTAACATAAATCCGAATTTTAACCCAAAAATTGCCACGTCTCGAAATCTGACGAAACTCACAAAATCCGACAACCCATTCAACCACGAGTCTAACCATACCAAAATTACTAATTTCCGACAACAATTCGGCCCTCAAATCCTCAATTTTATCCAAGAGGTTTTTCTAAATCTTCCAACTTAATTCACCAATTAAATGTTAAAAATAACCATGGATTCGAGTAATTTGATCAATATTGAGTTAAGAACACTTACCCCGTTATTTTCCTTAAAAATCTCCCGAAAATCTCCTCTTCCCGAGCTCCAATTTGGTAAAAATGGAAGTCCCATTGTCAGATCTTGAACATTCTGTCCAGGTTCGCATTTGCGAACAAAAACTTCGCATTTGCGAATGAACAGTACCTCCCATGAACAGCGTTCGCAATTGCGACAAATTGTTCGCAATTGTGAGTGAACAGTATTTTCGCAATTGCGATAAATGGTTCGCAATTGCGAATGAATAGTATTTTCACAATTGCGATAAATGGTTCGCAATTGCGGATGAACAGTACCTCGCCAGAAACCAGCAAACTCAAACTTCTCCGAAATGATCCGAAATCACCCTGAAACTCAT
Organism: Nicotiana tomentosiformis; assembly: GCF_000390325.3. NCBI lineage: Eukaryota > Viridiplantae > Streptophyta > Magnoliopsida > Solanales > Solanaceae > Nicotiana > Nicotiana tomentosiformis. The sequence continues at coordinate 28,239,598 of NC_090822.1, forward strand.
CTGAAACCTCCCGGACACAAACCATAAATGAATTTCAATCATAAAACATGCTACGGACCTGCTCGCGCACTCAAAATACTGAAAAGAGGTCGTCTTGACTCGATATTGACCATGGTCAAACTCCCAAATTTCTTAACTTTACTAGTCTCTCAACCAATGATCCAAAAATACAACTAAGCCCCTCGGGACCAATCAAATCATACCAACAAGTCTCAAAACATCATACGAACTTAGTTGAAACCTCAAATCACACAAAACAACGTTAAAACCATGAATCATACCCCAATTCAAGCTTAAGGAACTTAAGAATTTTCAACTTCTACATTCGATGCCAAAACCTATCAAATCAAGTCCGATTGACCTCAAATTTTGTACACAAGTCATAAATGACATAATGGAGCTATGAAAATTTTCAGAACTGAATTCCAACCCCGATATTAAAAAGTCAACTCCCCGGTCAAACTTCTCAAAAATTTAACTTTTGTCATTTCAAGCCTAATTCCACTATGGACTTCCAAATAATTTTTCCGGGCATGCTCTTAAGTCCAAAATTACCCTACGGAGCTATTGGATTCATCAAAATTCTATTCCAGGATCGTTTACCCATAAGTCGACATCCAATCACTATTTCAACCTTAAACTTTAAACCTTGAAACTAAGTGTCCCAATTCATTCCAAAGCCTCACCGGACCCGAATTAACCATCCCAACGAGTCACATAATAATTATAAAACATAAATTAAGCAGTAAATAGGGAAACGGGATTGTAATACTCAAAACGACCAGCCGGATCGTTACATATATTGATTACCAACTTACCAAGGATATCTTTTGGTTGTAAGTTTATTTTTCTAGCAGCCAAAAATTAAATATCATGGTGCTAAGCATACTGGACAATATTTTCAAATTACATTATAAAATTAAATCTGATGATAGAAGAATAACAAAGATTAATTAAGAGATTCTTGTAGAGAAGAACATCTAACCTAATGTTGCTAAAATTCTTGATAAATGCTCTTATCTAGCAACGTAAGAAAGAAGCCTATAATTTTCTTCAAGTACAGAAGATTGTGGTGTTTCTTGATCTTTGGTACATAATAGATCATCTGCAAAAACAAAGTTCGTATGATTCAAACGTCATAAATTAAAAATACTAAATCTATAGACTACAAAAACAAAGTCCATATGTTCCAATAGATTGCAACTTATTTCACCCTGAATCTACTTAAATACTGAAGCATTAACAAATGAACTGGACAAAAGTATCCAGAAGCTGAAGTGTTGCTTCTCAAACAACCGACAAAATTACACACAGTTTTAAAACTTCTAGTTCAATACATAAAATAAACAACTTAATACATATAAACAAAAATTACTTACGTGTAAGGGTGAAAAGCATGTTTTCGCATCTTCAGGTATCTTTCTTTTCTTTTAGATATTTGAAGAACGAGATAATTAGATAACAACAATAGCAGTTAAATTTGAGTTTAGGTTGGATGATATACTGGATAATCCTAAAACGTGAATAGAAGTTGTAACTGTCTTTAATTTAAATAGTATAACTAAAATTTATTTTTAAATTTAAAAAGTTAATGTAAAAAATATGTAATATCTTTTAGAACAATACTTAGTTAATGTATTAAGGAATTTTAGGGATAAACAAATAAGGGGAAGCAAATCACATTTTGGGGGGTGGGAGTTCGTGGGATGTGCTCCTTAATTTTAGGTTATTACGCAACAACGAGAAGTTTTATTTCTAATGGTAACTTCCTAATTATCAATTACTTATTTGAATTGAGTAAATAACTACCCCTACTTCAAATAATAGATATTTAAATATTTTAATTTAAAATTAAAAACTAAGAACTAATTATTAACTAATTAACTAAGTTTTGTCCTAATAACTAACACATGGCATTCTGTCACTTGTCATAATCCTAGGCTACACTTCCTTCCTTTTAATAATATATAGATACAGATTTTTGCTTCATTTTTGTCACGACCACAATTTTCCTCTATAGGATGTCGTGACAGCACCTAGTCTCTAAGAATAGGTAAATCTAACACTTACTAAATAATTAGAAGAATTCGACCATCAAATGAAAAATACGTGTCACGACCCAAAATCCAACTAGTCGTGATGGCACCTAACCCAACCCGTCAGGTAAGCCAGTTAACCACTAACCAATTCCTATAACAATCAATAAAGTAATTAAGTAAAGAAATTATCTGAATCCGATACATTCCCCAAGAACTGGTAGTACAAATCATGAGTTTCTAAGAATAGAATTTACAAATCTGAAATGAAATAAATACATCGTCTGTTTGAAAAGTACATAAACAGAGTTTTACAGATCTAAAGCTACCACGAACAAGAGGCAGCTACAACCGGGATGCAAGTACATCTTCAATCCAGCTCCCATCGATCACAGTAACATCAGTAGCCAACATCTGCACGTAAGGTGCAGAAGTGAAGTATGAGTATAACCGGCCCCATGTACTCAATAAGTAACAAACCTAACCTTAGGTTGAAAGTAGGGACGAGCTAACAGAAAGGTCGGGTCCAATATCAATATTCTACAACAGTTCATAATAGCATAGTACACGTAACAAAAGAGTATCTCAGAAATAAAAGGCTCAGTCCGTTCACAGTTCCAGAAAAAAATAATAGGCATTTCTTTTCAAGTATCTCAGTGAAAATCCAAATCTTTTACCGAAAAATCCAAAATACGAGTAAGTTTGAAAACTCTTATTTTTCCCAAAACTCCTTTCAACAAATAGTAAGATGTTTTATTTTCAGATAGCATGAGTGTCACGACCCAAAATCAACCGTCGTGATGGCGCCTATCGTGGAACTAGGCCAGCCTCAACTCAACAACCCAACACCAACAACAATATGTTTGAAAATGTTAACAGAAGCATTTAACATTAAAGAAAAACTATTCGAAACATAAAAAAATCCCAAAATGATACAATCCAGCCCAAAACCAGGGTGTCACTAAGTACATGAGCGTCTAGATCAGAAATACAGTCTACTACAGTGTCTAGAGATATAAACAAAAAGTACGACAAAGATAAAGAAGGAGAGTCAAGACCCGCGAACGCAGTGCAGCTACCTTGATAGTCTTCAAAACTCTAAGATCCTCAATCAGCAACCGCCGCTATGACCGGTATCGCCTAGATCTGCACACGAGGTGCAGGGAGTAACATGAGTACACCAACTCAGTAAGTAACAAGTCCAAACTTTGGACTGAAAGGTAATGATGAACTCAACCTCAACAGGCATAATAGAAATCAATGTGAAGAAACGTAGGCATGCTTTCAAGTCAAATATACAGCTCAAATGGTAAAGGAAATACAGATCTGAACAGTCTAAGGTATACAACTCAGCTATCTCTACATGCTAATGCACAGACTGTATGAAATGCACCATGTGCTCCACTCTCAAGTATCCAACCACTCGGTACTGTATATGGCCATCCGGCCTAGGGAAATCCATCCCGGAACATATATAACACTAACTATAAGTCACCAGTACCGAGGAAAAAGGGGCAATCCAACCCTGTGGAGAAATCCATCTCCATGTATCAAGTACTTCGGACAAATCCATGTCCAGGGAAATCCATCCCTCAATAATATCATCCGTGCTCACTAGGGGTGTGTTACAGACTCCAGAGGGGCTCCTGCAACCCAAGCGCTATCATAATCATCAATATAACCGTTGCGGCGTGCAGCCTGATCCCATAATTGTCACTCATAACCAGGCTCTCGGCCGCACTCAATCATCAACCTCTCCAGTATCACCCACGGGATCACAATGTCATGAAAACAAGCCCGGAACAATGATATAATGACTCAATAACTAATCGAGACTGAGATATGATATAAAAATACATGAACATGACAGAGTACGGGATATTAATGAAAATAATGACAGCAAGAAAAGACCATTAAAGGTCCCAACAATACCAGCATAAAGCCTAAACATGCTATCTAGCATGATTTATAGCTCAATTACTTTATCACATGATGAAAGCATGGATATTAACATAATCGAGTCACTAAAAGGTGCCATGGAATCACCCAGGCCACAATTCTCACGGTGCACGCTCGCACGCCTGTCGCTTGGCATGTGCGTCACCTCAATACCAATCACATAGCATATAATTTGGGTCTCAAACCCTCGAAACCAAGTTTGAAATTATTACTTACCTCAAACCAAGCAAAGTCCTACTCCGGAATGCCCTTGCCTCTCAATTCGACCTTCGAACATCCAGAATCTAGCCACAAGTAATACAATACGATCAATATAGGCTAAAGGAATCAATTCCACAAGAAAAATACCAAATTATAGCCAAAATCCAAAATCAACTCTGACCCGGCCCCCGGGCCCATGTCTCAGAATCCAACAAAAATTACAAAACCCGAAAGCCCATTCACTCACGAGTCTATTCATATCAAATTTACCAAAATCCGACCTCAATTGCCTCTCCAAAACCCCAAAGTTCACTTTCCAATTCCCAAGCCCTAAATCCCCAAATTTCCAATTCCAATCCCTAATTAAATGATGAACAAAGCCATAGATTCACGAAAATTAGACCAATATGGGTTATAATCATTTACCCCAATGTCCTCCTTTAAAACCTTCGAAAACTCCCATCTCTCCCGAGCTCCCCAAGTCTAAAATTAAAAATGGAAGACAAAGCCTCGAGCTGGGGTTTTCTGCCCAGTTAAAACCACACCTGCGGAACTGCATCTGTGAACCGGGCTCCGCTTCTGAAGAAATTCATTAAAAGCCTGATTCCGTTCCTGCGATCACTTGACCGCATCTACGGTCATCGCAGATGCGAGACAAAAACCGCACCTGCAATTCATCTGCGCATCTGCGCCTCCCAAACCGCTTCTGCGACCACCGCAGATGCGGGATTTCCTTCGCACCTGCGGTCTGAGCCCAGGTCTCCCTTAGCCGCACCTGCGGCTCTTCCTTCGCTCCTGCGGCCTCGCACCTGCGGTTCCCACTTCGCATGTGCGGAAAGCACCAGTAGCAGCAGCTTCAGCTGCACTTCTCCAACTCCAAACCTTCCGTAAACCACCCGGAATCACCCCGAGGCCCTCGAGACCACAACTAAACATACCAACATATCCTATAACCTCGTACAAACTTAGTCAAACCTTCGGATCACTCAAATCAACATCAAAACACCAAATTACGCCCGGATTCAAGCCTAAGAACTTCTAAACTTCCGAATTCCAAAAATGATGCCGAAACATACCAAACCACGTCCGGATGACCTCAAATGTTGCATACAAGTTAGAAATGACACCATGAACCTACTCCAACTTCCAAAAATCCAATCCGCCCCGATATCAAAATTTTAACTGCCGGCCAAAATCGCCAAAATTCTAATTTTCGCCAATTCAAGCCTAATTCTACCACAGACCTCCAAATCACATTCTGTACGCGCTCCTAAGTCCACAATCACCTAACGGAGCTAACGGAAAAATAAAAATTTAAATCCGAGATCGTTTACATATAAGTAAACATCCAGTTGACTTTTCCAACTTAAGCTTCTAATAAAGAGACTAAGTGTCTCAATTCACTCCGAAACCACTTCGGGCCCGAACCAACTAACCCGGTATATCACAATATAGTTGAAGAACACAAAAAAGAAGTAGAAATGGGGGAAACGGGGATATAACTCTCGAAACGACCGACCGAATCGTTACATCATCCCCCTCTTAAACAAACGTTCGTCCTCGAATGAGTCTAGAAACATACCTGGAGCCTCAAATAGGTGTGGATATCTGCTCCGCATCTCCCGCTCGGTCTCCTAGGTGGCCTCCTCCATAGGCTGACCTCTCCACTGCACCTTCACTGAAGCTATATCCTTTGACCTTAACTTCTGAACCTACCGCTCCAAAATGGCCACCGGCTCCACATCATAAGTCATATCACTATCAACTAAACCGTGTTGTAGTCCAAAACATGGGACGAATCACCAATATACTTCCAGAGCATAGAAACGTGAAATACTGGATGCACACTCGACAAGCTGGGTGGCAAGGCAAGCTTATAAGCCACCTCTCATATCCTCTGAAGCACCTCAAAAGGCCCAAAGAACTGGGAGCTCAACTTGCCCTTCTTCCAAAACCTCATAACACCCTTCATGGGTGATACCTTCAGCAAAACCTTCTCTCCGACCATGAAATACACATCACGGACCTTCCTGTTCGCATAGCTCTTCTGCCTAGACTGCGCCATGCGAAGCCGCTCCTGAATCAATTTCACCTTGTCTAATGCATCCTGGACCAAGTCTGTACCCAAGAGCCTAGCCTCATCCGGTTCAAACCATCCTACTGGAGATCTACACCTCCTTCCATATAAAGCCTCGTTTGGAGCCATCTGAATGCTCGACTGATAACTGTTGTTATATGCAAACTCCGCGAGCAGCATAAACTGGCCTCATGAACCCCCAAAATCGATGACACAAGCGTGTAACATGTCCTCCAATATCTGAATAGTGTGCTCGAACTGTCCATCCGTCTGAGGGTGAAAGGCTATGCTCAACTCAACCTGAGTACCCAACTCTCACTGCATGGCCCTCCAGAACTGCGATGTAAACTGAGTGCCCCTATCTGAAATGATGGAAACTGGGACACCATATAGGCGAACAATCTCTCGGATGTAAATCTCAGCCAACCGCTCTGAAGAGTAAGTAGTACCAACTGGAATGAAGTGCGCAAACTTGGTCAGCCGATCCACAATAACCCAAATAGCATCGAACTTCCTCGAAGTCCCTGGGAGCCCAACTACAAAGTCCATGGTGATCCGCTCCCACTTCCACTATGGGATCTCTAACCTCTGAAGCAAACCACCCGGTCTCTGATGTTCATACTTAACCTGCTGATAGTTGAGACACCGAGCCACAAACCAAACTATATCCTTCTTCATCCGCCTCCACCAATAGTGCTGTCTCAAATCCTGGTACATTTTCGTGGCACCCGAATGGATGGAATACTGCGAGCTCTGGGCCTCCTCAAGAATCAACTCCCGAAACCCATCCACATTGGGTTACACATATCCGGCCCTACATCCTCAACACGCCATCATCACCAATAGTCACATCTCTAGCATCACCTCGCCGAACCCTGTCCTGAAGAAAGAGTAGGTAGGGGTCATCATACCGACGCTCCCTGATACAGTCATAAAGAGAAGACTTGGAGACCACACAAGCCAATACCCGACCCGGCTCCGAAATATCCAATCTGACAGGCTGACCAGCTAAGGCCTGAACATCCAATACCAAAGGTCTCTCTGCTACTAGAAGATATGCTAAACTCCCCAAACTCTCCGCCCGGTGACTCAAAGCATCAGCCACCACATTGGCCTTCCCCGGATGGTACAAAATAGTGATATCATTCTCCTTGAGAAGCTCCAACCATCTCCGTTGTCGCAAATTAAGATCCTTCTACTTGAACAAGTGCTGCAAACTCTGGTGATCAGTATAGATCTCACAATGAACCCCGTACAAATAGTACCGCCAAATCTTTAAGGCATGCACAATAGTCGCTAACTCAAGATCATAGACAGGATAGTTCTTCTCATGGGTCTTCAACTGGCGCGAGGCATAGGCAATCACTCTACTTTCCTGCATTAGAACACATCCAATACCTATCCTCGAAGCATCATAATACACGGTGTAAGAACATGAAGCTGACGACAGAACTAGAACTGGAGTTGTGGTCAAAGCAGTCTTGAGCTTCTGGAAGCTCTCCTCACACTCATCCAACCACCTGAATGGAGCACTCTTTTGGGTCAATTTGGTCAAGGGCGATGCAATATATGAAAATCCCTCCACAAAGTGACGGTAATAGCCTGCCAAACTAAGGAAGCTCCTAATCTCCGGGCTGAAGACGGTCTAGGCCAACTCTGCACCGCTTCTATCTTCTTTGGATCCACCTGAATACCCTCATTGGACACCACGTGCCCTAAAAATGCTACTGAACCGAGCCAAAACTCACACTTGAAGAACTTTGCATAAAGCTTCTCCTCCCTCAATCTCTATAATAAAATCCTCAGATGATGATCATGCTCCTCCTGGCTATGAGAGTACACCAGGATGTCATCAATGAATACAATAACGAATGAGTTTAAATAGGGCCGGAATACACTGTTCATCAAAAGCATGAACGTTGTTGGGGCATTGGTCAGCCCAAAAGACATCACTAAGAAGTCATAATGGCCATATCGGGTCTTGAAAGTTGTCTTAAGAATATTCGAATCCCGAATCTTCAGTTGGTGATCCCCAGACCTCAAATCAATCTTGGAGAACAACCTCACTCCCTGAAACTGGTCAAATAGATCATCAATACGAGGCAAAGGATACTTGTTCTTGACTATGACCTTATTTAACTTGTAATCAATGCACATCCTCATGGAACCATCCTTCTTCTTCACAAATAGAACCGGTGCACCCCAAGGTGACACACTAGGCCGAATAAACCCCTTATCAAGGAGTTTCTTAAGATGTCCTTTCAACTCCGCTGGTGTCATACGATACGGTGGGATTGAAGTAGGCTGTGTACCTGGCACCAAATCAATACCAAAGTCAATATCCCTGTCAGGCGGCATACCCAACAGGTCTGCAGGAAACACATCCGAAAAATCATGTACCACCAGAACAGAATCAATGGTAGGGGTCTCTGCACTAATATCCCTCACAAAAGACAAATAGGATAGGCAGCCCTTCTCAACCATCCGCTGAGCCTTCAAGTATGAAATCACTCTACTGGGAACATAGTCTATAGAACCGCTCCACTCAACCCTCGACAACCCCGGCATCGCCAACGTCATAGTCTTAGCGTGACAATCTAGAACAGCATGATATGGAGACAAACAATCCATAACCAATATCACATCAAAATCAACCATACTGAGCAGCAAAAGATCCACTCTGATCTCCAGACCTCCAATGGTCACAACACATGATCGATATACGCGGTCCACAATAATAGTATCACCCACATGAGTAGATACATGAACAGATGAAACTAAAGACTCACGGGGCATATCCAGAAAATGAGCGAAATATGAGAAAACATATGAATAAGTAGACCCAGGGTCAAATAATACAGAGGCATCTATCTGGCAAACTGAGACAATACCTGTAATCACAACATCTAAAGCAATGGCATCTGGTTGGGCAGGGAGGGCATAAAAATGGGCCTGGCCACCCCCTGATCTGCCTCCCTCTCTCGGGCGACCCCTAGCTGACTGAGCTCCACCCTTGGCTGGCTGGGTGGATGGTGGAGGAACTGGTGCTGAAATTGAAAGTTGACTCCTCTGCTGAGATGAACCTCCCGTCAGGCGGGGACAATACCTCTTGATATGACCGAAATCCCCATACTCAAAGCAACCTCTATCGGCCACTGGGGACTGAAGGGAACCCCGAGCACTGGAATAACCGCTAGAAGGTCCTGACACGGATGAATCCTGAGCTGATGGTGCATGAGAAGAAGTCTGAGCTGGAAGCGCATCGAATGATGTCTGGCCCTGCTGATAATCATAGGGCCCACGACCGGATGATGCACCTCGGTACACTGGGCGAGCCGTCTGAGCATGCATGAAAGGACGACCTCTATCGTGCTGTAACTGACCCCAGGAAGAGCACCACTAAATCCCTCCTGTCCACGAGGCCTTTTGGCCTCCCTCTCGACCCGCTCCTGACTGCGAACCATCTCAATCTACCAAGCAATGTTGTCAACCTCATCAAAAGTAGCACCAGACACTCTCTCTGGTCATAAGCAATTGCAGCTGATAAGTGGGGCCATCTATAAACCTCCTTATCCTCTCCCTGTCTGTGGGAACCAACCAGATAGCATGACGGGAAAACTCCGAGAATCGCATATCATACTACATCACAGACATATCACCCTGACGAAGCTGCTCAAACTGCCTGCGCAACTCCTCTCTGCGGGACTGAGGCATGAACTTCTCCAGAATGATAACAGAGAACTTCTGCCAAGTCAGGGGTGTTGCGCCGACCGGCCTATGCCTCTCGTAAGCCTCCCACCAACTGAAAGCAGCCCCAGAGAACTAGAAAGTAGTGAATGAGACCCCACTGGTCTCCAGAATTCCTGCTGTACGGAGTATCCTCTAACACCTATCCAAGAAACCCTGTGCATCCTCACCATCTGCACCACTGAAAGATAGAGGCTTGAGTCTACCAAACCTCTCCAATCTACGCTGCTCATCCTCAGGCATAGCAGGAACCACATAGTCCTGAGCAGCTGCAACCGGCTGGGATGGTGGTGTCCCCTATGTCTGGTATCCCCGAACCACCTGCTCTGGTGTGCGGGCAGCAGGAGTCTGAGCACCTCCCCTGGCCGGAATAGAGACCATCTGAGCAAGACTGGTACACGTGGTCAGAATCTGAACTAAGGCCTCCTGAAGGCCTGGAATCACAATAGGCACAGGTGGTGCCTGGGCTAGTGTATCAACAACTAGAATCTGGTCCTGATATGGGGCAACTGGTGGATCTGCAGGTATTGCCCCAGCTGCTCCGCGGGCTGCACCTCTGCCCCTACCGCGGCCTCTTCCATCCTGCCCGGTAGTACGAGTCCTCACCATCTGTGAGAGAATGAAACAACAGATGTTTAGTTACTAGAATCAACAGATTCGCACGATAAGAATTTAAGAATGTGGAGTTTTTTAAGGGTTCTCTAGCCTCTCGAAGATAAGTACAGACGTCTCAGTACCGATCCGCAAGACTCTACTAAACCTGCTCATGACTCGTGAGACCTATGTAACCTAGGCTCTGATACCAACTTGTCACGACCCAAAATCAACCGTCGTGATGGCGCCTATCGTGGAACTAGGCTAGCCTCAACTTAACAACCCAACACCAACAACAATAAGTTTGAAAACATTAACGGAAACATTTAACATTAAAGAAAAATTGTTCGAAACATAAGAAAATCCCAAAATGATACAATCCATCCCAAAAACCAGGGTGTCACTGAGTACATGAGCGTCTAGATTAAAAATACAGTCTACTACAGTGTCTAGAGATATAAACTGAAAGTATGACAAAGATAAAGAAGGAGAGACAAGGCCCACGAATGCAGTGCAACTACCTTGATAGACTCCACAATTCTAGGATCCTCAATCAGCAACCGCCGCTATGGCCGGTATCGCCTAGATCTACACACGAGGTGTATGGAGTAACGTGAGTACACCAACTCAGTAAGTAACAAGTCCAAACTTTGAACTGAAAGGTAATGACGAACTCAACCTCAATAGACATAACATAAATCAATGTGCAAAAATGTAGGCATGCTTTCAAGTCAAATATACAGCTCAAATAGTAAAGGAAATACAGATCTGAACAGTGTAAGGTATACAACTCAGCTATCTCTACATGCCAATGCACAGACTATATGAAATGCACCATGTGCTCCGCTCTCAAATATCCAACCACTCGGTACTGTATATGGCCATCCGGCCCAGGGAAATCCATCCCGGATATATAACTCTGACTATAAGTCACCAGTACCGAGGAAAAATGGGCAATCCAACCCTGTGGAGAAATCCATCTCCAGGTATCAAGTACTTCGAACAAATCCATATCCAGGGAAATCCATCCCTCAATAATATCATCCGCGCTCACTGGGGGTATATTACAGACTCCGGAGGGGCTCCTACAGCCCAAGCGCTAACATACTAATCAATATAACTTTTGCGGTGTGCAGCCCGATCCCATAACTGTCACTCATAACCACGTACTCGGACTCACTCAGTCATCAACCCCTCCAGTCTCACCGACGGGCACACAATGTCATGAAAACAAGCCCGGAACAATGATATGATGACTCAATAACTAATCGAGACTGAGATATGATATAAAAATACATGAATATCACTGAGTACAGAATATTAATGAAAATAATGAGATGACAGCAAGAAACGACCACTAAGGGTCCCAACAATACCAGCATAAAGCCTAAACATGATATCTAGCATGATTTACAACTCAATTACTTTATCACGTGATGAAAGCATGGATATTAACATAATCGAGTCACTAAACGGTGCCATGGAATCACCCAGGCCACAATTCACACGGTGCATGCTCGCACACCTGTCACTTGGCATGTGCGTCACCTCAATACCAATCACATAGCATATAATTTGGGGTCTCGAACCCTTAGAACCAAGTTTGAAAATGTTGCTTACCTCAAACCAAGCAAAGTCCTACTCTGGAATGCCCTTGCCTTTCAAATCGGCCTCCGAACGTCCCGAATCTAGCCACAAGTAATACAATTCGATCAATATAGGCTAAAGGAATCAATTCCACCAAAAAAAATACCAAATTATGGCCAAAATCCGAAATCGACTCCGACCCGGCCCCCTGGCCCACGTCTCGGAATCCAACAAAAATCACAAAACCTAAAAACCCATTCACTCACGATTCTATTCATACCAAATTTACCAAAATCCAACATCAATTGCCCCTCCAAAACTCCAAAGTTCATTCTCCAATTCCCAATCCCTAAATCCCCAAATTTCCAATTCCAATCCCTAATTAAATGATGAACAAAGCCATAGATTCATGGAAATTAGACCAATACGGGTTAGAATCACTTACCCCAACGTCTTCCTTGAAAACCTTCGAAACATCACCTCTCTCCCGAGCTCCCCAAGTCAAAAATTTAAAATGGAAGACAAAGCCTCGAGCTGAGGTTTTCTGCCTAGTTAAAACCGCATATGCGGTCCTAGTTCCACACCTGCAGAACCGCATCTGCGAACTGGGCTTCGCTTCTGCGAAAATTCATTAAAAGCCTGACTCTGCTCCTACGATCACTTGATCGCATCTGCGGTCATCGCAGATGCGGGACCCAAGCCGCACATGCGATCCATCTGTGCATTTGCGCCTCCCAAACTGCTTATGCGACCACCACAGATGCAGGATTTCCTTCGCTCCGGCGGCCTCGCACCTGCGGTTCCCACTCCGCAGGTGCAGGAAGCACCAGTAGCAGCAGCTTCAACTGCACTTCTCCAACTCTAAACCTTTCGTTAACCACCCGGAATCACCCCGAGGCACTCGAGACCACAACCAAACATATCAACATATCCTATAACCTCGTACAAACTTAGTCGAACCTTCGGATCACTCAAATCAACATCAAAACACCAAATTATGCCCGGATTCAAGCCTAAGAACTTCTAAACTTCTGAATTCCACAAACGATGCCGAAACCTACCAAACCACGTTTGGATGACCTCAAATTTTACATACAGGTTAGAAATGATACCACGAACCTACTCCAGCTTCCAGAAATCCAATCCAAACCTGATATCAAAATTTCCACTGCCAGCCAAAATCGCCAAAATTCTAATTTCCGCCAATTCAAGCCTAATTCTACCACGGAGCTACAAATAACATTCCTGATGCGCTCCTAAGTCCACAATCACCTAACGGAGCTAATGGAATCATCAAAATTCAAATCCAAGATCGTTTATACATAAGTCAACATCCGATTGACTTTTCCAACTTAAGCTTCTAATAAAGAGACGAAGTGTCTCAATTCACTCTGAAACCAGTCCGGACCCGAACCAACTAACCCGGTATATCACAATATAGCTGAAGAACACAAAAAGAAGCAGAAATGGGGGAAACGAGGCTATGACTCTCGAAACGACCGTCCGGATCGTTACATCCTCCCCCTTTTAAACAAATATTTGTCCTCGAACGAGTCTAGAAACATACCTGGAGCCTCAAATAGGTGTGGATATCTACTCCGCATCTCCCGCTCGGTCTCCCCGGTGGCCTCCTCTACAGGCTGACCTCTCCACTGCACCTTCACTGATGCTATATCCTTTGACCTCAACTTCCGAACCTGTCGCTCCAAATTGTCCATCGTCTCCACATCATAAGTCATATCACTATCCAACTGAACCGTGGTGTTGTCCAAAACATGGGACGGATCGCCAATATACTTCCGGAGCATAGAAACGTGAAACACTGGATGTACACTCGACAAGCTGGGTGGCAAGGCAAGCTTATAAGCCACCTCCCCTATCCTCTGAAGCACCTCAAAAGGCCCAATGAACCGGGGGCTCAACTTGCCCTTCTTCCCAAACCTCATAACTCCCTTCATGGGTGATACCTTCAGCAAAACCTTCTCTCCGAAGATGAAAGACAAATCGTGGGCCTTCCTGTCCGCATAGCTCTTCTGCCTAGACTAGGTCGTGCGAAGCCGCTCCTCAATCAATTTCACCTTGTCTAATGCATCCTGGACAAAGTCTGTACCCTAGAGCCTAGCCTCACCCGGCTCAAACTATCCTACTGGAGATCTACACCTCCTTCTATATAAAGCCTCTTACGGAGCCATCTGAATGCTCGACTGATAACTGTTGTTATATGCAAACTTCGCGAGCGGCAGAAACTGGTCCCATGAACCCCCAAAGTCGATGACATAAGCGCGTAGCATGTCTTCCAATATCTTAATAGTGCGCTCGGACTGTCCGTTCGTCTGAGGGTGAAAGGTTATGCTCAACTCAACCTGAGTACCCAACTCTCGCTGCACGGCCCTCCAGAACTGCGATGTAAACTGAGTGCCCCTATCTGAAATGATGGAAACTAGGACACCATGCAGGTGAACAATCTCTCGGATGTAAATCTCAGCCAACTGCTCTGAAGAGTAAGTAGTACCAACTGGAATGAAGTGCGCGGACTTGGTCAGCCGATCCACAATAACCCAAATAGCATCGAACTTACTCGAAGTCCGTGGGAGCCCAACTATGAAGTCCATGGTGATCTGCTCCCACTTCCACTATGGGATCTCTAACCTCTGAAGCAAACCACCCGGTCTCAGATGTTCATACTTAACCTGCTAACAGTTGAGACACCGAGCCACAAACTCTACTGTATCGTTCTTTATCCGCCTCCACCAATAGTGTTGTCTCAAATCCTGGCACATCTTCGCGGCACCCCGATGGATGGAATACCGCAAGCTGTGGGCCTCCTCAAGAATCAACTCCCGAAGCCCATCCACATTGGGTTACACATATCCGGCCCTGCATCCTCAACACGTCATCATCACCAATAGTCACATCTCTAGCATCACCTCGCCGAACCCTGTCCTGAAGAACGAGTAGGTGGGGGTCATCATACTGACGCTCCCTGATACGGTCATAAAGAGAAGACCTGGAGACCATACAAGCCAATACCCGACTCGGCTCTGAAATATCCAATCTGACAAGCTGGTCGGCTATGGCCTGAACATCCAATGCCAAAGGTCTCTCTGCTGCTAGAAGATAAGCTAAAATCCCCAACGGAGCTCCTAAGTCCACAATCACCTAACGGAGGTAACGGAACCATCAAAATTCAAATCCAAGATCGTTTACACATAAGTCAACATCCGGTTGACTTTTCCAACTTAAGCTTCCAATAAAGAGACTAAGTATCTCAATTCACTCTGAAACCACTCCGGACCCGAACCAACTAACCCGGTATATCACAATATAGCTGAAGAACACAAAAAGAAGCAGAAATGGGGGAAATGGGGCTATAACTCTCGAAATGACCGGCCGGGTCGTTACAATGAGGAAAGTACTTCTCTATGCCTACATGTCAAGATACAGGTAAAATCACAAATGTCCCCAAGACTGGGTAGCAGAAGGAAATGCACCTCTATGCATGTATCTCAAGTACGCATGTCAAATGCAATGTATCACGATGATGATCTCATGTACTCACACTCTCAGAGTACTCAATGTCACTGTCTTGCATCCTCTCTCACTATGCTCAATGCTCAGCACACTCAATCACTCAGCGTTGTACCATACTCGTTGCGGCGTGTAGCCCGATCCACACATATATATATAGTCGACTGCGCTCACTGGGGGTATGCAAACTCTGGAAGGGCTCCTTCAGCCCAGACGCTATATTGTTGCGGTGTGCAGCCCGATCTAATATTGTTGCGGCGTGCAACCCAATCAAATATTGTTGCAGCGTGCAAACCGATCCATATAAAATATAATCAATATCATATGCTGCGGTGAGCAGCCCAATCCCAAAATGTTACTTTCACTTAGGCCCTTGGCCTCACTCAGTCATCAATCTCTCCAGTCTCACTCACGGGCTCATAATGCCATGAAACTAGCCCGACAACAATGATATGATGTATCAATAAACAACAACTGAGACTAAGATATGATATGAATGCATGAATATAACTGAGTATAATATATCAATAAAATCAGTGAGATGACAGTAAGAAACGACCATTATGGGTCCTAACAATATCAGCATAAAGCCTAAACATGATATTTAGCATGATTGACAGCTTAACTACTTTATCACATGGTGAAAACACGAATATCAACAAAGTAGGACCACTATACAGTGCCATTGGAACAACAGAGTCTCAATTCACATGGTGTACCCCCACACGCCCGCCAACTAGCATGTGTGTCACCTCAATATCGATCACATAACACGTATTTCGGGGTTTCATACCCTCAGCACTAAATTAGAAGAGTTAGTTACCTCGAACAAGCCAATATCAATGCCGAGCAAGCCAAACGATGCTTCGAAGATGCCATCCTGCACGTTCCAACCTTCGAGCAGCCCGAAACTAACCAAAAACAACTAAAGTACATCAAACAATGCTAAAGGAACTAATCCCGATAGAAAAAGATCAAATCTTGAATCAAAAAGCACAAAACAGGCCAAATACCCAACCCGGGCCCGCACCTCGGAACCCGATAAAATTTACAAAATCCAACAACCCATTCAATTACGAATCCAACCATACTAGTTTCACTTAAATCCGACCGCAGATCGATGTTCAAAACTCAAAAACTCATATTATGAAACTTTAGGCCAAAACCCCCCAATTTCCTCTTTAAAATTCATCAACCAAAAGCTAAAATCGAAGATAGATTCATGGAATATAACCAAAACCGAGTAGAGAACACTTACCCCAATTCATATGGTGAAAATTGCTTCAAGAATCGCCTCAATCCGAGCTCCATAGCTCCACAAATGTAAAAATGGCTGAAACCCTCGAAATAGAGTACTTTATACTTCTGCCCAGACATCCTCTTACGTGAACGCGGAAAAACCATCGCGTTCGCGATGAACAAAATACACACTGCAACAAAAAACTCTACATGTTCGCGATACACCCTATGCGAACTCGATGACCACTGCTGCCAAAGTTTCGCGAACGCAACTCATATTACGCGACCGCGATGAAGGATTCTCCAGCTCCAGTTGCCAAACTTCAACACTACGTGAACGCGATCCTTAATACGCGAACGCGAAGAAGACTTGCCCCCAACTCTACGCGAACGCGTAACATACTTCGCGATCGTGAAGAATAATTGTTGCTGCCATCAAAATACACTACGCGCTCGCGATACTTGCCATGTGAATGCGATGAAGAAATGTGACACCATACACCAGAACACACTAGCACTAAAAACATGAAGGAAAATAACCCGAATTCAATCGGAACCACGCCTGAGCCCCTCGGGACCCCGTCCAAACATGACAACAAGTCCCATAACATAATACGGACCTACTCGAGGCCTCAAAACACACATAACAACATCGAAACGATGAATCACACCTCAATTCGAATTTTATGAACTTTGAAACTTCAAACTTCCACAACCGATGCCGAAACCTATTAAATCATGTCCGATTGACCTCAGATTTTGCACACAAGTTATAGTCGACATTACGGACCTTCTCCAACTTCCGGAATCGGAATCCGACCCCGATATCAAAAAGTCCACTCCCGTTCAACCTTTCCAAAATTTTAACTTTCGCCATTTCGAGCAAAATTCAACCACGGACCTTCAAATCACAATCCGGACACGCTCCTATGTCCAAACTCACCCAACGGAGCTAACGGAACCATCAAAATTCCGATCCGAGGTCAAATGTTAAAAAGTCAAACTTGATCAACTCTTTCGAATTTAAAGCTCTCTAGTTAAGAATCATTCTTCCAAATCAATCCCGAATAACCTGAAAATCAAAACCGACGATTCACACAAGTCAAAATACATCATACGGAGCTACCCACGCCCGTAAACTACCGAGCGAAGTGCAAATGCTCAAAACGACCGGTCGGGTCGTTACATCCTCCCCCACTTAAACATACGTTCGTCCTCGAACGTGTCCAGAGTTATTCTCGAAGCCATCAAACCGATGTATAAATTTATCCTGCACATACTCGGGGGTGATCCCACGTCACCTATCCCGTATAGGTCTGATAACACCACATAACTGAAATTTCTTTATTCAACCTAACCCATAAACCTTAGAACCAATTGTTCCAACATCCAAAATTTCCTATAAGATCATAATCCCGCATTAGCACTCTGTATAAGTCTAAACAAGTTGTACCAAAATCTGTAACCATAACTCAATTACTCAAAACTCAAATATCACATGGCTCAATTACTCGAAGCAATGATTTCTAATCGCAGTAGCTGCTCAAAACAACCCAATGACAGTAATAAACCTCATATAAAACAAGACTCCATTCTAAAACCTTCATACCCTGCCAATGATGAAAGAAACATGCAGAACTCATAACTATTCATCAGATCAACAAGTCATGGTATTCCATCTCCTTCGACAAGACTATAGCAAATTTCTAAGCCGACTTCTGATATTATTTTCAATGTATCTCGATGATGAGCTCATGTACTCACACTCTCAGAGTACTCAATGTCATTGTCTCACATCCTCTCTCACTATGCTCAATGCTTAGCACACTCAATCACTCAGCGATGTACAATACCCACTGCGCCGTGCAGCCCGATCCACACATATATATATATAGTCTACTACGCTCACTGGGGGTGTGCAGACTCCGGAGGGGCTCCTTCAGCCCAAGCGCTATATTGCTATGGCATGCAGCCCGATCCAATATTGTTGCGGCGTGCAACCCGATCCAATAAAATATATATATATATAGCTTGAAGGCTTGTTGCGGCGTGCAACCCGATCCATATAAAATATAATCAATATCATATGCTGCGGCGTGCAGCCCGATCCCAAAATGTCACTTTCACTTGGGCCCTCGGCCTCACTCAGTCATCAATCTCTCCAGTCTCACTCACGGGCTCACAATGCCATGAAACTAGCCCGACAACAATGATATGATGTATCAATAAACAACAACTGAGATTGAGATATGATATGAATGCATGAATATGACTGAGTACAATATATCAATAAAATTAGTGAGATGACAGCAAGAAACGACCACTATGGGTCCTAACAATATCAGGATAAAACCTAAACATGATATTTAGCATGATTGACAGCTTAACTATTTTATCGCATGGTGAAAACATGGATATCAACAAAGTAGGACCACTATACAGTGCCATGGGAACAACAGAGTCTCAATTCACATGGTGCACGCCCACACGCCTGTCACCTAGCATGTGCATCACCTCAATACCGATCACATAACATGTATTTCGGGGTTTCATACCCTCAGCACTAAGATTAGAAGAGTTACTTACCTCTAACAAGCCAATATCAATGTCGAGCAAGCCAAACGATGCTCTGAAGATGCCATCACGCGCGTTCCGACCTCCGAACGGCCCGAAACTAACCAAAAACAACTCAAGTACATCAAACATTGCTAAAGGAACAAATCCCGATCGAAAAAGATCGAATCTTGAATCAGAAAGCCCAAAACCGGCCAAAAACCCAACCCGGGCCCGCACCTCGGAACCCGACAAAATTTACAAAATCCAACAACCCATTCAATTACGAATCCAACCATACTAGTCTCACTCAAATCCGACCCCAATTAGATGTTCAAAACTCAAAAATTCATATTATGAAACTTTAGGCCAAAACACCCCAATTTCCCCTTTAAAATTCATCAACCAAAAGCTAAAATCGAAGATAGATTCATGGAATATAACCAAAACCGAGTAGAGAACACTTACCCCAATTCATATGGTAAACCTTACTTCAAGAATCGCCCCAATCCGAGCTCCATAGCTCCAAAAATGTAAAAATGGCCGAAACCCTCGAAATAGAGTACTTTATACTTCTGCCCAGGCATCCTCATACGCGAACACGGGAAAACCATCGCATTCGCAATGAACAAAATGCATATTGCCACAAAAGACTCTACGCGTTCGTGATACACCCTACGTGAATGCGATGACCACTGCTGCCAAAGTTTCGCGAACGCGACTCATATTACGCCACCGCGATGAAGGATTCCCCATCTCCAGTTTCCAAACCTCAATACTACGCGAACGCGATCCTTAATACGCGAACTTGAAGAAGACTTGCCCCCAACTCTAGGCGAACGCGTAACATACTTCGCGATCGCGAAGAATAATTGTTGCTGCCATCAAAATACACTACACGTTCGCGATACTTGCCACGCGAACACGATGAAGAAATGTGACACCAGACACCAGAACACACTAGCACTGAAAACATGAAGGAAAATAGCCCGAATTCAATCCGAACCACGTCCGAGCCCCTCGAGACCCCGTCCAAACATGCCAACAAGTCCCATAACATAACACGGATCTACTCGAGGCCTCAAAACACACATAACAATATCAGAACGACGAATCACACCTCAATTCGAATTCAATGAACTTTGAAACTTCAAACTTCCACAACCGATGCCGAACCTATCAAATCACGTCTGATTGACCTCAAATTTTGCACACAAGTCACATTCAACATTACGAACTTGCTCCAACTTCCGGAATCGGAATCCGACCCCGATATCAAAAAGTCCACTCCCGGTCAACCTTTCCAAAATTTCAACTTTTGCTATTTCGAGCCAAATTCAACCACGAACCTCCAAATCACAATCTGGACGCGCTCCTAAGTCCAAAATCACCCAACGGGGCTAACGGAACCACAAAATTCCAATCCAAGGTCAAATGCTAAAAAGTCAAACTTGGTAAACTCTTTCGAATTTAAAACTCCCTAGTTGAGAATTATTCTTCCAAATCAGTCCCGAATAACCTGAAAATCAAAACTGACGATTCACACAAGTCAAAATATATCATACGGATCTACTCACACCGGTAAACTACCGAGCAAAGTGCAAATGCTCAAAACGACCAGTCGGGTCGTTACATCCTCCCCCACTTAAACATGCGTTCGTCCTCGAACATGTCTAGAGTTGTTCTCGAAGCCATCAAACCACCGTATAACCTTATCCTGCACATACTCGGGGATGATCCCACTTCACCCTATCCCGTATAGGTCTGATAACACCACATAACTGAAATTTCTTAATTCAACCTAGCCCATAAACCTTAGAACAAATTTTTCCAACATCCGGAATTTCCTATAAGATCAGAATCCCGCATCCACACTCTATATAAGTCTGAACAAGCTGTACCTGTTACACCCTATATTTTCGTATGTAAAAATGCGTCGTAAGCAAACTAATGTAGGACAAAAAAATTAGATAATATTTAAAAGTATATAAAGTAAGTTAATCATGTTACCTCTGAGGTTACAAATATTGAAGATCATGAACAACAAGTACAAAGAGGGTTGGACAGTTCAGAAGCTAAAGCAATTAAATAAAACAATGTTTCATCGAAAGTCGACAAGTTGGGAATGTTATAACATGTACCTTTGGGGTGAGACTAGGGTGATTAACATGATAAAGAGATTATGTTATGATTTATATTAGTCGTATTACATCCGTGTGTTATGTTTTTAAGTCAAGCGAGTTGTGGAACAAAAGTCGATGAAAGTCATCACAAGTTACATTCATAAGTTTTACTGAAACTTTGGGTCAAATATAACTGCAATTTTCTCCCAATATACTTAGAGTTATGGTGTGTTCCACCCATCAAATTAAAGATCTATGAGTCTGTTTTCCAACGCATTAAACCATTTGTCAATACGACATCGGAGTAGAGAGATATGTGCATTTTTGCGATACTGCGCAAGCTGCTAGGTGACAAGTAGGTGTGTCACCTACTTGCTTAAATGAAAGCCCAAAAATGGGCCATTTCGGGTCGTCCAAAGAGGCCTTTTAAGGGCCTATTTTCTTCATATATTAGACTTAAAATAGAGCATAATAACCAGACATAAGCTCTGCAAACAATCCTCCCAAAAATTTCCCACAAACCCTAATTGATTTTCTCTCCCTTTCAAGTTCCAATTGGAGGTAAAACTTAGAGTTTGAAGAACCAAGATAGGAGCTGAGTTATCCAACAAATAAGGTGAGTTTACTGCTCTCTTTCATCCATTTTTTCTGCTGTAAATTCATGGTAAGTCGTTCTATACTTGTAAGAACTCACGGGACGGTGATCGGAAGCCGTGAGTTCGAGTTATTCACTTGTAGCGGACTGTTTTGTGGACTGTTTTGTGTTGCTGTTGGGCTGCGTGTTTTATTACTATTTTGTGGAGTTTTGGAGGAGGAAGGGGGTTTATAAACACCATATAAATGTAGGGTGGTTGGCTGGTCGTTCGTCATAACATTTTCGGGTCGTTTGACACTACTACGGTGGTCGTTTTGTGTACGAAGAGATTGGGGTGTGTTGGGCTGTTTTGTAGTATTTGATGGTGTATATAGGGCTGGAAAATGATGTATATATGTTGTTATTGTTCTTTCCTTGTATTGTTGGTGTTATCTTGAAGTTGGAGGAAGGGCATATTATAAGGGAGATGCTGCCCGTTTTAATACAAAATAGGTTTGTCGTTCGTTGTGCGATAGTTGTACCTTTCGTAACTTAACGATAGTATTATTATCATTCTTGTAGATTAAGGTGCGAAGAGGTGAGTTCAACTTGGTGATTGAAAAGATTGTGATAAGGTATGTTAAGGCTAAGCCTTCCTTCATTTTGGCATGATCTCGTAGCTACATGTGTTAGTAATGAGACAAAAAGAGAAGTTCATATTCATGAATTTATTCACACTATTCTAGTCTCATAAGTTACAATATTATTCCTTATCGAGACTCTATATTCAATTTTAGTATTGTCTTCTTTCAGTCAAGAGAGCAGCAAGCCTATATATACAGTATTACAGTATTTTCATTACCATCGAGCTATAATCGATGGGCAGGCCCCTATTGGGCAACCTCTGATCAGATGGAAAGTTATATACCGAGCCTACTGTGGCCGAGCGCCTATGAGCGAGCCCAGCATGGTCGAGATACATAGCCTAGTATGGCCGAGCGCCTATAAGCGAGCCTACTATGGCAGAGCAGTTATATATACCGAGCCTTATAAGGCCGTACAATTATTTTACTTACTATATTGAAGGAGTTGAGTCAGTATCAGCAGGTAAGTATATCTCCAGATCATCTTTGACTCCCAGTTAATTTCAGTTATCATATTATCAGTTCAGTTTCAGATTTCAGTTATTTTATTGCCTTACATACTCGGTACATTATTTCGTACTGACGTCCCTTTTTGGGGGCGCTGCATTTCATGCGTGCAGGTTCAGACAGACAGACGGGTAGACCTCCTCAGTAGGTGTTTTCCGAGTTCCGCCTGATCGGTAAGCTCCACGTCTTTCGGAGTTGCCAGGACTAGAGTTTTGTGTACATCTTATGTATATCTGTATATATGTTATGGGTAGGTCGGGGCCCTGTTCCGATCACAGTACATCTATCAGTAGAGGCTTGTAGGCATATCCTGTTGGTTAGTGCATTATGTTGGGTTTGTATAAATTGGTGGTTTGTCAGCTGTAGTAGCTATGACGGCCTTGTCGGCCTAGCTTTATATTGATATTTAGTTAGTGCTAGTTTCCATTCAGTTTTATATTTTGCTTCGCAAATTGTCTTGCAAGGTGGCCCCATGGCCAAAGTATGACATTATGTGTTCAGAGTCCCTTAGTCGCAATTTGGTACGCCAGGTTAGGTGAGGCACGGGGTGCTTGTCTCGCTCCTAGGTTCGGGGCATGACAAACTTGGTATCAGAGCAGTTCTGTCCTAGGGAGTCTACAAGCCGTGTCTAGTAGGGTCTTGTTTATAGATGTGTTGTGCACCACATTATATAAGCAAGGAACTATAGGGCATTTAGGAGTTGGTTACACTTCTTTGAAATCTAAATCGTGCTATAGAACTGAGTTATAGGAAATTTGAATTAAACTTATGTGTTGGTGTTTGCATGCACAGATGACGGTGACTAGGAAGACTACGGCTAGCCAGAGGAGAGATACAGTAGTAGGTGAGGGGACCAACAGGGTACCTCCAGTAGATGGGGCCCAGTCTGAGGCTCAAGGGGAGACCCCTACTCAGCCATTACCGGCTCCTCCACCAACTACGGAGATTCCTAGGGAAACCGCACATCCAGTTCCCCCTCCACTTCCATCAAATCAGGACTTAAGGAGTGCGGTGCATTTGTTGACACAGTTGGTAGCTACCCAGCAACATGCTAGGGCATCAGCTAGTGCAGGAACTTCTGAGGGGTCTGGGAGTTCAAGGGTCCGAGAGTTTATTGCTTTGAGTCCCCCAGAGTTCACGGGGACAGATCAGAGGGAGGACCCGCAGGATTTCATAGATCAGCTTCACAGGATCTTTCGTGTTATGCATGCCACGGAGAAAGAGGCAGTTGAGCTAGCAGCTTTTCGACTCCGAGATATAGCCATCCTTTGGTATGAGGGATGGGAGAGGTCCAGGGGACGTGATACACCTCCAGCTATTTGGGAGAATTTTTCAGATGCTTTCCTTGACCAGTACTTACCGCGGGAGATCCGACAGGCTCGAGTCGATCAGTTTCTAGCCCTCAAGCAGGGTAATATGAGTGTTCGAGAGTATAGTCTCCGTTTTGACTCATTGGCCAGATATGCACCATCCATAGTTTCTACTATGCGGGACAGGATTCACAGGTTTATAGCAGGGTTAGCCCCAGAGTTAACCGAGGCATGTGCCACCACTGCATTGCAGGATAGTATGGATATCTCCCGGATTCAGGCATTCGCCCAGAATATAGAAAGGGGTAGGCGTCGGCAGCAGGGTACAGAGAGGGCTGAGCAAGGGCAACGTAAGAGGATGAGATTTCCCAGGTCTCAGGAGCAATCTCAGGGTAGTTATAGGACCCAGTACTTCGGACGGCCACCTAGGCCTCCGCCACCTCAGTTACAGGGTTACGGGTATGACCGCTATACTCAGTCAGGACCAGGTGAGAGCTCACGGGCGTCGGGTTTGCAGCGACAACGAGGTTCTGCGCAGACATGGTCATTTCCTCCGCGGTGTGACATCTGTGGTAGAGGACACTTGGGTCAATGCCGAGCAGGTTCTGATGCTTGTTATACATGTGGGCGTCCGGGGCATATGATGCGAGATTGCCCAAATAGAGATTCTGGGGGAATGGCACAACCAGCGAGTTCAGCAACAGGATCGTCTATGTCCGTGCATCCTTCAAGGCGTGAGTCTCAGTCTTCGGTTGGTAGAGGTCGAGGCAGAGGTAGAGGTTCCAGTTCAAGTGGTAATCAGAACCGTATCTATGCTTTAGCGGGTCGACAGGACCAGGAGTCTTCACCAGACATTGTGACAAGTATATTAACCATTTTCTCTCACGATGCTTATGCTTTGATAGACCCAGGATCTACTTTATCGTATATTACCCCATTTGTCGCGAGGAAGTTTGGTATAGTGCCTGAAATACTAAGTGATCCTTTTGCGGTATCTACACCGGTCGGAGAATCGATTATTGCTAGACGGGTTTACCGAGGTTGTACGGTGACAATTTGTAGTCGTCAGACCTCAGCTGACCTAGTTGAGCTAGAGATGATGGACTTTGATGCTATCATGGGCATGGACTGGTTGGCAGCTTGCTATGCCACAGTTGATTGCCGAGCAAAGGTAGCCAAATTTCATTTTCCGGGTGAGCCAGTCCTTGAATGGGTAGGTAATACACCAACACCCAGAGGTAGGTTTATTTCCTATCTGAAGGCGAGGAAAATGATCGCAAAAGGGTGCATTTATCATATTGTGCGAGTTAGAGATGCAGATGCTGAGATACCTACACTTCAGTCTATTCCCATAGTCAAAGAGTATGCAGATGTGTTTCCAGATGAGCTTCCAGGTATTCCTCCAGAGCGAGAGATTGATTTTAGCATCGATTTGCTTCCAGGAACTCAACCAATATCCGTCCCTCCGTATAGAATGGCACCTGCCGAATTGAAGGAGTTGAAGGAGCAGTTAAAAGATTTGCTGGAGAAAGGTTACATTAGGCCCAGTACCTCACCTTGGGGTGCACCGGTACTATTTGTGCGGAAGAAAGACGGCTCGCTGAGGATGTGTATCGATTATAGGCAGTTGAACAAGGTAACTATTAAGAATAAGTATCCACTTCCAAGGATCGATGACTTGTTTGATCAGTTGCAGGGAGCTAGATGCTTTTCCAAGATTGATTTGAGGTCGGGGTACCACCAGGTCAGAGTTCGGGAAAAAGATATTCCGAAGACAGCCTTCAGGACCCGATATGGCCACTTCGAGTTCCTTGTCATGTCCTTCGGGTTGACTAATGCACCCGCTGTATTTATGGACTTGATGAATAGCCTATTCCGGCCATTTTTAGATCTGTTCGTGATAGTATTTATTGATGATATTCTGGTTTATTCCCGTTCAGAGGATGAGCATGCGGACCACCTGCGAGCGGTACTCCAAACCCTCCGTGATCGTAAGTTGTATGCTAAGTTTTCTAAATGTGAGTTCTGGTTGAAGTCTGTAGCATTCTTGGGGCATATTGTATCAGATGAAGGGATAAAGGTGGACACTCAGAAGATTGAGGCCGTGAAATCTTGGCCTAGACCTACCACTCCGACAGAGGTTCGTAGCTTTCTAGGCTTAGCAGGATACTATCGGAGGTTCGTAGAGGGTTTTTCTTCCCTTTCGGCACCATTGACGAAGTTGACACAGAAAGAAACTAAGTTTCAATGGACAGAGGCTTGTGAGCGGAGTTTCCAAGAGCTTAAGAACAAGTTGACCTCAGCTCCAGTTCTAACACTTCCAGAGGGTCTAGAGGGTTATGCCGTGTATTGTGATGCATCAGGTGTCGGGTTAGGATGTGTCCTGATGCAACATGGGAAGGTAATTGCATATGCTTCAAGGCAGTTGAGGAAGCACGAGAGGAATTATCCGACCCACGACCTCGAGTTAGCTGCGGTTGTCCATGCACTTAAGATATGGCGGCATTATTTATATGGTGTTCATGTTGATATATTTACTGATCATAAAAGCCTACAATATATTTTCAAGCAGAAAGAGTTGAATTTGCGACAGAGGCGATGGCTTGAGTTATTGAAAGATTACGATGTTAACATTCTCTACCATCCAGGGAAAGCTAATGTTGTAGCAGATGCCTTAAGTCGCCGATCTATGGGTAGCTTAGCACATGTAGAGCCCGAGAAAAGACAATTAGCTAGAGATATTCATCAATTGGCTTCGTTGGGGGTTCGGTTAGTAGATTCTGAGGATGGTAGAGTTGTAATCCAAAACACTGCAAAATCATCCCTCATAGCTGAAGTCAAGGAAAGGCAGTACGAGGACCCAGAGTTGGTCGAGTTGAGAGAGCGAGTTCCGCAGCAGAAGAAGCCATTGTTAGAGCTCAAGGGAGATGGGGTTCTCAGATACAAGGGTCGTTTGTGTGTTCCAGATGTAGCAGGGCTACGAGACAGGATTATGTCAGAGGCACATTATTCATGGTATTCCATCCACCCTGGATCGACGAAGATGTATCATGACATTAAGGATATGTACTGGTGGAATGATATGAAGAAGAACATTGCTGAGTTTGTCGCCCAATGTACTAGTTGCCAGCAAGTGAAGGTAGAACACCAGAAGCCCGGAGGGCTAATGCAGACTATAGAGATCCCGACATGGAAATGGGAGGCGATAAACATGGACTTTATCATGGGTTTACCTCGTTCTAATCGTAAGTTCGATTCCATATGGGTGATAGTCGATAGGCTTACGAAATCAGCTCACTTCCTACCGGTCAGATCTACATATACAGCAGAAGATTATGCAAAGTTATATATTAAGGAGATAGTGCGGCTACACGGAGTACCAGTTTCTATTATATCTGACCGTGGGGCTCAGTTTACAGCACATTTTTGGAGGTCATTTCAGAGAGGTCTAGGGACTCAGGTGAATCTCAGCACAGCTTTTCATCCACAGACTGATGGACAAGCCGAGCGCACAATTCAGACGCTCGAGGATATGTTACGAGTATGTGTGTTGGATTTTAAAAGAAGTTGGGATGAACATCTACCTCTTATCGAGTTTGCATATAATAACAGTTACCACTCCAGTATCCAGATGGCTCCGTACGAGGCTTTGTATGGGCGTAAGTGCAGATCTCCTATAGGGTGGTTTGATGTTGGAGAATCTGGGTTACATGGGCCAGACCTGGTTCAGCAGGCCATAGAGAAAGTAAAGGTTATCCGGGAGCGACTGTTGACAGCTCAGAGTCGTCAGAAGTCATATTTTGACGTGTGGCGACGAGACTTAGAGTTCAGGATTAATGACTGGGTATTCTTAAAGGTATCACCTATGAAGGGCGTGATGAGGTTTGGCAAGAAAGGAAAGCTTAGCCCACGGTATATTGGGCCTTATAGGATCATTCGGAGAGTGGGCCAACTAGCTTATGAGTTAGAGTTGCCCTCAGAATTGGAGTCTGTCCATCCGGTTTTTCACGTATCTATGCTACGGAAGTGCATTGGCGATCCTACCCGAGTGGTGCCCATGGATGATGTACAGATTACAGAGGACTTGTCATACGAGGAAATTCCAGTTGCCATCCTAGACCGACAAATCCGCAATCTACGAAATAAGGAGGTAGCTTCCGTAAAGGTTTTATGGAGGAGCAAGAATGTAGAAGAGATGACGTGGGAATCGGAGGAAGAAATGAAGTCTAAATACCCCCACCTATTTCAAAATGAAGATATGGTTCGAGATGGGACGCTACAACATAGCTCTATGTAGGCTAGCAGGTCATCAGGTAAGCTTTTATTTTTCACTTTCAATATTTATGATTTACGGTCGGTGAGGCAAATTGCTGCTATTTATAAAGATTGGCCATGTGTGGCATGCATAGTATGTTTCTGGCTACGTGCAGGTTGGTTTTAACCTAGTGTACGAAGGATACTCTGGAAAAAGTTTCCAAAGTCTCCAAGAGTAAACATTCGAGGACGAATGTTCCCAAGGGGGAGTGATGTTACACCCTATATTTTCGTATGTAAAAATGCGTCGTAAGCAAACTAATGTAGGACAAAAAAATGAGATAATATTTAAAAGTATATAAAGTAAGTTAATCATGTTACCTCTGAGGTTACAAATATTGAAGATCATGAACAACAAGTACAAAGAGGGTTGGACAGTTCAGAAGCTAAAGCAATTAAATAAAACAATGTTTCATCGAAAGTCGACAAGTTGGGAATGTTATAACATGTACCTTTGGGGTGAGACTAGGGTGATTAACATGATAAAGAGATTATGTTATGATTTATATTAGTCGTATTACATCCGTGTGTTATGTTTTTAAGTCAAGCGAGTTGTGGAACAAAAGTCGATGAAAGTCATCACAAGTTACATTCATAAGTTTTACTGAAACTTTGGGTCAAATATAACTGCAATTTTCTCCCAATATACTTAGAGTTATGGTGTGTTCCACCCATCAAATTAAAGATCTATGAGTCTGTTTTCCAACGCATTAAACCATTTGTCAATACGACATCGGAGTAGAGAGATATGTGCATTTTTGCGATACTGCGCAAGCTGCTAGGTGACAAGTAGGTGTGTCACCTACTTGCTTAAATGAAAGCCCAAAAATGGGCCATTTCGGGTCGTCCAAAGAGGCCTTTTAAGGGCCTATTTTCTTCATATATTAGACTTAAAATAGAGCATAATAACCAGACATAAGCTCTGCAAACAATCCTCCCAAAAATTTCCCACAAACCCTAATTGATTTTCTCTCCCTTTCAAGTTCCAATTGGAGGTAAAACTTAGAGTTTGAAGAACCAAGATAGGAGCTGAGTTATCCAACAAATAAGGTGAGTTTACTGCTCTCTTTCATCCATTTTTTCTGCTGTAAATTCATGGTAAGTCGTTCTATACTTGTAAGAACTTACGGGACGGTGATCGGAAGCCGTGAGTTCGAGTTATTCACTTGTAGCGGACTGTTTTGTGGATTGTTTTGTGTTGCTGTTGGGCTGCGTGTTTTATTACTATTTTGTGGAGTTTTGGAGGAGGAAGGGGGTTTATAAACACCATATAAATGTAGGGTGGTTGGCTGGTCGTTCGTCATAACATTTTCGGGTCGTTTGACACTACTACGGTGGTCGTTTTGTGTACGAAGAGATTGGGGTGTGTTGGGCTGTTTTGTAGTATTTGATGGTGTATATAGGGCTGGAAAATGATGTATATATGTTGTTATTGTTCTTTCCTTGTATTGTTGGTGTTATCTTGAAGTTGGAGGAAGGGCATATTATAAGGGAGATGCTGCCCGTTTTAATACAAAATAGGTTTGTCGTTCGTTGTGCGATAGTTGTACCTTTCGTAACTTAACGATAGTATTATTATCATTCTTGTAGATTAAGGTGCGAAGAGGTGAGTTCAACTTGGTGATTGAAAAGATTGTGATAAGGTATGTTAAGGCTAAGCCTTCCTTCATTTTGGCATGATCTCGTAGCTACATGTGTTAGTAATGAGACAAAAAGAGAAGTTCATATTCATGAATTTATTCACACTATTCTAGTCTCATAAGTTACAATATTATTCCTTATCGAGACTCTATATTCAATTTTAGTATTGTCTTCTTTCAGTCAAGAGAGCAGCAAGCCTATATATACAGTATTACAGTATTTTCATTACCATCGAGCTATAATCGATGGGCAGGCCCCTATTGGGCAACCTCTGATCAGATGGAAAGTTATATACCGAGCCTACTGTGGCCGAGCGCCTATGAGCGAGCCCAGCATGGTCGAGATACATAGCCTAGTATGGCCGAGCGCCTATAAGCGAGCCTACTATGGCAGAGCAGTTATATATACCGAGCCTTATAAGGCCGTACAATTATTTTACTTACTATATTGAAGGAGTTGAGTCAGTATCAGCAGGTAAGTATATCTCCAGATCATCTTTGACTCCCAGTTAATTTCAGTTATCATATTATCAGTTCAGTTTCAGATTTCAGTTATTTTATTGCCTTACATACTCGGTACATTATTTCGTACTGACGTCCCTTTTTTGGGGGCGCTGCATTTCATGCGTGCAGGTTCAGACAGACAGACGGGTAGACCTCCTCAGTAGGTGTTTTCCGAGTTCCGCCTGATCGGTAAGCTCCACGTCTTTCGGAGTTGCCAGGACTAGAGTTTTGTGTACATCTTATGTATATCTGTATATATGTTATGGGTAGGTCGGGGCCCTGTTCCGATCACAGTACATCTATCAGTAGAGGCTTGTAGGCATATCCTGTTGGTTAGTGCATTATGTTGGGTTTGTATAAATTGGTGGTTTGTCAGCTGTAGTAGCTATGACGGCCTTGTCGGCCTAGCTTTATATTGATATTTAGTTAGTGCTAGTTTCCATTCAGTTTTATATTTTGCTTCGCAAATTGTCTTGCAAGGTGGCCCCATGGCCAAAGTATGACATTATGTGTTCAGAGTCCCTTAGTCGCAATTTGGTACGCCAGGTTAGGTGAGGCACGGGGTGCTTGTCTCGCTCCTAGGTTCGGGGCGTGACAAACTTGGTATCAGAGCAGTTCTGTCCTAGGGAGTCTACAAGCCGTGTCTAGTAGGGTCTTGTTTATAGATGTGTTGTGCACCACATTATATAAGCAAGGAACTACAGGGCATTTAGGAGTTGGTTACACTTCTTTGAAATCTAAATCGTGCTATAGAACTGAGTTATAGGAAATTTGAATTAAACTTATGTGTTGGTGTTTGCATGCACAGATGACGGTGACTAGGAAGACTACGGCTAGCCAGAGGAGAGATACAGTAGTAGGTGAGGGGACCAACAGGGTACCTCCAGTAGATGGGGCCCAGTCTGAGGCTCAAGGGGAGACCCCTACTCAGCCATTACCGGCTCCTCCACCAACTACGGAGATTCCTAGGGAAACCGCACATCCAGTTCCCCCTCCACTTCTATCAGATCAGGACTTAAGGAGTGCGGTGCATTTGTTGACACAGTTGGTAGCTACCCAGCAACATGCTAGGGCATCAGCTAGTGCAGGAACTTCTGAGGGGTCTGGGAGTTTAAGGGTCCGAGAGTTTATTGCTTTGAGTCCCCCAGAGTTCACGGGGACAGATCAGAGGGAGGACCCGCAGGATTTCATAGATCAGCTTCACAGGATCTTTCGTGTTATGCATGCCACGGAGAAAGAGGCAGTTGAGCTAGCAGCTTTTCGACTCCGAGATATAGCCATCCTTTGGTATGAGGGATGGGAGAGGTCCAGGGGACGTGATACACCTCCAGCTATTTGGGAGAATTTTTCAGATGCTTTCCTTGACCAGTACTTACCGCGGGAGATCCGACAGGCTCGAGTCGATCAGTTTCTAGCCCTCAAGCAGGGTAATATGAGTGTTCGAGAGTATAGTCTCCGTTTTGACTCATTGGCCAGATATGCACCATCCATAGTTTCTACTATGCGGGACAGGATTCACAGGTTTATAGCAGGGTTAGCCCCAGAGTTAACCGAGGCATGTGCCACCGCTGCATTGCAGGATAGTATGGATATCTCCCGGATTCAGGCATTCGCCCAGAATATAGAAAGGGGTAGGCGTCGGCAGCAGGGTACAGAGAGGGCTGAGCAAGGGCAACGTAAGAGGATGAGATTTCCCAGGTCTCAGGAGCAATCTCAGGGTAGTTATAGGACCCAGTACTTCGGACGGCCACCTAGGCCTCCGCCACCTCAGTTACAGGGTTACGGGTATGACCGCTATACTCAGTCAGGACCAGGTGAGAGCTCACGGGCGTCGGGTTTGCAGCGACAACGAGGTTCTGCGCAGACATGGTCATTTCCTCCGCGGTGTGACATCTGTGGTAGAGGACACTTGGGTCAATGCCGAGCAGGTTCTGATGCTTGTTATACATGTGGGCGTCCGGGGCATATGATGCGAGATTGCCCAAATAGAGATTCTGGGGGAATGGCACAACCAGCGAGTTCAGCAACAGGATCGTCTATGTCCGTGCATCCTTCAAGGCGTGAGTCTCAGTCTTCGGTTGGTAGAGGTCGAGGCAGAGGTAGAGGTTCCAGTTCAAGTGGTAATCAGAACCGTATCTATGCTTTAGCGGGTCGACAGGACCAGGAGTCTTCACCAGACGTTGTGACAAGGTATATTAACCATTTGCTCTCACGATGCTTATGCTTTGATAGACCCAGGATCTACTTTATCGTATATTACCCCATTTGTCGTGAGGAAGTTTGGTATAGTGCCTGAAATACTAAGTGATCCTTTTGCGGTATCTACACCGGTCGGAGAATCGATTATTGCTAGACGGGTTTACCGAGGTTGTACGGTGACAATTTGTAGTCGTCAGACCTCAGCTGACCTAGTTGAGCTAGAGATGATGGACTTTGATGCTATCATGGGCATGGACTGGTTGGCAGCTTGCTATGCCACAGTTGATTGCCGAGCAAAGGTAGCCAAATTTCATTTTCCGGGTGAGCCAGTCCTTGAATGGGTAGGTAATACACCAACACCCAGAGGTAGGTTTATTTCCTATCTGAAGGCGAGGAAAATGATCGCAAAAGGGTGCATTTATCATATTGTGCGAGTTAGAGATGCAGATGCTGAGATACCTACACTTCAGTCTATTCCCATAGTCAAAGAGTATGCAGATGTGTTTCCAGATGAGCTTCCAGGTATTCCTCCAGAGTGAGAGATTGATTTTAGCATCGATTTGCTTCCAGGAACTCAACCAATATCCGTCCCTCCGTATAGAATGGCACCTGCCGAATTGAAGGAGTTGAAGGAGCAGTTAAAAGATTTGCTGGAGAAAGGTTACATTAGGCCCAGTACCTCACCTTGGGGTGCACCGGTACTATTTGTGCGGAAGAAAGACGGCTCGCTGAGGATGTGTATCGATTATAGGCAGTTGAACAAGGTAACTATTAAGAATAAGTATCCACTTCCAAGGATCGATGACTTGTTTGATCAGTTGCAGGGAGCTAGATGCTTTTCCAAGATTGATTTGAGGTCGGGGTACCACCAGGTCAGAGTTCGGGAAAAAGATATTCCGAAGACAGCCTTCAGGACCCGATATGGCCACTTCGAGTTCCTTGTCATGTCCTTCGGGTTGACTAATGCACCCGCTGTATTTATGGACTTGATGAATAGCCTATTCCGGCCATTTTTAGATCTGTTCGTGATAGTATTTATTGATGATATTCTGGTTTATTCCCGTTCAGAGGATGAGCATGCGGACCACCTGCGAGCGGTACTCCAAACCCTCCGTGATCGTAAGTTGTATGCTAAGTTTTCTAAATGTGAGTTCTGGTTGAAGTCTGTAGCATTCTTGGGGCATATTGTATCAGATGAAGGGATAAAGGTGGACACTCAGAAGATTGAGGCCGTGAAATCTTGGCCTAGACCTACCACTCCGACAGAGGTTCGTAGCTTTCTAGGCTTAGCAGGATACTATCGGAGGTTCGTAGAGGGTTTTTCTTCCCTTTCGGCACCATTGACGAAGTTGACACAGAAAGAAACTAAGTTTCAATGGACAGAGGCTTGTGAGCGGAGTTTCCAAGAGCTTAAGAACAAGTTGACCTCAGCTCCAGTTCTAACACTTCCAGAGGGTCTAGAGGGTTATGCCGTGTATTGTGATGCATCAGGTGTCGGGTTAGGATGTGTCCTGATGCAACATGGGAAGGTAATTGCATATGCTTCAAGGCAGTTGAGGAAGCACGAGAGGAATTATCCGACCCACGACCTCGAGTTAGCTGCGGTTGTCCATGCACTTAAGATATGGCGGCATTATTTATATGGTGTTCATGTTGATATATTTACTGATCATAAAAGCCTACAATATATTTTCAAGCAGAAAGAGTTGAATTTGCGACAGAGGCGATGGCTTGAGTTATTGAAAGATTACGATGTTAACATTCTCTACCATCCAGGGAAAGCTAATGTTGTAGCAGATGCCTTAAGTCGCCGATCTATGGGTAGCTTAGCACATGTAGAGCCCGAGAAAAGACAATTAGCTAGAGATATTCATCAATTGGCTTCGTTGGGGGTTCGGTTAGTAGATTCTGAGGATGGTAGAGTTGTAATCCAAAACACTGCAAAATCATCCCTCATAGCTGAAGTCAAGGAAAGGCAGTACGAGGACCCAGAGTTGGTCGAGTTGAGAGAGCGAGTTCCGCAGCAGAAGAAGCCATTGTTAGAGCTCAAGGGAGATGGGGTTCTCAGATACAAGGGTCGTTTGTGTGTTCCAGATGTAGCAGGGCTACGAGACAGGATTATGTCAGAGGCACATTATTCATGGTATTCCATCCACCCTGGATCGACGAAGATGTATCATGACATTAAGGATATGTACTGGTGGAATGATATGAAGAAGAACATTGCTGAGTTTGTCGCCCAATGTACTAGTTGCCAGCAAGTGAAGGTAGAACACCAGAAGCCCGGAGGGCTAATGCAGACTATAGAGATCCCGACATGGAAATGGGAGGCGATAAACATGGACTTTATCATGGGTTTACCTCGTTCTAATCGTAAGTTCGATTCCATATGGGTGATAGTCGATAGGCTTACGAAATCAGCTCACTTCCTACCGGTCAGATCTACATATACAGCAGAAGATTATGCAAAGTTATATATTAAGGAGATAGTGCGGCTACACGGAGTACCAGTTTCTATTATATCTGACCGTGGGGCTCAGTTTACAGCACATTTTTGGAGGTCATTTCAGAGAGGTCTAGGGACTCAGGTGAATCTCAGCACAGCTTTTCATCCACAGACTGATGGACAAGCCGAGCGCATAATTCAGACGCTCGAGGATATGTTACGAGTATGTGTGTTGGATTTTAAAAGAAGTTGGGATGAACATCTACCTCTTATCGAGTTTGCATATAATAACAGTTACCACTCCAGTATCCAGATGGCTCCGTACGAGGCTTTGTATGGGCGTAAGTGCAGATCTCCTATAGGGTGGTTTGATGTTGGAGAATCTGGGTTACATGGGCCAGACCTGGTTCAGCAGGCCATAGAGAAAGTAAAGGTTATCCGGGAGCGACTGTTGACAGCTCAGAGTCGTCAGAAGTCATATTTTGACGTGCGGCGACGAGACTTAGAGTTCAGGATTAATGACTGGGTATTCTTAAAGGTATCACCTATGAAGGGCGTGATGAGGTTTGGCAAGAAAGGAAAGCTTAGCCCACGGTATATTGGGCCTTATAGGATCATTCGGAGAGTGGGCCAACTAGCTTATGAGTTAGAGTTGCCCTCAGAATTGGAGTCTGTCCATCCGGTTTTTCACGTATCTATGCTACGGAAGTGCATTGGCGATCCTACCCGAGTGGTGCCCACGGATGATGTACAGATTACAGAGGACTTGTCATACGAGGAAATTCCAGTTGCCATCCTAGACCGACAAATCCGCAATCTACGAAATAAGGAGGTAGCTTCCGTAAAGGTTTTATGGAGGAGCAAGAATGTAGAAGAGATGACGTGGGAATCGGAGGAAGAAATGAAGTCTAAATACCCCCACCTATTTCAAAATGAAGATATGGTTCGAGATGGGACGCTACAACATAGCTCTATGTAGGCTAGCAGGTCATCAGGTAAGCTTTTATTTTTCACTTTCAATATTTATGATTTACGGTCGGTGAGGCAAATTGCTGCTATTTATAAAGATTGGCCATGTGTGGCATGCATAGTATGTTTCTGGCTACGTGCAGGTTGGTTTTAACCTAGTGTACGAAGGATACTCTGGAAAAAGTTTCCAAAGTCTCCAAGAGTAAACATTCGAGGACGAATGT
Organism: Nicotiana tomentosiformis; assembly: GCF_000390325.3. Classification (NCBI taxonomy): domain Eukaryota; kingdom Viridiplantae; phylum Streptophyta; class Magnoliopsida; order Solanales; family Solanaceae; genus Nicotiana; species Nicotiana tomentosiformis. The sequence goes on from NC_090822.1 coordinate 28,276,573, forward strand.
TCCCAAGGGGGAGTGATGTTACACCCTATATTTTCGTATGTAAAAATGCGTCGTAAGCAAACTAATGTAGGATAAAAAAATGAGATAATATTTAAAAGTATATAAAGTAAGTTAATCATGTTACCTCTGAGGTTACAAATATTGAAGATCATGAACAACAAGTACAAAGAGGGTTGGACAGTTCAGAAGCTAAAGCAATTAAATAAAACAATGTTTCATCGAAAGTCGACAAGTTGGGAATGTTATAACATGTACCTTTGGGGTGAGACTAGGGTGATTAACATGATAAAGAGATTATGTTATGATTTATATTAGTCGTATTACATCCGTGTGTTATGTTTTTAAGTCAAGCGAGTTGTGGAACAAAAGTCGATGAAAGTCATCACAAGTTACATTCATAAGTTTTACTGAAACTTTGGGTCAAATATAACTGCAATTTTCTCCCAATATACTTAGAGTTATGGTGTGTTCCACCCATCAAATTAAAGATCTATGAGTCTATTTTCCAACGCATTAAACCATTTGTCAATACGACATCGGAGTAGAGAGATATGTGCATTTTTGCGATACTGCGCAAGCTGCTAGGTGACAAGTAGGTGTGTCACCTACTTGCTTAAATGAAAGCCCAAAAATGGGCCATTTCGGGTCGTCCAAAGAGGCCTTTTAAGGGCCTATTTTCTTCATATATTAGACTTAAAATAGAGCATAATAACCAGACATAAGCTCTGCAAACAATCCTCCCAAAAATTTCCCACAAACCCTAATTGATTTTCTCTCCCTTTCAAGTTCCAATTGGAGGTAAAACTTAGAGTTTGAAGAACCAAGATAGGAGCTGAGTTATCCAACAAATAAGGTGAGTTTACTGCTCTCTTTCATCCATTTTTTCTGCTGTAAATTCATGGTAAGTCGTTCTATACTTGTAAGAACTCACGGGACGGTGATCGGAAGCCGTGAGTTCGAGTTATTCACTTGTAGCGGACTGTTTTGTGGACTGTTTTGTGTTGCTGTTGGGCTGCGTGTTTTATTACTATTTTGTGGAGTTTTGGAGGAGGAAGGGGGTTTATAAACACCATATAAATGTAGGGTGGTTGGCTGGTCGTTCGTCATAATATTTTCGGGTCGTTTGACACTACTACGGTGGTCGTTTTGTGTACGAAGAGATTGGGGTGTGTTGGGCTGTTTTGTAGTATTTGATGGTATATATAGGGCTGGAAAATGATGTATATATGTTGTTATTGTTCTGTCCTTGTATTGTTGGTGTTATCTTGAAGTTGGAGGAAGGGCATATTATAAGGGGAGATGCTGCCTGTTTTAATACAAAATAGGTTTGTCGTTCGTTGTGCGATAGTTGTACCTTTCGTAACTTAACGATAGTATTATTATCATTCTTGTAGATTAAGGTGCGAAGAGGTGAGTTCAACTTGGTGATTGAAAAGATTGTGATAAGGTATGTTAAGGCTAAGCCTTCCTTCATTTTGGCATGATCTCGTAGCTACATGTGTTAGTAATGAGACAAAAAGAGAAGTTCATATTCATGAATTTATTCACACTATTCTAGTCTCATAAGTTACAATATTATTCCTTATCGAGACTCTATATTCAATTTTAGTATTGTCTTCTTTCAGTCAAGAGAGCAGCAAGCCTATATATACAGTATTACAGTATTTTCATTACCATCGAGCTATAATCGATGGGCAGGCCCCTATTGGGCAACCTCTGATCAGATGGAAAGTTATATACCGAGCCTACTGTGGCCGAGCGCCTATGAGCGAGCCCAGCATGGTCGAGATACATAGCCTAGTATGGCCGAGCGCCTATAAGCGAGCCTACTATGGCAGAGCAGTTATATATACCGAGCCTTATAAGGCCGTACAATTATTTTACTTACTATATTGAAGGAGTTGAGTCAGTATCAGCAGGTAAGTATATCTCCAGATCATCTTTGACTCCCAGTTAATTTCAGTTATCATATTATCAGTTCAGTTTCAGATTTCAGTTATTTTATTGCCTTACATACTCGGTACATTATTTCGTACTGACGTCCCTTTTTTGGGGGCGCTGCATTTCATGCGTGCAGGTTCAGACAGACAGACGGGTAGACCTCCTCAGTAGGTGTTTTCCGAGTTCCGCCTGATCGGTAAGCTCCACGTCTTTCGGAGTTGCCAGGACTAGAGTTTTGTGTACATCTTATGTATATCTGTATATATGTTATGGGTAGGTCGGGGCCCTGTTCCGATCACAGTACATCTATCAGTAGAGGCTTGTAGGCATATCCTGTTGGTTAGTGCATTATGTTGGGTTTGTATAAATTGGTGGTTTGTCAGCTGTAGTAGCTATGACGGCCTTGTCGGCCTAGCTTTATATTGATATTTAGTTAGTGCTAGTTTCCATTCAGTTTTATATTTTGCTTCGCAAATTGTCTTGCAAGGTGGCCCCATGGCCAAAGTATGACATTATGTGTTCAGAGTCCCTTAGTCGCAATTTGGTACGCCAGGTTAGGTGAGGCACGGGGTGCTTGTCTCGCTCCTAGGTTCGGGGCGTGACAGTACCAAAAACCATAACAATAACTTAATTACTCAAAACTCAAACACCACATAGCTCGAATGCTCGAAGCAATGATTTCTAATCACATTAGCTGCTCAAAACAACCCAATGGTGGTAATAAACCTCATATCAAACAAGACTCCATTCTAAAACCTTCGTACACTGCCAATGATGAAAGAAACATGAAGAACTCATAACTATTCATCAGATCAACAAGTCATGACATTCCATCTCCTTCGACAAGACTATAGCATATTTCTAAGCCGACTTCTGATATTATCCTTCCAACCATGTTGTAATCTATTCTGATAGTATCCATTCTAGGTCCAATGACCAACCTCATCTCATCCAACACGACCACTTTAGTGACATGACACACCCATACAATCTAAAGCCGCAACCCGTGTAATCCGTGCACAATTAAGCAACATTCCAAATGTACTCAATCATGGAAAATGACTCAAACGAGAGAACCGTCCTGCAAGCTTAACAAGTACCACCACAACGAAATGCTTAAACCCATCACACACCATATAACCATAACACACGAATCTAACACAAGGGATCATATTTCCACATAACTCTGCTGCAATGCGTGACCCTATCCAAATACTGATCCATATGAAATACCTCAAGCCACCCTGCGAAAAATCAATAACCATGTACAATTTGACATCAAGTACTCAAAGTGCATTACCATAACCATGGAGAAGCAAATGACACTATGCCCCACAAAACCCGAAAGAACATAACCAATACGCCATCAACCAAGAAATACCCAATACTCTTCTCGCTCAAATTTTGCTGTAAGGCCACAATAAAACCGCATCATGTGTACATACAGCCAACGAATCACCACCCCTCGTAGCATAGCAGAGTAACTCACAGAACCTATCAGAACACGAATAAGCTCAACACCAATCGAATGGTACATCCCTCAACAATAGCAGTATGGAGCCAACCAATCGGGCTCGGTGTAGAATACACATCCTAATTGGGCCTACCAATGGACCCCCAAACCAACTCCGGGCACCCACAATTAGATAAATAAACCTTCGAAAGCCCACAGTGACTGAATTATAACACATAATATCGTCTAGCTAGCTTCGTCATGACTTCACAATCCACAACCATGAAACAACCTTCTCTTGAGAACTCCCAGTCTACAAATCCATAGAACACATGAATCACCATGTTCGATACCATCTCCACCGCCAGAATGTCTAACACATCTCTCAAACACGATCATCCACGAGGAATACTTCTAAAATTCTTCCGTGCCACCTAGCAAAATTTGAATATCAGCAGTCGATCAACCAGGAGAGTGCCGCAATACCAATGAAGTATCCATAAATCAAAACACATTGCCCCTTCTGAAATGTATACTCTCATCACGCCATACCAATTAGTAATATCATTTACCTAGTCATCTGAAGCGGTCCATGCTGCCTACGAATTTATGTCCTTCCCTTCAAAACTAAACTGTTACCTTGCACAAACAAATATCAATCCCACACAACACACCGCGTCTACCATGCTATCCTGTGAAGAGTACAAGAATCTCATAATCAACTCTGAGTCACAAGCAGAATACATACCCGGTCAGTCAAAAACCTTCCATTTGAACTCATCCTGGAGAAAATAACAACACGCAATATATTCCTCATGCCGGTAGGAAATATTCTCCTCGAACCATGGTAAAACCATCGAGAACTTTTCGAAAACTATTTGCACACAACCAAACTATCAGAACTGAATCTCTCTAACTCAACCCAGCCACGCAGTCGCCAAAACCCAAGAGCATTGCCACAAAACACCTATGGAGACTAGCCATATCATAAGTACCCAAAAAATTAATTATATCCATTACTGTGCTAACCAAACCTACTACCAAGCTATCCTATTTCTCCAAGTCCTTTCCAAATTATCTTCAAATTGATACTTCTCCTTGCTAGAACACCACGATCCTTAACCAAAGTTCACCACACAAGAGACCCTAATATAAAACCACAACGCCCTAAGGCCCATAAGCCGCTGACTCTCTTCTTAAGCACCCCAAGGCACCACAACCGAGACACCCACTCTAAAGAGACCTTATGTGAACCTAAAACTGTTTCCTTCACCTTCTTGATACTGAAATGCACAAATCCACAATGATATACAATGCCACAAGTCTCGACACCATCCAATGCAACTCCTAGTTTCTAGCCATATATAAATCTTTAAAATTCCAAATCGCTACATATAAATCTTGAATCCATTAGAACCATTCTTGAGAGTTATCCACTCTACTCAGATCTCAATTAAACCGACCAAATGGACCGAATGACTTGTGCCCCATTAGCACATGAACACCTAAGGGAATAAAGAGTAACCCACACTCCTAAGCAACCGAGCGAATTCCTACTCCATATACACTACGTCCTTTGCGAATAACCACTCAATTATTTTATGATTTCCATATACCTATAGAGTGTAATACAACCCGTATCCAGAAATTCCCTTACTCGAGTCATGCTCAGTCTCAACCCCTGCATTCATAGCTGATTCACCAGTATACCTCGAACCGAAACCAATACAACACATAATCGTGCAATCAACTTGTCGATAGCAGACTCCCCCACTTGGCTCAAAGCCATAGATCAAAGCACACAACTCATAACGCCCATACTCTATTACTGCCACAATACCGCAGTGAGATTCAACCAAATCCTTCTTGAGCTCCTGTAACGCAAACCATCTAATACTTCACATTATCTGCAAATCTCGCATTGACCCTTGTAGTAGTCAAGCCAACTTCCAGAAGCGATCCAAACTCAAATTGCAACATATATCATTCACTGGTAAAAGAGAACTCTCTACAAAACATCATAAGGACCACAGAACCTCAGGACACCTCGCAGGAGATAACCCACTTGCTCTGCCTAAATCTGACATCTCTCTATACCCTTTCACAGTCACGACTACTACGCAATCACTTAATCTTCTCGATTCTGAACTCATCAACAAGATATGAGAATCTACTATATTCCACAACTAAAAAACATGAAAGATCCCTCAACACACCCATAACTCGAGACCCTACGCCAAATCAAGACAGAAATCAAACACCCCATAGTCCTTGCTACCTCTCAAGTAAACTTTTCTCGTCACATTCAAACGATCCAAAAATATCTCCCAATCACATCATACTCACCACATAGCCATTTCACTGGTCATCGAGCCACAAATTCCTCTCGTAGGGACATTACCGAACTTATATGAGTCCAAATGTACAAGTTACCATTGAAGCTACAGAGCTCAAGCTGCGGTCTAACCATGGCCTCAAGTCCTCCAGACTGGCCCATCAAAAAAACATAGAATACACATCTCGAACCTCATTCATAGAATCACAAGTCAGCGATGCACAGCTGATACCGAAGCGCTCATGTGCGCATACGAATGCGTGAAAGAAATTCAAAGATTTACGCTTCAAGCTGAATCAATGCCGCACGATAAGGAAAGAAAGATGGTAAGTATATCCTAAATGTACTGTAGCCTCTCGAAGATAGGTATGGACGTCATCATACCGATTCGCAAGATTCTACTAGACACTTGCTCATGACTTGTAGAACCTATGAACCTAGAGCTCTGATACCACCTTGTCACGACCCAAAATCCAACTAGTCGTGATGGCACCTAACCCAACCCGCTAGGTAAGCCAGTTAACCACTAACAAATTTCAATAACAATCAATAAAGCAATTAAGTAAAGAAATTATCTGAATCTGATACATTCCCCAAGAACTGGTAGTACAAATTATGAGCTTCTAAGAATAGAATTTACAATGCTGAAATGAAATAAATACATCGTCTGTTTGAAAAGTACATAAACAGAGTTTTACAGATCTAAAGCTACTACGAACAAGAGGCAGCTACAACAGGGACGCAGGTACATCTTTAATCCAGCTACCATCGATCACAGCAACATCAGTAGCCAACATATGCATGCAAGGTGCAAAAGTATAGTATGATTACAACAACATTTCATAACAGCATAGTACACGTAACAAAAGAGTATCTCAGAAATAAAAGGCTCAGTCCGTTCACAGTTCCAGAAAAATAATAGGCATTTCTTTTCAACTATCTTAGTAAAAATCCAAATCTTTTACAAAAAAAGCCAAAATACAAGTAAGTTTGAAAACTGTGATTTTTCCCAAAACTGCTTTCAACAAATAGTAAGATGTTTCATTTTTAGATAGCATGAGGAAAGTACTTCTTTATGCCTACATGTCAAGATACAGGTAAAATCACAAATGTCCCCAAGACTGGGTAGCAGAAGGAAATGCACCTCTATGCATGTATCTCAAGTACGCATGTCAAATGTAATGTGTCTCGATGATGAGCTCATGTACTCACACTCTCAGAGTACTCAATGTCACTGTCTCGCATTCTCTCTCACTATGCTCAATGCTCAGCACACTCAATCACTCAATATTGTACAATACCCGATGTGACGTGCAGCCCGATCCACATATATATATAGTCGACTGCGCTCACTGGGGGTGTGCAGACTCCGGAGGGGCTCCTTCAGCCCAAGTGCTATATTGTTGTGGCATGCAGCCCGATCCAATATTGTTGCGGCGTGCAACCCGATCCAATATTATTGCGGCGTGCAACCTGATCCAATATTGTTGCGGCGTGCAACCCGATCTAATAATATATATATATATAGCCCAAAGGCTTGTTGCGGCGTGCAACCCGATCCCGATCCCAAAATGTCACTCTCACTCAGGCCCTCAGCCTCACTCAGTCATCAATCTCTCCAGTCTCACTCACGGGCTCACAATGCCATGAAACTAGCCCGACAACAATGATATGATGTATCGATAAACAACAATTGAGACTGAGATATGATATGAATGCATGAATATGACTGAATACAATATATCAATGAAATCAGTGAGATGACAGCAAGAAACAACCACTATGGGTTATAACAATATCTGCATAAAGCCTAAACACTATATTTAACATGATTGACAGCTTAACTACTTTATCACATGGTGAAAAAGTGGATATCAACAAAGTAAGACCACTATATAGTGCCATGGGAATAACAGAGTCTCAATTCACATGGTGTACGCCCACACGCCCGTCACCTAGCATGTGCGTCACCTCAATACCGATCACATAACACGTATTTCGGGGTTTCATACCCTCAGCACTAAGATTAGAAGAGTTACTTACCACGAACAAGCCAATATCAATGACGAGCAAGCCAAACGATGCTCCGAAGATGCCATTCCGCGCGTTCCGACCTTCGAACAGCCTGAAACTAACCAAAAACAACTCAAGTACATCAAACAATTCTAAAGGAACCAATCCCGATCGAAAAAGATCAAATCTTGAATCAAAAAGCCCAAAACCGGCCAAAAAGCACAACTCGGGCATCCTCGAGCACAACTCCATAGTTCCAAAAATGTAAAAATGGCTGAAACCCTCGAAATAGAGTACTTTATACTTCTGCCCAGGCATCCTCTTACGCGAACGCGGGAAAACCATCGCATTCGTGATGAACAAACTGCACACTTCCACAAAAGTCTCTACTCGTTTGTGATACACCCCACGCGAACGCGATGACCACTACTGCCAAAGTTTCGCGAACGCGACTCATATTATGCTACCGCGATGAAGGATTCCCCAGCTCCACTTGCCAAACCTCAACACTACGCGAACACGATCCTTAATAAGTGAACGTGAAGAAGACTTGCCCCCAACTCTACACGAACGCGTAACATACTTCGCGATCATGAAGAATAATTGTTGCTGCCATCAAAATACACTACGCGTTCACGATACTTGCCACGCGAACGCGATGAAGAAATGTGACACCAGACACCAGAACACACCAGCACTGAAAACATGAAGGAAAATAGCCTGAATTCAATCCGAACCACGCCCGAGCCCCTCGGCACCTGTCCAAACATGCCAACAAGTCCTATAACATAAGACAAACCTACTCGAGGCCTCAAAACTCACATAAGAACATCGAAATGACGAATCACACCTCAATGCGAATTCAATGAACTTTGAAACTTCAAACTTCCACAACCGATGCCGAAACCTATCAAATCATGCCCGATTGACCTCAAATTTTTCACATGAGTCACATTCGACATTACGGACCTGCTCCGACTTTCGGAATTGGAATCCGACCCCAATATCAAAAAGTCGACTCCCGATCAACCTTTCCAAAATTTCAACTCTCTCCCTTTCGAGCCAAATTCAACTACGGACCTCCAAATCACTATCCGGGCGTGCTCCTAAGTCCAAAATCACCCAACAGGGCTAACGGAACCATCAAAATTCCAATCCGAGGTCAAATGCTAAAAGTCAAACTTGGTCAACTCTTTCGAATTTAACTAGTTGAGAATCATTCTTCCAAATTAGTCTCGAATAACCTGAAAACCAAAACCGACGATTCACACAATCCAAAATACATCATACGGAGTTACTCACGCCCGTAAACTACCGAGGGAAGTGCAAATACTTAAAACGATCATCGGGTCGTTACAATACGAGATATAAATCTTATACAAATTACAATTTCCAAAACCAGTAGTACAAGTCATAAATTCTACTTAGTTTGCTAGAAAATCCCTAAATACAACTGTTCGGATGAAATTAAACAGTACAATGAAAATATCAGAAGGGGACTCTGAGGCTTGCGAACACGATGACGGGTTTACCTTGAGTCTCTACATCTCGAGCAGCTAGCTAATAATCAACAACAACCGAGGCACCTGGATCTGCACAAAAATGTGCAGAAGTGTAGTATGAGTACACCACAGCGGTACCTAGTAAGTATCAAGACTAACCTCGGTGGAGTAGTGACGAGGGACAGTTAAGACACCTACCGGACTAAACAACCTGAACAAGTGTGTAGATGAACTAACAGAGAAACAATATTAATATAAAGCTAAACAGGAAAAGGAATACAAGATAATACTTGCAATGATACACTAGTAACAACAATATTCAACAGGAAGCAGTCATGTAATAATGCTGTGGAGTAACTAATCATAGTCTACGTCCGAGGAAACCAAATAAAGGGAAAACCATCAACAACTCAATGAGAACAACCGCTTTCACACCAAATCTGTTCAAGCATTTCCACGAGGTACCGAACCTCATAATCACAGATCACGGGTCCTAATTCATGAACCCTAATCACTTGGCATCTTGTGCCTACATTATAACTCATAACCGCACGGACGACTCACGTGCCAATAGAACAATCCTCACACATAAGACAAGAAGACAAGAGTACGTATAATGGTTAATGTCGTCAGGATTCACCTTTTAAAATCGATATGGGTGATTTAACTACGTGTATACTTGTGCAAGGGTTCTACCATAATTCCAGTCAACAAATAAGAGCAGAGTCAATGAATGGCACATAAGCAACGATCACCACGAAATGTATGGTATAACAGAAGCAGCAATGAAGTTTAAAGCAGCGACTAGCACAACAAGATTAGCTACACAGAGTTGAGCAAATAGTGCAACATGGAGGAAAACAATTAATAGTATGCTAAGGAAAACAACAATCAAATACAAGTACAGAGAAAAAGGGGAAATGACAACAAGAGCACTCCCAAGGTCGTAGTCTCAAATCGTAAATGAATCACAACTTTCCTTATATCACCGCGGGAGCCTTTATATTTAGTTTTTGAAAATTATTTTCTCAAAATAGCATCCCGCATTTTAGCCCACCTTATCACACCGTATGGCTTCTAGTAGTTCCCCTACTAGCCACGCGTTTCAAGCCCACCTTATCTCACCGCATGCGTTTCAACACACAGACCTTATACCACCGCATGCATATCAATAACAACAGCACGGCAGAAACCTCGTACAACACAATAACAACCGCACGGCAGAAACCTCGTGCAAACACATAAACAATTTTCTCAACAAAACACGTATGCCAAAAATATAACAACTCAAATAAATGACTTTCACAATATGTGCCTACATGCCACAACATTTCCTCAAAACAATTTCAATATCACAACCACGTATAGCTCTCAGCTCAACAACACTGAATATAACAACAACAATAACAACAACAATAACACAAAAATAAGACAAGTAAATCAATATAAGAACTTCAGAACACAAAGAAACGGAAGAACGAACTCATAGAGAAAGACACAATAGGGAAATAATAGTCTCAACAAGAATAGTTCAACAAGGGAGAGGTAATGTATAACAATGATTCCACAAAAGTGCAATTCGACAACAAGAGAGATAGCATGAATCAACGACCCCAAATAAGAATACGCCAACCATGAAAGGGGTAACAAACTTCCATTAAGGCTAAGCAATTACGGAGGAGATAATAATAATTTCAATTAAGGTATAAGCAATTATGGAAGGATAACAATGATTTTAATTAAGGTTAAGCAATTACAGAAAGATAGCATGACGATAAAAGAGGCAACAACTTCAGTTAAGGAACATAAGAGTTTAATCGGCAGTAAGGGTAGAACATGAAGCAATTAATTCCAATTAAGACATGTAAGGGTGAATTTAGTAAATGAAAAATTTAACATGACAAAATAAATTCATATTTAATGGACATAAGAACCTAAGAGCACTAGACTGTCAAATTTTCACAAATAAGTCTGAGCACATACTCGTCACCTCGCGTACTCTGCCTTCACATGACACAATTAGCACAAAAGACTCAAATCCTAAGCGGTAGTTCCCCCACACAAAGTTAGGCAAGATACTTACCTCAAAAAAGGTAGATTGTTACTATAAAATGACCTTCTCAAGTGAAACACCCTCCTCACGGCACAGATCTAAACAGAATAACTTCAATTCATAAATAAAACTCATAGAAAATAATTTCGGATAACTTTAATCTTTAAAAAGAAATAAAAGTCAACCAAAACGTCAAACTCCAGGCCCGCACCTCAGAACCCCGACCAAAATTATTAAATTCGAACACCCATTCGATAACGAGTCCAACCACACAAGAATTACCAAATTCCGATAACGAATCGCCTTTCAAATCTCCATTTTACATTTTTGAAATATTATGCAAATTTCTCAATTTCTTCCATTTGATTCACTAATAAATGATGAAAATAACCATATAATCATGAAATACAACCAAATTCGTATATAGAACACTTACTCAAACCAAACTCGTGAAGAATCCCTCCAGAATCGCCCAAAACCGAGGCTTCCAACTCAACCAAAATAATGAAAAATGACTGACTTCGATCCTTTATGTTTCTGCCCAGAATCGCACCTGCGAAACAATTTGTGCGCCTGCGATGTCGCTTCTGTGACACAAGTGTCGCTTCTGCGGAGTCCACTGCCAATTGAACCCATCGCACATGTGGCAGAAAGTTTGCTTCTGCGCAAACGCAGGTGCGAGCTGCAAATGCGCTTCTGCGGCCATCGCACCTGCGTCCCCAGGCACCGCTTCCGCGATCACACAAGTGCGGAAAATAACATCGCACCTGCGACCTCTGCCCTAATCCTTCCCAGCCACTTCTGTGGCTACTACCTCGCTTATGTGACTACGCACATGCGACCAAATCCATCGCAGGTGCAATGGCACCAATTCCGAACTCCTCGGCATTTCTAAAGTCAAAAAATCCGATCTGTTAACCATCCGAAATCCACCCGAGGTCCTTGGGACCTCAACCAAATATACCAATACGTCCTAAAATAAAATACGAACTTAGTCAGGGCCTCAAATCACATCAAATAACGTCGAAACTACAAATTGCACCACGAATCAAACTAATGAACTTCAAATCTTCCAACTTCCAAAACTCATACCGAAACATATCAAATCATTCCGGAATGACGTCAAATTTTGTACATAAATTCCAAATGACATAACAGAGCTAATCTGTAATGACCCAACCGGTCATTTTAACTTTTAGAATCCCCTTCCCTAAAATAAAAATTCTCGTATGTGCTTTTAATGATTTATGACTTGTGGGGATGGTTGGTTAGGGATTTGGAAGTGTTTGGGTTGAAACCGGAACACTTGGTTCCTTAAGTTGGTCTTAAAGTGATAAGTTTGACTTCGGTCAACAATTTTGAGAAAACGACCCCCGGAATAGAATTTTGACGATTCCAACAGCTCCGTATGGTGATTTTGGACTTAGGAGCGTGTACGGAATTTTATTTGGAAGTCCGTAGTTAAATTAGGCTTGAAATGGCTAAAATAAGAATTTAAGTTTGGAAGTTTGACCCGGGAGTTGACTTTTTGATATCGGAGTTGGAATCCAGTTCTGAAAATTTTTATAGCTCCGTTACGTCATTTATGACTTGTGTGCAACATTTGAGGTCAATCGGACTTGATTTGATAGGTTTCGCTACCGAATGAAGAAGTTGGAAATTTTAAGTTTCATTAAGCTTGAATTGGAGGATGATTCATGGTTTTAGCGTTGTTTGATGTGATTTGTGATTTCGACTAAGTTCGTATGATATTTCAGGACTTGTTGGTATAATTGGTTGAGGTCCCGAGGGGCTCGGGTGAATTTTGAATGGCTAACGGATCATTTTTGGCCTTTGGAACACTGCTGATAACTGCTGGTATTTTCTTCTGGTATCCTTATACGTGATCACGTAGAGTAATTTAGGCAGAGGTGGATTTTTTCTACGTGATCACGTAAATAGGGTTGCGATCGCGTAGGGTTAATCTGGGCAGCTGGGAATTTGTTTACTGCGATCGCATGGGCATGTCCGCGATCGCGTAGGGTTGTCCAGTGTGTATCGCGATCGCGTGTCAGTGTTTGCAATCGCGTAGGGGAAACTTGAGTTGAAGATGGGCCACGCGTTGTGCTACGCGATCGCGTGAAGAGGGGTGCGATCGCATAGAGTCGGAACCTAGTGTATTCCCGATGGCGTGGGACTTGATGCGATCGCATAGGGTTAATGTTTGGGCAGTAAAATTTGTGCTACGCGATCGTGTGAGGAAGTTCGCGATCGCGTAGAAGAAATCACTGGGCAGAGAGTTTAAGTTCTGAAAATGGGACTTCGTTCCATTTTCCATTTTTAACGATTTGGAGCTCGAATTTAGGCGATTATTGGGAGATTTTTAGAGAAAAGAATGGGGTAAGTGTTCTTAACTCAATATTGGTTAAATTACCCGAATTCATCACTATTTTTATCATTTAATTGGTGAATTGAGTTGGAAAAGTTTGAAAACCCTCTTGGATAGATTTGAGGATTTGAGGGCCGAATTATTATCGGAATTTAGTAATTTTGGTATGGATAGACTCGTGATTGAGTGGGTGTTCATATTTTCTAACTTTCGCCGGATTCCGAGACGTGGGTCCCACTGATGAATGTTTAATTAATTTTAGAATTTTTATTGAAAAAGTAGTATTTTCTTATAGAATTGATTCCAATAATTTTTAATAATTGTATCGAATTATTTTGGCTAGATTCGAGCCAGACAAAGTTGGATAATCATGGAAAAGGCCTTCTAATGGATTAAATTGGAGCAAGACGAGGTAAGTCGCTTGTCTAATCTTATGAGGGGAAAATTACCCCATAGAGATTAAATTGAATAATTGTTGCTAATTGCGGGGGCTACGTACGCACGAGGTGACGAGAGTCCGTGCGTAACTACTATTAATGCTAAAGTCCGGGTAGTTTAGGACTCAAAGCATGAATTACTTGTGTAAATTGTATTCTTTGTTTAATTAATATTAATTGATATATATGAATATATTGTGAATTATTTGATAAAGACATTAAAGAATGGAAAACTCATATGCTTGATTTTCTATTTAAATTAATTAATTGTTAAAAGAAATTGTTCTTCCTCCCGAATTTATCCTATAATAAATATACTCTCCTTCTGGAGGTACATAAGAAAATGTCATGTTTTCTTGTGGAGCGGGCCGAACGCCTCGGCAGGATAGATGCATCTATGGATCGTGTCGCACGTCCCTAGGCAGTGTACACGACACTCTGGATCGGGTCGTACGTCCTCGGCAGAAATCGTGCTTAATAATAATAATTACACGATACATTAATAGTTTATTTCAGCTTGCGAAGCTAATTGATAAATTGAAAAATCCTTGAAATTTAATGAATTATTATTCTTGCTTGTTAAAGAATTAATTGTTATTCCTGTAAATGATATTTAATTGATAAATTGGAAATTATTTGAATTGAAGGAATTTAATTAATATATTGAGAATTGTTGCATTTGAAGGAATTTGATTATTTCCGCTGATTAAATAAATTATTTTAAATTCTGTAAATCATGCTGATTTAAATACCCTAGTTGTATTTCAATTATTATTATTGACCCATAGTGAGTGTCAAAGTAGGCCATCTCGTCTCTACCACTTCGAGATTAGGCTTGATATTTACTGGGTACACGTTGTTTACGTACTCATACTACACTTGCTGCACGTTTTGTGCAGAACCTGAGGCAAGTACTAGTGGGGGACCTATCGTCTTACACCCACGTTATCCAGGAGCATAGTGGTGAGCTGCCTTTCTGATTCGTTCTGCAGCTACTAGTGTCTCTCCTTGTATTTTTTTATTCTGTCTATTTTAATTTCAGACAGTATTTGAGGTTTTGTATAATCTATTAGATGCTCATACACTTGTGACACCAGGTCTTGGCACACACATTAGTAGAATTTAGGTTTTATTATTTTCTTGGTTTTAAATTTTGTCAATATATGCTTAATTTATTAAGGTGGCTTGCCTAGCTGTAGTGTTGGGTGCCATCACGACCTATAGGTGAAATTGGGTCGTGACAACATGGTATCAGAGCATTAGGTTCACGTAGGTCTCACAAGTTATGAGCAGGCCTAATAGAGTCTTGTGGATCGGTACGGAGATGTTTGTACTTATCTTCGAGAGGCTATAGGGTGTTAGGAAATTTCCTTTATTCATATTCCATCGTGCAATTGATGTAGTTCTAAATATCCTTCTCTTATTCTCTCTCAGATGGTGAGAACATGCTCGAATGAGGTTCCAGACCAGGGAAGAGCTACTCCCCCAGTTGCTAGAGGCCGAGGCAGAGACCGAGGGAGGGCTCCAGCCCCTGGTAGAGGGCGAGGACGTCCCAGGACTGTTCCATTTATGCCGCCAGAAGGTCTAGCAGAGACTCCCATTTTTGAGGAGCAGGTTGAGGTGCCTGCGGCAGAGCCAGCTCCGGTGGATTTCACATCTGCACCGGGATTTCAGGATGTCATGGGTTATATGCTGCAGTTCATGGACAATATGACTCAGGCCGCTTTATTTCCGACAGACCCAGCCATATATCAGGCGGGCGGGGGAGCACAGACCCCTACCGCACAGGCTCATGGACAGGCAGCTGCTGTATATCAGACCCAGGGTGCACTACCCGTAGGAGGAGCCCAGCCAGTGGCAGTAGCTACACCTGAGCCCAATCCAGCTATAGCCGACGATCCTCAGAAGCTATTGGACCGATGGACTAGACTACATCCTCCTATCTTTGGGGGTCAGCAACATGAGGATCCACAGGACTTCATTGATCGTTGTAGAGACAGACTGCACAACATGAGGATATTAGAGTCTCATGGGGTAGACTTTGCTACTTTTCAGCTAGAGGGTAGAGCCCGTAGATGGTGGCAGTCTTATGCTCTTGGCAGACCAGCAGATTCTCCTCCCATGACATGGGACAGGTTGACCCGTATCTTCCTGGACAAGTATATTCCACCCTCCCAGAGGGAAGAGTTGCGGTTTCAGTTTGAGCATCTCCAACAGGGTCAGATGTCAGTGACTGATTATGAGGTGAGGTTTTCTAAATTATCTCGCCATGCACTTCTGATACTCCCTACTGAGGCGGAGAGAGTGCAGAGGTTTGTAGCCGGTTTACATATTAGTATTCAGGTCACTATAGCTTGAGAGGTTGAGATGGGTACTTCTTATGAGCGAATTATGGAGATAGCTCGGAGGATTGAGGGTGTGCGTCAGCGGAGACGAGAGCAGATTATGAGAGATAAGCGGTCCAGGTACTCTGGAGAGTTAAGAGGTGCTCCGTCTGGGGGCAGAGGTTAGTTCGTGAGGGGCCAGTCCAGTAGACCCCCATTTCCAGCACCACCACCTCCTCGAGGTGCTCTAGTGCGACCTTATCTTAGTGTTATACCAGAGAGTTCCTACCACCCACCAGCTATTCAGGGCCTTCCTAGTGGGTATTCAGTTCCCCAGGGCCAGACACTTAGTCAGCAGCCCATCGCACCGAAGAGTTGTTATGAGTGCGGGGATCCTAGTAACATGCGGATGTTTTGTCCCAGGCTTCGGGGTAGACCAGTACAATAGGGTCAGCAGCCTATGCTTACCGGACCAGTTGCTCTACCAGTAGTCCGACCACCAAGAGGTAGAGGACAGGTGGGTAGGGGTCGTCCTAGAGGTGGAGGTCAGCCAGGCAGAGGCCAGACAGTTGGCGCTCCAGTTCGCTTCTATGCTTTTCCGGCTAGACCAGATGCAGAGGGCTCAGATGCTGTGATTACAGGTATTATTTTTGTTTGCGGCAAAGATGCCTCAGTATTATTTGATCCAGGATCCATGTATTCATATGTGTCATCTCTATTTGCTCCATTCCTGGGTGTTTCTCGTGAGTCCTTGAGTGCTCTTATTTATGTGTCCACTCTTGCAGGCAATTCTGTTATTGTGAACCGGATCTACCGGTCTTGTATTATTACATTCTGTGGTTATGAAACTAGAGCAGATCTCTTATTACTCGAGATGGTCGATTTTGAAATTATTCTGGGTATGGACTAGTTATCTCCATATCATGTTATTCTAGATTGTCATGCCAAAATGGTTACCTTGGCTATTCCATCTTTGCCTAGGCTGGAGTGGAAGGGTTCATCGGTTAGTTCATTTAATTGAGTTATTTCTTTTATAAAGGCTCAACACATGGTTGAGAAGGGTTGTTTGGCCTATCTAGCCTATGTTCTGGATACTACTGCAGAGACTCCGACTATTAATTCAGTGCCAGTAGTTTAGGAGTTCTTCGATATATTTCCTTCAGATCTTCCAGGTATGCCACCTGATCGTGATATTGATTTTTGTATTGACTTGGCTCTAGATACTCGGCCTATATCTATTCCATTGTATCGCATGGCTCCGAAAGAATTGAAAGAGTTGAAAGAACAGTTTGAAGAGTTACTAGCCAAAGGGTTCGTCAGACCGAGTGTATCGCCTTGGGGTACACCGGTATTATTTTTGAAGAAGAAAGATGGCACAATGCGAATGTGTATTGACTATCGCCAATTGAACAAAGTTACTATTAAGAACAAGTACCCGTTGCCGCGTATTGATGACCTATTTGACCAGTTGCAGGGTGCTAGCGTGTTCTCTAAGATCGACTTGAGGTCAGGGTATCATCAGTTGAAGATTCGAGATTCGGATGTTCCGAAAACTGCTTTCCGTACTAGATATGGTCATTATGAGTTTCTGGTAATGTTTTTCGATTTAACTAATGCCCCGGCAGCGTTTATGGATCTGATGAACAAGGTATTCAGGCCATATATTGATTCGTATGTCATTGTCTTCATTGATGACATTTTGATCTACTCGCGCAGCAAGGAGGAACATGAGCAGCATATGAGAGTAGTGCTTCAGACATTGCAGGAACAAAATCTATATGCTAAGTTCTCTAAATGTGAGTTTTGGCTAGAGTCTGTAGCGTTTTTGGGACATATTGTATCGGGCGAAGGTATTAAAGTTGATCCTAAAATGATTGAGGCAGTTCAGAATTGGCATCGTCCCACTTCGGCGATTGAGATCAGGAGTTTTCTGGGTTTAGCGGGTTATTATCGTCGGTTTGTGGAAGGATTTTCATCTATTGCAGCAACTTTGACCAAATTAACCCAGAAGGGTGTTGGATTTTTGCAATGTTTGGGAGATTTTCAGAGAAAATAACGGGGTAAGTGTTCTTAACTCAATATTGGTTAAATTACCCGAATCCATCACTATTTTTATCATTTAATTGGTGAATTGAGTTGGAAAAGTTTGAAAACCCTCTTGGATAGATTTGAGGATTTGAGGGCCGAATTGTTATCAGAATTTAGTAATTTTGGTATGGGTAGACTCGTGGGTGAGTGGGTGTTCATATTTCCTAACTTTTGCCGGATTCCGAGACGTGGGTCCCATTGACGAATGTTTAATTAATTTCAAAATTTTTATTGAAAAAGTAGTATTTTCTTATAGAATTGATTCCAATAATTTTTAATGATTGTATCGAATTATTTTGGCTAGATTCGAGCCACACAAAGTTGGATAATCATGGAAAAGGCTTTCTAGTGGATTAAATTGGAGCAAGATGAGGTAAGTCTCTTGTCTAATCTTGTGAGGGAGAAATTACCCCATAGAGATTAAATTGAATAATTGTTGCTAATTGCGTGGGGCTACGTACGCACGAGGTGACAAGAGTCCGTGCGTAGCTACTATTAATGCTAAAGTCCGGGTAGTTTAGGACTCAAAGCATGAATTACTTGTGTAAATTGTGTTCTTTGTTTAATTAATATTAATTGATATATATGTGAATATATTGTGAATTATTAGATAAAGATATTAAAGAATGGAAATCTCATATGCTTGATTTTCTATTTAAATTAATTAATTATTAAAAGAAATTGTTCTTCCTCCCGAATTTATCCTATAATAAATATACTCTTCTTCCGGAGGTACATAAGAAAATGTCCTCCTTTCTTGTGGAGAGGGCCGAACACCTCGGCAGGATAGATACATCTATGGATCGTGTCGCACGTCCCTCGGCAGTGTATACGACAATCTGGATCGTGTTGTATGTCCTCGGCAGAAATCGTGCATAATAATAATAATTACACGATAAATTAATAGTTTATTTCAGCTTACGAAGCTAATTGATAAATTGGAAAATCCTTGGAATTTAATGAATTATTATTCTTGCTTGTTAAAGAATTAATTGTTATTCCTGTAAATGATATTTAATTGATAAATTGGAAATTGTTTGAATTGAAGGAATTTAATTAATATATTGAGAATTGTAGCATTTGAAGGAATTTGATTATTTCCGCTGAATAAATAAATTATTTTAAATTCTGTAAATCATGTTGATTTAAATATCCTAGTTGTATTTCAATTATTATTATTGACCCATAGTGAGTGTCAAAGTCGGCCATCTCGTCTCTACCACTTCGAGATTAGGCTTGATACTTACTGGGTACACGTTGTTTACGTACTCATACTACATTTGCTGCACTTTTTGTGCAGGACCTGAGGCAAGTATTAGTGGGGGACCTATCGTCTTACACCCACGTTATCCGGGGGCATAGTGGTGAGCTGCCTTTCTGATCCGTTCTGCAGCTACTAGTGTCTCTCCTTGTATTTTTTTATTCTGTCTATTTTAATTTAAGACAGTATTTGAGATTTTGTATAATCCACTAGATGCTCATACACTTGTGACATCAGGTCTTGGCACACACATTGATAGAATTTGGATTTTATTATTTTCTTGGTTTTAAATTTTGTCAATATATGCTTAATTTATTAAGTTGGCTCGCCTAGCTGTAGTGTTGGGCGCCATCACAGCCTATAGGTAAAATTGGGTCGTGACATAATCCAAGTCTTGGAATCTCATTTCGTCCCCGATATCACCAAGGTCAACTCTCGGTCAAACCTCTCAACCTTCTAAAACTTCAACTTTTTAATTTTCGCCGAAATACTTCAAATTACCCTACGGACCTCTAAATCCAAATCCGGACGCACGCCTAAGTCCAAAAATCACCATACGAAACTATTGAAATCATCAAAACTCCATTCCGAAGTCGTTTGCTCAAAGGTCAAACTCCGGTCAACTTTTTTCATTTAAGCTTCAAAAATAAGAATTGTTCTTTCAATTAAATCCTAAATCATCTTAAAATCAATCCCGACCACACACGCAAGTCATAATATAAATTACGAAACTTTTCGAGACCTTAAGCTACCGAACGGGGCGCTAATTTCCAAAATGACCGGTCGGGTCGTTACAATTTTACTTCTTAATGCAAATACTATAAATGCAAATAAAAGTGAGAAAACAACCTATGAAATAAACCAAAGAATAAATATATTACATTTAAGTAAAATAAATACATTTAAGTAAAATAAAATAAAAACTATTTGCATGAAATAAAGATATTCTAAAATATATTTTTATAGCTTTTCTCATCCTATATGATATTGTTTGTTTTGTTATATATTTATATTTCAATAATATTAGCTTCTTAATTTTTGGTGTTAAGTTAGATTTATGATAATTATTAAGTTATAAAATAATATCAGATCATTAAATCAATAACTATTATACTTATCTAAGTTGAATATAACTAGTAATGAATGTAGATAGATACGAGTACATAACTGCTTAAATCTAATATATCAATATATTTAAATATAATAACTATAACTATATACTTATTTAAGTTGGATTTGAAACTCTCAAGTAATACTTTGTTTAATAAGAATTATGATATTTATTATTTGCCAAAAAATAAATTATGATTTACTGGTTTGTTTTGTTATACAACCCTATATCAGTCATATTAAGTTCTTAACTTCTTTTACAAAAATAAACTTAATAAAAGTGAGAATATGTAACTATTTTTTTAATACAAATAAAACTAAAAAATAAGCATAATAATAGTGAAAATATGCAACTACTCTTAAATACAAATAATACTCACAAGAGAGACAAGATCTCCTTCTTATATAAGAATAATACTAAATTTTTAATTTTTAGATTTGGTGCATAATTTGATTAATGATAATTAATAGTTATTAAGATAATAAAAACTATACCATTATAACACATTTTATTGTCTAGAATAAATATATATAATTTGTTATACAATGTAATTGATATAATATTACTGTTGTTTGATTCAATATAATTAGTTATTCACACATTAATTAGATATAATTAAATATCTTTAATTAAAATTGGAACTTACAACTAATACTACTTTAACAAGAATAACTATATAATTAGTCTTTATTTGTACTTAGATATCCCAATGTAACTAGGTATAAGAAAATTATATATAAACTAATACGAATTATAATTAAAAAATTTTATCATATATTGGAGCAAACATTAGCGATAAATTTTAATTTTCATCGCAAATCTTATTATTTCAATTTACTTTTTTCTTTTTAAATTATTGATGCAACCATAAGTTCATCGTAAATCCATGATTATGTAGCTTACGGAACGTTATTTTTTATTAAGATTATTATTATTTTCTTGTAGCGTTAAATATGTTTATATAATTGGAGCCTTTGGTCATTCATCAAAACAAAATCCACCAACCCTCTCCCCAACAAAGCTCTTCAATATATGAGCACTTATTTAAAAATGACTTCTTGAATATATATATATATATATATATATATATGATTAAGTGATTTAAAATTATTAAGGATCATATGCATACATATCATTATAAGTATACTTATTTAAAAGCAATAGAGTATATGACATACATAAATATCTACAACTATTAATAATAATTTAAAATTTTGCATACAAAATTATATAATTAACAATAAGTGCAAAAATAAATATGAGTTTGATAAGTCTAGAAAGTCAATTGATAAGTTTTGCTACTATAAGCAGGTAAACAAATGATCTATTGTTTGTGAATGAAGATTAATTTTACATTTTAATCTTAGTTGTTTTAAAGTTAAATAATCCTTTAATTTCATATACAATTACTATTTTTCTTTCTTATAAGAAAAATATAACTGTTACATTTGACATTAATTTTTTATTACCTAATAGTGTTAGACAACTCTTGTCATAGTTTTCGTAATCGAGCAAAATATTCATCATTTTTATCATGGCAACCATCTTCATTTTTTTAATCCAGCTATTTCATTTTCTTTGTAATTTGAAGCAAAATTACTCATTTAGCTACAAGAATTTGTTTCTAATACTTTAATAGGCCTATAGGTTATTATTTCTATAGCAAGTTTTAACTTTTGGCAAAAGCTAATGATTAGCTATGAGATTTTATCGAAGAAATAAATTTGTTACGATCCGGAATTCTCATCCCGGTACTGTGATGGCGCCTAACATTCCACTTGCTAGGCAAGTGTAACGACTCGGCCGATCGTTTTGTGTGTATTAGCCTCGATCCCCTATTTACTGTTTCCCCCGTACCTTTTTCTGCTTATGTGACTTGTCGGAAAATTTTATTTTTGGGTTTCGGAGTATTTTGGGACACTTAGTCCCTAAAACGGGAGCTTAACTCTTAGGATTTTGACCATAGTCGGAAATGTGTGAAAACGACTCCAGAATGGAGTTTCGTCGGTTCCGTTAGCTCCGTTGGATAATTTTGGACTTAGGGGCGTGTCTGTAGTGTGTTTTGGAGGTCTGTAGCTCATTTAGGCTTGAAATGGCGAAAGTTGAATTTTTGGAGATTTTGACCGGTAGTGGACTTTTTGATACCGGGGTCGGATTTCGATTTCGGAAGTTGGAGTAGGTCCGTAATGTTGAATATGACTTGTGTGCAAAATTTGGGGTCAATCGGACGTGCTTTGATTGGTTTCGGCATCGGTTGTCGAATTTGGAAGTTTCAAGTTCTTAAGTTTGAATTGGAGGATGATTTGTGATTTTAGCATTATTTGATATGGTTTGAGGGCTCGACTAAGTTAGTATGGTATTTTAGGATTTGTTGGTCTGTTTGGTTGAGGTCCCGGGGACCTCGGGTGTGTTTCGGATGCTTAACGAATTGAATTTGGACTTAGGCTAGTTGCTGAAGATTTTTTGGTTTCTGGTGTTTTCGCACCTGCGGAGGGGAGACCGCAGGTGCGGGATCGCATGTACGAAGGAGGAGCCGCAGATGCGGCTAAGAAGGTGCTGGGCAGGAATCGCAGTTGCGAATATTTTCCCGCACCTGCGAGAGTCGCAGATGCGGGCAGCTGGGCGCAGGTGCGAGGGGAAGCCGCAGGTGCGATGCATTTCCGCACCTGCGATAGTCGCAGATGCGGTTGCATAGCCACAGGAGTGGAACCTGGGATTCTAAGTGGAATCCGCACTTGCGATGGCATTTCCGCAAGTGCGGCGTCGCAGATGCGACAGAGAGTCCTTGGGTGCGAGATTTCTAGACAGAACACTTAAATGCAAAAGTTCGCGATTTTTGCTCATTTTCAACATTTTGAACTCGGGTTTGGTGATATCTTGGGAGCATTTTGAGGGGTTTCTTGAGGTAATTCCCTTGTACTTATTTTGAATCAATAATCTTGCTTCCCTATTTATTTTTTCACCTAGTTAGTGTGTATTTAAGGTGGAAATTGTGGAGGCTAGGGATTTGAAGAGTTTGATTTGGGGTTTTGAGTGGTCATTTGAGGTCGGATTTTGATAAATTTGGTACGGTTGGACTCGTGAGTGAATAGGCTTTCGGATTTTGTAATTTGTGCATTCCGAGACGTGGGCCCGGATCGACTTTTTAGGGCGAATTTTGGAATTTTTATTAAAGTATTGATTTCATTAATTAGATAAGATTATTATAGTTGTATTTATGATATGTAATTATTTTTGGCTAGATTTGGGCCATTCGGAGTCGGATATTCGTGGAAAAGGCATTGTTACCGATTGATTGAGCTTGGTTCGAGGTAAGTGGTTTGCCTAACCTTGTATGGGGAAAATTTCCATAGGATTTGTACTGTTGTTTTATATATGAGCATCGTGTACGTGAGGTGACGAGTACGTACACGGGCTAATTATGTAAAAATTCGATTTTTCTACTAAGTAATAACCTGATTTCTTTCTTATTTGAGTTTCTTCAGCATGTGTAGTATCCTACTAGATTAGAATAGCATTCCTACTTGCCCTAGTTGTTTACTTGAACTACGTGCAGCATGTTTAGTAAATTTACTTGTCTTTCCTTAGCTGGCACTTAGGTTGAACTGTAGAATTTTGTGTCGTAACTATTGAATTCTATTGTTTAGCTGCATATTTACTTTGGGACTACGGAACGGTATTCCGGGAGATCCCCCTGTACTTTATATTTACTTTGGGACTACGGAACGGTATTCTGGGAGATCCCCATGTACTGCATATTTACTTTGGGACTACAGAACGGTATTCCGTGAGATCCCCCTGTCTTGCATATTTACTTTAGGACTACGAAATGGTATTCCGGGAGATCCCCCTGCACATTTACATTTGGAACTATGAGACGGTATCTCGGGAGATCCCCTGTTATTATCTCTGTGTACTGAGTTGTTGTCTTCTATGATTTCATTCCTATTAAATTTTGGTTTTTATTTTACTGCGGTATTTCATTCTACCTTGTTTTTATTATATATATATATATACCAGTAGGGCCCTGACCTAACCTCGTCACTACCCAACTAAGGTTAGGCTTGGCACTTACTAGGTACCGATTGTGGTGTACTCATGCTATTCTATGCACATGTTTTTCGTGTGCAGATCCTAGTGCTTCTGATGTATAGATATAATAGACTTTCCTTCTGTAGTTTGTGATTCACGATGTTCCGGGTTTTGGAATTATTGTGTATTTTTGAACAACTAGTTGTTAAATTTATGTTTTCATTTCATTATTCCGCAATGTTAGGCTTACCTAGTCGTAGAGACTAGGTGCCGTCACAACGTCATACGGAGGGGAAATTTGGGTCATGACAAGTTGGTATCAGAGCTCTAGGTTCATAGGTGTCATGAGTCACAAAACGGTTTATTAGAATCTTGCGGATTTGTATGGAGACGTCTGTACGTATCTTTGGGAGGCAATGGAACTGTTAGGAAAATTTCACTACTTTGATTCCTTGTCGTGCGAAAATAGTTGACTTCAAAAATTCTAAACTTTTGTATTCTATTCTCTCACAAATGGTGAGAACACGTACAAGCGGATCTGATGACCAGGCACTCGCGCCCCCTGCTAGATCCGTGGGAGGTAAGGACCGGGGTAGAGGCCGAAGATGTCCACGTGGTGCAGCCAGGGCACCCGCACGAGCTTCTACAGAGGAGCCCCCAGTAGCTCCAGCTGGAGGGCAGACACCTGAGGTACCTATTTCTGCACCATCCCTCCAAGAGACGTTACCCCAGTTTCTGAGCATGTTCAGCACATTAGCTCAGGCTGGATTGATCCCACTTGCTCCTGCCACATCTCAGGCCGGGAGAGGAGAACAAACTCCCGTCGCCGATACTCCAGAGCAGCGGGTTCAGGTCGACCAGGTTCCAGAGATTGTACCAATGCAGCTGGTAGCTCCAGCTCAGCCCAAGGTTAGGGCAGCAGCTTCTGAGGTGGAGCAGCTTAGACTTGAGAGGTACAAGAAGTACAACCCACCTATCTTCAGCAGATTGGTTACAGATGATGCTCAGGATTTTTTGGAGGAGTGTCATCGTATTCTCCGTACTATGGGCATAGCGGAGATGAGCGGAGTTTCTTTTACTACACTCCAGCTTAGAGGAGCAGCCTATCAGTGGTGGCGTGCTTATGAACTGAGTAGTCCGGATGAGGCAGTTTCACTTACATGGACTCAGTTCTCGGACATGTTTTTGAGAGAGTATGTCCCTCAGAGCCTCAGGGACTCATGGCGCGCAGAGTTTGAGCAGCTGCGCGAAGGTGCTATGACTGTGTCAGAGTATGCAGTTTGCTTCAGTGATTTGGCCCGACATGCACCGGCCTTGGTTGCCATTATTTGAGAGAGGGTTCGACGGTTTATTGAGGGACTCCACCCCAGCATCCGGATTAGTATGGCCAGGGAGTTGGAGATGGATATTTCTTATCAGCAGGTTGTGAGTATCGCCAGGAGATTGGAGGGCTTGCTTGCCCGGGATAGAGAGGAGAGGGAGGCCAAGAGGTCTCGAGAGACTAGTTCTTATTCTGATACTCGTGCCCAGCAGCTCTCCATGGTAGGGGTTATGTGAGTCGCCCCGTTCATTCAGCTCTTCCAGCCACCAGCGGTGTTCCAATTCCTTCTATGCACCGCTAGTATCTAGTATGCCTCCTACACGGGATGTTCCTAGCGGCCAGTCCAGCAAACCTGGACCGAGCCAGTCACAACAGACACGCCCCCCTAGAGCTTGTTTTGAGTGTGGCGACACTCTCCATATGGTGAGGGATTGCCCCAGATTTAGGAGGGGTGCACCTCCACAGACTTCTCAGCCATAATGTTCTCTACCGGGTCCTCAGGCTATGATTATAGCACCAGCTGCTACCCCACCTGCTCAGCCAGCTCGAGGTGGAGGTCGGGGAGGTAGAGGTCGCCCTAGAGGGGGAGGCCAGGCCAAATATTATGCCCTTCCTGCTCGAACAGAGGCAGTCGCTTCTGATTCTATCATTACAGGTATTGTTTCAGTCTGTCATAGAGATGTGTTGTATTATTTGACCCCAGGCTCTACATATTCTTATGTGTCCTCTTATTTTGCCCCGTATTTGGGCATATCTCGGGATTCTTTGAGTTTCCCTATTTATGTGTCTACTCCTGTGGGAGATTCTCTTGTTGTGGACCGCGTGTATCGGTCGTGTTTGATTGCTCTTAGTGGTTTTGAGACCAGAGCCGACTTATTATTGCTCAGCATAGTGGACTTTGATATTATTTTGGGCATGGACTGGTTGTCGCCCTATTATGCTATTCTTGATTGTCACGCCAAAATTGTGATGCTGGCTATGCCAGGATTACCGCGATTAGAGTGGAGATGTACCTTAGAGTATACTCCCAGCAGAGTTATTTCATTTCTTAAAGCTCAAGGAATGGTTGAGAAGGGGTGTGACGCGTATCTAGCTTATGTGAGATATGTCAGTATTGATACCCCTACAGTTGAGTCAGTCCCAGTAATGAGGGAGTTTCCAGATATATTTCCATCTGATCTTCCGGGCATGCCGCTCGACAGAGATATTGATTTTGGCATTGATTTGTTGCCGGGCACTCAGTCTATCTCTATTCCGCCATATCATATGGCTCCTCCTGAGTTGAAGGAGCAGTTACAGGAGTTGCTTGATAAGGGCTTCATTCGGCCTAGTGTGTCACCTTGGGGTACTCCTGTCTTATTTATGAAAAAGAAGGATGGTTCTATGCGGATGTGTATTGATTACCACCAGTTGAACAAAGTTATAGTGAAGAACATGTATCCATTGCCTCGTATTGATGACTTATTTGATCAGTTACAGGGTGCCAGGATGTTTTCCAAGATTGATTTACGTTTCGGCTATCATCAGTTGAAGATTCGGGAGCCAGACATCCTGAATACTTCTTTCAGGACTCGGTATGGTCACTACGAGTTCCTTATGATGTCTTTTGGGCTGACCAATGTCCCGGCAGCTTTTATGCACTCGATGCACAGCGTGTTCCGGCCTTATCTCGACTCATTCGCCATTGTGTTTATTGATGACATTTTGGTATACTCCCAGAGTCGGGAGGATCATGAGTAGCACCTGAGGACTATGCTTCAGACCTTGAGAGAAAAGAAGTTATATGCAAAATTTTCAAAGTGTGAGTTTTGGCTAGACTCAATGGCATTCTTGGGTCATATAGTATCGAGTGAGGGGATCCAGGTGGATCCGAAGAAGATTGAAGCAGTGCAGAGTTAGCCCATACCGTCCTCAACTACAGAGATCCAGAGTTTCCTTGGTTTGGCGGGGTATTACCGTCGATTTGTTGAGGGATTTTCATCTATTGCAGCGCCTATGACCAGGCTGACCCAGAAGGGTGCTCCGTTCAGGTGGACAGAGGAGTGTGAGGAGAGCTTTCAGAAACTGAAGACAGCTTTGACTACAGCCCAGTATTGGTATTGCCTTCAGGTTCGGGGCCTTATACAGTTTATTGTGATGCGTCGAGAGTTAGCCTCGGCGTGGTGTTGATGCAGTACCGTAGGGTGATTGCCTACGCATCCAGACAGCTGAAGGTTCATGAAAAGAACTATCATATCCACGACCTTGAGCTAGCAGCTATTGTTCATGCCTTGAAGATTTGGAGGCATTATTTGTACGGTGTCCCTTGTGAGATCTATACGGATCACCGGAGTTTGTAGCATCTGTTCAAGAAGAAGGAACTTAATTTGCGTCAGAGGAGGTGGTTAGAGCTGCTTAAGGATTATGACATCACCATTTTATACCATCCTGGGATGGCCAATGTGGTAGCCGATGCTTTGAGTCATCGAGCAGAGAGTTTGGGGAGTTTAGCATATCTACCAGCAGTAGAGAGGCCTGTGGCATTAGATGTTCAGGCCTTAGCCAGCCAGTTTGTGAGATTGGATATTTCTGAGCCGAGTCGAGTATTGGCTTGTGTGGTTTCTCGGTCTTCTCTTTATGATCGTATCAGGGAGCGTTAGTATGATGACCCCCATCTTCTTGTCCTTAAGGACACGGTCCAGCACAGTGATGCTAAGGAGGTCACTATTGGGGATGATGGTGCATTGAGGATGCAGGGCAGGCTATGTGTGCCTAATGTGGACGGTTTGCGTGAGTTGCTTCTCCAGAAGGCTACAGTTTGCGGTACTCTATTTATCCGGGTGCCGCAAAGATGTATCAGGACTTGAGACAGCATTACTATGGAGGAGAATGAAGAAGGACATAGTAGAATATATAGCTCGGTGTTTGAATTGCCAGCAGGTAAAGTATGAGCATCAGCGACCGTGTGGATTGCTTCAGAAGTTAGAGATTCCGGAGTGGAAATGGGAGCGGATCACTATGGATATCATTATTGGACTCCCACGGACTCAGCAAAAGTTTGATGCAGTTTGGTGATTGTAGATAGGCTGACCAAGTCAACTCATTTCATTCCTGTGATGACTACCTATTCTTCCGAGCAGCTAGCTCGAATCTACATCCGTGAGATCGTTAGGCTTCATGGCGTACCGGTATCTATTATCTCTGACCGGGGTACGCAGTTTACATCACGGTTTTGGAGAGATGTATAGCATGAGTTGGCTACTCGGGTTGAGTTGAGCACAACATTTCACCCTCAGACGGATGGACAGTCCGAGCGCACTATTCAGAGACTGGAGGATATGCTCTGTGCTTGTGTGATAGATTTTGGGGGTGCTTGGGACCAATTTTTTCTACTTGCGGAGTTTGCCTAAAACAATAGTTATCAGTCCAGCATTCAGATGGCACCGTATGAGGCTCTCTATAGTAGGCGGTGTCGGTCCCTAATGGGATGGTTTGAGCCGAGCGAGGCTAGATTATTGGGTATGGACTTGGTTCAAGATGCCTTGGAGAAGGCTAAGGTGATTCAGGATAGACTTCGCATAGCCCAGTCCAGACAAAAGAGTTATGCGGATCGGAAGGTTCGCGATATTGCATTCATGATTGGAGAGCGGATCTTGCTTCGGATTTCGCCTATGAAGGGCGTTATGAGGTTCGAAAAGAGGGGCAAGTTGAGCCCAAGATTTATTGGTCCCTTTGAGGTGT
This sequence comes from Nicotiana tomentosiformis, assembly GCF_000390325.3. NCBI lineage: Eukaryota > Viridiplantae > Streptophyta > Magnoliopsida > Solanales > Solanaceae > Nicotiana > Nicotiana tomentosiformis. The sequence continues at coordinate 28,306,532 of NC_090822.1, forward strand.
TACGGCGAGTTGGGGAAGTTGCTTACGAGCTTGTCTTACCTCCCATCCTAGCAGGAGTTCATCCGGTATTCCATGTTTCTATGCTCCGGAAGTATCACGGTGATCCGGCTCATGTATTGGATTTCAGCTCACTCCAATTGGACAAGGATCTATCTTATGTTGAGGAGCCAGTGGCTATTTTAGACATGCAGGTAAAAAAGGTAAGGTCAAAGAACGTTGCTTCTGTGAAGGTTCAATGGAGGGGACAAACGGTTGAGGATGCGACTTGGGAGACCGAGAAGGATATGCGCAGCCGTTATCCTCATCTTTTCACCACTTCAGGTATGTCTCTATGCTCGTTCGAGGACGAACGATTGTTTTAAGAAAGGGAGGATGTAACAACCCGGCCAGTCGTTTTGATTGTATTAGCCCCGATCCCCTATTTATTGTTTCCCCCGTACCTTTTTCTGCTTATGTGACTTGCCGGGAGGTTTTGTTTTTGGGTTTCGGAGTGTTTTGGGACACTTAGTCCCTAAAACGGGAGCTTAAGTCTTAGGATTTTGACAGTAGTTAGAATGGTGTGAATACGACTCCAGAATGGAGTTTCGTCAGTTTCGTTAGCTCCGTTGGGTGATTTTGGACTTAGGGGCGTGTCCGGATTGTGTTTTGGAGGTCTGTAGCTCATTTAGGCTTGAAATGGCGAAAGTCGGATTTTTTGGAGATTTTGACCGGTAGTGGAATTTTTGATACCGGGGTAGGATTCCGATTCCGGAAGTTGGAGTAGGTCCGTAATATTGAATATGACTTATGTGCAAAATTTGGGGTCAATCGGGCGTGGTTTAGTTGGTTTCGGCATAGGTTGTCGAATTTGGAAGTTTCAAGTTCTTAAGTTTGAATCGGAGGATGATTTGTGATTTTAGCATTATTTGATATGGTTTGAGGGCTCGACTAAGTTCGTATGGTGTTTTAGGATTTGTTGGTATGTTTGGTTGAGGTCTCGGGGCCTCAGGTGTGTTTTGGATGCTTAACGGATTGAATTTGGACTTAGGCTAGTTGCTAAAGATTTTCTGGTTTCTGGTGTTTTCGCACCTGCGAAGGGGAGACCGCAGGTGAGGGATCGCATGTGCGAAGGAGGAGCCACAGATGCGGCCAAGAAGAAGCTGGGCAGGAACCGTAGGTGCAAATATTTTCCCGCACCTGTGAGAGTCGCAGATGCGGGCAGCTGGGCGCAGGTGCGAGGGGAAGTCGCAGGTGCGGTCGCATAGCTGCAGGAGCGAAACTTGGGATTCTAAGTGGAATCCGCACCGGCGATGGCATTTCCGCAGGTGCGGCATTGCAGATGCGACAGAGAGTTCGCATGTGCGAGATTTCTCGACAGAACACTTAAATGCAAAGGTTCGCGATTTTTGCTCATTTTCAACATTTTGAACTCTGGTTTGGCGATATCTTGGGAGCATTTTGAGGGGTTTCTTGAGGTAAGTCCCTTGTGCTTATTTTTGATCAATAATCTTGCTTCCCCATTTATCTTTTCACCTAGTTAGTGTGTATTTAAGGTGGAAATTGGGAGTTGGAGGCTAGGGATTTGAAGAGTTTGATTTGGGGTTTTGAGTGGGCATTTGAGGTCGGATTTTGATAAATTTGGTATGGTTGGACTCGTGAGTGACTGGGCTTTCGGATTTTGTGATTTTTTCCCGATTCTGAGACATGGGCCTGGGTCGACCTTTTAGGGCAAATTTCGGAATTTTTGTTAAAGTATCGATTTTATTAATTAGATGAGCCTATTATAGTTGTATTTATGATATGTAATTGTGTTTGGCTAGATTTGGGCAATTCGGAGTCGGATATTCGTGGAAAAGGCATTGTTACCGATTGATTGAGCTTGGTTTGAGGTAAGTGGCTTATCTAACCTTGTGTGAGGGAAATCCTTTTAGGATTTGTACTGTTTTTTATATATGAGCGTCGTGTACGTGAGGAGACAAGTACGTACACGGGATAATTGTGTAAAAACACGATTTTTCTACTAAGTAATAACCTGATTTCTTTCTTATTTAAGTTTCATCAGCGTGTGTAGTATCCTGCTAGATTAGAATAGCATGCCTACGTGCCCTAACTATTTACTTGAACTGCGTGCAGCATGTTTAGTGAATTTACTTGTCTTTCCTTAACTGGTACTTAGGTTGAACTGTAGAATTTCGTGCCGTAACTATTGAATTCTATTGTTTAGCTGCATATTTACTTTGGGACAACGGAACGGTATTCCGAAAGATCCCCCTGTACTGCATATTTACTTTGGGACTACGGAACGGTATTCCGGGAGTCCGTACTGCATATTTACTTTGGGACTACGGAGCAGTATTCCGGGAGATCCCCCTGTCTTGCATATTTACTTTGGGACTACGGAACGGTATTCCGGAAGATCCCCCTGCACATTTATATTTGGGACTACGAAACGGTATCTCGGAAGACCGCATGTTGTTATCTCTGTGCACTTAGCTGTTGTCTTCTATGATTTCATTCTTGTTATATTTCAGTCTTTATTTTACTGCGGTATTTCATTCTTCCTTGTTTTTATTATATATATACCAATAGGGCCCTAACCTGACCTCGTCACTACCCGACCGAGGTTAGGCTTGGCACTTACTGGGTACAGATTGTGGTGTACTCATGCTACTCTCTGCACATATTTTTCGTGTGCAGATCCAGGTGCTCCTTATTAGCCACACTATCAGCGAGCCGGGACAGCTTTGGAGACTTCAAGGTATATCTGCCACGTCCGCAGACCTCGGAGTCCCCTTCTACTCTTTCCCATGTCCATTATCTTCTGTATTTTTCTTTTGTTAGACTCTGATGTATAGAGATACTAGACTTTTTTTCTGTAGTTTGTGATTCACGATGTTCCTGGTTTTGGGATTACTGTGTATTTTTTAACAACTAGTTGTTAAATTTATGTTTTCATTTCATTATTACGCAATGTTAGGCTTACCTAGTCGTAGAGACTAGGTGTCGTCACGACGTCATACGGAGGAAAAATTTGGGTCGTGACAGCAAGTCAACGTTAGATGTAGTTATTAATCATTTTTAACAAACTTCAAATACGATGACAATAAAGAAATTGAATAGTCTGAAACAAGGTAAATAAACTAATAAGTGACAAAATCCAAATACAAATCCCGGAACTAGTGTCACGAATACATGAGCATCTAAGATACTACAGATAATGGTCTAAAATAAACATAAATGTCTGAATCAAATAAACAGCTAAAAGTAATAAAAGGGGACTTTAGAGTTGCAGACGCCGTGTAGCTGTACCTCAAGTCTCCTCTGAATAGCTGGATCCGAGCACGTGTACGGAATGCCGGTGGGACCAACTCCGGTATCTACACAAGAAGTGCAGAGTATAGTATGAGTACAACCAACCCCATGTACTCTATTAAGTGTCTAGCCCAACCTCGACGAAGAAGTGACGAGGCTAAGGCGGGTCACTTACATTAACCTGTACGCAGTATAAATAGTAATAACAGAAAAGACAGGAATAAAAGTAAAGCAGGTAATTCATATCAACGAACTCAACACCAACTAACAGGGAGTCCCGAATGACAAGTCATATAACTCATCTCAACAACCGAGGTCAATCCAACAATCACAACAAATATAACTTTTATCAACATGTTGTGGCGTGCAACCTAGTCCCACAATATAAACTTTAAACAATCTGTTGTGGCGTGTAACCCGATCCCACAATATAATCATCTGCCAACATCATAGTCCGTCCTTATTCTGCCTTTTAAATTCATTTCCTTTCAATATCCGTTGCAGCGTGCAACCCGCTCCCAAACAAGTTCAGTTAACAATAATAACTCAAGAATCAAGATTTACGAGGAACCATACGTTAAGAGAACAAATGTACGAGAAATGGAGAATAACATGATAACCGAAGAGACTCGGACTACTCGGATGTCTCAGCTTTACCAACTCAATAGTATCTACCATTTAACAAAGAATTCAAGTGAAACTACATCAATGAAGGCAACAATTAATACAAAACTATAAAGCAAACAAGACATAAGACAATTTAGATATGTAAGGTAAGCAAATAGAAACAAGTAGTAAATAAACATAGAGTTATGAAGGGGATGAAAAATTTAATACAAGAAATACTAAATGGTAAGCAGCAATTATGGCATGGAAATCAAATAAGCATGTAGCAATTAAGGCATGAAACAAGATATACTATGAAGCCATGAAAGTAGGGAAGCAAGTAATGTAACGGCTCATATACACTCGTCACCTCGCATATATGTCATTTCACATATAATTCACATAACATGTACTCCAAGGGTCCTTATTTCCCTCAAATGAAGGTTAGACCCAATACTTACCTCGCTCCGCAAGCAAATCAAAGCTCAACAGGGGCCTTTCCTCTAAAATTGTGATAAGCTGATAGGTCATCTTTAAATTTATAATTATTTATGTGTTCTAAAACCTCAAATAGCACCTTTCAGTATTCCTCGACTTGCGTGCAAAGTCCATAAATTTTCTGAAAAGTTTTTATATGAAAAATTGATTAAAATGTGAAATAGAGCTTTTAAACTCATTTGAGAGGACTTCGGTCAACGTTTAGAGAAAACGGACCCTGATAAGTATTTTTATAGTTCCAGTAGGTCTGTATCATGATTTGGGACTTGGGCATATGCCCGAAATTGAATTTGGAGGTCCCTGGCTCGAATTATCACCATCTAACGAAAACTAGAAATCTAAAGGCTAAAGAATTCCAAAGTTTAACCGTGAATTTGACTTTATAGATATCGGACTCGGATTAAAATTCTGAAAATTGAAATATCTCATTTACGTCATTTATGACTAGTGCGCCAAATTTGAAGTCATTCCGGATTCATTTGATACATTTCGGCACGAGTTTTGTAAATTAAAAAGTTTGAAACTCATAAGTCCGAATCGAGGCGTGAATAGTAGTTTCGACGTTGTTTGGTGTGATTTGAGACCTCAAGTAAGTCCGTATTATATTACGGGACTTGTTGGTATATTTGAATGGGGTCCCGAGTGACTCGGGTGAGTTCCGAGGTGAGTTTTGAGCGAGTCTGGGCATTTCGGCACTCTGACGATGTTCTGGAACAGCTGAAGTGCGGAGAGCACATTTTAGAGTGCAGAAGTGTGACCGCAAACTCCCAAAGTGCGGTGGCAGTAGTAATTATACGGACCTCACTTGAAAATGTGCGGACCGTAGTTGAAATTGTGCGGTCCGCAGAATTCTTCTTGCGGCCGCAGAAAGGGGGTTCTGCAGGTTCGATGGCCTGACTTTGGAAGCTTATATCATTTAATCTATATGGAATTTGGAGTTGATTCAAAAACAAAAGTTGTAGCCCTTTGAATCAATTTTCTAAAAGGGTATACCATTAATCATTTGGACATTTTTACAGAAAGGTATGGTCAAATTACTAAAGCCTGGTAGTGCAGTCACCATAGAAGTGCGACCGCACAATTTGGAATTTTGGCCGCAGAACCTGGAATGTGCAACCGCACAAGAAAATGTGCGGTCAGCACAATGGAAGACCAGATTTGTACACTTTGTAAACGAGGGTTATCTCATTTTTCATGTTTGGACCTAGAAAGCTCGGTTTGTGACGATGTTTCATGGGTTTTTCAAGAAATTCATCGGGGTAAGTGATTCTAACTCAGATTTGGTTAATATACATGAATATATCATTCATTGTGTTCATCATTCAATTAGTATTTTGAGATGAAAATATGGAGAAAATTATAAAAACTTCATAAACTATAATTTTAGGATTCGAAGGGCAATCTGATGTCGGAATTCGATAATTTTTGCATGGTTGAACTCGTATCGGAATGGGTATTCGAATTTCATGATTTTTTTTGTCGGGTCCCGAAAAGTGGGTCCCATGTTGACTTTTTGTTGACTTTTTCGAAAAGTACTTAAATTAAGTGTCTTTCGAATTGTGAATAATTTCTAAAGCTCAAATTGAATTGTTGGTAAATTATTTGCTAGGTTTGATTGGTTTGGAGAATAATTCGAAAGGAAAAGTTGTGGTCGAGTGATCATTTGAAATTGTAGAACAAGGTAAGTGTCGTGGTTAACCTTGACTTGAGGGAATAGAACCCTTGAATTATTTATTACGTGAATTTCATGTGTAACGATGTATAGGCAAGGTGACGAGTGCCTATACGTCGTCAAATTAATTATTTGCATAATTATTTGAAAATCATAAATTATTTTTAAGACATGAATTAATTATTATATTAATTATTTCTCTCATATTCCTTGTTCAATATTATGCCTTGAATCCATGCTATAATTGCTACATGTTTATTGGACTTATGTGACTTAATTGCTACTTGACAATTAGTATATTAGAAATTAAAATGCCTATTTTCTGTCTGATTTCCATAATTAATTGCTACTTGTCATTACTTGTACCTAAATGATTTATAAATATTGTGTGCTTTGTTGCCTAATAATTTCTTACTGAATGTGGTATTTATTGGAGCATTTTTATTATATTTAAGAGTTGTTAAATTATATTGATGGAGCGGGTTGCACGCCGCAACAGAAATGAAAAGGAATATATTGGGGGATCGGGTTGCACACCGCAACGGATTATATTTAAGTTTATATTATTGGAGCGGGTTTCACGCCGCAACGGAAATGAGAAAAGAAATAATTGATTGTGACTGCTGAAATGATTTCAATTATTGACATGATTTACCTGTCTTACCTCTATTCTTGTTATTATTATTATTATTATTATTATTATTGCGTACAGGTTAATATAAGCAACCTGCCTTAGTCTCGTCACTACCTCGTCGGTTATACTCATACTACACTCTGCACTTCTTGTGGAGATTCTGGAGTTGGTCCCAGCGGTGTACTGTAGATTTGCTCGGATTCAGCTACCAGTGGAGATTTGAGGTATAGTTGCACGACGTTCGCAGCTCCGAAGTCCCCTTCTACTTTATTTTAGTTGCGTGCTTTCTTTCAGCCAGCTTTATATTATTCATACACCTTATTTGTATTATTCTAGAAGTCCGTGCACTTGTGACTCCAGTTCTGGGATGGTATTTAGACATCGCTATTATTATGGATTATTCACTTTATTTCAGACTTTATTTCCGCATTTGTTCTTTGTTATTAATAAATTTAAAATTGTTAAAAATGGTTTAAATTATTCTAACATTGTCTTGCCTAACAAGTGAAATGTTAGGCGCCATCACGGTACCGAAAGTGGAAATTTCGGGTCATGACAAAAATCCGCCTCCAAACCAGTCGAATCTAACCAAAATCGACTCAATAATATCAAATAATTCTAGGGAAACCAATTACAATACATAAAGTTAAGATCTTTACACTTTTCCCAAAAAGCCAACTAAAGTCAACCCGGGCCCACTTTGTCAAAACCCAAGATTCGAATCAAAACCCAATTACCCATTCACCCCTGAGCCCGGTTATGTGATTAGTTTCGAAATTCGGCCTTAATTTGAGAACTAAATCTCAATTTTACAAAAACTCCTAATTCTTCCCAAATCCTTTATTTTCTGCCATGAAAGAATATAGATTAAGGTTAGAATTTAATGGGTGTTGATGGAAATGGAAGAAAACAAGTTAAAGTATACTAACCTATGAAAGGATGAAGAATTTTCTCTTCAAAATGGCCTCTAGGTCGAGCTCTAGTGAAAAGATGGTGAAAATGGGTGAAATCCCGTGTTTAAGGTCTCGGCGTCAGGCTTTCTTCACGTTCGCGAAGGGCCTGCCACGTTCGCAATGCACATCGGCCTAAATGGCCTTCGCGTTCGCGATGGCTCTTTCTCCCTGGCCATCGCGTTCGCGACCCAATGGTCGCATTCGCGTAGAACACTAGCCCAGTACCCCCTCCCAGGTACATAACCGTACGCATTTGCGAGAAGCTGGTAGCGTTCGCAAAGGGTAAATCCCCCAATGCTCCGTGTTCGCGACCCATCTATCGCATTCGCGGTGAAGAAAACCACCGCATCCCCAGTTTCACCTTCGTGGTCGCGAAGTACAAAGTATCAGGTGACAACAGACTTCCAAAAACCAGCAATTCTAAGTTCAAAATGGTCTGTAGCTTCCAAAAACCAGGAATTCTAGGTTACTTAGGTCTCACGAGTCACGAGCAAGCTTAGTAGAGTCTGAAGGATCGGTACGGAGACGTCTGTACTTATTTTCTAGAGGTTATGATGTTTTTAGGAACAATATCACTTCTTTCTTATTCTGTCGTGCGATTTTATTCTATCACCGATGATTGAACCATTCTATTCTTACTCTATCGTAGATGGCGAGAACACGTAATACATCTACCGACGGACAGGGACCAGAGCCCCCAGTGGAAAATATGACCAGGGGTAAAGGCCGAGGCCGAGGTCGCGCCACAAGCAGAGGTAGAGCTCAGTCTAAAGCTCGAGCAGCAGCACTTGTTGTAGAACTTCAAGTGGATTTGGGAGCGGAGGTTCTAGCTCAGACTATGCATGTTGGACCAGTTCAGGTCCCAGAAGGATTCATAGCTACTCTAGTGCTTTAGGACTCTCTAGTCTGTTTGGTGAGATTTATGGAGGGTGTGGCAAATAATGGTACATTTTCAGTGGCACCAGCCGTCTCATAGGCTGGGGGAGGAGCACAAACTCCCACTACTCCCGCTCCGGAGTAGATAGCTCCCCAGAATCAAGCTCCAGCAGTCCCGCTAGTTGAGGTAGTTCAGCCAGTTGTTGCGGCACAGGCCAGTGATAGGCCTGGCATGTCTTATGAGGCCTTAGTAAGATTGGACAAGTTTACTAAGCTCTTTCCAGTTCACTTCAGTGGTACACCTTTCGAGGATCCACATGATTATCTTGACCGCTGCCATGAGGTGCTGCAAAAAATGGGAATAGTTAAAAGCAACAGAGTCAATTTTGCTGTATTTGAGATGACTGGTTTTTCCAAGAAGTGGTAGAGAGATTATGTATTTACTAGACTAACGGATTCGCCTGCACTTACCCGGTATCAGTTCTCACAGCTATTTCTGGAGAAGTTTGTTCCTATTACACTTAGAGAGGAATACCGCAGGAAATTTGAGCGTCTCCAGCAGGGTAGTATGACTGTTACCCAATATGAGACTCGATTTATGGACTTAGCATGTCATACCATTGTCTTGCTTCTTACTGAAAAAGAGAGAGTGAGGAGATTCATTGATGGACTCACTTATACAATCAGGCTTTAGATGGCCAAGGAGACAGGGAGTGATATTTCCTTCCAGACAGTTGTGAATATAACTAGGTGGATCGAGTTAGTTCGTGCTCAGGAGAGAGGGACAGTGTCAGATAAGAGGCCCCGTCATTCCGGTAATTTCAGAGGCGCCTCATCTGGAGGCAGGGGTACTTATGGTAGAGGCCATTCTCTCAGGCCATTTTATTCAGCGCTTCAGGCATCTCACGGTGCTTCAGGGAGTCACGGTCCTATTATGCCTTACTCTGGGCAGCCGACATTTAGTGCACATCCAGCTCCTATCAGTGCACCACCGCTCTAGAGTAACTATAGCGGTTATCCGGCCCGTTCGGGTCAGCTTCAGCTTCAGTAGCCACAACAACATGATGGGTCTTATGAGTGTGGGAACATTGGTCACATCAGGAAGTATTGCCCTAGGTTGTTGAGCAACAGATCTCAGCAGGATTCTCGTGCTATCATACCGGCACCGGTTGCTCCACCGCTCGCCCGGCCAGCTAGGGGCAGGGGTCAGATAGTTAGAGGTGGAGGCCAACCAGTTAGGGATCATCCCAGAGATACAACTCCAAGTGGTGGGGCCCAGCCCTAATTTTATGCTTTTCTAGCTAAGCCTGAGGCCGAGTCATTCGATGTCGTGATCACATGTATTGTTCCAGTTTGCCATAGAAATGCTTCAGTTCTATTTGATACAAGATATACTTATTCCCATATGTCCTCCTACTTTGCTTCATATTTGGTTGTGCCTCATGATTCTCTGAGTGCTTTTGTGTGTGTATCTACACCGGTAGGAGATTTTGTTGTGGTAGATCATGTCTATCGTTCATGTGTGGTTACTATTGGGAGTCTTGAGACTAGTGTATATCTTCTACTTCTTAACATGGTAGATTTTGATGTCATCTTAGGTATGGATTGGCTGTCACCTTATCATGCTATATTGGATTGTCACGCCAAAACGGTGACCTTAGCCATGCCAGGGTTACCTCGAATAAAGTGGAAAGGTACTCTTGGACATTCCACCAGTAGGGTTATCTCTTATGTGAAGGCTTGACGTATGGTCGAGAAGGGTTGTCTAGCTTATTTGGCTCATATCCGCAATTCTAGTGCGGGTGTTCCTTCTATGGATCCAGTTCCAGTCGTCAGTGAGTTTCCAGATGTATTTCCTGCAGACTTGCCGGGGATTTCACCCGACAGAGATATTGACTTCTGTATTGATTTGGCTTCGGGCACCCAGCCAATTTCTATTCCACCATACCATATGGCCCCGCCAGAATTGAAGGAATTAAAAGAACAATTGCAAGAATTGTTGGATAAGGGCTTCATTAGACCTAGTGTCTCGCCCTGGGGTGCGCCCGTGTTATTCGTGAAGAAGAAAGATGGGTCGATGAGAATGTGTATAGATTATTGGCAGTTAAACAAGGTCACTATCAAGAACAAGTATCCGTTGCCGAGAATTGATGATTTATTCGATCAACTTCAGGGTGCCAAGGTGTTTTCAAAGATCAAATTGAGGTCTGGTTACCATCAGTTGAAGATTAGGGCATTTGATGTCCCTAAGACAGCTTTTCGGACTCGGTATGGGCATTACGAAATCCTAGTGATGTCATTTGGGCTGACAAATGCCCCAACAGCATTTACGATTTTGATGAATCGAGTGTTCAAGCCTTATTTTGATTCTTTTGTGGTTGTGTTCATTGATGATATTTTAATTTACTCCAGCAATCGAGAAGAGCATGAGCAGCATCTTCAGATTGTGCTTCAGACTTTGAAGAATAATCAATTATATGCTAAATTTTCAAAATGTGAATTTTGGTTAGACGCAGTTGCCTTTTTGGGGAATGTAGTATCTGCTGAAGGCATAAAAGTGGATCCTAAGAAGATTGAGGCAGTTCAAAATTGGCCTAGACCTACTTTAACTACAGAGATCCGGAGTTTCCTGGGTCTGGCAGGTTATTATCGCCGGTTTGTGGAGGGATTTTCATCTATAGCATCTCCATTGACTAAATTGACCCAGAAGGGTGCCCCATTCAGATGGTTAGACGAGTGTGAGTTGAGCTTTTAGAAGTTCAAGATTGCTTTGACTACGGCGCCAGTGTTGGTATTACCCATAGGTTCAGGATCTTATACGGTGTATTATGATGCATCTCGCGTTGGGCTTGGTACAGTATTGATGCAAGATGGCAGGGTGATTGCATATGCATCGCGATAGTTAAAAGTTCACGAGAAGAATTATCCTATTCATGACTTAGAATTGGTAGCTATTGTTCATGCGCTGAAGATTTGGAGGCATTACCTTTACGGTGTCTCGTGTGAGGTATTTACTGATCATCGTAGCCTTCAGTATCTGTTCAAACAAAAAGATCTCAATTTGAGGTAGAGATGATGGTTGGAGTTGTTGAAAGATTATGATATCACCATTTTGTATCATCACGGAAAGGTTAATATGGTAGCTGATGGTTTGAGTAGAAAGGCTGTGAGTATGGGCAGCCTTGCTTATATTCTGGTTGGTGAGAGATTGTTAGCTACAAATGTTCAGACTTTGGCTAATCAGTTCGTGAGGTTAGATGTTTCAGAACCCAGCCGGGTTCTAGCTTGCACAGTCGCTCGGTCTTCTTTATATGAGCATATCAGAGAGCAACAATATGATGATCCGCATTTGCTTGTCCTTAAGGACATGATGTGGCACGGTGATGCCAAACAGGTTGTTGTAGGGGAAGATAGAGTTCTGCGGATGAATGGCCGTATTTGTGTGCCTAATGTGGATGGGCTTCGTGAATTAATTCTTGAAAAGGCACACAGTTCCCGGTATTCTATTCATCCAGGTGCCACTATGGATTTTGTTGTTGGGCTCCCACAAAATTAGAGAAAATTCGACGTAGTGGGTCATTATGGACAGGTTGACCAAGTCAGCACATTTTATTCCAATAGCAGTTACCTATTCTTCAGAGCGGTTAGCGAAGATTTACATCTACGAGATTGTCCGCCTTCACGGTGTGCCCGTGTCTATCATTTCTGATCGAGGTACGCAGATCACCTCGCACTTCTGGAGGATTGTATAGTGTGAGTTAGGCACGCTAGTTGAGTTGAGTACAATATTTTATCCACAGACAGACGAACAATCAGAGAGCACAATTTAGATATTGGAAGATATGCTTCGCGCTTGTGTTATAGACTTTGGAGGTTCTTGGGATCAGTTCTTGCCACTTGCAGAGTTTGCCTATAATAACAGCTACCAGTCAAACATTCAGACGGCTCTGTATGAAGCATTATATGGGAGGCAATGTCTTTTTCCAGTTGGCTAGTTTGAACCAGGAGAGGCTCGGTTGTTGGGTACCGATTTGGTACAGGATGCCTTGGATAAGGTCAAGATTATTCAGGATCGACTTTGCACAGCTCAGTCTAGGCAAAAGAGTTATGCTGACCGTAAAGTTCATGATATTGCATTCATGGTTGGCGAAAGAGTATTGCTCCGGGTTTCACCTATGAAAGGCGTAATGAGATTCGGAAAGAAGGGCAAGTTAAGCCCTATGTATATTGGACCCTTTGAAATTCTTGAAAGGGTGGGTGAAGTAGCCTACATGCTTGCATTACCACCTAGTTTATCAGCAATTTATCCGGTGTTCCATGTGTCTATGCTCCGGAAATATCATGGTGATCCGTCCCATGTGTTACGTTTCAGCTCAGTTCAATTGGACAAGGATTTGACTTATGAGGAGGAGCTGGCAGTTATTCTAGCCCGGCAGGTCTAAGAGTTATCCTTCAGTTCGGGTATAATAGAGAGGTTAGTCGATTGAGGCAGCTACCTAGGAGTCCGAGTTGGACATGTGGAGTAGATATCCACACCTTTTCACCAGCCCAGGTACTTTTCTAATTCCGTTCGTAGACGAACATTTGTTTTAGATGTGGAGAATGTGATGACCCGATAGGTCATCTTTAAATTTAATAATTATTTCTGTGTTCTAAAACCTCAAATAGCGCCTTTCAGTATTCCTCGACTTGCGTACGCAGTCCGTAAATTTTCTGGAAAGTTTTTATATGAAAAATTGATTAAAATGTGAAATAGAACTTTAAAACTCATTTGAGAGGACTTCGGTCAATGTTTAGAGCAAACGGACTCGGATAAATGTTTTTATAGTTCCGGTAGGTCCATATCATGATTTGGAACTTGGGCATATGCCCGAAATAAAATTCGGAGGTCCCTAACTCGAATTATCGCCATTTAACGGAAACTAGAAATCTAAAGGCTAAAGAATTCCAAAGTTTGACTGCGGTTTTGAATTTACATTCTGAAAATAGGAATATCTCCTTTACGTCATTTAGGACTTGTGTGCCAAATTTGAAGTCATTCCGAATTCATTTGATATGTTTCGGCACGAGTTTTGTAAATTGAAAAGTTTGAAACTCATAAGTCCGAATCGAGGTGTGAATTATAGTTTCGACGTTGTTTGACGTGATTTGAGACCTCGAGTAAGTCTGTATTATATTATGGGACTTGTTGGTATATTTGAACGGGATCCCGAGTGGCTCGGGTGAGTTCCGAGGTGAGTTTTGAGCGAGTTTGGGCATTTCGGCACTCTGACAACGTTCCGGAACAGTTGAAGTGCGGAGGGCACATTTTAGAGTGCGGATGTGAGGCTGCAAACTCCCAAAGTGCGGGGGCAGTAGTAATTATGCGGACCGCACTTGAAAATGTGCAGACCGTAGTTAAAATTATGCAGTCCGCAGAATTCTTCTCCCGGCCGCAGAAAAGGGGGTTCTGCAGGTTCGATGGCTTGATTTCGGAAGCTTATATATTATACTTTATAAAACATTTGGAGATGATTCAAAAACAAAAATTGTAACCCTTTGAATCTAGTTTCCAGAAAGGTATATCATTAATCATTTGGACATTTGTACAGAAAGGTATGGTCAAATTACTGAAGCCTAAAAGTGCAGTCACCATAGAAGTGCGACCGCACAATTTGGAATTTTGGCCGCAGAACCTCGAATGTGCGACTGCACAAGAAAGTGTGCGGTCAGCACAATGGAAGACCAGATTTATACACTTTATAAATGAGGTTTATCTCATTTATCATTTTTGGACCTAGAGAGCTCGGTTTGTGGCGATTTTTCGTGGGTTTTTCAAGAAATTCATCGAGGTAAGTGATTCTAACTCAGATTTGGTTAATATAGATGAATATATCATTGTTTTCATCATTCAATTAGTATTTTGAGATGGAAATTTGGAAAAAATTATAAAAACTTCATAAACTATAATTTTAGGATTCGAATGGCAATCCGATGTCAGAATACGATAATTTTTGTATGGTTGAACTCGTATCGGAACGGGTGTTCAGATTTCGTGATTTCTTTTGTCGGGTCCCGAAAAGTGGGTCCCACGTTGACTTTTGGTTGACTTTTTCGAAAATGACTTAAATTAAGTCTCTTTCGAACTGTGAATAATTCTAAAGCTCAAATTGAATTGTTGGTAAATAATTTGCTAGGTTTGATTAGTTTGGAGAATAATTCGGAAGGAAAAGCTGTGGTCGAGTGATCATTTAAAATTGTGGAACAAGGTAAGTGTCGTGGTTAACTTTGACTTGATGGAATAGAACCCTTGAATTATTTGTTACGTGAATTTCATGTGTAACGATGTACAGGCAAGGTGACGAGTGCCTATACGTCGTCAAATTAATTGTTTGCATAATTATTTGAAAATCATAAATTGTTTTTAAGACATAAATTAATTATTATATTAATTATTTCTCTCATATTCCTTGCTCAATATTATGCCTTGAATCCATGCTATAATTGCTACATGTTTGTTGGACTTATGTGACTTAGTTGCTACTTGACAATTAGTATATTAGAAATTAAAATGCCTATTTTCTCCCTGATTTTTACAATTAATTGCTACTTGTCATTACTTGTACCTAAATGATTTATAAATATTGTGTGCTTTGTTTCCTAATAATTTCTTACTGAATGTGGTATTTATTGGAGCATTTTTATTATATTTAAGAATTGTTAAATTATATTATTGGAGCGGGTTGCACGCTGCAACGGAAATAAAAAGGAATATATTGGGGGATCAGGTTGCACGCCGCAACGGATGATATTTTAAGTTTATATTATTGGAGCGGGTTGCACGCCGCAACGAAAATTTATTGAAGAATTATATGGTTAGAACGGGTTGCACGCCACAACGAAAATGAGAAAAGAAATAATTGATTGTGACTGCTGAAATGATTTCAATTATTGACATGATTTACCTGTCTTACCTCTATTCTTGTTGTTGTTATTATTATTATTACGTACAGGTTAATGTAAGCGACATGTCTTAGCCTCGTCACTACTTCGTCAAGGCTAGGCTCGTGTTACATCCCGTACTTTTCTACGTTGGATTTGTCATAAGATAATTGACATAAGTTCAATAACAAGACTATTTTTGAGGTTATCAGTATTTATGATATGTCAAACAAGTGGTAAGTAAGTGTTATGAAGGTCAGAGGGTAAACGAATCGAAGAAATTGAGTATCGCCGAAGTTTGACAATTTGGGATAAAATACGATCCAAGCTATAATACCCCGTATTTATGGACTAGTGCCATATAAGGTACCACATGACCATGATAGTATGATGTATAAAGTGTGTTAAAAGTGAGTAGTATTTAAGTAATTTGAGATAATTTCTAATTATGTGAATAATTAGGTAATTAGCAATTTTAGTGGGAGATTAACTAAGTAATTAAAAATACTTGGATAAGCTTGATAAGCCTCATAACGTGGCAGCCCAAGAAGTCTTGATCAAAGCCCAAATAATAAGTCTTAACTCATGTAAAAAGGTGGCAAAATTAGAGGAATTTTGGTGGCCAAGTCATCTCCTAAGTGGGGTCCACACCCACTAGGATAAAAGACCTCTCTAATTCAAAGAGAGGTGCTTATATCTAATTTTCAAATAATGGATCTTCTTCAGCAAATTCATACGAGACATCTTAATATTATAACAATGTGAGAATTTGCGATTCTAAGGGAGTACGGTGCAATCTTTCTCAAAAATATTATTTAGATTTTCCCTACTCTGATCTTGTCGTCACGTGTTTTATCGTGATCGTCGGGTGTTGGAGGGATTGTCAAGAGAATCGACTCAGGTATGTTAACGCTATCCCTTCTTTTCGTTTAGCATGATCCAAGTAACGATACGTAAAGCACGAGTGGTTCGCTCAAGCCAGTACGGCACCAGGTGCCAGCCATGCCTCCCCAGGTTTGGGGCGTGACAAAGTGGTATCAGAGCAGGTCGTGTCCTAAGGAGTCTACAAAGTCGTGCCTAGTAGAGTCTCACTTATGGGTGTGTTGCGCGCCACACTTATAATTGAGAGGCTATAGGGAATTTAGGAAATGTTACCCTTCTTTTGTTTCCAGATCGTGCCATAGAGCTAAGTCGTAAGAAGTTAGTATAAAGCTTTTACCGAATTTTGTATGCACCAGAGGTGCTATCATAATAGAGCTTTAAGGCGTAGATGTAATATGTGGTAGGGAGGTTATGAAAGCGATAGAAGATACGATGCGATATTGAAAGGTAAATAAGGTAAAGGTGAAGAAGATACGAGATACTCAAGTACAAAAGGTTGTGAATAGTCGAGACTTCAGATTGTGATAACCCAAAAGACAATCTTTAAATTTAATAATTAATTTTGTATTCTAAGACCTCGAAAAGTAATATTTATCATTTTTCGACTTGCGTGCACAGTCCGTATAATTTTTCGGAAAGTTTTTATGTGAAAAATGGATTAAAATATTAAATAGTGCCTTAAAAACTCAATTGAGTTGACTTTGGTCAATAATTTGAGCAAACGGACCCGGATTAATACAGTTTTGATAGGTCCGTATCGTGATTTGGGACTTGGGCGTATGCCCGGAATTTAATTTGGAGGTCCCTAGCTCAAGTTATGGCCATTTAACGGAAACTAGGAATTTAAAGGCTAAAGATTTCCAAGTTTGACCACGGATTTGATTTTTTGATATCGGGGTCGGAATCCGATTCCAAATATTTTAATAGCTCTGTTATATCATTTATGACTTGTGTTCCAAATTTGAAGTCATTCCGGATTCATTTAATATGTTTTGGCATAAGTTTTGGTAAATGGAAAAGTCTGAAACTCTTAAGTTCGAATCGAGGTGTGAATTATAACTTCGATGTTGTTTGATGTGATTTGAGACCCTGAGTAAGTCCGTATTATGTTACGGGACTTGTTAGGATAATTGGACGAGGTCCCGAGTGGCTCGGGTGAGTTTCGGACATGTTTCAGATAATTTTTGCAAAAACTACCGGTTCTGGTGTTTCGCAACTGCGACTTTTGGAGCGTAGGTGCGGCACTGCTTCTCCGGCTCGGCCTTCGCAAATGCGGAAGGCACCACTTCTACGGCTCCTTCATGCGCTTCTGCGCAGCCGTAAATACGGCTCAAGTTTCGCATATGCGGACACACGCTGGGCAAGCCATTTCGCAGATGCGAGATTTTTCTCGCAAATGCGAGCTCGCAAATGCGAAAATGCTGGACAGAATGCTTAAAAATCGGGAGTTAGCCATTTTTACTCATTTTTGAGTTTTGAGTCTCGGATTTAGGCGATTTCAAAGGGATTTTTCACGACTTTGAATTGGGTAAGTGTTCTATAACCAAAAATGATTATATTTTATAAATTCATATCTATATTCATCCTTTATTTCGGATTTAGATGGAAGAAATTGGATTTTTTGTAAAACTTTCCAAAAACAAAAATTTAAGATTTGAAAGTTCATTTGACATCGGAATTTGATAATTTTTTTATGGTTGGACTCGTCCAGGAATGGGTATTCGTATTTCGTAAGTTTTTTCGAGATTCGAGACGTGGGCCCCACTGTTATTTTTTAGATAAGTTTCGGATTTTAATCCGGAAAATTAGTAAATTCATATGAAATTAATTCCTACAATTTGTATTGAGTATATTGAATTATTTATGACTAGATTTGAGGATTTCGGACATGAATTTCTGAGGCAAAGGTTTATTGGAATCTTGAATTTGGTTGCAAAGCGAGGGAAGTGTCGTAGTTAACCTTGACTTGAGGGAGTAGGACTTATTTGTCTATTGTTTACATGATTTAATGTGCGGGTACAACGTATATGTGAGGTGACGAGTACTTATGCGTTATGGTTGAGTCAAAGCATGCGGGGGGAATTTGTTTATTGTGAATAATTACCTATTTAATTAAGATATTCTTGCTTAAGTTTATTATTGATTATTTGATCATTATTCGTGAAATTATTATTCATTTAATTATTGTTGAATATTTTGGAAGGTGAAGTCGGTATTCTTGTATTGAATTGATTGATAAGTATATATCCTCGCATTTAAATACTCGTCCAAATTTATATTATTATTTTTATGGTAAGAAAGAGTGTAAAAGCACGAAGGGTGATGCCGTGCCATTTTTATTATTTATAATATCATTGTCATGGTAAGGAAGAGTGTAAAAGCATGAAGGGTGATGCCGTATCATTTTCAGAGAGGTAAAAGCACGAAAGGTGATGCCGTGCCAAAAGAGAGTTAAAGCACAAAGGGTGATGCCGTGCCAATTATTATTATTTATTTATCAGTTTATGGGAGGAATGAGAGTAAAAGCACGAAGGGTGGTGCCGAGCCATTTTCATATCATCAGTTGCTCATTTTATTATTGAGGAATTATTTGGCTGCTAAGTGATAATTCTCCTGCTGAAATTATTATATCAGCCCCCTTCGCATGTTCCCTCCCAAATTTATAAAGTGTTATTTATTGTTTTATTGTTGCTTCGTATTTGTATATACTTGTACAGGTTGTTTACGTACGTGTCTTGTCATAGCCTCGCCACTACTTCGTCGAGGTTAGGCTCGACACTTACGGAGTACATGGGGTCGGTTGTACTCATACTACACTCTGCACTTCTTGTGTAGATTTTGGAGTTGGTTCTAGTAGCGTACCATAGACGTGCTCCGATTCAACTACTCAGAGAAGACTTGAGGTATAACTGCACATCGTTCACAGTTCTGAAGTCCCCTTCTATCTTATCTCAACTGTGTATTATCTTTCAAACAGCTTGAATTTTATTCAGACCTTTATTTGTATGATTTTAGTAGCTCGTGCTCTTGTGACACCAGATTCGGGGATGTATTTTGATAATTCAGTATTTTTGGTCTTCCGCATTTTATTTCAGTAATTGACTTCTATTTAATTAAATTTACTTTAAAAGCCATCACGATCCTGAAGGTGATAATTTCGGGTCGTGACAGTTGGTATCAGAGCCCTAGGTTCATAGGTGTCGTGAGTATATGGGTGTTCGTATTTTGTGACTTTTACCCGATTTCGAGACGTGGGCCCGGGGAGACTTTTTGGGGTGATTTTCTAATTTCTCGCTTTAGCTTTGATTTCATTAATTAGATTAGTTTCTTATAGTTATAGTTATGATATGTAATTGATTTTGGCTAGATTTTTGCCATTCGGAGTCGGATATTCGTGGAAAATATTATTACGGATTGATTTGAGCTTGGTTTGAGGTAAGTGGCTTGCCTAACCTTGTGTGGGGGAAATCCCCTAGGATTTGGTGTTGTTATGATATGTGAGCGTCGTGTACGTGAGGTGACAAGTGCGTACACGGGCTATTTGTGAAAAAACTTGATTTTTACTGAGTAATAGCTAGTTTTCATCTTAAGCATGTCTACGTGTCCTAATTGCCTATTTGAACTCTTTGCAGCATGTCTAGTAAGTCGTGCTTCTTTCTTGACTTGTACTTAGTCTAAATTGTAGGTTTCTTATTGTAACTGTTATATTCATTTGTTTGAGTTGCGTATTTATTTTGGGACTACGGGACGGTATCCCGGGAGATCCCCCTGCATATTTACTTTTGAGACTACGAGGCGGTTCCTCGGGAGTTCTCTCTGCATATTTACTTTTGAGACTACGAGGCGGTTACTCAGGAAATCTCCTTGCATTTTTATTTTGGGACTACGAGACGGTATCTCGGGAGATCCCCTGCTATTTATCCCTGTGTTCTGCGTTGCTACTTTGCTATGTTCTCTTTGTTTAAATTTCAGTCTCTTATTATATTGTTATATTCTCCTGCTTATTTATTATATACCAGTGGGTATCTCGACCGAGGTTAGTCTTGGCACTTACTAGGTACCAATTATGGTGTACTCATGCTACTCTTCTTCATATATTTTTGGGTGCAAATCCAGGTACTTCTTACCAGCCGCATTATTAGTGAGTCGAGACAACTTTGGAGACTTCAAGGTATATCTGCCGTGTCCGCAGACCTCGAAGTCCCTTTCTACTCTTTCTCAGGTCCATTATCTTCTGTATTATTTTTTTGTTAGACTCTGATGCATAGAGATACTAAGTTTCCTTCTGTAGTTTGTAATTCACGATGTTCCGAGTTTTGGGAAACTGTGTACATCTAGTGTTTTGGTTATTGTATATGCCGATCGGTATTATTATTGGTTATTCAGTATCCAATACGGTTAGCTGTTTAGTTTTGTTTCCATTATTGATATTTCCGCAATCTGTTAGGCTTACCTAGTCGTAGAGACTAGGTGCCGTCACGACATGTCTCAGAGGGATATTTGGGTCGTAACACAGATAGAGGTTGGGTTTTAGTTTAGTTTATAGAGGAGACCCTAACAAAAGTTTTGTAAATCTCTAAGAGTTAACATTTGAGAACGAATGTTTCTAAAGGGGGAAGGATGTTACATCTCGTACTTTTCTACGTTGGATTTGTCATAAGATAATTGACATAAGTTCAATGACAAGACTATTTTTGAGGTTATAAGTATTTATAATATGTCAAACAAGTGGTAAGTAAGTATTATGAAGGTCAGAGGGTAAACGAATCGAAGAAATTGAGTATCGCCGAAGTTTGACAATTTGGGATAAAATACGGTCCAAGCTATAATATCCTGTATTTATGGACTAGTGCCATACAAGGTACCACATGACCATGATAGTATAATGTATAAAGTGTGTTAAAAGTGATTAGTATTTTAAGTAATTTGAGATAAATTCTAATTATGTGAATAATTAGATAATTAGCGATTTTAGTGGGAGATTAACTAAGTAATTGAAAATACTTGGATAAGCTTGATAAGCCTCATAACGTGGCAGCTCAAGAAGTCTTGATCAAAGCCCAAATAATGAGTCTTAACTCATATAACAAGGTGGAAAAATTAGAGGAATTTTGGTGGCCAAGTCATCTCCTAAGTGGGGCCCACACCCACTAGGATAAAAGACCTCTCTAATTCAAAGAGAGGTGCTTATATCTAATTTTCAAATAATGGATCTTCTTCAGCAAATTCATACGAGACATCTTAATATTATAGCAATGTGAGAATTTGCGATTCTAAGGGAGTACGGTGCAATCTTTCTCAAAAATATCATATAGATTTTCCCTACTCTGATCTTGCCATCACGTATTTTGTCGTGATTGTCGGGTGTTGGAGGGATTGTCAAGAGAATCGACTCAGGTATGTTAAGGCTATCCCTTCTTTTCTTTTGGCATGATCCAAGTAACGATACGTAAAGGTAATGCTATCCCATAAGTGGTTCTACTATTAGTATTTAAGGATGTCTGTGTTGCTCATTCCTGTAAAATGATATTCAAAGCATGATTAAGTATGTTCCTAACTCTCTATTAAGAAATTCAATAAAGATGCTAATGTTCGTAATGGTATTATATGCATCATACATTTACCACCGAGCTACGACCGGTTAGACAGTTACACATTTACCACCGAGCTACGGTCGGTCGGGCAGTCATGCATTTACCACCGCGCTACGGCCGGTCGGGGAGTTACCACTGATCAATTGGGCAGTCATGCATAATACGATATGGATAAGAGTCTTAAAGAGAAGCATTATATATATAAGTATAATAAGTATGCATATACGGTGGAACTTCAGAGATTCAGGTTGATTCTTATATGTCTTTAATAAATATTGACTTATTGTTATGCTTCAGTTCTGCCTAACATACTCGGTACATTATTCATACTGACGTCCTTTTGTTGTGGACGCTGCATTCATGCCTGAAGGTATAGGTAATCAGTTTGACGAGCCCTCATAGTAGACGAGGTTAGCATTCAGCAAAGGATCGGTAAGACTCCACTTCATTCGGAGTACAGCCGAGTCTATAAGTCATCGTGTCAGAGTTTTGCTACAGACTTATTGTTAGGCAGGGGCCCTATCCCATTTAATGTCGAATAATCTTAGAGGCTTTATAGACAGAGGTTCATTTTGTACAGTATGTCAGAGGCCTTGACAGCCCATATGTATTCATGTTTTAAGAACGATGGTTCATTGATACAGTGTTTGCTCACTTATAGTTATACATTATGAGATTTGGCCATGTTGGCCCATGATAGTTACAAAAAAAAAAGAAGTTACAGAGTAGTTCGCTCGGGCCAGTACGACACTGGGTGCCAGCCACGCCTCCCCAGGTTTGGGGCGTGACAGCTCGGCACTTACAGAGTACATGGGGTCGGTTGTACTCATACTACACTCTGCACTTCTTGTGCAGATTCTGGAGTTGGTCCCAACGACGTACTGTAGATTTGCTCGGATTCAGCTACCAGTGGAGACTTGAGGTATAGCTGCACGACGTTCGCAGCTCTGAAGTCCCCTTCTACTTTATTTTAGCTGCGTGCTTTCTTTCAGCCAGCTTTATTTTATTCATACCCTTGTTTGTATTATTCTAAAAGCTCGTGCACTTGTGACTCCAGTTCTGGATTGGTATTTAGACATCGCTATTATTATGGATTATTCACTTTATTTCCGTATTTGTTCTTTGTTATTAATAAATTTAAAATTATTAAAAATAGTTTAAATTATTCTAACGTTTACTTGCCTAACAAGTGAAATGTTAGGCGCCATCACTGTACCGAAGGTGGGAATTTCGGGTCATGACAAAAATCCGCCTCCAAACCAGTCGAAGCTAACCAAAATCGATTCAATAATATCAAATAATTCTAGGGAAACCAATTACAATACATAAAGTTACGATCTTTACAGTTTTCCCAAAAAGTCAACTAAAGTCAACCCGGGCCCACTTTATCAAAACCCAAGATTCGGATCAAAATTCAATTGCACATTCACCCATGAGCCCGGTTATATGATTAGTTTCGAAATCCGACCTCAATTTGAGAGCTAAATCTCAATTTTACAACCCCCCCCCCCCCCCCCAATTCTTCCCAAATCCTTAATTTTCCGCCATGAAAGAATATAGATTAAGGTTAGAATTTAATGGGTGTTGATGAAAATGGAAAAAAACAAGTTAAAGTATACTAACCTATGAAAGGATGATGAATTTTCTCTTCAAAATGGCCTCCAGGCCGAGCTCTAATGAAAAGATGGTGAAAAATGGGTGAAATCCCGTGTTTGAAATATTTTAAGGTCTCGGCGTCAGGCTTTCTTCACGTTCGCGAAGAGCCTGCCGCGTTCGTGATGCACATCGGCCCAAATGACCTTCGCATTCGCGATGGCTCTTCCCCCTGGCCATCGCGTTCGCGACCCAGTGGGTCGCGTTCGCGTAGAACACTAGCCCAGTATCCCCTGCCAGGTCCATAACCCTACGGGTTTGCGAGAAGCTGGTAGCATTCGCGAAGGGTAAATCCCTCAATGCTCCGCGTTTGCGACCCAGCTATCGCGTTCGCGATGAAGAAAACCACCCCAGCCCCAGTTTCACCTTCGCGATCGCGAAGTACAAAGCATCAGGTGACAACACACTTCCAAAAACCAGCAATTCTAAGTTCAAAATGGTCCGTAGCTTATCCGAAACTCACCCGAGTCCTCGGGCTCCAAACCAAACATGCACACAAGTGCAATAACGTCATACAAATTCGCTCGTACGATAAAAATATCAAAATAACAACTAGAACCACGAATCGGGCACCAAAACAAATGAAAGTTTCAAAGAAATTTAAGAACTTTCATTTTGTTTTTCAACCGGACGTCCGAATCTCGTCAAATCAACTCCGTTTTGCACCAAATTTTGCAGACAAGTCATAAATACTGAAAATAACCTATACCAAGTCCTGGAATCGAAATCCAAGCCCGGTAGCAACAAACTCAACCTACGGTCAAACTTATGAATTGTTTAAACCTTTAAACTTCTAGTTTTCAGCAAATTACGTTAAATCAAGCTAGGGACATCAGAATTCGATTCCGGGCATACGCCTAAGTCCCAAATCACGATACGGACCTATCGGGACTGTCAAAATACTGATCCGGGTCCGTTTACACAAAACGTTGATCGTAGTCAACTCAAATGAGTTTTTAAGGCTAAATTTCACTTTTTCATAGATTTTTCACATAATTAAAACTTAAAGCAAAAATATTTATTTGGCTATAATATTTTAATTTAAATAATTTATTATTATAAAAAAGTTACTTTTGCTACAATAACTTTCAGTTAGTGGCAAAAACTAACAATTAGCTACAATATTTTTATCGCAACAATAATTGTCTAAATAGCTACAATTTGTTTTTAAAAAATAGAGATTCCATAAACTTTTCATTCAAATATTTTGACTTTTTTCATTAAAAGGATAGACAAATTTTTTGAAACAACTCAAAAAGATAAAATTGACAAACAATTTTTTATCAAACGCAAATATATTGAATCTAGTTCAACTTATCCATTGGATTCTTTCATATACGGTATGTTAGAGGGTATTATAAGAAAAAATAATCGTAACATCAAACAGGGGCAGAACTGGGATTTGAACCTTATGGGTTCGAAATTATAATCCTTTTAAGTTATTGGGTTCTAAATTAATAATTTGTACATATTCATTAGTTTTTTAATACAAAATATAACGTTTGAACAAAAACTAATGCGTTTGGCCGACATTTAAACTAGGGAAAAGGTCTAAAATTGCCCCTATACTATACTATATTATTTACTTCTGCCACCCGTTATACTATTTGTCCATTCTTGCCGCTACCGTTAATGAACTTAAAATATTTGTCCTTATCCCTAACGGATCTACATCGTGGCAGCTGACCCACTCCATTTTTTCCATGTCAGCTTCCTAGTCACACGACCAAATGCCACCTCACCATCCTCTTCCCCGACCATTTCTTCCACCCCACTCAAAGCCACCAGCACCTCCAAGGCTCCAACCACCATTACAACCAAATAATCCCAAATCAAATTCAAGTAACTTCATATTTCCCAAAACAACAACAACTATTGATTCTCATATTTTTGTTTCATGACTTTTCCAGATTTCGAAGAATTTGACGAGTTATTCAACTTTTCTCACTATCTAGAAATGGAGGTTTCAAGTTTTCTTCTCTTAAATCTTGATAAAATAAGTGTTAAGCTCTGAATCTAACACAATTAAATGATTTCTAGAAGATTTAAACAATAAATCACTCAACATCCATTAAACTTTTAGATCCGTGAACTTGGAAATCCGAAATGGGTTTTCAATTTTTTTTTCAAAATTAATCCAAACCAAGACGACATCAATCCGATTTTGAGCGCACTTGAAGCTCAAAACTCAACAACGTAACTGATAATCTTCTGAGTTTTTACCTTCTTGGTTGGTAGGCAGAGCTCTATTTTTGCATTGGCTTTGGCCTTGATTTTTACCATAAATCATCTTTCATGGCTATAGTAGTGGTCGACGTCTGTATTTTCCGTCGAAGCAAAAGTTTTCCGGAGAAATGAGAAGAAGAGAAGAAGAGAAGATGAGAATATTCCAGTTGAGAACATTTAACAGAGGGAGAAGAAGATGAGAACGATCTTTTGGAGGTTTTGGAGTGTGGGGATCTGTGAGTTAAGATAGGGAGAAGAAGATGAGAATTTTTTAATTAAAAAAAGGGTGGGTTAATTAGTGGAACCTGCTTACTTGGCTGCTGACATGGACAAAATATTAGAGAAGTCAGATGCCACGGTGGAGGGACGTTAGGGCAAAGGGCAATTGTGCAAACTTTGTTAACAGTAGGGGTAGATTTGGACGAAAACTATAACAATGGACAAATGTAAATTATATACTATAGTAGAGGGGCAAATTCGGACTTTTTTCCTTTAAACTATCTACTAGTTCATATCTAGTTCTCTTATTATTACATCAGTGCCCCCAACTTTTAAACTGTCCGTTTTAGTGGGCGTTTGGATATAAGAATTGTAAAATTTCAAAATAGGTGGAAAAAAAAATTTCAAGTGAAAATGGTATTTGAAATTTAGAGTTGTGTTTAGACATGAATATAATTTTGGGTTGTTTTTGAAGTTTTGTGAGTGATTTGAGTAAAAATTTTGAAAAATAGTTTTTTTGGAGTTTTTCAAATTTTCGAAAATTTCCAAAATATATTTGCAAGTGAAAATTAAAATTTTTTTGAACAAACACTAATTTCGAAAAAAACTAAAATTTTTTGAAAAAAAAAAATTTCTTATATCCAAACAGGCTCTTAGGTAAATGCACCCTTTCACTGAAGTGTCTTACTTTAGTCTTCATATACTATGGTTTTATGTTCAACTTAGCTGTCGATTTTATTTTTATAGTGTATTTTAGAGGGTGATTAACCTCAATTTTGTAAAGCAAATATTTATAACATCTACTAACAAAGCGACAAAAATAAAAGGACCTGTCAATCAGAAATAATATCTATCCCTAGCAAAATTCTACCTGAAAAATTACCTAAAAAAATCACAAGAATATTATGGGAGATGGGAATTAAGAGACCACGTCCCACGTGATGTTCCCTGTATCCGAGTCTTCCGACAATAACTTTGAAAGTTGATCCAAACTATGCGTGACAGGGGCCGGTCTGGGGTTGAAGAAAAATGTGACTGACTGGTACCGATTTTCCCCAACCAGATTTACTGGGTCCGGGCCCATCCGGTGCTTTATTGAACCGGAATGGTTACTGGTCAAAGGGGTTGGGCCGTGTCGAGTTTTTTGTTTTTTTTTTGTATTTTGTATAATTACCGTAATTTATATTAAGATAAAGTAAAAATATAAAATAAAAAAATAATCTTATAAAAAGAGTGTTTGAATAAATAATGCAAATGCTTTAAAATTCTTATATTTGAATATTTTATTAAGAATTTAAGATAATATAATACAATGAAGATGAAAAAAAATTGCACTTACAATTTGCAAGTTCTTTTTTATTTCAAACTTGCAAATTAAAGTTTACATTCAAAGGTTTTGCATTACCTTAGTAAGTTCTTCATAATCAATATAAACTTCTTGGCCGTCTTCTAGAGTGTTAAATTCAGATGGGTGACCATGTGTTAATATATCTCCAAGTACTCGTCTTCTAGTTTATCAACATCTTCACGTCCCTGATTTCTTCGTTCCGATCTAATCCAATCTCTGAAACATACTAAAACTTCTAAAGCATTGCTTCCCAATGAGTGACAGGTGTCTCCTAGTTGTTGTCTTGCTTGACTAAATGCACGCTCTGATGCAACAATTGAAATTGGCACATTCAGCACGTCCCGAGCCATAGCGGAATGAACAGGAAATTATTTTTCATTCTCATGCCACCATCCCAATGGTGAAAATTCCTTTGTGCGAGGCTCTAATTGCTTTTGCAAGTAGAATTGAAGTTCATCAATGTTCCTGCTACTGGTTTGAGTGGAAGGAAATGCAGACCAAATATTATAACCATCAATGCCTTCATCTTCATCCATAGTAGCAGATGCAGTAGAAGTAGAACAATGCATAGTGAGATTAACATTGCCTACATTAATAGCTTCATCATCAATTATATTTGCATAATAATTATATAATTGTTATAAATAATCATTTAGCTTGTTCATACAACAATATATATCTGGGGTTTCAGTTGGTCCAATCTCCATATAAGTATATAAAATATTGATTAATTGGTGACAATTAGACATCTTAATAGAAGGATTTAAAACAACACCAATTAGTAATTACTAAAAGTGTTATTTTTTAAAAATATTATCCAAAAAGAATTATTCTTGCAAAATATCCGTTGGGCAACGGTCAAATTGGAAGTTGTCTGTTGCCAACGGTCAAATGAATTTTTTTTTAAAAAAAAAAGAAATTCAGAAAATAGCCGTTGAACCGATCCGGGCCAGTCCGGTTAACCGGTTCAACAGTGATTTTTCTTGATCGGGTTTGACCGATCCGGTTAACCGGTAAGGAAAATATAAACGTCCCAACCCCTTACTCCCAAACCCAGCCCTACCCGGCCCCCTACCACCGGTTCGGGCCGATCCGGTTTAATATCGGTCTGGGCAGGTCCGGAACAGGGTCAACCCGGCCCATTAAATAGGTTTAATCCAAACACAAAAGCAACCACAATTTTAAAAATAAAATTTATGTATTTAAATATTTTTCTTGAACCAAGATTCTATTAAAAATATTTTTATCTCACAATGTACAGGTAAGCATACATCTCATCCTTCACAAATTTCATTCATAAATCACATTGTGAATGTTAGTATTGTTGTTGATTTTTAAAAGTAAATAAATAATTATTTATTAACTAATTATAAATTAAAAAATAGTAACGTACTAACTGTCACTGATTAAAATTCACTAACCCGTTCTAGATTCTTCAAAGCAAGAGTATTTATAACAAGAGAACACAAAAAGTGAAAGGTGGAAATTCATTTGGTGAAAAAACCGAAGGATTTCCCGAGCAAAGAAAAGTTAGCCCAAAAAAGAAAAGACAAAAAATGAGGCAAAAACAGAGAGTATTGGGATTTTATTCAAAGGGTGGTTGCCCCTCTCTGTTTAGCCAATGATTTTCCTTTTCCACTTAAAAAAAAATCAACAGCCCTTGAATTCATGGAAATATGTACAGTCTATACTTGAGCATCAACAACAACACCCAGATCTCTGTTTTCTGTGATTTTTCCCCTCCGTTTTGGTTCATAACAATAGAGGCAATGATGATGATATTTTATTCTGATTCTGGGCTAACTAGGTCGGGCATAGAGACTATCCGACCCGTATCTTGGCCTGGCGAATCGAAGGTATTTTCTTTGCATGCAACCGGTGATTTTGCAGCCATGGCGCGGTTGCCTCTCTTTTGCCCGATCTCTCTTTGCAGATCTGAGCCTCTTAAGTACTGTGAAATAGATCTAAAACTTCTTCTTCTTTGAATTTCAACTACTTTTTGCCTCTAAGTGTTAGCTTAAGCATCAGACCAAAAGAATGAGGATTTTGAGAAAGATTGAGTTCTTCTGCCAAAAGCATTTTCTTCACTATGATTCTGTGTAAGAAAAATTATTTTCTAAATAATTTCATTCTGTACTGTAAATAATTTTGGTCGTGTCAAACATGTATTTCCCAGGACAGGCAAAACCAAAATATTCCATTCATGATTTAACAAAACCAAATTCAATTGATCCACCATGTTAAGTGGTACAGTGTGCCCAAAATACCTTTAACTTTACTGCAGATAAGCCTACTATAGCGTAAATAAGCGTACATCAGAGGGCAAAACAAGAAATATCGATGCCTTAAATTATTCTCTTTAAGACAGCAGAGAAAAACAAAGAATGAGAGTTGGATCAGAGTAGAGGGAAGCTCAAGGGTAGCTGCTCCTCTCTACAATTCCTGTGATTTCATTTTTGCCAAAAAATGCCCTTCTGCAGTAAACTATATCCAAACGACCTCTCTACTCTAACTCCAAATCCTCACTCCCAAAAAGAGAATACTAACAACAACAACATCGCAATATAATTACACTGGGGTCTGGGAATGTTAGTTTTACACAGACTTTATCCCTACCTGGATAGTAGAGAAGCTGTTTCCGATAGACCCTAGCTTCCCTCTCTCTCTCATAACTCCCTGCTTGCTTGACTCGAACTCATAATCTCTTGGTTGGAACTATCTTGCTCTTGGGTGACTGAACTCACAACCTCTTGGAGGGTGCTCACCACTGGAGCAACCCAAGCAAAAATCTGAGGCTGTGATTATGATTTTTTCTTCTGTCTCTGAGCAACTTGATTAGGGCAGGAGAATAATCGGAACCGTAACTTGGCGGGGCAATTCAGACGGTGACGACTTGCAACCAGTGTTTGCAGCCATGGCGGTGTCTCCAATCTCTTCCCTTATCTTCAACATTACAAATCTGAGCCTCAATTGGAAGGTTATTTTCTTAAGTGCAAACTTACAACGCTCTTTTCCGTTAAATTTTGAAATTCGCAGGTGAAAAACCCACGAGAATTTCCCCTAAAAATGCAAAAAGGTTAGCCCAGAAAGAAATGAGGCAAAGCAGAGAATATTGGGATTTTCATTAGAAGGGTGGTTGCCCCTCTCTGTTCCGCCACTGATTTTCCTCCATTTTCAAAAAAAAAAAAAACCAAACAGCCCCTGTTTATGACAAAAGCAGAAGCAGACAGGATTTAAGTGGGCGTTTGGACATAAGAATTGTGAAATTCCGAAAAAAGTAAAATCTTTTTCAGTGAAATCTGTATTTACTTTTTGTGTGTGTGTGTTTATGTTGCTGATGGAAGTTACATAAAGAGGCAGTGATGATGATGTTTCTTGTATCTGGGCTAACCAATTTGGGCATAGAGATGACCCGACCCGTATCTTGGCTTGGCAACCCGGTATGGCCTGTGATTGAGATTTCTGTCTCTCACTTGCAACTGGTGTTTTGCAGCCATGGCGTAGCTGGCTTCTCTTTGCCTTATCATAACACATCTGAGTCCCATTTGTTGAAAAGAAAAAAAGAAGATAATCTTTTCTTATGATTTGGATTAACAGGAAAATAGGGAGGCAAGCCTTGGAGCAATGGTAAAGTTGTATTCGTGTGACTTACAGATCACAGTTTCGAGCCGTGAAAGTAGCTACTAATGCTTGATTAGGGTATGCTATTTACATCACACCCCTTGGGTGCGGCCCTTTGCCGGATCCTACGTGAACGCGGGATGCCTTGTGCACTGGGTTGCCCTTGGATTAACAGGAAAATAGCAAAAAACTCATTAGCTTAAGTCTGAGGTTGCGGTGAAGCAAAGAGCTGTAGGGAGTTTCATTGGGTGGTTTTGCTGCTCTTTGTCAATTCTCCGCCGCCAATGATCACTCAAATGTACGATTGCAAAACCACCTGTTTGGTGAAAATGCGTATTACTCCCCTGTTTCAATTTATGCGACGCGATAAGGCTATAAAGATTTAATTCTTCTGTGGAAGATCAATCAGACATATAAATATATTGAGCTGGGAAAAAATTGTAATCTTGGCGTGGCAGCTCAGATGGTCTGTGAGATATTGGAGAAAAATCCAAATGTTTTGTGTTTTTTTTTTCCTGTTTCATAAGATTAACTGATGTTTGCAGCCATGGAGGTCTTTTGCCAAAGCTTTTTGGGTTTTTGTCTGAGCAAAGGCAAATTTGAGCCTACCCCATTGTCTGGATTAAAGGTGCTGGGATGATAAATACTACTTCTAGGGTGGCTTAAAGAAATGATGCAAAACAGATGGGATTTTCTTTAAAGGGTGGTTGCCCCTCTCTGTTCTGCTGTTGATTTTCTCTATATTCAGAAAATACCAACAGCTCTTGTCATGGAAAAAGATGAAACAAGAACTGGAAATATAATTAAACAATACTGCTCTCCCCACACTAGCGTGAGCCAGGGGTCTCTTGGAAATAGCCTCTCTACCTGCACAAGGTTGGATAAGGTGTGTGTACCCACTACCCTCAAACCCCACTTGTGGGATTCCACTGGGTTTTTGTTGTTTTATTGTTGTTGTTGTTGTTGCTCTCCCCACACTACTACATATCTGTCTTTCCTCTGGTGTGGTGTGTTGTTTTTTGGTGTTGATGGAAGGTACAAAGGTGTGGTGTGGTGTTTTTTGGAGTTGATGGAAGGTACAAAGAGAGGCTGTGATGATGATGTTTCTATATCTGGGCTAACCAATTAGGCGTGGAGATTATCCAGCCCGTGTCTTGGCTTGGCAACCCAACATGGCTTGTGACTGAGACTTCTTTCTCTCACATGCAATTGGTGTTTGCAGCCATGGCGTGGTTGGCTTCTCTTTAGCTTTGTCTTAACACGCATCTGCGCCTTTTCTTTATTTGGTATGATAATGACATGGGTTGAGCTTAAATGGAGGAACATGGTTAGTGACGATTCATATAGCTTGACCCCAACTTGTTTGGGACAGAGGCATAGCTGTAGTTGTTGTTGTTGTACATTTGAGCCCTTAAAAAGTAGCCTGAAATTGTCCTATTTGTGAAAATCTTGCTTTCCTTTTTGGGCTATGTTCAATCACGTTATTGTGAATATACTCGAACTTGCATCTTGGCAGGGTGATCCAATATGGCTTTATGTAGCAAACTGGTGTCTGCAGCGATAGCATCATCACATTCTCTTTTGTTTTGTTTGGAAATCGCCTTCTCCGGTAAGCCCATGATTTCTCTTATGGTTACCAATAGCCATCTTCACATTTTTCTCTCAATTCACACTGTGTGTGTGTGTTGTATTTTTCCCTGTTGATGATGCTGTCCTCTAGTATGTTTCTGTTTTCAACAATTTCAAAATTCAAAAATCCTCATATTTTTCTATGACCTGCATTCTCTCTCAAAAACACACACTTTGCATCAATTTTTTGCTCGATCTTCCAAGTTCGAATCAAAGAATGAGCCAAACAGGGAAATGAGGTTTTTATGTAAGAGGTGCTTATAATACCACCTTTTATCCGTCCTCTTCTTATTTGTCTCTGTTAAGTTCACGATTTTTTCCTCCCCATCCTTCAATGAGGACCAAATTTCAAATATCTCTATCGACATACAGCAGATGAGTTTTGCGATTTTGTTAATTCTGTGAATCCAAACTAAAAGGGAATTGTTCAAAAACCAAATTTGGGCTATAATTTTGTCTTTGCTCCCATATCAAAAAGCAAGTCTCATCTCCAATATGTGATTTTACAAGTTACTGTGTCTTCGTGTTTGTTTCCTATGTGATAATACCTCGAATTTATGAAGATCAATTTTGGGTCATGCAGTAGCTGGACGCTCTGTCTGTAACTTTATGTGTTTACACTATGGGTGCTCCTTAGTGCATAACTGCTATGTTGTTGTGCTTTGAGATTCTTCCTTGTAAGCAGTTGTGGCTAATTTAAGCAGTATATGCTAGAGTTCATGTAAAAGGGATGTGATAATACTTATTGCACTTCCTTTTTATTACTAATCCAGAGTTCATGTCTGGATTGTGATTGAGGTCGCTCTTGCATGCAATTTGCAGCCATGGCATGGTGGGCTTCCCTTTTTCCATTGATTTTCCTATATTTTATGGAGAAAACAGAAGCAGTAAAAACTGGAAAACGAAAAAGGATTTTTAAGTTATATAACATCTGTCTGTGTGTCAGTTTTTTGTGTTGTTGGTGGAAAGAGATGCAGTGATGATGATGTTTTTGTGTATATGTGCTAGCGGAGTCGGTCATGGAGATGACCTGACCAGTATCTCAGCATGGCAACCCGGTATGGCCTCTGATTGAGCTCTATTTGCATGCAACCGATGTTGTGCTGCCATTGCGTGGTGGCCTTCCCTTTTGCCTTCTTCTAGTATGGATCTGAGCCTCAATATACTTCAGAAAAAGAACCTTTTTCTTGGTTCAAGGGGTGTGATTGAGCCTTCGGCTTTCAGGTTACATATTAGAAGAAAAAGCATTTTGCATCCCTAATATTTCACCACACCTGTTGATGAAGTTGTTCCGCTGGCTGTGTTTTCAACACATCGAAACTGTGATAACAACTGATAATGCATCAATCCCGAACTTGGTGGGAAAATTTCTTTCAACTTCTGGAATCAAACTCGGGTCTCTTGAATGAGAGCCAGATATCCTAGCTGACTGGACTACAACGGCAAAACGAGGACATAGTACAGAACTGAAAGAGCCTGTGATGATAATTCCTGTACACAAGGAATTGAGGATTGAGTTGAAGAGGCTCGCCTCTTGGCGGGGCAACCCGATTTTGAAGGTGCCTTAAGGCCCGGATGCAGCTTGGGTTGCAGCCATGGCGGTCTGCTCATTGCCTTATGATTATACACATCTGAGCTGCCTTCTTATTTTAGGTGATGTTGACCTCTAGGGTACAGTGGTAAATGGAGCGTTTATAGTATGGCTTATCTTTGAAGGACTAAACTGGCTTGGAGTTGATCAACCGGTTATTGAAACTGGAAGTTTTCTGTGGTGCCACAGTAGTGATGAACTTATCATTTAAACAACTTTGAATTGCTTTCTTATTGTTCGGGCAATGTTATTCCCCTTAGGCCATCTCCAATGCCAACTGCATTTGCTCAGTTGGTTTTTGGAGAAATTGGCCTCCAATGCCATTTTTGGCTGCAAAATGGCCTCCATTACTATTCCGTATTACTTTATTATTATTTTTATTATTCAACTCTTTTATATATATCTAATTATGTTTATGTAATATCTTTACAGTATTAATTTTACATCTTAACTTTGGCGTATAATTTTAATAAATTAATTATCGTGCATTTATTATTTTTATGTAAAATTATAAGTTAATTTTATTATAAGTTATAATTGCACCAATTCAAGATGATTGGGAATGTCCACCTCCAAAGGTAGAAATGGTAGTAGATGAAAATCACCAATTTGAACAATTTTTAGCTCGACACAAAAGAATTAAGGACAAAGATGTTCATTTTGCATTTCGTAATGCATTAATAGATCATTTATGGGAGCATACTAGAGGTGGAAGTTGAATATTTATGTACTATTTAATCTGAATATACCATAATGTAATATGTATTTATCTTGTTTCTCAATGATTTTACTTTTATTTGAATTATCCGTTAATATATATATATATAATCTATAATATTTGCTTACAAATTATATTATTTTAAAATTTAAGGTATAAAATAATTTTATATTAAATGTTTATATAAGAAAAGAATATAAATTATATGTGATAAATATGTAAAAAAAAAAAAAATAGAATTTCTTTAATATAAATAAGAAAATAAAATTTAAATAAACGATAATAATATAATATTGAAGAGAGAAATATAAATGAAATATTCTTTTTTGGTGTAAAAAATGGAGTAGTGGTTGGAGTAACTTTATTCTATTTTGGAGGAGAAAATGGAGGCAAGGGTTGGAGATGACCTTAATTGCGATAGATATTCTATATAGATATGACTTATGAGGCTGCAGAGGGACGAGGAGCTTCTAAGGTGATAGAACACCCTTTTGTATGTTTCTACATGCCTTCTCCCGTTGATTATAATTTGGGATCGAAAAATTATATAGTACTTGTTAGAACTATCGTTTTACCTGCTTTTCTATTTTGTTAAATTGAGATCCATCCACAGGCTGTAGTATGTCTTTTAAACAGGTCTAGGATTTAACAGTACAAGATGGCCAATCTGTATGATACTGTATTTGCAGCAATGGCACTGTCTGTCTTCCTTTGCCTGATCTAATAGGGGATTTAAGCGTTACCCACTTGAAATCACTTGCTCTGGATGTATGTATGTTCAGTGTTTATGCTTTATGAAAGAGATCATGAGGACAAAAGATAAGACCGTAGTATACCGATCAACATGGTAGCGCTTAACCATGCACTTCATGCTTGTTCCACAAGTCAGGGACAACAGAAGAACTTGTCTTTGGAATTTCTTATGACTTGCAGCTATGTCATATCCGATGGATAAAACAAGGTTTACTTGAATGACACTCTTCGTTTGAGAAGCTTTGCTGTGTTTTCTCTTAAATTTCTCTTTTTGAAGGAAATGGATGTACCAATAGGGAGCCTAAGAAAGGGATTTGACCCCTCCAATTCGTTACGAAATCGACCATAAATCAATCCCCTTTCTATTTGGGAGTATTGACTACACCCCAATTATGACTTCTGAGCTTCATGTTACTCTCCAAGTGACATGTTAGGTCCAGTGCATCAACCCTAAGAAATGAGTCTGAAATCATGTTAGTGCGCGTGCTGAATACTTTGAGGAACCTTGATCTCAAGCCACTAAAAGCATGTGGAAGCCATGTTTTTTTGGTTTTCAGTGGCACACGAACCAACTTACACACTCCTGGACTAATCTGGCGGGTATTTGTTACCTCCCATCATGCATGTAATGCAGCCTGTTAATGCTTAGATAGATAAGAATAAATCACCTAATTACTTGTCTTTGTTGCGATTTGAATCCTGATTTCTCATGCTTTTCCAGCTTCATTTGATCGCTATGACACGTTCTTCTGTGCACGCTTATGTTTTGGACGCTTTGCACCCTTGAGGCCATGTTTATATATTTTGTCCAATAACTTGCGTAGCATTCAATCTAGTTGATAACAGTTTTGCCTTGTCGGGGTAGAGGGGGCGTGGTTATGGATTTGATGACCTGCATGAGCAGATATAGTCAACTTGGTCTCTAGTTCACAACTGTTTGTTGAATCAGAGCAGAAGTACCGAGTCATCAGAGTTCTTTGTCACGACCCAAACTAACCCCTCTCGTGATGGCGTCTATCGTGGAACTAGGCAAGCCGACTCATTTCCAAACAAAACCGATATTTTAATTTCAAAGATAATTTCAATTTTATTTAACATAAAACCTTCATTTAAGGAGTTCAAATCAAAGAAAACAAATGTACGGATAGAAAAATCCGACATCAGGGTGTCACTAGTCATTAGCATCTACTACAATCTGTCTAACAATATCAAGGCTAACTCAGCCTGGAAAATAGCTAAATACAACTAGAGGAAGATAAGAGGGAGAAGAGCAGGGGCTACGATCGCTAAACAGCTACCTTGCTATCTCCAAGAAAATCTGCAACCAGAACACTCAATAACCGCTACCGTGTCCAGCTACACCTGAATCTGCACACAAGGTGCAGGGAGTAACGTGAGTATGCCAACTCAGTAAGTAAAAACAATAAATAAAGACTGAGCAGTAGTGACGAGCAATAAAGCATATAACGTTCATATCAGGAAATCTCAGTAAAATACCACATGCTCTTAAAACTCAGGATTTGAATCAAACATCTCGTTTAAACCCAGTTCCAGTAAAAATCATTTAAAGATATTTTTCCAACAGTTTTTCAAACAAAGGCTCAATGCAAAGGTGAACAAAAATGATGAAATCATAAACAACCCCTCGGGCAAAATATCACTCATATACAGCCTCTCGGGCAAACCTCACAGTCACTCGTGCCACTCGAGCATACCTCACAATCACTCTTGCTACTCGGGCATACCTCAAAATCACTCATGCCTCCCAGTCACTCAGCACTCGGCACTCGCACTCAGTAGGTACCTGCGCTCACTGGGGGTGTGTACAGACTCCGGAGGGGCTCCTTTAGCCCAAGCACTATAATCTGCACGGACAACTCACGTGCTGCACGGATAACTCACGTGCTACAATAATAAAGTATGCTGCAGGCGGGCAACCCCGATCCATACGCATCCTCACAAATCAGGCCCTCGGCCTCACTCAGTCATAAATATGCTGCAGGCGGGCAGCCCTGATCCACGCTCATCCTCACAAATCAGGCCCTCGACCTCACTCAGTCATAAACCTCTCAAGCCACTCGGGCATTTCAGTAAAACAGGGCATTCGGCCCAAAACATTTATATGCATCAAAATAGAATCATAAAACCGAGTTATGCGGTAAACAAGTATAAACATGACTGAGTATAGATTTTCAATCAAAACCAATGAGGATGGTAAGAAACAGCCCCTAAGGATCCAAACTGGCGCAAGGCCCAAACATGGCATTCAGCCTAATTTACAGAAATTCTTTCTAAAACATATAAGTATCATATGGTTTCAACAAAAGTATGCAACTTTACAGTTGCTACGGGACGGACTAAGTCACAAATCCCCAACAGTGCACGTCCGTCACCTAGCATGTGCTTCACTAAAAATAATAGAATGGTACAAAATCCGGGGTTTCATACCCTCAGGACCAGATTTACAATCGTTACTTACCTCAAACCGGTCAAAATCTATTCACAATCAGTACAATACCATCAATACGCGCTAATGGAATGAATTCCACAAGAAAAACTACAAAATTAGACCAAAACCCGAAATTGGCTCAAACCCGCCCCCCCGGGCCCACGTCTCGAAATCCGACCAAATTTATAAAACTAGAAAGCTCATTCACTCACGAGTCTAACTATACCAAATTCATCAAAATCCGACATCGTTTGGTCCTTCAAATCCTTAAATTACTCTCCAAATATTTCAAGCCCTAACCCCTCATTTTCACTAATTACCATGATTAAAACAACAGAAAATCACCATATATACAAGTATTAGGTCTCAAGTAACTTACCTCAACGAAATCCCCTTGATTCCCTCTTCAAATATCTCCCAAAAGCTCCAAAAACCGCGTTAAAATTGTGAAGAATGACCAAAATTCGCGAAGGGTTCTATTTATGGTTTATGCCTAGGTTTTTCGCACCTGCGGCCATTTTCTCGCACCCGCGCGACCGCACCTGCGGTCCAAGAAGTCGCATCTGCGCAACGCACTTAATCACCCATCTTCCGCACCTGCGGACTCACATCTGCGGTCCCAGGTGCGCATCTGTGAAACCAGCCCAAACTCCTCATCTCCACATCTGCGCTCAAGGCCTCGCACCTGCGGGCTCGCAGATGCGGCCAATTCTTCGCACCTGTGTTCCCAACCTTGGCCCAGCGTCTCCCGCACCTGAGCACTCCCCACGAGCACCAACGACCTCGCACCTGCGACCCTTTCTTCCGCATGTGCGGAAATAGCAGAAGTAGCAGCTCCAGCTGCAAAGTCCAACTTCGACAAATCCGTTAACCCCCCGGAATCACCCCGAGGCCCTCGGGACCTCAACCAAAAATACCAACAAGTCATATATCCGCATACAAACTTAGTCGAACCTTCGAATCACTCAAAACACTATCCAAATACCAAATTACCCTCGGATTCAAGCCTAAGAACTTCTAATTTCCAAATTCGGCAATCGATGCCGAAACAAACCAAACCACGTCCGAATGACCTCAAAATTTGCACACACGTCACAAAGTACACTACAAACCTACTCCAACTTCCGAAATTATATTCCGACCCCGATATCAAATTTTCCACTGCCGGCCGAAATCGCCAAATTTCCAATTTTGCCAATTCAAGCTTAATTCTATCACAGACCTCCAAATTACATTCCGGTCGCGCTCCTAAGTCCAAAATTACCTAATGAAGCTAATGGAACCATCAGAATTCCAATCTGAGGTCAAATGCTAAAGAGTCAAATTTTGGTCAACTCTCCCAATTTAAAGCTTCAACAATGAAATTCCTTCTTCTAATTCGATTCCGAAATACCTGCGACCCAAAACCGACGATTCACACAAGTCAAAGTACATCATACAGATCTACTCATACCCTCAAACAACCAAGCAAAGTGCAAATGTTCAAAACGACCGGTCGGGTCGTTACATCCTCCCCCACTTAAACATACGTTCGTCCTCGAACGTGCCCAGAGTTGTTCCAATAGCCATCAAATCGCTGTGTAGCTTTTCACATGCACATACCCGGGGGTGATCCCACGTCACCCTATCCCATACAGGTCCGATAGCACAGCATAACTAAAATTTCTCAATTCAACCTAGCCATAAGCCTTCGAATCAAATTTCCAACATCCGAAATTTCCTATAAGATGAGAAGTTTGCATCTACATACCGTATAAGTCTGAACAATCTATACCAAAAGCAGTAACCATAAATCAAATACTCAAATTCAAATACCGCATAACTCGAATGCTCGAAGCAATGATTTCAAATCACAATATCGACTCAAATCAATCTAGTGCCAGCAATAAACCTCATATCAGACAAACCCTCGTTCTAAAACCTTCGTACGATGCCGATGATGAAAGAAACATACCGAATTCATAACCATTCATTAGATCATCAGGTCATGGAGCTCTCGTTCCTTCTACAAGAACTATAGCCAATTTCAAAGCCGACTTCCGATATTATCCTCCTAATTATACCACAATCAAATCTGATAGCATCCATTCTAGGCCCAATGACCTCATCTCCTCCAACACGACCGCTCTAGTGACATGGCACATCAATACAATTTAAAGCCACAACTCGTGCAATCCGTGCACCAGATAACAACATTCCAAATGTACCCAATCATAATAATGACCCAAACAGGAGAACCGTTCCGTAAGCTCGACGAGTACCACCCCGACGCAATGCTAAGAACCCATCACACACCGCAGAACCATAACATACGAATCTTACACAAGGGATCATATTTCCACATAACTCTGCTGCAATACGCGACCCTATCCAAATACTGGTCCATATGAAACACCTCAAGCCACTCTGCTAAAATCAATAACCATGCGCAATTCGACATCAAGTATCCAAAGTGCATTACCATAACCACAGAGAAGCAAACGACACCATGCCACATAAAACCCAAAAGAACATGACCAATACGTCATCAACCAAGCAATATCCAATACTATTCTCGCTCAAATTCCGCTATAAGGCCACAATAGAACCACACCATATGTGCATATAACCACGAATCACAATTCCTCGTAGCATAGAAGAGTAACTCACCGATCATTTCAGAGCACGAATAAGCTTCACATCAACCGAATGGCACATCCTTCAACAATAGC
Organism: Nicotiana tomentosiformis; assembly: GCF_000390325.3. Classification (NCBI taxonomy): domain Eukaryota; kingdom Viridiplantae; phylum Streptophyta; class Magnoliopsida; order Solanales; family Solanaceae; genus Nicotiana; species Nicotiana tomentosiformis. Next base: position 28,347,377 of record NC_090822.1, read on the forward strand.
AGTAAGGAGCCAATCAATCCAGCTCGTTGTAGAATACACATCCTAATTGGGCCTACCAATGGGCCCCGAATCAACTATGGTCAGCCACTAATAGATAAACAACCTCAGAAAGTCCACAATGACGGAATCATAACACCTTCTATCATCTAGCTAGCTCCGGCCACAACTTCATAGTCCACCACCATGAAACAATCTGCTCATGAGAACTCCCAATCTTCAATTCCATAGAACACATGAATCACCCTATTTGATTCCACCTCCACCGCCCGAATGCTTAACACCTCTCTCATACATAATCCTCCCACGAGAAATACTTTGAAACTTCTTCCGTGCCACCTGGCAAAAATTTGAATATCAACAGTCGATCAACTAGGAGAGTGCCGCAATACCAGCGAAGTACCCATAAATCAAAACACATTGCCCCTTCTGAAATGTACACTCTCATCAAGCTATACCAGATAGTAATATCATTTACCTAGTCATCAGAAACCGTTCATCCTGCCTAAGAATTTATGTCCTTCCCTTCAAAACTGAACTGTGACCTGGTACATGTAAATCCTATTCCCGCACACCACACCACATCTATTATGCCATCATGTGACAAGCATAAGAATTCTATTTTCAACTCTGAGTCACTAGCAAATTACATACCTTATTAATCAGAAACCTCTTTCTTGCTTCTTTCTAGGAGGAAATCATAACACACGACACGCTTCGTACATCCGTACAAATTATTCAGTTCAAACCATGGTAGAACCCATCATGAACACTTTGAAATCTATTTGCACATAACCAAGCTATCTTAACTGAATTCCTCTAACTTCACCAAGTCACACAGGTTGCCAAATCCGGGAGCATTGCCACGAAACACCTGTAGATACTAGCCACGTCATAAATACACAAATAACCGATCATACCCATTACTGTGCTACCCCAACCTACTTCCAAACTGTCTTATTTCCCCAAGTCCTTTCCAAATTTCCTTCAAACTGCTATTTTATTTCCTTGTTAGAACACTACTATCCTTCACTAAAACTTACCCCACGAACTTAAGCATAGAATCACGCCGCCCTAAGGCTTATAAGCCACTGAATTCCTTTTTTATGTATTCCAAAGGTTCCACAACCAAAAATGCTTACTCCGAAGAGACTTTATGTGAACCTAAAACTGTTTCCTTCACCTTCTTGATACTGAAATGCATAATTCACAATGATACAAATGCAACGTGTCTCAACACCATTCGATGCAACTCCCAGTTTTCTAGCCATATTTATAAATCTTGAATCCATTGTAACCATTCTCGAATTAACCGACCAAATAGACCGAAACAACTTGTTCCCCATTAGCACACCAACACCCAAGGGAATAAAGAATAACCCTCACTCCTACGCAACCGAGCAAATTCATGCTCTATGTACACTACATTCTCTGTGAATAACCACTCAATTATTTTTATGGTCCTCCTATAACCATAGAGTGTAATACAACTTATGTCCAAAAATTCCTTTACCCGAGTCATCCTCGATCTCGACCTCTACAAGTCATAACTGATTCACCGGTAAACCCCAAACCGAAATTAATACGACCCATAACCGTGCAATCAACTCGTCGATAGCAGACTCCCCCACTTAGCCTTAAGCTACAATTATATAAAATTAGAACTCGTACGGATTTCTCCTTCTCAATTGCCAAGGTCTTGCACCGTTAACCTGCCAAACTTCTCGAAGTCTTTTATTAAGCCTTTCATGAACATTCTGAATCTCCAGACAAAATTACACACGCGACCTCCTACCGGGTAGCTAGTAATATTCCTCGCAAAAGCTTCATCAACATCATGCCACCGCTAGCTGCACACAGGAGATAACCTACCTGTGGAATACCTTACTGACATCTCCCAATGACACTGCACTGAGTGCAACGACCACGAAATTCATAAATTCTCCTAAGTTCATGCTTGCCCACCATTTATATAAGTCTGCACTTTCCCTATTGACATCAACTGTACGTCAACAATACCTTCCGAACTCAAGTCATATTGCACCTGACATGATAATCAGATCTTCACGCCTCTATTCATTTCAAACACACTCCTTTCTGCCATATTCAATTTTTCCTTTGTACACTAACCATCACTCCAAATAGAGTATGCAGGCCGATTGACATATTAACACGGTTCCAAACCATTCTACACTTTCTCAAGGCGCACGACTACCCTACTAGTGAATTCATATGCTAATCTGCCACTTTTACATCGGTTAAATCATCTCCTTTAAGAAACTTCTCAACCTTTACTTATCCTACTTGACCTACTAGTACTTCAACCACTGCGAAACAATTCCCGCCATGTCTTCCCTCATACTTTGCTACCCAACTACTGCATCAAATCGAAATGTATTTCTGTCGCACCTAAACCAATAAAATGTTACCGACTCTAAGTCTCTTCAAAGATTATCTTTCCCGAGCCATCAATATCAAAATATCCATTCGCAAACACCATTACTACACAACTCTTACTCTTCTTGAGTTTAAACTCATTGACAAACATGAGAATTTAATTTGCCCCAAAATTTAACAACGTGAAAGATCCTTCAAAACATTCACACTCGAAATGGTACGTTGCATCAAAATGAAAATCAAGCACACAATGGCCGTCCTTTACATTTCAAGAAAACACTTCTCGTCACATTCACATAGTCTTAACACTTCCCGCAGTTACATCATACTCACCACAAGCCATTCCACTGCCCATCGAGCCAAAATTCCACTCGTAGGGACATTATCAGACATATGAGTCCAAATGTATAGGTTACAACTGAAGCTACCGAGCCTAAGCTGCGGTCAAACCACGGCCTCAAGTCCTCCAGACTGGCCCACTACCACAACACAGAAAACACATCTCAACCTTGTTTATAGAATCACAAACCGGCGATGCACAACTGATACCGAGTGCTCATGTGCGCATACGAGATGCGTGGAAGGAATTCAAAGAGTTATGTCTCAAGCTGAATCAATTTCGCACGATAGAATACAAGAAAGTGAAATTTTCTTAAGAGTTCTGCAGCCTCTCGAAGATAAGTACAGACGTCTCCGTACCGATCTGCAAGACTCTACTAAACCCACTCATGACTCGTGAGACCTATGTAACCTAGGCTCTGATACCAATCTGTCACGACCCAAACTAACCCCTGTCATTATGGCGCCTATCGTGGAACTAGGCAAGCCGACTCATTTCCAAACAAAACCGATATTTTCATTTCAAAGATAATTTCAATATTATTTAACATAAAACCTTCATTTAAGGAGTTCAAATCAAAGAAAACAAATGTGCGGAAAAGAAAAGCCCGACATCGGGGTGTCACTAGTCATAGGCGTCTACTACAATCTGTCTAACAATATCAAGGCTAACTCAGCCTGGAAAATATCTAAATACAACTAGAGGAAGATAAGAGGGAAAAGAGTAGGGGATGCGATCGCCAAACAACTACCTTGCTATCTCCAAGAAAATCTGCAACCAGAACACTCAATAATCGCTACCGTATCCAGCTACACCTGAATCTTCACACAAGGTGCAGGGAGTAACGTGAGTACGCCAACTCAGTAAGTAACAACAATAAATAAAGACTGAGCAGTAGTGACGAGCAATAAAGCATATAACATTCATATCAGGAAATCACAGTAAAATACCACATGCTATTAAAACTCAGGATTTGAATCAAACATCTCGTTTAAATCCAGTTCCAGTAAAAATCATTTAAAGATATTTTTCCAACAGTTTTTCAAACAAAGGCTCAAGGCAAAGGTGAGCAAAAATGATGAAATCATAAACAGCCCCTCGGGAAAAACATCACTTATATACAGCCCCTCGGGCAAACCTCACAGTCACTCGGTCATACCTCACAATCACTCTTGCCACTCGGGCATACCTCACAATCACTCATGCCTCCCAGTCACTCAGCACTCGGCACTCGCACTCAGTAGGTACCTGCGCTCATTGGGGGTGTGTACAGACTCCGGAGGGGCTCCTTCAGCCCAAGCGCTATAATCTGCACGGACAACTCACGTGCTGCACGGACAACTCACGTGCTACAATAATAAAGTATGCTGCAGGCGGGCAACCCCGATCTCACACTCATCCTCACAAATCATTCCCTCGACCTCACTCAGTCATAAATATGCTGCAGGCGGGCAACCCCGATCCACACTCATCCTCACAAATCAGGCCATCGACCTCACTCAATCATAAACCTCTCAAGCTACTCGGGCATTTCAGTAAAACAGGGCATTCTGCCCAAAACATTTATATGCATCAAAATAGAATCATAAAATCGAGTTATGCGGTAAACAAGTATAAACATGACTGAGTATAAATTTTCAATCAAAAACAATAAGGATGGTAAGAAACAGCCCCTAAGGGTCCAAACAACTTTGGCGCAAGGCCCAAACATGACATTCAGCCTAATTTACAGAAATTCTTTCTAAAACATATAAGTATCATATGGTTTCAACAAAGTATGCAACTTTACAGTTGCTACGGGATGGACTAAGTCACAAATCCCCAACAGTGCATGCCCGTTACCTAGCATGTGCGTCACTAAAAATAGTAGAATGGTACAAAATCCAGGGTTTCATACTCTCAGGACCAAATTTACAATCGTTACTTACCTCAAACCGGTCAAACCTCTAACCCGCAATGATCTTGCCTCTGAACTCGGCCTCCAAATGCTCTGAATCTATTCACAATCAATACAATACCATCAATACGCGCTAATGGAATGAATTCTACAAGAAAAACTACAAAATTAGACCAAAACCCGAAATTGGCTCAAACCCGGCCCTCGGCTCACGTCTCAAAATCCGACCAAATTTACAAAACTAGAAAGCTCATTCACTCACGAGTCTAACTATACCAAATTCATCAAAATCCGACATCGTTTGGTCCTTCAAATCCTTAAATTACTCTCCAAATATTTCAAGCCCTAACCCCTCATTTTCACTAATTACCATGATTAAAACAATGGAAAATCACCATATATACAAGTATTAGGTCTCAAGTAACTTACCTCAACGAAATCCCCTTGATTCCCTCTTCAAATCTCTCCCAAAAGCTCCAAAAACCGAGTTGAAATTGTGAAGAATGACCAAAATTCGCGAAGGGTTCTTTTTATGGTTTCTGCCCAGGTTTTTCGCACTTGCGGCCATTTTCTCGCACCGCGCGACCGCACTTGCGGTCCAAGAAGCCGCACCTGCGCAACTCACTTAATCACCCATCTTCCGCACCTGCGGACTCGCATCTGCGGTCCCAGGTGCGTATCTGTGAAACCAGCCCAAACTCCTCATCTCCGCATCTGCGCTCAAGGCCTCGCACGTCGCACCTGCGGGCTCGCAGATGCGGCCAATTCTTCGCACCTGTATTCCCAGCCTTGGCCCAGCGTCTCCCGCACCTGCGCATTACCCACGTGCACCAGCGGCCTCGCACCTGCGACCCTTTCTTCCGCAGGTGCGGAAATAGCAGAAGCAGTAGCTCCAACTGCAAAGTCCAACTTCGACAAATTCGTTAACCACCCGAAATCACCTTGAGGCCCTCGGGACCTCAACCAAAAATACCAACAAGTCATATATCAGCATACAAACTTAGTCGAACCTTCGAATCACTCAAAGCAACATCCAAACACCAAATTACCCTCAGATTCAAGCCTAAGAACTTCTAATTTTCAAATTCGGCAACCGATGCCGAAACCAACCAAACCACCGAATGACCTCAAATTTTGTACACACGTCACAAATGAAACTATGAACCTACTCCAACTTTCGGAATTTCATTCCGACCCCGATATCAAATTTTCCACTGCCGACCGAAATCGTCAAATTTCCAATTTCGCCAATTCAAGCTTAATTCTACCACGGACCTCCAAATTACATTCCGGTCACGCTTCTATATCCAAAATCACCTAACGAAGCTAATGGAACCATCAGAATTCCAATCCGAGATCAAATGCTAAAGAGTCAAATTTTGATCAACTCTCCCAATTTAAAGCTTCAACAATGAAATTCCTTCTTCCAATTCGATTTCGAAATACCTGCGACCCAATACCGACGATTCACACATGTCAAAGTACGTCATACGGAGCTACTCATGTCCTCAAACAATCGAGCGAAGTGCAAATGTTCAAAACGACCTATCGGGTCGTTACAGTCTTATTGTCATATCACATATGGTTGTTGCTTCTCTCCGGAGAAAACAATGTCAATAACCCATCCAATAGTAATTTTAATTTTAATCCCCTATTGTGGATTGATTTAAGCTCCTCTTGAAGGTTGTATTCCTCATAAACCAATCCCACAATTCTCTAAATTGAAGCCATCCTTCTACAGTTAGACTTGTGATATCTTGATGAGCATTTTCCTTGATTTCTAGTAAAGTTTGGCATTTGCGGCTACTGGTATTGAAAGTTGCTTTAAGCAGTGTTCAGTCATTTATAACAACCAAATTTGTCAGGGAAAAAGCAAATGGTGGTTACAGTACCAGATTTTGTTTTTCTTGTGCTCTTATATTTGGTATTTGTTGCAAGTCTTCTACTAGATTAAATTCCCATGCTCCAGCTGGTGGTTCAAACTTAATTTTCTGATTATTCAAGGATGTGTTGAAGATTCAAGGAGATGCTTTTTGTGGTGTCTTTCCATGGGTTTCAAGTGGCTTCAACACAGCTTGGAGAAGAAATGAGATTTTGACAAAGATTGTTTGCCCTCTTTCTGCTATGTTTATTTCCATTTCTGAGCAGAAGAACCAACAAGCCCTCTTTTGGTTACAAGCTGTGATAATTTCTAATCTTCAATCTGCTAAAACCCCACGGAAGGCTGTGATCATCTTTCTTTTCTTGTTTTCAATTTCTCCATGCTAACTTGTTTAGGACTAAGGTGTAGTTGTATATTCTGAGGAAGTTCTTAGCGAGGAGCGAAGCTAAATCTTATTCGTTTACTGGCGATTGGACCCAGTGACATGTGTTGAAGTTGTTTAGCGTGTCTAAGTTATTGTTTTTTTTTTATCTCGTTCCATAATTTTAGCTGATTTGGGTTTCCTTTGGCTTATGGCTATATGCTTTTATATATCTCTGCAGATACGTTCTTACACTTTCCACTTCGATGTTAGTTGGCTCGTTTCTGCTGTTAATCATGAAGAAATTTTTATGTTTTATGCCATTTTTTCATTGTTTATTTGTTCATGTTTAGTTTTGGTTTCTACTGTTCACTCTTCCACTTTGTAAAATTTCTCTGTTACTTCTGGTTGTCTTTGAATTACATGAATCAATAGGCATGAACCAAAATAGAATAGAGATGCCAATTGAGTGTGCATTTTAGAAAGATTTCATTGCAATATTCAGTCAAAGATTGACGGCTGAATTGATCTGCTTTTTGTATTTGTCAGAACGCAATTAGTAATTCTTTGATAGCTTCTACACCAGCAGGGTTAGTATATCAATTGCTATACATTTGCAGCAGGCGACTCTATCTCCATAGAAATCAGTATATATTTCAAGGACTTATTGGACCAACTGATTAAATTTCAGATTATGACTTTACATTTGATAACATTTTGACATTTGAAATATGATTTATTTTGATCATCCTCCATATTAAAGTGTTTTATTTCTTTCATCCAATGCTGAAAAGTCTCTTCAAATTTACGTGTTTTTTTTTGGTTAAGACAGCTTTGAGCAAGGGTAGAGAACCAATTTTTTCCGTATGAAATTTAAAAATAACCAGATTTATAAGTGGTAATTGAAAAATAGTCACAGTTTCAAAAGTAATTAAAATTTAGCCACTTTTCATGTAAAGATAAATCTGAACAAAAATACTGTTCAAAATCCGTAAAATATTTCAGCATAATATACTGGAGTTCGAATTTTTTACATGTGAACTTCCATCATAACATGCTAGAATTTTATAATGTGCTAGGGTTCCAGCATAATACGCTGGAAGTTCATACACAGGTGCTCAAATCGCCAGTATATTATGCTGAAACTTTTCGTGTGCCGGAGTTCCAGCATAATATGCTGGAAATTCATACACATGTGCTCCAATCTTCAATATATTATGCTGGAACTTTTCGTGTTGTAGCAAAATAATGATTATTTTTCAATAACTTTGCAAACGCTGGCTATTTTTTAATTACCAGTCCAAAAATTGGCTAGCCCGTGCTATTTTAACATTTTTTTTCAAATACTTCTTCTACACGCAAAACATATAGAGGGTTATATTTTTTTTGGGTTGGTAATAATGGATTATTCTCTTGATTTAAAAAGGGATTTTTTTTTTCTATACACTATTTGAAATCTTATTACGAAAAATGTCCATGTTTTGGTATTTACCTGATCTAAACACATTTTAGTTATAAAATATATACAATCTACCTTAAAAGGCTCCCAATCCTTTATTTGTGTCTTCAATCAAGGGATTTAGTTATACCATTTTCTTTTTTTCTCTCCTCTCTCCCATCTTCTCTCCAAACAAATGCAATTTAGATTTTTTTCCTATGTGTATTCAGTATTTTATTTTCCAATATTTCAGTGGTGATCGAAATCTAAAATTCTAGAAAGGAGCAAAGGGATGGTCTTAGCCAGCCAGTCACGTTACTTCACAAATTTGGAAGCTTCCCTTTATCAACCAAACCAAATACTATCAAAAAATCAAAACTTTAATCATTTCACTCACCTCATCCTATCTTTCTCTGTATATATTCCAACTTCTCAGGTCCACTTTATACCTCTTGCTTCTGATTATAATATCTTATTACTAATAACTCTATAAATTAAAAGTGGCTCTTCCTCCCTAAATATTTTTGATACAGATAGTGTATGAAATTCAATGCACTGAGTATGCACACTAGCCAGTAAAATCTCTCCAAATGGAAGTGATTCAAGTTGCTACAAGAAAGCCATAGGCGGTGCTTTGAATTGCCTATGACACTATAACTTTTCTATAACTTTCATACATTATTTCTATCAAATTAAATACAACTACAATATCATACAACTTAAATATATTTTTTATAAAATTTTTATACAATATGTCTTTTGTATATTTTGTATCTGATTTATACATAGTAAAAATAAATTTCATACAACTAATTATATATTATACAACTTATCTACAACTTTCATATATTTTTTCTACCCAGTTATATACAACTACAATATCATACCACTTAAATACAATTTTTATACAAATTTTATACAATATATCTTTTGTATATTTTGTATCTGATTTATACATAGTAAAAACAAATTTTATACAACTAATTATATATTATACAACTTATCTATAACTTATCTATACTTTCATACATTATTTCTACCCAGTTATATACAACTATAATATCATACAACTTAAATACAATTTTTAGAAAATATTGTTCAACTTTCATACAATATTTAAATAAAAAAATATATATAAACAACATAATACAATTTTTCTACAATTTTACTACAGCTTTACTACAATTTCGTAAGTATAATGTATGTCATGTATTCTTCTTCTTCGAGTTTTAATTTGAAATTCAGCCAAAATCAAGTCTAATCTTAACCAAAACACCCTCAAAATTGAGATATAAACTCCAAATAATATTCTCAATTGTTTGCAACAACACCCATTCCAAACAAATAATGATTTTTGAAAACCTAAATTCGAATTCAAAGCTTCAAAATTTTTTAATGGCTGTCAATGGTGGAGAGTCAAACACCTTTAAAATTTATTGATTGACAATTTCAATTTGAACACTAATTGTGCAACATTACTGGAATTTGAACATCAATTGTGCAATGCCTTCAGCTCTATATTACTGTAATTTCAATAATTATGGAATTGCTGCTCTCTTTTCCTTTGCTCTTCCTTGTGCTTGTATATTCTTTCAGAGTCAAAAATATTATAGGGTAGAGTACAGAAGGGACTCACTATGCTACAAGGAAAGACAATAGAATGAAGAAAGGACGAATCAAACCCAGTTCCATCAAGGAAATAACCCAGAAGTTTCAGCACCGGTCCCTTTTCTCATAACTAAATTAAGAGAATAAGGATGAGAAATAATTGATTCCTAATATAATGGGATACTCATTTAATTCCTAAAGTGTATATAATTGGTAAATTGTATATAAGATGTAATTAAATTGAAACTTGAATAGAGAGGGTAATAAAGTTTCAAATAGTGTATATGAATATGAAAATTTCATTTAAAATAAAGAATATCTCCCATCAAAAGCTTAGTTCAATAATATTACTCGCTGATAAAGCACAATACTTACCACCAAAGGATGTGGTGCAGTGGATGAGACTGCTCTTTCCTTAACCAGCGGTCTCGGGTTGAAGCCCTGGTATGGAAAAATTCTTGGTAAGGAGCACTTCCCCCCGAATGGAGTCCTATGCGGTGCCAATCCGGATATAATTCCTAAAGTGTATATAATTGGTAAATTGTATATAAGATGTAATTAAAGTGAAACTTGAATAGAGAGGGTAATAAAGTTTCAAATAGTGTATATGAATATGAAAATTTCATTTAAAATAAAGAATATCTCCCATCAAAAGCTTAGTTCAATAATATTACTCGCTGATAAAGCGAGTAATATTATTTGATTGAGTATATCAATTAAACTTTTATCTTCTAATTGTACTATTTTCATTAACACTTTTAATTCAGAAAATAAATCTAGACCATCAATATCAGATTGATTATTATGCTTTAAGGAACATTCAAGATTAAGGCAATATATTTTTAATTTTTCATCATTTAGTGATCTTAGTTTTTTTCTCGCTAAATAGAAAACCAAAAATATTTTCACATGCTTCGAATTGACCAAATCTATTTTGAAGTAAAAAAAATAGCCTTGTCTACTATGAAAAAAAAGATTTTGAGATTTCATTATCAACATACTCATCAAATTGTTTCTTCCTATATATCACATGTTTCTTACGAAATCAAAAATTTCTTTGACAGAAATCATAGCAATTGCAAATCTTTTTTCTGTATATTTGTTAAAGAAATCAAATATTTTCACTTCAAATAATTTTTTTAAACTTATATATAACCTATTAGGTGTAACAAAAAATGCCCTCCCATAAATGTGGGTTCTAAAACAGTTGTTTTACTCACTTAAGGCAAGGGCCGCCCTTGCTAGCCACACACTTAATGTCATTTTGATAGAGCCGAACACAGTTTTTCCCTTTAACCTCTACTAGTAATCATACTCGCGCGATGCGCGGTCAATATTAATTAAATTAAATTGTGATCGGGCTTATTTGAACATATTAGATCGTATCACTTTAATAAATTTCAATTGTCATCTTATAAATCAATATGATATACCCAATAATAAAATCTCTATTAAATTAAAGAGACTTATATAGTCATTGAATAGCTTTTTTATTCTATATTTTTTTTGTTCTATTATCTAATGTTTAGTATTTTTACATTGTTAATAGAATTTTTTATTACCAAATTACTTTGTTTCATATTTTTTCTGCTCGCTTTTTTTTTTTTTTTTGTAATTTAAGAGAAGATATATATTTTATTAATCTTGAAATAGTTTTTATTTTAAATTTTATTCTGTTGTTGTCAATAATATTATTAGAATTTTAATGAATAAAATCTCTATTAAATTAAAGAGACTTGTATAGTCATTGAATAACTTTTTTGTTATGTATTTGTTTTAATTATATTATCCAATATTTAGTATTATTGCATTGTTAATAGAAACTTTTATTAGCATATTACTTTGTTTAATATTTGTCACGACCCCAAATTCACTAGTCGTGATGGCACCTAACCTAACCCGCTAGGTAAGCCAACTAATAACCATCCAATTTCAATAATATTAATAAGACAGTTGAACAAAAGGAATTATCTAAATCTTATACGTTTCCCAAGATCTGGTAGTACAAATCAGGAGCTTCTAAGAATAGAGTTTACAAAGCGAAAATGAAATAAATACACAGTCTATTTGAATAGTACATAAACAGAGTTTTACAGATCTAAAGCTACCACGAACAAGAGGCATCTACAGCCGGGACGCAGGTACATCTTCAATCCAGCTCCCATCGAACACAGCAACATCACCAGCCAACATTTGCACGCAAGGTACAGAAGTATAGTATAAGAACAACCGACCCCATGTACTCAATAAGTAACAAACCTAACCTTAGGTTGAAAGTAGTGACGAGCTTGTACCAAGGCCGGGTCCCAACTTCAATAACCAACAATAGTTCATAACAACATAAAACAAGTAATAGCAGAAGTAACTCAACAATCAAATGCTCAACAAAAACATAATTTCTGAAAATAGTTCTGCCTTTCAAGTACTTCAATGAAAACCCAAATCGTTTACCAGAGTTACCAAAAATATGAATAAGCTTGAAAACAATAATTTTCTCAAAATCCTTTCCATAATAAATAAGATGTTTCATTTTCTTTCCAGATAACCAGTGTAAAACAGATGCATCACTATGCCCATCTGTCAACATGTGTGAGAAATTATGAATGATGTGATACCGTACCGCATGAGAAAAATACATCTCTATGCCTGTATGTCAAGTGTGCATGTCAGTACAATGTATCTTAGAGATAAACTCATGTACTCACACTCTCAGAGTACTCAATCTCACTGTCTCGCATTCTCTCTCACTATGCTCAAGGCTCAACACACTCAATCACTTAGCGTTGTACAATACCTGCTGCGGCGTACAACCCAATCCATATATGACCATAAGGCCCGTTGCGGCGTGCAACCCGATCTACATATATATAGTCGAGTGCGCTCACTGGGGGTGTGCAAAATTCGGAGGGGCTCCTTCAGCCCAAGCTCTATATTGTTGCGGCGTGCAACCCGATCCAATATTATTGCGGCGTGTAACCCGATCCAATAATATATATATATATATATATATATATATATATATATATATATATATATATATATATATAAAGGCTCGTTGTGGCATGCAACCCGATCCATATAAAATATAATCAATATAATATGCTGCAGCGTACAACCCGATCCCAAAATGTTACTCTCACTCAGGCCCTCGGCCTCACTCAGTCATCAATCTCTCTAGTCTCACTCACGGGCTTACAATGTCATGAAACTAGCCCGATAATAATGATATGATGTATCAATAAATAATATCTGAATGTGAGATATGGTATGAATGCATGAATATAACTGAGTACGAAATATTAATGAAATCAGTGAGATGACAGTAAAAATCGACCACTATGGGTCCAAACAATATCTTCATAAAGCCTAAACATGATATCTAGCATGATTGATAGCTTAATTATTTTATCTCATGGTGAAAACACAAATATCAACAAAATAGGGTCACTATTCAGTGCCATGGAAACAACAGAGTCCCAATTCACATGGTGCACGCCCACACGCCCATCACCTAGCATGCGCATCACCTCAACACAAATCACATAACACGTATTTTGGGATTTCATATCCTCAGCACTAAGATTAGAAGAGTTACTTATCTCGAACAAGCCATTCCAACACTGAGCAAGCCAAGCGATGCTCCAAAATGCCATCCCGCATGTTCCGACCTGCGAACTGCTCAAAAACTAACCAAAAATAGCTCAAATACATCAAACAATGCTAAAGGAACCAATCTCGATCGAAAAGATCAAATCTTGAATCAAAAGCCTAAAATTGGCCAAAAGCCCATCCCGGGCCCGCACCTCAAAATCCAAAAAAATTTACAAAATCCAACAACTCATTAAATTACGAGTCCAACCATACTAGTTTCACTCAAATCCGACTCCAATTCAATGTTCAAAACTCAAAAATTCATATTATGAAACTTTAGGCCAAAACCCCCAATTTCCTCTATAAAATTCACAATTCAATTACCAAAAACGAAGGTAGATTCGTGATATAAGATAAAAAATAAGTAGAGAACACATAGCCCAGTCCACAAGATGAAAATTGCTCCAAGAAACTCCTCAATCCGAGCTTGGAAATGTTAAAATGAAGCCAAAATCGCGAGCCCTTGTTTTTATCATTCTGCCCAGCACTTTTGCACATGCGGCACATTTGCCGCTTCTATGGCATCACATTTGTGACCAAAAACACGCTTATGTGGAGAAGCATTGGAGGTCTGCCTTCGCAACTGCGGTAAAATACCCGCATCTGTGCACTCGCAGGTGCGCGCCCACTTATAGCTTCTACGCTTCCAATCCGCTTCTGCGCTCAACTCACCGCATCTGTGCCTTCGCAGATGAGAAGCAATCTCCGCTTCTGCGGAACCCTACTCCCAGCAATATTTCCGCTCCTGCAACCCTTTCATCGCCTCTGCGGCCCTCGCACATGCGCAAACCAGCCGCATGTGCGGTCAAACCAGAACCAGCAATCTTAGCAAACATCCAAAATGCAATGAAATGATCCGAACCTCGTCCGAAACTCACTCGAGCCTCTCGGGACCACTTCCGAATATACCAATAAGTTCCATAATACAATACGGACCTACTCGAAGCCTCAAAACATACATAACAATATCAAAATGATGAATCACACCTCAAATCGAAATCAATGAACTTTGAACTTTTAAATTCAATAACTCGTGCCGAAACATAGCAAATTAATCCAGAATGACTTCAAATTTTGCACACAAGTCCCAAATAACATAACGAAGCTATTCCAACTCCCGGAATCACAATCCGAACCCGATATCAAAAAGTCCACTCCCGGTCAAACTTTTCAAAATTTCAACTTTCGCCATTTTGAGCCAAATTCAACTACGGACCTCCGAATCACAATCCGGACGCGCTCCTAAGTACAAAATCACCCAACAGATCTAATGGAACAATCAAAACTCCATTCCGGGTACAAATTCACAAAAAAATCAAACTTGGTTGACTCTTTCAAATTTAAATCTTCTAGCTGAGAATCATTCTTTCAAATCAATTCCAAATAACCTGAAATGCAAAACCGATGATTCACATAAGTGATATTACATCATACAGAGCTACTCATGCCCTCAAACAACCGAGCGATGTGTAAATGCTCAAAATGATCGGTCAGGTCGTTACAATATTTTATAGCTCCGTTATATCATTTATGACTTGTGTGTAAAATTTCAGGTCAATCAGACTTGATTTGATAGGTTTCGGTACCGAATGTAGAAGTTGGAAATCTTAAGTTTCATTAAGCTTGAATTGGAGGATGATTCATGGTTTTAGTATTGTTTGGTGTGTTTTAAGGGTTCGACTAAGTTCGTATGATGTTTTGGGACTTGTTGGTATACTTGGTTGAGGTCCCGAGGGGCTCGGGTGAGTTTCAGATGGCTAACAGATCACTTTTGGCCTTTAGGAGACTGCTGATAGCTGATG
Organism: Nicotiana tomentosiformis; assembly: GCF_000390325.3. Lineage (NCBI taxonomy): Eukaryota > Viridiplantae > Streptophyta > Magnoliopsida > Solanales > Solanaceae > Nicotiana > Nicotiana tomentosiformis. The sequence continues at coordinate 28,362,750 of NC_090822.1, forward strand.
GTATTTTTCTTCTGATTTCCTTTTATGCGATCGCGTAAGTTTGTCTGCGATCGCGTATAGTAATTTGAACAGAGGCGACTTTGTTCTACGCGATCGCGTGAATGGGATTGCGATCACGTAGGCTTAATTGGACAACAGAGAAATTTGTTCTATGCAATCGCGTGGGCAAGTCCGTGATCGTGTAGGTTGGGCCAGTCTGTACATCGCGATCGCGTGGAGTTGTTTGCGATCGCGTAGGGGAAACTAGAGAGGAAGCTAGGCTATGCGTTTGCTCTATGCGATCGCGTGAAGAAGGATGTGATCACGTAGAGTTGGAACCTTGTGCATCCCGATCGCGTGGCATTGTTTGCGATCGCGTAGGGTTATTTTCTGGGCAGTAAAAATTTGTGCTACGCGATCGCATGAGGATGTTCGCGATCACGTAGAAGAAATTACTTGGAGCTCGGATTAAGGCGACCTTTGGGAGATATTCAGAGGAAACAATGGGTTAAGTGTTCTTAACTCAATATTGGTTAAATTACCAGAATCCATCACTGTTTTTATCATTTAATTGGTGAACTAAGTTGGAAAAGTTTGAAAACCCTCTTGGATAGATTTGAGGATTTGAGAGCTGAATTGTTATCGGAATTTAGTAATTTTTTTATGGCTAGACTCGTGGTTGAGTGGGCGTTCATATTTCCTAACTTTTGCCTGATTTCGAGACGTGGGCCCCACATACAACTTTTGAATTAATTTTGGATTTTTATTGCAAAATGTAGTATTTTCTTATGGAATTGATTCCTATAATATTTAGTGATTGTATCAAATTATTTTGGCTAGATTCGAGCCAGACAGAGTTGGATAATCGTGAAAAAAGCCTTCTAGTGGATTAACTTGGAGCAAGTTGAGGTAAGTCTCTTGTTTAATCTTGTGAGGGGAAAATTACCCCATAGGTAATTAAATTAATAATTGTTGCTAATTGTGGGAGTTAGGTACGCACGAGGTGACGAGAATCCATGCGTAGCAACTATTAATACTAAAGTCCGGGTAGTTTAGGACTCAAAGCATGAATTATTTGTGTAAATTTTATCCGTTATTTAATTAAATTATTTGGTATATATATTGTGAATTGTTAGGGAAAAATATTAAAATATGAAAATCTCATATGCTTATTTTTCTATTTAAATTAATTAATTTTTAAAAGAAATTGTTGATCCTCTCGAGTTGATCTTATAATAAATATACTCTCCTTCCGGAGGTACATAAGAAAATGTCCTCCTTTCTTGTAGAGCGGGTCGAACGCCTCGGCAGAATAGATGCATCTATGGATCGCGCCGCATGTCCCTCGGCAGTATACACGACACTCTGGATCGGGCCGTACGACCTCGACAGAAATCGTGCCTAATAAAATTTATAATTACACGATACCTTGGTATTTTAATTGCATCTTGTGAATCTAGTTAATAGATTAGAAATTGTTGTATTTGAAGGAATTAAATGGTTTCTGTTTTTTTAAATAAATTATTGTTAACTCTGTGAATCATGTTGATTTAGATATTCTAGTTTTATTTCAATTATTATTATTGACCCATAGTGAGTGTCAAAGTCGGCCATCTCGTCTCTACCTCTTCGAGATTAGGCTTGATACTTACTAGGTACACGTTTTTTACGTACTTATGCTACACTTGCTGCACTTTTTGTGCAAGATATGAGGTAGGCACCAGTGGAGGCCCTATCATCGCACACCCGCGTTATCCTGAGGCCTACTGATGAGGTGCCTTTCTGAGCCGTTCTGTTACTACTAGTGCCTCTTCTTGTATTTGCATTCAGTCTATTTTATTTCAGACAGTATTTGGAGTTTTGTATAATCTACTAAATGCTCACACACTTATGACACCAGGTCTTGGCACACACATTGGTAGAATTGGGAGTTGATTTTTTTTTTTCTTGGATTTAAATTAATTGGTATCTTTTCTATTTTCTTTAATATTGCTTGTAAAATAATAAAATTACTTAGAAAATTATTCTGAAAATAATTGATGTATGTTTAAATTACTACTGTAGTGTTGGGCGCCATCACGACCTATATGTGAAATTGGGTCGTGACAACATTGTATCAGAGCACTAGGTTCACGTAGGTCTCACAAGTTATGAGCATACCTAATAGAGTTTTGCGAATCGGTACCGAGACGTCTGTACTTATCTTCGAGAGGCTATAGGATGTTAGGAAACTACCTTTCTTCATATTTCATCGTGCAATTGATGTAGTATTAAATATCTTTCTCTTATTCTCTCACAGATGGTGAGAACGCACTCTAATGAGGTTCCAGATCAGGGAAGAGCTACTTCCCCAGTTTCTAGAGGCCGAGCGAGGGCTCTAGCTCGTGGTAGGGGGCGAGAACTTCCAGGACTGTTCCAGTTATGCTGCCAGTGGGTCCAACAGAGAATCCCATTATTGAGGAACATGGTGAGGTGCCTGAGAAAAAGCCAGCTCCAGTGGATTTCACATCTGCACGGGGATTTCAGGATGTCATGGGTCGTATACTGCGGTTCATGGACACTATGACTCAGGCCGGTTTATTTCTGGTAGACCCAGCCACATCTCAGGCGGGAGGGGGAGCACAGACCCCTATCGCACAGGCTCATGGGCAGGTAGCTGCTTTATATCAGACCCAGGGTACACTACTTATGGGTGGAGCCCAGCCAGTGGCAGCAGCTACACCTGAGCCCAGGCCAGCTGCAGCCGCTGATCCGCAAAAACTATTGAACAGATGGACTAGACTACATCCTCCTATCTTTGGGGGTGAGCGACATGAGTATCCCCAGGATTTCATTGATCGATGCAAGGATAGACTGTACAACATAAGGATATTGGAGTCTCATGGGGTTGACTTTGCTACTTTTCAGCTAGAGGGCACAACCCGTAGATGGTGGAAGTCTTATGTTCTTGGCAGACCAGCAGATTCTCCTCCCATGACTTGGGACAGGTTCACCCGTATCTTCCTGGACAGGTATATTCCACCCTCCCAGAGGGAAGAGTTACAGTTTCAGTTTGAACAGCTCCAGCAGGGTCAGATGTCAGTGACCGATTATGAGGCGAGGTTCTCTAAGTTATCTCGCTATGCACTTATGATACTCCCTACTGAGGCGGAGAGAGTGGAGAGGTTTGTTACGGGTTTACATACTGGTATTCAGGCCACTATGTCTCAAGAGGTTGAGATGGGTACTTCTTATGAGCTAGTCGTGGAGATAGCTCGGAGGATTGAGGGTGTGCGTTAGCGGAGTCGAGAGCAGGTTATGAGAGAAGAGATTTAGATACTCTGGAGAGTTCAAAGGTGCTCTGTCTGGGGGCAGAGGTCAGTTCGTGAGAGGGCAGTCCAGCAGGCCCCCATATCCAGCACCACCGCCTCCTCGGGGTGCTCTAGTGCGACCTAATTTCAGTGTTATACCAGAGAGTTCTTATCGCCCACCAGCTATCCAGGGTTCTTCCAGTGGGTATTCAGGTCACCAGGGCTAGACTTCTAGTCAGCAACTTATCCCACCGAAAAGTTGTTACGAGTGCGGGGATCCCATTCACACATGGAGATTCTACCCCAGGCTTCGGGGTAGACCAGTGCAGCAGGGTCAACAGCCTATGATTACCACACCAGTTGCTCCACCAGTCATCCGGCCACCAAGAGTTGGAGGACAGGTGGGTTGGGGCCGTCCTAGAGGTGGAGGTCAGTCAGGCGGAGGCCAGCCAGTTGGCGCTCCAGCTTTGTTCTATGCTTTTCCGGCCAAACTAGATGCAGAGGCCTCAGATGCCATGATTACATATATTATTTATGTTTGCGGCAAAGATGCCTCTGTATTATTTGATCTAGGATCTACATATTTATATGTGTCCTCTCTATTTGCTCAATTTTTGGGTGTTTTTTGTGAGTCCTTGAGTACTCCCATTTATGTGTCCACTCCTGTGGGTGATTCAGTTGTTGTGAATTGGATCAATCGGTCATGTATTATTACATTCTGTGGTTATGAAACTAGAGCAGATCTCTTATTGCTTGAGATGATCGATTTTGAAATTATCCTGGGCATGAATTGGTTATCTCCATATTATGCCATCCTAGATTGCCATGCCAAGACTGTTACCTTGGGTATTCCAGAATTTCCTAGGTTGAAGTGGAAGGTCTCGTCTGTTAGTGCACCTAATCGGGTTATTTCTTTTATCAAGGCTCAACACATGGTTGAAAAGGGTTATTTGGCTTATCTAGCCTATGTTCGAGATACAACTGCAGAGACTCTGACTATTAATTCAGTGCATGTAGTTCGGGAGTTCTCCGATGTATTTCCTTCAGATCTTCCAGGCATGCCACCTGATCGTGATATTGATTTATGTATTGACTTGGCTCCATATACCCAGCCTATATCTATCCCACCGTATCGCATGGCTCTGAAAGAATTGAAAGAACAGCTTGAGGAGTTACTAGCCAAAGGGTTCGTCAGACCGAGTGTATCGCCTTGGGGTGCACCGGTATTATTTGTGAAGAAGGAGGATGGTACTATGCAAATGTGTATTGATTATCGCCAATTAAACAAAGTCACTATTAAGAACATATACCCGTTGCCGTGTATTGATGATCTATTTGACCAGTCGCAGGGTGCTAGAGTGTTCTCTAAGATCGACTTGAGGTCGGGGTACCATCAATTGAAGATTCGGGATTCGGATGTTCCGAAGACTTCTTTCCGGACTAGATATGGTCATTATGAGTTTCTAGTAATGTCCTTCGGTTTAACTAACACCCCGACAACGTTTATGGATTTGATGAACAAGATATTCAGGCCATATATTGATTCGTTTGTCACTGTCTTCATTGATGACATCTTGATCTACTCGCGCAGTAAGGAAGAACACGAGCATCATATGAGAGTGATGCTTCAGACGCTGCGGGAACAAAAGCTATATGCTAAGTTCTCCAAATGTGAGTTCTAGCTAGAGTCTGTAGCATTTTTGGGGAATATTGTATCGGGCGAGGGCATTAAAGTTGATCCCAAAAAGATTGAGGCAGTTCAGAATTGGCATCGTCCCACTTCGGCGACTGAGATTAGGAGTTTCCTGGGTTTAGCATGTTATTATCGTGGGTTCGTGAAAGGTTTTTCATCTATTGCAGCAACTTTGACCAAATTAACCCAGAAGGGTGCTCCGTTCCGATGGTCCGATGATTGTGAGGTGAGCTTTCAGAAGTTCAAGACAGCATTGACTACAACACTAGTGTTAGTGTTGCCTTCCGGTTCGGGAATATATATACAGTGTATTGTGACTCTTCACGTGTTGGCTTGGGTTATGTATTGATGTAGGAAGGGCGAATTATTGCATATGCTTCCCGACAGCTGAAGCACCATGAGAAAAATTATCCAGTGCATGATTTGGAGTTAGCTACGATTGTTCATGCTCTAAATATTTGGAGGCATTATCTTTATGGGGTGTCTTGTGAAGTTTACACTGATCATCGCAGTTTGCAGTATTTGTTCAAGCAGAGAGACCTAAATTTGAGGCAACGTAGATGGCTTGAGTTACTAAAAGATTATGATATTACTATCCTGTATCATCCGGGCAAAGCAAACGTGGTTGCAGACGCCTTGAGTAGGAAGGCGGAGAGTATGAGTAGTTTGGCTTTCATTTCATCAGAGGAGAGTCCATTATCTTTGAATATTCAGTCCTTGGCCAACAGACTTGTGCGGATGGATATTTCAGAGCCTAATCGAGTTCTTGCATGTGTTGTAGCTCAGTCTTCACTATTTGAACAAATCAAGGCTCACCATTATGATGATCCACACTTAATGGTTCTTCGAGAAACGGTACTACAGGGTGGTGCCAAGGAAGTTAATATTGGAGCGGATGGTATTCTGCGACTCCAGGCTCATCTATGTGTTCCTAATGTTGATGGACTGAGGAAAAAGATCCTAGAGGAGGCACACAAGTCTCTGTATTCTATTCATCTAGGTGCTACGAAGTTGTATCGTGACTTGAGGCAGCATTATTGGTGGCGACGAATGAAAAAGGACATAGTTGAGTATGTAGCTAGGTGTCTAAATTGTCAGCAAGTTAAATATGAGCACCAGAGACTAGGTGGCCTACTTCAGCAGATGACTATACCAGAGTGGAAATGGGAACGCATTACTATGGACTTTGTAGTCGGTTTGCCGCGGACCTTGTAGAAATTTGATGCAGTTTGGATGATTGTTGACAGGTTGACCAAGTCGGCACATTTCATTCTGATTGTGACTACGTATACTTCAGAGAGGTTGGCCCAGATTTATATTCAGGAGATAGTTCAATTGCACGGTGTGCCAATTTCTATCACATCAGATAGAGGCCCTCAGTTTACTTCACATTTCTGGAGAGCAGTACAAAGTTAATTGGGGACCCGTGTAGAGATCAGCACAACCTTTCATCCACAAACCGACATGCAGTCTGAGCGGACAATTCAGATTTTATAGAATATGCTCATGGCATGTGTGATTGACTTTGAAGGTCAGTGGGATCGTTTCTTGCCTTTGGCCGAGTTTTCTTATAATAACAGTTACCAATCTAGCATCGAGATGGCTCCATTTGAGGCTTTATATGGTCGGCGATGTCGTTCTCCCATTGGATGGTTTGAGCTCGGTGAGTCTAAGTTATATGGTACTGATTTGGTGAAAGATGCTTTGGAAAAGATAAAGTTGATTCAGGAGCGACTTCGTACAGTACAGTCCAGACAGAAGAGTTATCCAGATCAGAAAGTGCGTAATTTATTATTTATGATGGGTGAAAATGTTCTCTTGAAGGTTTCGCCAATAAAGGGAATCATGAGATTCGGGAAGAAGGGCAAATTGAGCCCAAGGTTTATAGGCCCATTTGAGGTGTTAAGACGAGTTGGGGAGGTTGCTTATGAGCTTGCATTGCCTCCCAATCTATCAGGAGTTCATCATGTTTTCCATATATCTATGCTCCAGAAGTATCATGCCGACCTATCACATGTGTTAGACTTCAGCACAGTTCAACTAGATAATAGTTTGGGCTGTGAAGAAGAACCAGATGCCATTATTGATAAACAGGTTCGCTAGTTGAGGTCCAAGAGGATTTTTGCAGTAAAAGTCCAGTAGAGGGGCCAACCAGTCGAGGAAGCGACTTGGGAGGCTGAGGAAAATACGCGGAGCAAATATCCACACTTATTTAGCACTCTAGATACAATTCTAAACCCGTTCGAGGACGAACATTTATTTTACAGGTGGAGAATGTAATGACCCAACCGATCATTTTGACTTTTAGAATCCCGTTCCCCTAAATAAAAGTCCCCGTATGTGCTTTTATTAATTTATGACTTGCGGGGATGGTTGGTTCGGGATTTGAGAGTGTTCGTGTTGAAATAGGGACACTTGGTTCCTTAAGTTGGCCTTAGAATACTAAGTGTGACTTCGGTCAACATTTTGAGAAAATGACCCCGGAATCAGGATTTAACGGTTCCAATAGCTCCGTATGGTGATTTTTGACTTAGGAGCATATTCGAAATTTTATTTGGAAGTCCGTAGTTAAATTAGACTTGAAATGGCTAAAATAAGAATTTAAGTTTGGAAGTTTGACCGGGGAGTTAACTTTTTGATATCGGGGTCGGAATACAGTTCCAAAACTTTTCATAGCTCCGTTATGTCATTTATGACTTGTGTGCAAAATTTGAGGTCAATCGGACTTGATTTGATATGTTTCGGTACTGAATGTAGAAGTTGGAAATCTTAAGTTTCATTAAGCTTGAATTGGAGGATGATTCATGGTTTTAGCATTGTTTGGTGTGATTTGAGGGTTCTACTAAGTTCGTATGATATTTTGGGACTTGTTGGTAAATTTGGTTGAGGTCCCGAGGGGCTCGGGTGAGTTTCGGTCGGCTAACAGATCACTTTTGGCCTTTGGGAGACTGCTGATAGCTGCTGGTAATTTTCTTCTGATTTCCTTATACGCGATCGCATAAGTTTGTCTGCGATCGCGTAGAGTAATTTGGGCAGAGGCGACTTTGTTCTATGCGATCACGTAGGTTGGGCCAGTCTGTGCATCGCGATCGCGTGGCGTTGTTTGCGATCACGTAGGGGAAACTGGAGAGGAAGATGGGCCACGCGTTTGCTCTATGTGATCGCGTGAAATTGTTTGTGATCGCGTAGGGTTATTTTCTGGGCAGTAAAAATTTGTGCTACGCGATTGCGTGAGGATGTTCGCGAACGCGTATAAGAAATTACTGGGCAGAGAGTTTAAGTTCCCATTTTCCATTTTTATCGATTCGGAGTTCGGATTGAGGCAATTTTTGGGAGATTTTCAGAGGAAACAACGGGGTAAGTGTTCTTAACTAAATATTGATTAAATTACCCGAATCATCACTATTTTAATCATTTAATTGGTGAATTAAGTTGGAAAAGTTTGAAAACCCTCTTGGATAGATTTGAGGATTTGAGGGCTGAATTATTATCGAAATTTAGTAATTTTGGTATGGGTAGACTCGTGGTTGAGTGGGCGTTCATATTTCGTAACTTTCGTCGGATTCCGAGATGTGGTCTCCACGGACGAATTTTGAATTAATTTCGGATTTTTATTGAAAAATGTAGTATTTTCTTATGGAATTGATTTCTATAATTTTTAGTGATTGTATCGAATTAGTTTGGCTAGATTCGAGCCAGACAGAGTTGGATAATCGTGCAAAAGGCCTTCTAGTGGATTAAATTGGAGCAAGTTGAGGTACGTCTCTTGTCTAATATTGTGAGGGGAAAATTACCCCATAGGTAATTAAGTTAATAATTATTGCTAATTGTGGGGGCTACGTACGCACGAGGTGACGAAAGTCCATGCGTAGCAGCTATTAATACTAAAGTCTGGGTAGTTTAGGACTCAAAGTATGAATTACTTGTGTAAATTGTATCCGTTATTTAATTAAATTATTTGGTATATATTGTGAATTGTTAGGGAAAAATATTAAAAGATGAAAATCTCATATGCTTAATTTTCTATTTAAATTAATTAATTATTAAAAGAAATTATTTATCCTTTCGAATTGATCTTATAATAAATATACTCTCCTTCCAGAGGTAAATAAGAAAATGTCCTCCTTTATTGTGGAGCGGGATGAACGCCTCGGTAGTATAGATGCATCTATGGATCGTGCCGCATGCCCCTCGGCAGTGTACACGACACTTTGGATCGGGCCGTACGACCTCGGCTGAAATCGTGCCTAATAAAATTTATAATTATACGATACCTTGGTATTTTAATTGCAGCTTGTGAATCTAGTTAATTATCATGACCCAAAATTCCACCACAGGAGTCGTGATGGCACCAAGTCTCTAAGACTAGGTAAGCCAATTTTCATTACATTTTTGAAGCCATTTATTTTTTTTAAAAAACTAACAACGGAAATAATTACAATATACAACCTCCCAAGACTGGTAGTACTGAGTCACGAACTCTAACTGAATACATAGAATGATCACGAGGACTGAATATACAATACTGTTTGATTACAAGTTAACAGTACAATGAAATGAAAAGACTCCAAGAATCCTTTCGATCCCGCTTTAACTCTGCTCAAATCTGTTATCTTAAATACCTAGCTCTGCACAAAAATATGCAGAAGTGTAGTATGAGTACGCTACGGTCGGTACCCAGTAAGTATCAAGACTAACCTCAATGGAGTAGAGACGAGGTACAGTCAAGACACTCACTAGTCTAATAACCTGTGCGATATAATATACAAAATAATAGGAAACAAATAACAATATGGCAACATGAAACAACCAGTGATATGCACAACAGACAACAAGAATACCATTAATATCGCTCAATAATTAATAAGTATAATTATACCCAATTAAATCAAGTCCTTCAAATAAATGTCTTTCACATATAATTCTTCCAAATAATTCTCTTTCAAATATAATTTTCTCAAATAATTATTTTTCAAATATAATTCCTTCAATAAATCTTTTCAAATATAATTTCCTCAAATAAATATCTTTCCAATACAATTCTTTCCTATAATACTTTCTAAGTAAAAATCCTTCCAAATAAATATTTTGAATATAATTCTTTCAAAAAAAAAGTCACCATGTGACACCTCATTTCATAATCATAAAAATACGGGTCTCAGCCCATTTTCATATTTTGCGTAAATACGGGTCTCAACCCATTTTCATATTTCCACGGCACCTTTTGCCCATAATTAAATCATCATATTTCTCCGGCACTTCGTGCCCTCATTTCATATCACAACTGCACGGACATTTCATGTGCCAATTATCATTATCATTTCATCACTGCACCTCGTGCCCACATTTTATATCACAACTGCACGGAAAATTCACGTGCCAAATATTCTCATCATTTATTCACGACACCTCGTGCCCACATTTTATTTTATAATCCGCCTGGCAATAGCCACATGCTCTCAATTTCAACATAAATCAGATTGTTATCAATTTACCAATAACAAGACAAGTTGCACAAGGTATAAAAATAAACACAAAAAAATCATAACATCGCATGAAAATTATCAACACCACAACCCCACATCATCACATATCGTCCCTGACAATAGCCATCCTTATCGCTCATATTGCCACCCTTATCACTCCTATAGCCACCCTTATCGCTCCGCCCAAACAATATCAATAGCCACCCTTATCGCTCCTATTGCCACCCTTATCGCTCCTATAGCCACCCTTATCGCTCCGCCCAGACAATATTTCAACAAACACAATAATAGTGAAATGCCATCCTCATACCCACATAATATCAACGGTGAAATGCCACCCTTATCTCCCCAAAATAATAACTCACACAACACAATAATTTACATGGGAAATTAACACGACAATATAATAAAATCAATTCATATCACAATTTGCCTAATGGCCACAACCAAATTCCAAAGATATAACAAAATCAATTAATTTCACAACAAATAGCCCAAGGCTCCACACAATGTATATAACACCCAAAAACAATCAATAGAGATAGAAAAATAATCAACATAGGGCACGCCTTCATTTATCTAAATTTAGATAATTATATTAACACCTTTTCTTAAGTTCATTTAATTAATTATTTGCAGAGGAAAAATTCATAATTAAATTAAATCCCACAAATATCAAACTCACGGAATTCACATAAATATACAGGTAACATGCACATCAAATCGTAATATAAAAACTAATTCAATAAATGCGAATTGAAGCATGGCAAACATATGACTAAATAAATGCCAATAATTATCCAATTTAGTACACAATATGCCCAAAACTCTAACTCAATAAAATTTGCACACATAAGCCCGAGTACGTACTCGTCACCTCGCGTACACGGCTTTTTATATTTCACAAATGGCACATAAGACTCGATGCCTAAGGGGTTCCCCCACTCGAGGTTAGGCAAGACACTTACCTTTTTGAAGTTAGGCCGATATTCCAAAATAGCCTTCTTGCTTGAATTAACCTCCGGATAGCTCAAATCTATCCAAATTAATTGTACAACTTCATTAATATTCATCGAAAATAATTTCGGATAATAATATGTCGACTTAAAATTTTATTCCAAAAAGTCAACAAAAGTCAATGCGGGACCCGCCTCTCGGAACTCGACATAATTTTCATAAAATCCGAACCCTCATTCCGATACGAGTTCAACCATACCAATTTTATCGAATTTCAATAACAAATCGACCTCCAAATCTTAAATTTAAACCAAGAGAGTTTTCTAAAATTTTCAACTCAATTCACTAATTTAGTGAAAAAAACAACAATAGATTCATGTAATTTAACCAAAATAAAGTTAGGAATTCTTACCCCAATATTTTTCTTGAAAAGCTCTCGAAATATCGCCTCACCCGAGCTTCCTTGGTCTAAAAATGGAAGAATGACACGAATTTAGACTTTATTCTGCTGCCCAGGGGTTTGTTCTTCGCGTTCGCGAGACTCCCCTCGCGTTCGCGATGAACAAATTCTTCAAAAGTCATTTTCAAACTCTTCTCAGACAACCTTTAGTATAATGGTCAAAACGTTTTGTACAAAACTCCAAATGATAAATGGTTTTACTTTCTGAAAACTAGACTTCAAGGAATATAACTTTAATTTGTTGCTCATCTCCCAATTCCTTATAGATTACTAGATATAAGTTTCCAAAGTCAGCCCTGCGCAACAAAGATTTCCAAACTCTTCCCGGACAGCCTATAGTGTATCTACCACAATGTTTTATACACAACTCCAAATGACATATGATTTACCTTTCTAAAAACTAGATACAAAGGGCTACAACTTTTATTGTTATATCATCTCCAAATTCCTTATAGATCGCGAGATATGAGCCTCTAAAGCCAGACGACGAACAACAAAAGTTTCTTCTTCGCGAACGCGAGAACCTCTTCGCGAACGCGAAGAACAAAGTCCCAACAACAAAATCCTTCTTCGCGAATGCGAGAGGCTCCTCGCGAACGCGAAGAACAACACCAGAACCAGCAACCAACAGCATCAAAATACCCAAACTTGGTACGGAATCACCCCGAATCAAACCCGAGGCCCCCCGGGACCCCGTCCAATCGTACCAACAAGTCCCAATACATAACACGAACCTGCTCGAGGCCTCAAATCACATCAAACAACATCAAAGACACGAATCATACCCCATTTCAAGCCTAATGAACTTTGAAATTTCAAATTCTATTGACATCATCAAAATTCCATTCTGGAGTCGTCTTCACACAGTTCCGACTACGGTAAAAATTTTAAGACTTAAACTTCCGTTTTGGGGACCAAGTGTCCCAAATCACTCCAAATTATCCGGTAACTGAATTCAACCACCCACGCAAGTCAATACACATAATAAGAAGCTGTTCAGGGCCTTATGCCGCCAGACGGGGCTTAAATTCTTAAAACGACAAGTCGGATCGTTACATTAATAGATTGGAAATTATTGTATTTGAAGGAATTAAATGGTTTCTGTTGTTTAAATGAATTATTTTTATCTCTGTGAATCATGTTGATTTAGATATTCTAGTTTTATTTCAATTATTATTGTTGACCCATAGTGAGTGTCAAAGTCGGTCATCTCGTCTCTACCTCTTCGAGATTAGGCTTGATACTTACTGAGTACACGTTTACGTACTCATGCTACACTTGCTGCACTTTTTGTGCAGGATCTGAGGCAGGCACTAGTGGAGGCCCTATCATCACACACCCGTTCTAGAACTACCAGTGTCTCTTCTTGTATTTGCATTCTGTCTATTTTATTTCAGACAATATTTGGAGTTTTGTATAATCTACTAGATGCTCATACACTTGTGACACCACGTCTTGGCACACACATTGGTATAATTGGGAGTTGATTATTTTATTTTTCTTGGAATTAAATTAATTGGTATCTTTTCTATTTTCTTTAATATTGCTAGTAAAATAATAAAATTACTTAGAAAATTATTCTGAAAATAATTGATGTATGTTTAAATTACTAGTTGGCTTGCCTAGCTGTAGTGTTGGGTGCCATCACGACCTATAGGTGAAATTGGGTCGTGACACACTTGGCTTAAGGAGAGGGCTTTTTCCTAGCCTTTTAATAATATATAGATTCTTTCCCATCTTTGCTTGAAAATTTTAATTTTAACATTTCAATACTTCTTCGTACAAATACGAAATTTTGTTTGTCAAATTTCTTTTTACTATAGTATTCCTAAATTATTTTTTTTTTACTATAGTATTCCTAACAACTATATAACCATTGACCAATATACCCTTAGATTCCACCACCCCAAAAGTGTTTCCCTATTTATGCAGACGCTTCCACTAGAAAACAGAGTTAAGCATAGCCTTAGAAAAGAAGAAGAATGAGGCAACAGAGAGATTGGGATTTTCTGTAAAAGGGTGGTTGCCCCTCTCTGTTATGCCTGTGATTTCTCCATTTACAATCAACAGCCCTTTGAATTAAACAAAAAAGCAAAAAAAAAAAAAAAAATTCCAAACAGGCCCCTAATATATTGCTCTTCTTCTTCTTCCTCCTCTCTTTGTGCTGCTACCACTGAATACTTATATATATAAAGGGGCTGTGATGATTGTGTAGGGAAATGACACCGGAAAATAATGATAATAATAATAATACTGTAATAATATTATTCGTAAGCAGATACACGATTTGGCTTGAGTCGTGCCGGACACTGTCCTAAGAAACTATTTTAATAGTGTGAAATGTTTCCCTAGAATTAAACAAGTTTACCTCTATTTTATTTAAAGGATACAGAAACCAACAAAACATTTGTATTACAATAATCCAACAAGATTGAAAAGAGAATAAGGACAAAGAAAATTTATAAATAAAATTGGAAATAAGAGAAGCTAGGCGAGAAAGAGAAGAAAGCTAAGTAGAAAGAGCTTTTTGTTTCTGATAATTGAGAATTGTGTAACCAATGGTGGCTATTTATAGTTGTAATTGCATGGAACTTTGTTTTAGCATGGCAAAAACGTGTCAGAGGATTTGCCACTTTTTACACTTCTTTTGCCACTTAACATAGCCTTGTAGAATGACTAAACATTTGTCCAAAAGGCTTTAAAATATTGCCACAGTCCCCCACTATTTTAAAGACTTTTAAAAATAAACTTGTCGGATTTGTACGGTCCAAATGCAATAAATTTGGTATCTTTTGGACTATGAACTAAACTTAAAGAGATAAAATTTAACTTACATAATTACTGGTAAAATATAATATTTTTATGAACCAATAACTCTTATTGTAAGTCAGAGATTTTATCAATCACATTTCGACTCTTACGATTTTGCTGTTCAACACGGTTTTGCGCCACTAGGCCATGCACGTGCCTGGTTATTCATGAGAGCTCTAGAGACTAGGCCAAAATCTCATAGGAGCGGCCCCACTCCACTCTCATATAGGTGAATTCATCAGGTGTATACTGCTTTTAAATACACCATCCATAAGAAATATGAATTCATTTAAGAGTTTTAACTCAACTTCTCAATTAGTAGCAGTCAAGCACTCTGTTTTAGTGCTTCAATGTCAATATCAACTTGTTATTACTTATATGAACCTACTTCATGGGATCTCCAATCACATAGGTTGGGTTACCATTTCTATTGACAACATATCAGCCTTAACCCCATCTCTTTTGAGGTTTAAAGAATTAATTTTCTTCCCACAGGTTTAGTCAGAGGATTGGCCAAATTTATCTCTGATTTCACATAGTCAATAAAAATTATTCCATCTCTCAACAACTGTTTTATGACATCATTTCTCAATTTCATATGTCTACTTTTATAATTATAAGATTTATTCTTTGCTATAGCTATTGCCGCTTGGCAATCACAGTGTATAAACACAGGAGGCAATACATCCTTTATCAAAGGGATATTAGCTAAGAAATTTCTTAGCCACTCAGCCTTAGAACCAGCTAACTCCAGAGCTACAAACTCTGATTCCATAATCGATCTAGCAATGATCGTCTGTTTAGCTGATTTTCACGATATTGCACCACCACCAAGGGTGAATACATAACCACTAGTAGAGTTTGTCTCATCTGAATCAGAGATCCAGTTTGCAACATTGTACCTTTCTAAGGTAGAAGGAAATCCACTATATAGGATACCATAATTCATGATTCCTCTCAAATATTTCATTAGTCTATCTAATGCATACCAATGATCCCTGTTGGGATTATGAGTATATCTACTCAGTCTACACACAACATAGGCTATATCAGGCCTTGTAAAATTTATTAAATGCATCAGTCTCCCAATAATCTACGCATATTTAGACTGAGCAACTGGGTCACCATTATTTTTTTTTCAACTGAGAGTTAGCATCAAAAGGAGTGCTCACAGGCGTGACATTAAAATATTCAAACTTCTTAAGAAGTCTCTCAACATAATATTCTTGTGACAAGATTATTCCATCTTCACTCCTTATAACTTTAACTCCCAATATTGTATTTACTTCACCCAAGTCTTTCATATCAAAATTAACAGACAAAAATAATTTAGTACTTTGCACAATATTTAAACTTGTACCAAGTATAAGCATGTCATCAACATACAAACATATTATCATATAATCATTGTTTACCACTTTAGTATAAACACATTTATCCACCTCCACTGAAGAAAAACTGTCTTTTAGTAAGACTTGTTCAAATTTCTCATACCACTGCTTAGGAGCTTGTTTAAGGCCATAAAGAGATTTAATTAATTTACAAACTTTATTTTCTTGTCCAGGAATGACACAGCATTCAGGTTGAACCATATAAATTTCTTCTTCTAAATCACCATTTAGAAAAGCAGTTTTGACATCCATTTGGTGGATAAAAAGCTTACAGATTGAAGCTAAGGCAATTAAAACTCGAATAAAAGAAATTCTAGTCACTGGTACAAATGTATCAAAATAATCTATATTTTATTTTTGAGAAAATTCTTTTGCTACTAACCGAGCTTTATATTTATCTAAAGATCCATCAGGATTAATTTTTGAAAATTTATTTACAACCAATAGGCTTTGCACCAGGAGGTAAATCAGCTAAAATGCATGTACTATTTTTTAAAATAGAATCGATTTTAACTTTAATTGCCTCTTTCCAATATTTAGCACTTGAAGAATATATAGCTTCAAAATAACTTGATGTTTCAGTATCGACAAGAAAAGTTTTAAAATCATTTTCATAAGAAAAATATTCTTTCCTAGGCCTTTTGCTCCTTCTCAGTTCCTTATTAGAGGTAATTTCACTATTTGTTTCAACAGGTGTATGAGAAATTTTATCAGACAATGGATAAATATTTTTAAAAAATTCAACATTCTTTGTCTCAATTATAGTATTTCATTCAAGTACATCACTTTTTAAAACAAGAAATCTATATGCAGCACTATGTTAAACATATCCAATAAGCATGCAATCAACAGTTTTAGAACCAATTTTTCTCTTTTTAGATTCACGCAAAAGAACTTTAGCAAGGCACCCCCACACTTTTAAATATTTCAAGTTAGGTTTATAACCCCTCCATAATGCATACGGAGTTTTGCCAGTTCTTCTATGTGGTATTCTATTTTGTAAGTGACATGCAGATAAAATGTCTTCACCTCACAAATTATCAAGTGCATTAGAACTAACTAGCATAGAGTTCATCATATCTTTTAATGTTCTAATTTTTCTTTCAGCTACTCCATTTGACTCAGGTAAATAAGGCGTAGTTACTTCATGAATTATTCCATTCTTTTTACAAAATTCATTCAAAGATAAATATTCTCCACCTCTATCAGATCTAATTCTCTTGATTTTTCTACTAAGTTAATTTTCAACCTCAGTTTTATAAGAAATAAAAGTATTAAAAGTATCATCTTTATTTCTAAGCAAACACAACTTAGTATATCTAGAAAAATCATCAATAAAAGTCACATAATATCTTTTACCACCTCTAGTCATAGTCTACTTCAAATCACCAAAATCAATGTGAATTAAAGATAACAATTCAGTTTCTCTATTTACAGAAAACAAGTCTTTCTAGTACTTTTAGCTTCAGCACATGTTTTACACTTGTCAATATTATTTGAGTCTAAACCAGATATTAATCCTAGTGACTGCATTTTTTTTTTTATATACGTGACATTAACATGTCCTAGTCTAGCATGCCACAAAGAAATTGACTCAACCATATAAGCAGAAGAAGATGCATTTTTATATCCAGTATCAAAAATATTAAGCACAAATAAACCATGGTTACAATATACATTGCCCACAAAAATATTATTTTTGGTCAATACGACCTCATCATTCTTGAAAGAAATCTTCACTCCAACTTTTCCTAATAATGCCACAGAAATCAAATTGGTTTGTATATTAGGAACATGCAATACATCACTCAATGCTAGAGTTTTACCAGATGTGAGTTTGAGAAGAATTTTTCCTTTCCTAAGAACGCGAGTTGTTCTTGAGTTACCAAGATAAATAGTTTCTTCTCCTTCCTCAACTTGGTTGTAAGACAAAAATTCATTTTTGTCTGCACAAATGTGCCTAGTAGCACCAGAGTCTATTACCCAATTTCTCACATTGGCCACATTATTTATTTGAGATATGACCGCAATAATTATATTATCCGCTTTAGTCAAATTTAATTTTGACTTAGCGAGATTGTCATTTATCTCAACTCTTCTCTTGCATTGAGGTGCATTTTTTTGAAGGTTTTAATATTAGCATTGGATATATAACCATGTCTATTTACATATTTGTATTTTGATATCAGTGTCTGCTCAAGTTGTGGAGGCAATAACGTATTTGTAACACCGTGGATATCTGGCAGGACAGCTGGAACAGTAGTAGCGGAGGCAATACTAAAATTAGTAGAACCATTAAAAATTTCCGTAGTAGTATTACTTGCCATAGTTTCTTAGATTGTAGGGAAATGATACCGAAAAATAACTATAATAATAATAATACTGCAATAATATTATTTGTAAGCAAATACACGATGTAATGACCAAACATGTCGTTTTGACTTTAAGAATTTTGTTTCCCCATGTACTGCTTAATTTATGCTTTATAATTATTATGTGACTGACCGGGGTGGTTAGTTTGGGTCCGGTGAGATTTTTAGAATGGATTGGAACACTTAATTCTAAAGATTAAAACTTAAGTTGAAAGGTTGGCTGGATGTCGACCTATGTGTAAACGATCCCGAAATAGAATTTTGATGATTCCAACAGCTCCGTATGGTGATTTTAGACTTAGAAGCGTGTTCAGAGTTTTATTTAGAAGTCCGTAGTTAAATTAGGCTTGAAATGGCTAGAATAGGAATTTAAGTTTGTAGTTTGATCGGGGAGTTGACTTTTTGATATCGGGGTCAGAATCAAGTTCCGAAAATTTTTATAGCTCCGTTATGTCATTTATGACTTGTGTGCAAAATGTGAGGTCAATCGGACTTGATTTGATAGGTTTCGGCATCGAATGTAGAATTTGAAAGTTTTAAGTTTCATTAAGCTTGAAACAGAGTATGATTCGTGATTTTAGAGTTGTTTAATGTGATATGAGGTTTAGACTAAGTTCGTATGATGTTATAGGACTTGTTGGTGTATTTGGTTGAGATCCCGAGGGACTCGGGTGAGTTTCGGATGGCTAACAGATCATTTTTGGCCTTTGGGAGATAGCTGATAACTGCTGGTATTTTTCTTCTGGTTTTCTTATACACGATCGCATAAGTTCATTCGCGATCGTGTAAGCTAATTGGGGTAGAGGCGACTTTGTTCTATGTGATCGCGTGAGATGGTTTGCGATCGCGTAGGCTTGTTTAAGGCAGTGATGATTTTTGTTCTTCGCGATCGCGTGAAGAGAGTCGCTGTAATGACCCAACCGATCATTTTAACTTTTAGAACCCCGTTCCCTAAAATAAAACTTCCCGTAGGTGCTTGTAATGATTTATGACTTGCGGGGATGGTTGGTTCGGGATTTGGAAGTGTTTGGGGTGAAACCGGAACACTTGGTTCCTTAAGTTGGCCTTAAAGTGCTAAGTTTGACTTCGGTCAACATTTTGAGAAAATGACCCCGGAATAGAATTTTGATGATTCCAACAGCTCCGTATGGTAATTTTGGACTTAGGAGCGTGTTCGGAATTTTATTTGGAAGGCCGTAGTTAAATTAGGCTTGAAATGGCTAAAAACAAGATTTTAAGTTTGGAAGTTTGACCGATGAGTTGACTTTTTGATACCGGAGTCTGAATCCAGTTCCGAAAATTTTCATAGCTCCGTTATGTAATTTATGACTTGTGTGTAAAATTTGAGGTCAATCGGAGTTGATTTGATAGGTTCCGACATCGAATGTAGAAGTTGAAAACTCTTAGTTTCATTAAGCTTGAATTGGGGTATGATTCATGGTTTTAGCGTTGTTTGATGTGATTTAGAGGTTTGACTAAGTTCGTATGATGTTTTAGGACTTGTTGGTATATTTGGTTGAGGTCCCGAGGGTCTCGGGTGAGTTTCGGATGGTTAACGGATAAAAAGTTGGACTTAAAAAGCTGCTGCAGTTTTCCCTTCTGCTGTATATTCTGGGCTATGATCGAGCCCCAGATCGAACCCAGATATCGAGCCCACGATAGAGGCCTGAGTCGAAGTCAAGGACGAGGCTGAGTATCGAAGCCACGATCAAAGGCAAGGCTCGAGGGCCATGATCGAAGGCAAGGCTCGAGGGCCAGGATCAAGACCCAAGATCGAACTTGATCGAGGCCATGACCATGTCCCAGGCTCGAGGCCTGATCGAGGCCATGACCAGCTCCCAAGATCGAGCTCCTTGATCGAGCTCCCAAGATCGAGCTCCCTGAGATCGAGCTCCCGAGATCGAGCTCCCCTGATCGAGCTCCTTGATCGAACTGGACATAGCTGTAAGTTATAAAAACAGAGGACATTCGTCCCATTTGCCATTTTTGACGAACTTGAGTTTGAGCAGAGGCGACTTTTGTCAGATTTTCAAGGGAAAACATTGGGGTAGGTGATTCTAACTCGGATTTGGTCTACATATACAAGTATATCATTGTTTTCACTATAAATTAGTGTTTTGAGATTTAAATTTGGAAAATTTTTAGAAATCTCATAGAAACGAATTTTTGAGATTTCAGTATCGATTCGGAGTCGGATTTGAGTGAAACTGGTATGGTTGGACTCGTAATTGAATGGGTTGTCGGATTTTGTAACTTTTACCGGATTCCAATACGTGGGCCCCACAGACGAAATTTTAATTAATTTCGGGATTTTTATTTAAAATGTAGTATTTTCTTATAGAATTGATTCCTATAATTTTTAGTGATTGTATCGAATTATTTTGGATAGATTCGAGCCAGACAGAGTTGGATAACCGTGGAAAAGGCCTTATAGTGGATTAATTGGAGCAAGACGAGGTAAGTCTCTTATCTAATCTTGTGAGGGGGAAATTACCCCATAGGGATTAAATTGAATAATTGTTGCTAATTGCGGGGGCTACGTACGCACGAGGTGACGAGAGTCCGTACGTAGCTACTATTAATGCTAAAGTCCGGGTAGTTTAAGACTCAAAGCATGAATTACTTGTGCGAATTCTATTCTTTATTAATTAAAATAATTGATGTATATATTGTGAATTGTTATGAAAAGTAGAAAAATATGAAATTTTCATATGCTTAATTTTTGTTTAAATCAATTAATTGTTAAAAGAAATTATTCTCCTCCCAAATTCATCTTATAATAAATATACTCTCCTTCCGGAGGCACATAAGAAAATGTCCTCCTTTCTTGTGGAGCGGGCCGAACGCCTCGGCAGGATAGATGCATCTATGGATCGCGTCGCACGTCCCTCGGTAGTGTACACGACACTCTGGATCGGGTCGTACGTCCTCGACAGAAATCGTGCTTAATAATAATAATTACACGATACTTTAATAATTTATTTCAGCTTATGAAGCTAATTAATAAATTGGAAAATCTTTAGAATTTAATGAATTATTATTCTTGCTTGTTAAGGAATTAATTGTTACTCCTGTGAATGAGGTTTAATTGACAAATTGGAAATTATTTGAATTGAGGAAATTTAATTAATATATTGAGAATTGTTACATTTGAAGGAAATTTGATTATTTATGCTGATTAAATAGATTATTGTAAATTCTGTAAATCATGTTGATTTAAATATCCTAGTTTTATTTCAGTTATTATTATTGACCCATAGTGAGTGTCAAAGTCGGTCATCTCGTCTCTACCACTTCGAGATTAGGCTTGATACTTACTGGGTACACGTTGTTTACGTACTCATACTACACTTGCTGCACTTTTTGTGCAGGATCTGAGACAGGTACTAGTGGAGGACCTATCATCACATACCCACGTCATCCCGAGGCATAGTGGTGAGCTGCCTTTCTGAGCCGTTCTGCAGCTACCAGTGTCTCTTCTTATATTTATATTCTGTCTATTTCATTTCAGACAGTATTTGGAGTTTTGTATAATCTACTAGATGCTCATGCACTTGTGACACCGGGTCTTGGCACACACATTGGTAGAAATTGGTATTTTATTATTTTCTTGGAATAAAAGTTTAACCAATGTACGTTTGACTTATTAGTTGGCTTGCCTAGCTGTAGTGTTGGGTGCCATCATGACCTATAGGTGAAATTGGGTCATGACAGTCGCGATCGTGTAGATCTAGGAGTTTGTTATTCACGAACGCGTGAAGAAGGTCGCGATCGTGTAGAGTAAGTGGAGGTCACGCGTTTGTGCTTCGTGATCGCGTGGATGAGTTCGCGATTGCGTAGGCCTGTGAGTTTGAGCTACGCGATCGCGTGGACAAGTCCGCGATCGCGTAGGATTAATTTAGGCAATGGGAGAAATTTTCACCGCGATCGCGTGGACAAGTCCGCGATTGCGTAGAGGAAATGACTAGGCAGAGAGTTTAAGTTCTGAAAATGGGACTTCGTCCCATTTTCTATTTTTGCCGATTTGGAGCTCGGATTGAGGTGATATTTGGGAGATTTTCAGAGAAAACAACGGGGGTAAGTGTTCTTAACTCAATATTGGTTAAATTACCCGAATCCATCACTATTTTTATCATTTAATTGGTGAATTAAGTTGGAAAGTTTGAAAACCCTCTTCGATAAATTTGATGATTTGAGGGCTGAATTGTTACCAGAATTTAGTAATTTTGGTATGGGTAGACTCGTGGTTGAATGGGCGTTCATATTTCGTAACTTTCACCGGATATTTCGAGACGTGGGCCCCACAAATGATTTTTGAGTTAATTTTGGATTCTTATTAAAAAGTATAGTATTTTCTTATGAAATTGATTCCTATAATATTTGGTGACTGTATCAAATTATTTTGGCTAGATTCGAGCCATTCAGAGTTGGATAATCGAGGAAAAGGCATACTAGTGGATTAAATTGGAGCAAGTCGAGGTAAGTCTCCTGTCTAACCTTGTAAGGGAGAATTTACCCCAAAGGTGATTTAAATTAATAATTGTTGCTAATTGTGGGGGCTACGTACGCACGAGGTGACAAGAGTCTGTGCGTAACTACTATTTATGTTAAAGTCCGGATAGTTTAGGACTCAAATCATGAATTACGTGTGTTAATTATATTCTTTATTTAATTAATATATTTGGACTATATTGTGAATTGCTAGGGAATAGAGTAAAAGATTGAAATCTCATATACTTGAATTTTCATATAAATTAATTAATTGTTAGAAGAAATTGTACATCGTCTTGTATTAATCTTATAATATATATCCTCATTCTGGAGGTACATAAGAAAATGTCCTACTTTCTTGTGGAGCGGGCCGAACGCCTCGGCAGTATAGATGCATCTATGGATCGCGCCGCACGTCCCTCGGCAGTGTACACGACACTCTGGATCGGGCCGTATGACCTCGGCAGAAATCGTGCCTAATAATAATCATTACATGATACCTTGATATTTTAATTGTAGCTTATGAAGTTAAATAATTTGGCAATTATCGTATTTGAAGGAATTTAATTATTTCTGCTAGTTAAAGAAAATTATTGTTAATTCTATAAATCATGTTGATTTAAATATTTCTATTTCTATTTTATTTATTATTATTGATCCTTAATGAGTGTCAAAGTCGACCTCTCGTCAGTACCTCTTTGAGATTAGGCTTGATACTTACTGGGTACACGTTGTTTACGTACTCATGCTACACTTTCTGCACTTTTTGTGCAGGACCTGAGAGAGGTGCTATAGTTGGACCTATCAGCGCGCACCCATGTTATCCAGAGGCTTAGTGGTGAGCTGCCTTTCTGAGCCATTCTACAGCAACTAGTGCCTCTTCTTTAAATTTTTATTCTGTCTATTTTATTTCAGACAATATTTAGATTTTTTTTATATAATCTACTAGATGCTCATACACTTGTGATACTAGATCTTGGCACATACTAGTAGAATTTTTGGATTTAATTCTGTTCCTATATTTTTTTTAATTTACCAGATCTTTTTACATTGTCTTAATTCTTGCAAGTGATAAGAGTTTAATTACTCGATTATTTTTTAAAGAGTTGAATATGTGTTTAAATCACTAGTTGGCCGAGGGAGGGCTCCAGCACGTGGTAGGGGATGAGGACGTCCCCAGATTGTTCCAGTTACGCCACCAGTGGGTCCAGCAGAGGATCCCATTATTAAGGTACAAGGCGAGGTACCCCGTGGCAAAACCAGCTCCGGTAGATTTCACATCTGCACCGGGATTCCAGGAGGTCATGGGCCGTATGCTACGGTTCATGGACACTATGACTCAGGCCGGTTTATTTTCGGCAAACCCAGCCACATTTCAAGCGGGTGGGTGAGCACACACCCCTACCGCATAGGCTCATGGGTAGGCAGCTGCTGTATATCAGACCCAGGGTGCACTACCCGTGGGTGGAGCCCAGCCAGTGGCAGTAGCTACACCTAAGCCCAGACCAGCTGCGACCTCAAAGCCGCAGAAGCTATTGGACATATGGACTAGACTACATACTCCTATCTTTGGGGATGAGCGACATGAGGATCCCCAGGACTTCATTGATTGGTGCAGGGACAGACTGCACAACATGAGGATATTGGAGTCTCATGGGGTAGACTTTGCTACTTTTCAGCTAGAGGGCAGAGCCCGTAGATAGTGGAAGTCTTATCTTCTTGGCAGACCAGCAGATTCTCCTCCCATGACTTGGGAGAGATTCACCCGTATTTTCCTGGATAGGTATATTCCACCCTCCCATAGGGAAGAGTTGCGATTTTAGTTTGAGCAGCTCCAGTCAGATGTCAGTGACCAATTATGAGGCAAAGTTCTCTCAGTTATCTCACCATGCACTTATGATACTCCCTACTGAGGCAGAGAGAGTGTGGAGGTTTGTTGCGGGTTTACATACTGGCATTCAGGCCACTATGGCCTGAGAGGTTGAAATAGGTACTTCTTATAAGCTAATCGTGGAGATAGCCCGGAGGACTGAGGGTGTGCGTCAGCGGAGTCGAGAGAAGGTTATGAGAGATAAGCGGTTTAGATATTCTGGAGAGTTCAGAGGTGCTCCGTCTGGGGGTAGAGGTCAGTTCGTGAGAGGTCAGTCCAGCAAGCCCCAAAATCCAGCACCACCGCCTCCTCGGGGTGCTCCAGTACGACCTTATATCAGTGTTATGCGATAGAGTTATTATCGCCCACCAGCTATTCAGGGTTCTTCCAGCGGGTATTCAGGTCACCAGGGTCATACTTTTAGTCAGCAACCCATCGCACCGAAAAGTTGTTACGAGTGCGGGGATCCCAGTCACATGCGGAGATTCTGCCCCAGGCTTCAGTGTAGACCAGTGCAGCAGGGTCATCAGCCTATGATTACTGCACAAGTTGCTCCACCAGCCGTCAGACCACCAAGAGGTAGAGGGCAGGTGGGTAAGGGCCATCCTAGAGGTGGAGGCCAGTCAAGTGGAGGCCAGCTAGTTGGCACTCCAGCTCGGTTCTATGCTTTTCCGGGAAAACCAAATACAGAGGCCTCAAATGCAGTGATTACAAGTATTATTTCTGTTTGTGGCAAAGATGCCTCCGTATTATTTGATCCAGGGTCTACATATTCATATGCGTCATCTCTATTTGCTCATTTCTTGGGTGTTTCTCGTGAGTGAGTACTCCTATTTATGTGTCCACTCTTGTGGGCGATTCTGTTGTTGTGGATCGGATCTACCGGTCCTGCATTATTATATTCCGTGGTTATGAAACTAGAGCAAATCTTCTACTGCTTGAGATGACCGACTTTGAAATCATCCTGGGTATGGACTGGTTATCTCCATATCATGCCATCCTAGATTGTCATGCCAAGACTGTTACCTTGGCTATTCCAGCATTGCCTAGGCTGGAGTGGAAGGGTTCGTCTGCTAGTACATTTAATTGGGTTATTCCTTTTATGAAGGCTCGACACATGGTTGAGAAGGGTTGTTTGGCTTATCTAGCCTATGTTCGGGATACTACTACAGATACTCCAGCTATTGATTCAGTGCCTGTAGTTCGGGAGTTCTCTGATGTATTTCCTTCAGATTTTTGAGGCATGCCACCAGATCGTGATATTGATTTTTGTATGGACTTGGCTCCAGATACCCAGCCTATATCCATCCCACTGTATTGCATGGCTACAAAAGAATTAAAGGAATTGAAAGAACAACTTGAAGAGTTATTAGCAAAAGGGATCGTCAGACCAAGTGTATCTCCTTGGGGTGCAGCGATATTATTTGTAAAGAAGAAGGATGGTACTATGCAGATGTGTATCGATTATCGACAATTGAACAAATTCACTATTACGAACAAGTACCCGTTGTTGTGTATTGATGATCTATTTGACCAGTTACAGGGTGCTAGGGTGTTTTCGAAGATCGACTTGAGGTCGGGGTACCATCAGTTGAAGATTCAGGATTCGGATGTTTCGAAGACTGCTTTCGAACTAGATATGGTCATTGTGAGTTTTTGGTGATGTCCTTCGGTTTGACTAACGCCCCGGCAGAGTTTATAGATTTGATGAACAGGGTATTCCAGCCATATATTGATTCGTTTGTTATTGTCTTCATTGATGACATTTTGATCTACTCATGCAGTAAGGAGGAGCACGAGCAACATGTGAGAGTGGTGCTTCAGACGCTGCGGGAACAAAAGCTATATTTTAAGTTCACTAAATGTGAGTTTTGGCTAGATTCTGTAGCATTTTTAGGGCATATTGTATCGGGCGAGGGTATTAAAGTTGATCCTAAAAATATCGAGGAAGTTCAGAATTTGCATCGTCCCACTTCGGCGACTGAGATAAAGAGTTTCCTAGGTTTAGCAGGTTATTATCGTCGGTTCGTGGAGGGCTTTTCATCTATTGCAGCACCTTTGACCAAATTAACCCAGAAGGGTGCTCCGTTCCGATGGTCTGATGATTATGAGGTGAGCTTTCAAAAGCTCAAGACAGCATTGACTATAACACCAGTGTTAGTGTTGCCTTCCGGTTCAGGGATGTATATAGAGTATCGTGACGCTTCACGCGTTGGTTTGGGTTGTGTATTAATGCAGGAGGGGGAAATTATTGCATATGCTTCACGTCAGTTGAAGCTCCACGAGAAGAATTATCCAGTACACGATTTGGAGTTAGCTGCAATTGTTCACGCTCTTAAGATTTGGAGGCATTATCTTTATGGGGTGCCTTGTGAGGTTTACACTGACCATCGCAGCTTGCAACATTTGTTCAAGAAGAGGGACCTAAATTTGAGGCAACGCAGATGGTTGGAGTTACTGAAAGATTATGATATCACTATCCTGTATCATCCGGGCAAGGCAAATGTAGTTGCAGACGCCTTAAGTAGAAAGGCAGAGAGTATGGGTAGTTTGGCTTTCATTTCAGCAGAGGAGAGACCATTAGCCTCAAATATTCAATCCTTGGCTAACAGACTTGAGAGGCTGGATATTTCGGAGCCCAGATGTAATGATCCGACCGATCGTTTTGAGAATTAGAGCCTCGATCCCCTAATATCTGCTTTTCCCATATTTGTTTTTACTTTTGAGACTTGCCGGAGTGATTGGTTATAGAATTCACAGTGTTTTGGGACACTTAGTCCCTAGTTGTGAGTTTAAGCCTTAGAGTTTGGACCGTAGTCAGATAGTGTGAAGACAAATCTGAAATGGAATTTTGTCGACTCCGTTAGTTCCGTTTAGTGATTTTGGGGTTAGGAGCGCGTATAGAATGTGATTTGGAGGTCTGTAGTAGATTTAGGCTTGAATTGATGAAAGTTATTTTTCGGCAATTTCGGCCGATAGTGGAAATTTTGATATCGAGCTCGGAATGAAATTCCGAAAGTGGTTGTAGGTTCGTAGTGTCATTTGTGTCCTGTGTGTAAAATTTGAGGTCATTCAGACTAGATTTGATGTGGTTCAGCGTCATTTATAGAATTTGGAAAATTTTAAATTCTTAGGCTTGAATCCGTGCTTAATTCAGGATTTTGGTGTTGTTCGATGTGGTTTGAAGGCTCAACTAAGTTTGTTATGGTGTTTTAGGATTGGTTGGTATGTTTGGTTGAGGTCCCGGGGGCCTCGAGTGTGTTTCAGATGCTTAACGGGAAGAAATTTGGACTTAGGAAAATCTTGTGCATTGCGGGTTCTGGTGTTTCGCACCTGTGGAGGGGAGTCCGCAGGTGCGGACTCGCAGGTGCGCTTGGGAGTTTGCCGATGCGAAAATGGACAAGGCTCGCAGGTACGGATGGTCGTACGCAAAAGCAGAGCCGCAGATGCGGCCCAGGGGTCGCAGATGCAGACCCAACCCAATAAGTGACTTCCGCACCTGCGTTGATTTTTTTCCGCAGGTGCGGGACCGCAGATGCGGCCCCATGAGCGCAGATGCAAAAATCACTGGGCAGAAAAGAGGATTTCGAGGGTTTGAAATTTCATAACACAAAATTTGATTTGGAGCTCGGTGGGAGACGATTTCTCGAGGGATTTTGAAGGAGAATTATTGGGTAACGTATTCTAACTCTATTTTAATCATAATACAATAATCTATTGTTATTTTCCTAGTCTAATTAAGGAATTTGAGGGTAAAAGTTTGGAAATGGGAGAAAAGGTTCCCCAATTGAAAATCTGAGATTTGAATGGGAATTTGACGTCGGATTTAAATGATTTTTGTTCGAGTGAACTCGTGAGTGAATGGGTGTTCATAATTTATAATTTTTACCCGATTCCGAGACATGGGCCCAGGGAGACCTTTTGGGCGTTTTTTCTAATTTCACGCTTTAGTTTCGAATTAATTAGTTAAATTAGTTACTTGTAGTTATATTTACATTATGCAATTAATTTGAATAGATTCAGGTCATTTGGACGTGATATCGAGTTGATTTGAGCGGTTCAAGGTAAGTGGCCTTCTTAACCTTGTGTTGGGGACTTTTTCATTAGGATATCTTGACATTATTTGGTGTGTGGGCGCCGTGTACGTGAGGTGACGAGTACGTACACGGACTGTTATTGCAAAAATCCTGTTTATCCTTTTTAAATCATAAATTGTTTCTCTTATTAAATTGCACTAATATATTTAATTGTTTAGTCTAGACTAGAAAAGCATGCTTACGTGTTATAACTGCCTATTTGACATTCTGTGCGCCATGCTTAGTTAAATCCCTATTTTCCTTATATGTGTTCAGTATAAACTGTATAACTCGATGCCATACCTGCCATTTCATCTTGCGTTGCATATTTAAATTGGGACAGCGGACATATTCCGGGAGATCCCCTAGCACTGCATATTTACTTTCGGACTACAGACGTATTCCGGGAGATTCCCCAGCACTACATATTTACTTTGGGACTACAGACATATTCCGAAAGATCCCCCTGTACTGCATATTCATTCGGAACTACGGGACGGTATCCCGGGAGTTTTCCCACTGTGTTTACCTTGTTTTGAGCCGAGGGCTCCCTTAACTGTTAAATTTTCGAGAATCTCTTTAACTGTGTTACCATAAATTTTACTTATATCTTTTACTGTTTAATTTATTATATTTACTCCGGTAGTGCCTTGACCTGACCTCATTACTACTCGACCGAGGTTAAGCTTGGCACTTACTGGGTACCATTGTGGTGTACTCATGCCCTTCCATGCACATGTTTTTGTGTGCAGATCCAGGTACGAGCTATCAGCCTCGGGGTTAGTGTGTGCTGCTGATTTTAGGAGACTTCAAGGTACTACTGCTTGCGTCCGCAGATCTTCGGAGTCCCCTTCTACTCCCTCGCCTAGAGATTTTCTTTTATTATCTTCAGACTTTTGTATAGAGCTACATAGATTATAGCAGCTTGTGACTTAGTGATATTCCGGGTCTTGGGAAAAATTATTTTATATATACTGAGTGGTACTCCTCTTGGCTATTTATAATATGCTGTTTATCTTTAAAAATGTTGTGTTTTCTTTATATTTTTCACAATATTAGGCTTAACTAGTCGTAAAGACTAGGTGCCATCACGACACCTTACAGAGGGTTAATTTGGGGTTGTGACACCAGTCGGGTTCTTGCGTGTGTTGTGGCCCAGTCTTTACTATTTGAGAAGATCAAGGCTCGCTAGTTTGATGATCCACACTTAATGGTTCTTCGAGAAATGGTACTACGAGGTGGTGCCAAGGAAGTTACTATTGGCGCAGATGGTGTTCTGCGACTCCAGGATCATTTATATGTTCCTAATGTGGATGGACTGAGGAAAAGGATCCTAGAGGAGGCACACAATTCTCGGTATTCTATTCATCCAGGTGCTACGGAGATGTATCATGACCTGAGGCAACATTATTGGTGGCGACGAATGAAAAAGGACATAGTTGAGTATGTAGCTAGGTGTCTAAATTGCTAACAAGTTAAATATGAAAACCAGAGGCCAGGTGGCCTACTTCAGCAGATGTCTATACCGGAGTGAAAATGGGAATGCATTACTATGGACTTTGTAGTTAGGTTGTCGCGGACCTTGCGGAAGTTTGATGCAGTTTGGGTCATTGTCGACAGGTTGACCAAGTTGGTACACTTTATTCCAGTTGTGACTACGTATACTTCAGAGAGGTTGGACCAT
The DNA here is from genome assembly GCF_000390325.3 of Nicotiana tomentosiformis. Taxonomy (NCBI): domain Eukaryota; kingdom Viridiplantae; phylum Streptophyta; class Magnoliopsida; order Solanales; family Solanaceae; genus Nicotiana; species Nicotiana tomentosiformis. Next base: position 28,393,310 of record NC_090822.1, read on the forward strand.
ATTTATATTCAGGAGATAGTTCGGTTGCACGGTGTGCCAATTTCCATCATATCAGATAGAGGCCCTCAATTTACTTCACATTTCTGGAGGTTAGTATAGAGTGAATTGAGGACCCGCGTAGAACTCAGCACAACCTTTCATCCACAGACCGACGGGCAGTCGGAGCGGACAATTCAGATTTTAGAGGATATGTTCAGGTCATGTGTGATCTACTTTAGAGGTCAGTGGGATCATTTCTTGCCTTTATCCGAGTTTGCTTATAACAACAGTTACCAATCCAGCATCGAGATGGCTCCATTTGAGGCTTTATATGGTCGGCGATATCGTTCGCCCATCGAATGGTTTGAGCCCGGTGAGGCTAAGTTATATGGTACTGATTTGGTGAAGGATGCCTTGGAAAAGGTAAAGTTGATTCAGGAGCGACTTCGTACAGCACAGTCCAGACAGAAGAGTTACGCGGATCAGAAAGCGCGTGATTTATCATTTATAGTGGGTGAAAAAGTTCTCTTGAAGGTTTCGCCAATGAAGGGAATCATGAGATTTGGGAAGAAGGGCAAGTTGAGCCCAAGGTTTATAGGACTATTTGAGGGGTTGAGACGAGTTGGGGAGTTTACTTATGAGCTTGCCTTACCTCCCAGTCTATCAGGAGTTCATCAGGTTTTCCACGTATCTATGCTCCGGAAGTATCATGCCGACTGTCACATGTGTTAGACTTCAGTACAATTCAGCTAGATACAAGCTTGGGTTATGAAGAGGAGCCAATTGCCATTGTTGATAGACAGGTTCGCCAGTTGATGTCTAAGAAGATTTCTGCAGTAAAAGTCCAGTGGAGGGTCCAACCAGTCGAGGAAGTCACTTGGGAGGCCGAGGAAGACATGCAGAGCAGATATCCAAACTTATTTAGCACCCCAGGTACAATTCTAAACCCGTTCGAGGACGAACATTTAATTAATAGGTGGAGAATGTAATGACTCAACATGTCATTTTGACTTTCAGAATCCCGTTCCCCAATTTACTGCTCAATTTATGCTTTATAATTATTACGCGACTAACCGGAGTGGTTATTTCGCGTCAGGTGAGGTTTTTAGAATGGATTGGAACACTTAGTTCCAAAGTTTAAAACTTAAGTTGAAAGATTGGCTGGATGTCGACCTATGTGTAAACGATCCCAGAATAGAATTTTGATGATTCCAACAGCTCCGTATGGTGATTTTGGACTTAGGAGCGAGTTCGGAATTTTATTTGGAAGTCTGTTGTTAAATTAGGCTTAAAATGGCTAAAACAAGAATTTAAGTTTGGAAGTTTGATCAGGGAGTTGACTTTTTGATATCGGGGTCGGAATCCAGTTCCGAAAATTTTCATAGCCCCGTTATGTCATTTATGACTTGTGTGCAAAATTTGAGATCAATCGGACTTGATAGGTTTCGACATCGAATGTAGAATTTAGAAATTTTAAGTTTCATTAAGCTTGAATTAAAGTATGATTCATGATTTTAGCATTGTTTGATGTGATTTGAGGTTTCGACTAAGTTCGTATGATATTATAGGACTTGTTGGTGTATTTGGTTGAGATCCCGAGGGACTCGGGTGAGTTTCGGATGGTTAACGGATCATTTTTGGCCTTTGGGAGATAACTGATAGTTGCTGGTAGTTTTCTTCTGGTTTTCTTATACCCGATAGCATAAGTTCATTCGCGGTCGCGTAAGCTAATTTGGGGCTATGGGAGTTTGTTATCCTCGAACGCATGAAGAAGGTCGCGATCGCTTAGAGTAATTGGAGAAGAAGTGGAGGTCACGCGTTTGTGCTTCGCGATTGCGTGGATGAGTTCGCGATCGTGTAGGCCTGTGAGTTTGAGCTTCGCGATCGCGTGGACAAGTCCACGATCGTGTAGGGTTAATTTAGGCAGTGGGAGAATGTTTCATCGCGATCGTGTGGACAAGTCCGCGATCGCGTAGAGCAAATGACTGGGCAGAGAGTTTAAGTTCTGAAAATGAGACTTTCATTTTTACCGATTTGGAGCTCGGATTGAAGTGATATTTGGGAGATTTTCAGAAAAACAATGGGGTAAGTGTTCTTAACTCAATATTGGTTTAATTACCCGAATTCATCATTATTTTTATCATTTAATTGGTGAATTAAGTTGAAAAAGTTTGAAAACCCTCTTGGATAAATTTGATGATTTGAGGGCTGAATTGTTATCAGAATTTAGTAATTTTGCTATGGGTAGACTCATGGTTGAATGGGCGTTCATATTTCGTAACTTTCACCGGATTCCGAGACGTGGGCCGCACAAGCAATTTTTGAGTTAATTTCGGATTCTTATTGAAAAATATAGTATTTTCTTATGAAATTGATTCCTATAATATTTGGTGACTGTATCGAATTATTTTGGCTAGATTCGAGCCATTCAGAGTTGGATAATCGAGAAAAAGGCCTGCTAGTGGATTAAATTGGAGCAAGTCGAGGTAAGTCTCTTGTCTAACCTTGTAAGGGAGAATTTACCCCATAAGTGATTTAAATTAATAATTGTTGCTAATTGTGGGGGCTACGTACACACTAGGTGACGAGAGTCTGTGCGTAGCTACTATTTATGTTAAAGTCCGGGTAGTTTAGGACTCAAATCATGAATTATATGTGTTAATTGTATTCTTTATTTAATTAATATATTTGGACTATATTGTGAATTGCTAGGGAAGATAGTAAAAGATTGAAATCTCATATACTTGAATTTTCTTATAAATTAATTAATTGTTAAAAAAAATTATACATCGTCTTGTATTAATCTTATAATATATATATCCTCATTCCGGAGGTACATAAGAGAATGTCCTCCTTTCTTGTGGAGCGGGCCGAATGCCTCGGCAGTATAGATGTATCTATGGATCGCGCCGCACGTCCTTCGGTAATGTACACAACATTCTGGATCGGGTCGTACGACCTCGGTAGAAATCGTGTCTAATAATAATAATTACACTATACCTTGATATTTTAATTGTAGCTTGTGAAGTTAAATAAATTGGGAATTATCGTATTTGAAGGAATATAATTATTTCTGTTGGTTAAAGAAAATTATTGTTAATTCTATAAATCATGTTGATTTAAATATTTTTATTTTTATTTTATTTTATTTATTATTATTGACCCTTAGTGAGTGTCAAAGTCGACCTCTCGTCACCACCTCTTCGAGATTAGGCTTGATACTTACTGGGTACACATTGTTTACGTACTCATGCTACACTTGCTGCACTTTTTGTGCAGGACCTGAGACATGTGATATAGTTGGACATATCAGCGGGCACCCACGTTATCTAGAATCTTAGTGGTGAGCTGCCTTTCTGAGCCGTTCTGCAGCAACTAGTGCCTCTTCTTGAAATTTTATTCTGTCTATTTCATTTCAGACAATATTTAAAATTATTTTGTATAATCTACTAGATGCTAATACACTTACGACACCAGGTCTTGGCACACACTAGTAAAACTTTTGGATTTAATTCTGTTTTTGTATTTTTTTTAATTTACCAGATCTTTTTATATTGTCTTAATTCTTGCAAGCTATAAGAGTTTAATTACTCGGTTATTTTTTAAGGAGTTGAATATGTGTTTAAATCACTAGTTGGCTTGCCTAGTTGTAGTGTTGGGCGTCATCACGACCTATAAGTGAAATTGGGTTGTGACATACGATTTGGCTTGAGTCGTGCTGGACACTGCCCGAAAAAACTATTTCAACAGTGTGAAATGTTTTCTCATGATTAAACAAGTTTACCTCTATTTTGTTTAGAGGATACAGAAATAGACAAAATATTTGTATTACAATAATCCAACAAGATTGAAAAGAGAATAAGGACAAAGAAAATTTATAAATAAAATTGAAAATAAGAGAGGCTAAGCGAGAAAGAGAAGAAAGCTAAGTAGAAAGAGCTTTTTGTTTCTGATGATTGAGAATTGTGTAACCAATGGTGGCTATTTATAGTTGTAATTGCATGGAACTTTGTTTTTGCAAGGCTAAAACATGGCAGAGCATTTGCAACTTTTTACACTTCTTTTGCCACTTAACATAGCCTTCTAGAAGCTAAGACATTTGTCCAAAAAGCTTTAAAATATTGCCACAGATTGATTTTCCTTTCTGGGTTATGTTCAATTCATGGCACTGAGACATATCCGACCCGTATCTTAGCCGGGGCGACCCCGTACGGCTTTTCTATAGAAAATTGGTGTTTGCAGCCATGGCTGCGTCGCCTTCCCTTTTGCTTTGACTAAAATGCAGCAAATCTGAACCCTCACGAAAAGTCCCTTGTATTAGCTTGTTTGACCATTCATCTAAAATTAGCTTATTAGATCTAAGAAACTAACCCTTATTTTTTGGGACCTCAAAGTCTGCAATTATGAAAATGACGCTCCCTTTTTCTCCCCCCCCCCCCCCCCCCGAAAGGGAATTAAAGAAAGGAGGCAAGAACAGAGATTTTGAGATTTTCTTTGAAAGGGTGGTTGCCCCTCTTTGTTTCACCATTGATTTTCCTCCATTCAAAAAGAAGAAGAAGAAGAACAAACAGCCCTTGTTTGTGACAAAAGCATAAGGGGCAGAAATGATTTAAGTTATATATACTAACATCTTTGTCTGGAGCCTTGGAGTAATAATAAAATTGATTTCGTGTGATCTATAAGTTTTAGATTTGAGCCGTAAAAACAGTCACTAATACATTAGTGGCAGATCATGTCATTGGTGGTTTCATGAGTTACACCAAAGTAATGACCACTTTATTGCCAATTTATAACGGTTATCTCACAAGAAATAATACACTTTAATATTAAAATGCACTAACACTAACAGTGACTTTGAGGATCTAGATTAAGTTTAGCAAAGTTGTTGATTTGTACTGTTAGTTTCAAGGTTGAGGAGCAAAAATGTTCACTTTTCTTATATATCAAGGACTATTTCTATTAAATTGTATAGGTCGAGGACTAAAATAGTCTAACACCTATATAAGGAGCATTTTGATCATTTTCTCAACTATTGGAAGTTCAGCCCAGAAGGAAGAATGAGGCCAACAGGGGTAAGAGGGAGTTCTAGGAGGGTGGTTGTTCCCTCTTGATTTCTCCATTAATAAGACCAACAACCCTATTTCTTCAAAAGTATAGATAAAACTTTTATTGATTTGAGATGAATTATAATGGATTAAAACCCCTTTATTTATAGAGGAAAAGTGACTTAGCTACGAAGCAATAAACTCTAAAATCTCTCTAAAAGATGGGCATTCACCATAAATAAAATACTATTTATAACACACCTCTTGAATGTCTATTCAATAGATAATGTGCATCATTAAAACCTTAACTAAAATAAAACCCAGTGAAAAAAAATTCTAGTGAAGGAAAAAGAGTACGCATGTTTAATAATACGCTTTTTGGTTGCCTCGTTAAAAATCTTGCATGAAAAATTCAGTGGGACAAAACCTTGTAAGAAAAAAAGAGCACAACACTTATTAACTCCCCATAATGAGACAATCAATTTACATAATCTTTTTCATTGGACAAAGTTTTCAGCTTGTATGACGTTTAAAATTCGAAGATTTGTACATATTTTTTTCAGTTCTTCCATCAATCTTAAAAGAATTTAATTTTTTAGTAGCTTTAAAATGTGTGCCATAGAGTTTAAATTTTTGTATATTTAGTTATGCATTTATTAATAATATATTAACTGCATTTAATATTTAATTAGTGAAATATGCATATCTTTTGAGATTTTAAATTTGAATAATTTCTTATATTTTATATGTAACGTTAAAAAAGGAAAAAAATTATTTTCTGATAAATTTTGTCTATAATAGCCAGAAAATGTTTAAAAGTCAAATGATGTTATAGGTATATAACAATCATTCACTATAAAAGCCTAAAAATACAGAACAAACGATGCTGATATATAAATGTTTGACTGTATAACCAAAAAATCAATAGCCCTTTCAAATAAACAAGAAAAAAGAAAAAACGAAAATTCTTCATCCAAACACTCCCTAATATATTGCTCTTCCTCTTCTTTTTATGATGCTGCTACTGATTAAAGGGAATATGAAGATTGCTTTCCTTTCTGGGCTATGTTCAGTCATGGCATTGAGAAGATACCCGACCCGTATCTTGACAAGGCGACCCAATATGTCTTTTGTATAGCAAACTGGTGTCTGCATCCATGGCGGCATCGCCTTCTCTTTTGCTTTGTTTAAATACAGTAAATCTGAGCCCTCAATGCCCAAACAGAGTGAAAGTTAGCTTCAATGAAAAAATGATTATATTATTTATTTATTATTTATTATTTATGCATTTGTTTAGTTCTGCTGGTAAGCGCATGATAGCTTGCTGGAAGCAGTTATGAAACAAACTGAATATTACACCCAAACCAACTGATTATATTAACTCACTAGACAGAATTACAATAACCAAAAATCAATAGAACAGTAGAAAACAACACTAAAGGAAATAGAGTAGATGAGAAGAGAAATGGTAACCTAGAACTAAGAAGGAAGGGGATGAGAGACAGATTCAACAGGGGATGAGAAGAACGGACTAAGCCGAGGCTTTAACATAATTCGCATGCTCTGTATTTCCCCCCGAGTCCCAAATATAATGATGTATCATTCTATTCGGTTGTTTAGTCATTGAGCCTCTTCTCAATTTAGCTTCAGGCCCAATACTCCCAACTGGATCAGATTTGTTGCATACTTCTGGCCCATAATCCCATACTGAATCACGCGGGTTCACAACAATACATCCCGCCTCAAAAAGAACCTTGTCCTCAAGGTTCAAGTAAAGCATAAAATGCAGCAATATCCGCTTGACCTTGTCAACAGAAAACAGTAAATGCAAAGCAACAGTAGGATAATTGGTTTTCTCTTCCCATAGTTCCGCTTGACATCTAGGTAGTAGAAGCATAACAGTACAACAATTAGGATCACCATCTGGCCGCAATGAGATCAATCTAGCTAAGTGTGAAGTTGCACCATGTATTTTATCTTGGAGTAAAAACAATGTTATCCAATCAAAGGAGCCCTCAAACTTCAAAACACTAGCCTGCATGAGCTGCTCGACTTTAGCTTCTGAAAGTTTTGAAGCAAGCCGAGCCAATCCAGATTTTATTCTTTCATAAGTGATTGTTCCACTATTGTTTGTATCCATGCTCGCGAACACATATTTTAGATACTTGATTTCTTCTTCTGAAAAATCTTCTGCAATGACCTTTATTGCTGGTTTCATGAGATTGCCTATTACTCTGAACTGCTTCTGTTTGGACATCAATACATGGTCTATTGACTTGTCTGATGCTTCCTCCCATTGAAGCCATGATTATTCAATAACTTTTGCTGAAGTACTTCTTTGTTTCATATCCTCTGGTAGCATTGTTGGAACTAGGTCCGTTGCATTATTTGTTATGGATGGCCATGGACTAAGGAGAAAGTTATTTACTCCATCGATGAAGATATGAAATTCAAAATTAGTCGCTTGCATTGCATATTCATTCTTGCAAACCAGCAGGGAACTCTCTAGCTTAAGCTCCTTATGAATAGCAACCATGAAACGACCATTGTGGACTACATTTGGAAGCTGTCTAAAACTATCAGCATGGTCTTTCTCTAACGAACATCCTCGGGTGATGGTTCGATCAAACAACTTCCCTCCAGCACACAGTACCATCAAAAGGTTCATGTAACACTTGTCCTTATAAAATGATGTAGGTAAAGTAGTGGAGCGATTCAGTACTATGCAACTCAGAATTAAACACTGAAAATTCTGTCGCAAAGACTGCTTAATGATTAACACGAACTATTCCAACCAAACTGGGTTTGTAGACTCAACCAACAAGATATAATCAGGAACATATGTCTCAATATCAGGGACCTCACTAGCCAATATGAGCTTTTTATCACGTGGCAGAATAGACACACACTTAGAAAAAGAATCACCCATGACTCCTTATGTGAAATTGGACTTAGCAGAAGACAATTTGGAACCCTTTGAGGAATATTGTCAAATACTAAGACTACACTGGTTCGTGATTTTTCCTCCTCCGCAATAGTAGTTCCACTTTGGGTTTCCACATTCCAATTGAAACAAAAAGGAAATCACTAAGGAATTAAAATTACTGAGTGACCTTTCTAACAACTCAGTAGCTATCTCGAAATTGTCCACAAAGATAAATATAACAAAATATAGTGTAATGGGCAAGTACCGTGATTTATCCAAATGTACATTCAAGTGCTCAAATAAAATGCGTGGAGGAACAGACTCACCGGGATCAAATGGAAGGTATATAGATATATGCTCATGAATCAATCTGATTCCATCCAAAGTCAAGAGGCCATTCCTGTCCCCGAGTGATTCGACCACTTCATTGTCAACCAAAGGTTGACCGGCATGGTACGAAAACTTATCAAACGCCTGACTCACATCAGTTCTAGAGTGCTTGTCATCTTCATATGTAACTATGCTACCTTCTCCATTGCCAATGATAAAAGGAAGTCTATAGGCAAGGATAATGAGATGGATATTTCCAGAATCTTCAATCTCCGACTCCAGCTCTTTGGTGAGAACATGACAAATAATCTCAAAGTCATCTGCCATAGGTGAGAACTGTTGAAAAGTTTGCCCAGCTCCTTGAGAAATATTATCAAACATCTCGCCTTCGCGCGTTGCTGAGGATCCCTTAATTGGATCGATACTTGCCGAAACTAGATCTGTCATGGGCTGCTTTCCATCATCGACCCATGACCTCTTGGACGCGCCCCGTGGCGTCCCGGCAAGCTTCCCAACGCCTAGCGCCACGGTCGGCCCCGTGGTCTCGGCAGCGCCAAGTGACAAGCGAGCATGCGCCTTTGTCGCCCCACCGATAATCAATGCCAGCGCCCAGTGGCTGGCCAATGCCATCAGTGCCGCGCGCACCGACAATGCCGCGCGCACAAATTATCATGTTGCCATCAGCGCCGCATACCCAGACAGTGCCCCGCGCACAGACCCAATGCCAAGCACCAGCGCCCAGCCGCTGGCAGATCTAAATAGTATCGCGCGCGCCCACAACAATGCGCGCGCAGACCCTGCTGCTCAAGACAAAGTTGCTGCCATCGGACTTGCTTCCATAGAAGACTAAGTCCTTTTCATTGTAATTATAGAGTAGTTTTACTTCATTCATTTTCAGTGTGCTTCTACAGCTTTCTTAGGTCAACTCATGTAACTTTGGTTTATTTTTTTAAGCATTATTAAGGGGGACCAAAGCATTCAAGCATTCAAATAATTCTCTGTACTGGTGTCTCTCCACCCCGACACCGCATTGCATCTTGTAATAGCTTTCATCATCATCATCAATACAATCATCAGCTTTCATCATCAGTTGCTCATTTTTCGCTGCTCAATTGCTCACGACTTTAATTTTTCCGTACGACACTGACAATCTAGTCTAGCGTACGGCGAGGACCTCAATTGGCGCATAACAACTGCACTGACATCAGTTGCTTAGCCTTACGTCGCCCTTCCAAGGAACTTCAGGAAGGCGCCGCGTAACAGTTGATATCAGAGCCTAGGCTCGACATCGGACGAGGGAACTCATTGGTATCATCATCACCATTTCTGACCATGGTGAATTACGGGGATCGCATCACGACCCTAGAAGAGACGGTTGACGCATTATGGCCCATCGTGGATACGTTGCCTGATCTAAAAACCAGCCTAGTGCAAAGGTTGGACGACCTGGACCGCAGAATGCGGCAGGCCAAAAATGACATAGCAAACATCAGTCAAGACTCTGAGGAAGACCGGCAAACGGCTGCCGTCGAGGCAACCAAAATTCATGGCCAATTCGAGGACCTCCAACAGGAGCGTGCCGAGGATTTAGCCCATCGGGAACTAGAGGCAGACAGACTGACAGTCATGCAGCAAACCATAGACAACTTGACAGGCCAGCTCAATGTTGTCAATGCTGCCCTTCAAAGCCTGCTCAAAGGAGGCGAAAACCACATCAGGGGTGCCATGAACATTGCCCCCATGCCACAAAAGCTGAAAATTTCGGAGCCCAAGCCATACAACGGAGATCGGGATGCTAAAGAAGTGGAAAACTTCATCTTCGACATCGAACAATACTTTGATGCCGTTGGACATTTGGAAGAATCCAAAAAGGTAGCAACTGCTGCCATGTATCTTCAAGGCGATGCAAAACTCTGGTGGCGAGTCAAATACGAAGCCATCAGGGCCGGTGAAGATACTCTCCAGACATGGGTAGAACTGAAGGCCGCCATACGCCTGTAGTTCTTCCCCGAAAATGTGGAATACAATGTACGGAGAAAGTTGCGTGAACTCCGCCACACCAGGTCGGTGCGGGACTACGTGCGTGAATTCTCCGCACTCATGCTAAACATACGAGATATGGGGGACAAAGATAAACTGTTCGCATTCATAGAAGGTTTGAAACCTCATGCTCGTATGGAGCTGCAAAGACAACGGGTAGATACCCTGCCCAAGGCCATTCAAGCTGCTGAGTGTCTTGGGGATTACCAGTTGGAAATTCAGAAGGATAGGCCCCAGCCGCCTGTCCGAGGGGGATACAACGGGAGCCAACCTAGTAACGGTGGCCCCAACAGAAACGGAGGAGATCGAGGTACATCCAAATCCAAGACTCCTTCCTCAAGCAGTAACACTACTGCATCAGTCAACAACCATCATGGGAGAAAGCCCCCATTAGAATGCCGTCACTGCGGCGGGGAACATTGGAACAATCAATGCCCCAATACACAAGTCAATGCTCAACAAACTGTTGACGATGATGAGTCAGATACCGACGACTCAGACGGCGCCGATCAAGTAGGTGCCTTCAACGCATTTGTCGGCTCCATTCATGATACCTTGGCGGGAACCAGTACTGGCAACCCCAAGAAGAAGGCATTCCCAATCGACAAGAAAGGGAAAGGAAAGGCGGACGAGAGGCCTCCCACATCACAAAAGAGGACCTTAATGTTCGTTGACATGAAAGTAAACAGCAGACCTATTCGGGCATTGATAGACACGGGTGCTAGCCACAACTACCTGGCCTCAACTCAGGTGCAACGCCTCGGTCTAGCAGTGAAAAAATGCAAGGGTCGTGTCAAGGCTATAAACTCTCTATCTCAGCAAGTGAGTGGAATAGCCAAGGAAGCGCCAATCCAGCTTGGCCCATACAAGGGAATATTCGACCTACGCATAGCTATCATCGATGACTTCGAACTGATAGTGGGATTGGAATTCCTCAGGCAGACCAACACCATCCCGGTACCATATGCCAACATGCTCCTAATGATGGGAGACAACAGGGCCAAACCCCACACCATACCGTGCATATCCAAGAAGATGGCCGCTGGAAACATCACGGCCATGCAGTTTAAGGAGGGAACCAACAGACCTGAACCCACGGTTCCGGCTGCCTCAACATCATCAAACATGCATCACATCATCGGGGTCCAACAGCTCATGGCGCCCCTCATTGTGTGAAGACTTGTCAAGCATTCCAAAAGGACAAGTCGGATCACTCAGCACAAGCGGGACTCTTGGAGCCGCTACCTGTCCCACAGAGACCTTGGGAAAGCATTTCCCTGAATTTCATCACAGGATTACCCAAGGTCGGAAATCATGCAACCATCATGGTGGTAGTAGACCAATTTTCCAAGTATGCTACCTTCATCGCAGCCCCACAGAACATATCAGCAGAAGATACAGCTCGACTCTTCTTCTCTCATGTTGTCAAACATTGGGGTATGCCCAGCAATATCATTAGTGACTGCGACCCACACTTCACTAGCAAGTTTTGGACCGAACTCTTCAGTTGCCTCGGATCCAAATTGAGTTACAACTCAAGCCATCATCATCAGCAAACACACGATCAAATAGACCAATTCAATGACATGCTGGAGGAATATCTCCGCCAATTTGCAACCGGGTCATAGATACATTGGGTGAAGCTTCTGGATGTTGCTCAGCTGTGTTTCAATTCACAAAAGTGCGCCCATACAAACAAAAGCGCTTTTGAAATTGTTACCGGACAGCAACCACTACTCCCACAAAATATGAATGCACCAAACATACCATCATCTCATCGAGCTGTCAGTTTCTCTACAGAATGGGAACAAACTTTGAAGATAGTGCAGAGCTATCTTGTCAATGCCTAAGACAGGGCAACGAGGCATGCCGAACAAAATCGTCGCTTTGCCCAACATCAAGCAGGGGACAAAGTGATGGTAAGAACCCCGAGGCGGAACTTGTTTGCAAAGAAGACCCAAGATCCTCGCTTATTGCCAAGCTACATCGGGCCTTTTTCCATTGAAAGGCGCATCGGGAAATCCACATACCAGCTGAACACACCAGCCTGGTGGAAAATCCATCCAGTCTTCCATGCCAGCCACCTCAGGCCAGTTCAGAAATGCATGGAAGATCATTCAGAAAGACATCTCACAGCACCGAGGGGAACAGACCTCCCAGCCATCAAGAGCCTGACCAATCATCATCATCCTGCAGGTAAGGCTCCGAGGACGTCGCCAACTCAGGTGGGGGAGAATGTCATGGGCTGCTTTCCATCATCGACCCATGACCCCTTGGACGCGCCCCGTGGCGTCCCGGCAAGCCTCCCAACGCCTAGCGCCACGGTCGGCCCCGTGGTCTCGGCAGCGCCAAGTGACAAGCGAGCATGCGCCTCTGTCGCCCCACCGATAATCAATGCCAGCGCCCAGCGGCTGGCCAATGCCATCAGTGTCGCGCGCACCGACAATGCCGCGCGCATAAATCATCATGTTGCCATCAGTGCCGCACACCCAGATAGTGCTCCGCGCGCAGACCCAATGCCAAGCACAGCGCCCAGCCGCTGGCAGATCCAAATAGTACCGCGCGCGCCCACAGCAATGCGCGCGCAGACCCTGCTGCTCAAGACAAAGTTGCTGCCATCGGACTTGCTTCCATATAAGACTAAGTCCTTTTCATTGTAATTATAGAGTAGTTTTACTTCATTCATTTTTAGTGTGCTTCTACAGCTTTCTTAGGTCAACTCATGTAACTTTGATTTATTTTTTTTAAGCATTATTAAGGGGGACCAAAGCATTCAAACATTCAAGCATTCAAACAATTCTCTGTACTGGTGTCTCTCCCTCCGACACCGTATTGCATCTTGTAATAGCTTTCATCATCATCATCAATACAATCATCAGCTTTCATCATCAGTTCCTCATTTTCCGCTGCTCAATTGCTCACGACATTGGTTTTCCCGTACGACACTGACAATCTAGTCTAGCGTACGACGAGGACCTCAGTTGGCGCATAGCAACCGCACTGACATTGGTTGCTTAGCCTTACGTCGCCCTTCCAAGGAACTTCAGGAAGGCGCCGCGTAACAGTAACTATGCTACCTTCTGCATTGCCAATGATAAAAGGAAGTCTATAGGCAAGGATAATGAGATGGATATTTCCAGAATCTTCAATCTCCGACTCCAGCTCTTTGGTGAGAACATGACAAATAATCTCAAAGTCATCTGCCATAGGTGAGAACTGTTGAAAAGTTTGCCCAGCTCCTTGAGAAATATTATCAAACATCTCGCCTTCGCGCGTTGCTGAGGATCCCTTAATTGGATCGATACTTGCCGAAACTAGATCTTCAGAAGCAGATGTAGATTGCATAAGAGAAGCACTAACCTCATATATGTGAGAGCTTTTATCAAACACTTGGACATCCTCTGAGTTTCCATTGTTCCATTGCATCAGTAAGGATGTTAACATCTGATCTCTCTGTAGCAAACACCTTGGAACAACAGCAGCCATGTGACATATTGTCGAACACTTGGGCTTCAATTTCTATAGAATATTCCTTGATTGTAGCCATGTGACCTTCCGGCAATGCGAGATGCTGTTTACGAAAACAAATTTGCACATTTGCTGCAAAGTGTTCCCAATCCGTCAATTGCTTGTTCCGGAGAAGCCATCGGAACCACTCCATTGCCTCACCGTCTAGGTAAATAGATGCGCGTAATAATTTGTTATTTTCCGATATGCCATATAATTCAAAGTAGCGTTCAGCCTGAGAAATCCATAACTCTAGATCCTCGCCACTGAATTGTGGGAATTCCACCGGAGTAGACTTACTCGTTGTAAGGTTTTCAACCAACTCATGTAACAATGAACTAATTTCAGCGATATCCTTCGACCACGAATCCTTCACGCCCCTAATTAAATCATCGATAGTTCGAAATATTTGGTCCTCCATTGAAGATCTTTGGATAAAAGCACCAATGAAACAAACTGAATATTACACCCAAACCAACTGATTATATTAACTCACTAGACATAATTACAATAACCAAATGTCAATAGAACAGTAGAAAATAACACTAAAGGAAATAGAGAGTAGATGAGAAGAGAAATGGCAACCTAAAACTAAGAAGGAAGGGGATGAGAGACAAATTCAGCAGGGGATGAGAAGAACGGACTAAGCCGAGGCTTCAACATAATTCGCATGCCCTGTATTCCCCCGGGTCCCAAATATAATGTCCTAGCATTCTATTCGGTTGTTTAGTCATTGGGCCTCTTCTCAATTTAGCTCGAGGCCCAATACTCCCAATTGGATCAGCTTTGTTGCACACTTCTGACCCATAATCCCATACTGAGTCACGCGGGTTCACAACAAATTAACAATGCTTATATATTTCTATAAACCTAGCTTCTAGAGATGCATGTGAGGATCATACTAAAAATAAAGATGAAAGTGGAATTTTGAGTCAGTGATGATATGATTCTTGGAAAATGGCGTTATTGATTTGCATTGAGATGGTATTAAACTCGTATCTTGACAAGGCAATCTGGAGGAGATTGCAGCCATGGTGGTTTTGAGAAACTCAATGTCTTGATCATAGTGAGATATGAGCCTCATATGAAAATAGCAAAAATCTCATTAGTTTAAGGCTGAGACTGCTGTGAAAGTAGAGGGTTGTGCCGTTGTGGGGAGTTTCAATTGGTTGTTTTGCCCTTCTATGTCATTCTCTGATGCCGATGATCACTCAAATGGAAACAATTCCTAATTCCAAAACCAGCCTTTTGGTGAAGCTATAGAAAACCTCTATATTTTTCTTTCTTGTTACTCCTGTTTCACTTTTATATGATGCAACGAGGCTATGAAGTTTTTTTTTCTTATGTGAAAGATGAGTCAAGACATATATTTCATACCTAGTTGGTCGGTAATTTCAAATTTCTGCAGATTGCACATTGAAATTACCGACCGAAGTCGGTGGGTAGTTATGAATTTTGGGTATTTTAATATGAGAATTCCGATCAAAATAGGTCGGAAATCGGTCGGTTTTCTGGGAAAAAACCTAGCAGAATATGACTGCTTTTAAGCTACACCACATGCCAATTAAAACCAATAACCATCCTATAATGGTAGCATTACATTGTTGTCATTCAATCACAATTAACCAACAACAACAACGCTAATAACAACAATAATTAACCAACGCCAACCACAACAACAACAATACAAATGTTCAATAATAAAATAATATCAACAAAAGAATATCAATAGTACAATCATCATTCAAAACTATTCCAACTAAATATTCATAAGTTCAAGACTTTGTTTAGCAATACACACCATTCAAGGAGTATTTTGTACTGCATCATCTCCATCACTACAACTAGAAGCTTCATCGTCAGCATGGTTCGAAGGATCACAGCGAGAATGATTAGCATATGGGGAAGACTCACGAGACCGGAGAATCGGGAACACACCACTAGCAAGAAGATTGGCCAACTGACCTTGAAGGACATTAAATTGTTGGTCCATCTTTTCTAGCTGACTTTGAAGGCTATCAAATTGTTTCTCTCTCTTTTCTTCTCTAGCCTTTGCCTCTTCAAGTTCTGCTGACATCTTTGTGATCTTCTTTTCCATAGCCGAGAGAGTCGACCTATCAAGTGCCTCGCCCTAGGCAGAAGTCCCTATAGCTTGCAATCCATCCTTGTAGCGCCGAAATGATCTCTCTGGAAGGCCGTATTCTATCACTTTTTTAGGACCACCGACAATATCCAACCAAATCTTCTGCGCTTCTTTGTCTGAAATGGAAGGTGGGTCACCTTGCTCATTCGGTGGCAATCTCTAGCTGTACTCCTCCACAGTAGTCTTATAGCCACCCTTTATTTAGAAGATAGAAAATTATTAACTATATAATATTATAAATATTAATTTAAGTTATAATAGTTATGAAACTTACATATGTAGTCTCCACTCGGTCCTCGACCCATCTACTTGGATCTGTCGGTGCCTTTTTCTTCTGGATGTGAGTCTCCATGAAGAACTCATCGCGAGTCAGCTTCCTCCCATATTTTTTCCTATACATTTAGTAAAATATGTTAATTGAATTAAAATAAATATAGTTAGATAAAATTAAATTTAAATGCTTTAAGAAATTACCAGTAGTTTCTTCGCAGTCCCTATGCTCCTTGCACCCACACAGTGCAAGGAGGGTGCAAGGAGCCACCCTTCTCAGATGCTCGAGAATTCTTTCTCTGCTCACTCTTCTTCTCGAAATTCTCAGTAGCCTATTGCTTCGGTAGATCCTCCTATAAATGCGGTTGAACCCATGAAGGCTTCTTGGATTTCTTTCGACAGAACAGAAGGAATCAGATAGTCTCTTACGACATTTGAACTCAAAATTTGCAAGAATGTACTCCTCCCATGCACCCTTACTATGCAAATGAAGTGTGTAACGTTAGAAGAAAATATTGTTAATATAATGCTTAAATAGATAAGAACTGTATTAAAATCTTAAATTGGTTGAAAATATTCTCCACGAGCTCGAGTGGAAAATCACTCCAAATTGCATATGGTTCATCATACAACCGGCCAAGAGCTTCAATGATTATTTTTGTAGTCTGATGACTAGGTATGAACCTGCAACATAATAATTACATTAAATAAATAAGACTAACTATTATATTCAGAAAAAAACAAAGAAGTAATAAATAAATCTTACCCATTGCCCTCAGGCCTAATGATCATCCTATGGTAACGATCATACCACACTACATCCGGATCTTCCTCCTCCAATGTATCTAAAGCGTGCGTAGAAGGGGAGGCATCTGGCTAAGTGCTACTATCCCAAAGGTGAAGTCTATAAATGCTCGGATACTTGACCAGTGGATCAACTAGAAATTCAATTATATTCAATTAACCTAGGATATGTTTTTATCACTTTATTTAACCTAGAACATGCATAATTCTTGATTTTAACTGATAAGATTCTCATGCATACTAACAACCTTAGTAAATTAAATATTGAGTTTTAATGTGTGAGCGATCGAGTCTAAGTATCGGCATCCACCACGCTAGAACACATTTCAAAGAAAAATGTACAGTGCTATAAGATGTAGAGCTATATTAAAACTTAAGTTGTAGAAACAACAACATATACTCGGTCAAATTCCACGATATATATATATATATATATATATATATTCTTAGATAATAATAATCTATAAATGTTTGACCGTGTTTGAACACTAATACCGACCAATATCAGTCGGAAACTTCATCAATTCTGTTTTGAAAAATTATATTAGTTATGGAAAAATAAAATATAACCTGGGCGAGAAAAACATAATTCACTATTCCGACCGATATCAGTCGGAAATGAGGAGCTTATTCTATTTTAACATTTTTTCGTATATAATAAGCAAGTTTAACCAGCTTTTGGTCAAATATTGACCATATTCCGACTGATTTCGGTCAAAAATGCGAAATGTGTTAGATGCTACAATATTTCGATATTGTGGGACCACATTTACCGACCGATGTTGGTCGTTAAATTTAAATAAAATTGGTTATTTGACTTTTTCAACCAAATTACACATTTTCCGACCGATGTCAGTCAGTTTTCCCTTCCGAGCGATTCCAGTCGGTATGCTTTGGACGATTTTTGGCAGTTTTCTAGGTGTATACTTAAGAGCAGATAGACCATCCACCCATTGCCGCTATCCACTTCTACTAAGGCTGAACTTAATAGGAGCAAGAGACTTGGAGGCAACAACTAGAATGGAATATTATTTAATCGTGGAAATTCCATGTCAGACGCACCTATTAGAATCGGAACAGACCAATTACGAGATCCACCTATCATCGCTGGCATAACCATAAAAAATCATTAAAAGAATATGAGCCGTTATTAACATATTATAAAGTTGATGATTTTCACCAAGAATTTGATCGTTTGGTCGTGCTAATTCTATACGAATAAGTTCTGAAAAGCATGTACCCATCACTCCAGCAATGACACCGAAGATGAAATAAAGAGTCCCTATATCCTTGTGGTCAGTGGAGAATAGCCATTTGATTAGAGTTGTCTTAAAAATGAGATGATTTTATTTTCTTCTTTATCAGAGAGGGTCCCACAAGGCTTATTTATTGAAAATGGGGGAGTGAGAGGGAGGGTGGAAGGAAGAATGGAAACCCTCACTTAATTGATGGGAGATTTTGATCCCCCTTTTCCTTTTATCCTTTCCAGTTCCGATTTAGGAAAGGGTCAACGCAAGGATCTTATTTCAAAGCAATCTCTGAAATTTTTCCTTATCGGAACGGGTCTTGCATGAAAATAGGATTTTAAATTGAGCTCCTAATATACGTTATTGGGATGAGATGGCTCCTATGAGCTCTCCCCCAGGAACCTCAAGAGGCGAAGGCCCTTGCCTTCGTTCTTGGTAAGAGCTTCACAGAAGTCAAGCTTATTGCTAGCATATCGGCTAGACCCAAGCTTCGATCGTGACTGCTTGTCACTTCTGGTCTCCTTATTCTGTCACCCGAGATCCAAGTCAGCACCGGTAAAGATCTCTTGATTCCTCGCAGTCGTGCCGGCTTGGAAGAAAGCTACCTTTTGCCTATCTCACCTCCTTCCTTCAGCTGGGCGAGCCTTCACTTTTTTGATCGTCTTCTGCCTAATGCGGTACCCC
Organism: Nicotiana tomentosiformis; assembly: GCF_000390325.3. Lineage (NCBI taxonomy): Eukaryota > Viridiplantae > Streptophyta > Magnoliopsida > Solanales > Solanaceae > Nicotiana > Nicotiana tomentosiformis. The sequence goes on from NC_090822.1 coordinate 28,412,285, forward strand.
CCTCCCATATTTTGGTTCACATTGGGCTTACCTTGTTCACAGGTCGACCCCATGGCTGCAAGAAAAGGCGATCTTGTGTTATACTCCGATGATATATTTTCTACCGATACATGCAAACTCCCATCGTGTCCCATATCATATTCTGTGAATCGAAAAGGGAAGCCTACTCATCTATCAAATCCTCTCGTAGATCATTGTGGTTTTACAAAGGGGAGCGAACTCTTCTATCGTGTTGCATTTTCTAAGGCGGACCCCCGGGATCCATCGTACTGGAGTGATTCGAGAAGAATGATTAGGTTCAATTCTTTGCTGCAATCGCTTCGATCCACCCCCTCGGTGAAAAATCATAATGCGCCCTAAGAAATTTCTACTAGCACACTTTCCTATACTCAAAGTGAATTATCTATGTTCTCTCCTTTGCCTCATTCTTTATCCCGTAATCATTCGATTCTTCCCCTAAAGCTAGCTCCTCCTCCTCCTTCTCCTTTTGTATATGATCCCCCTTGGTCCTTTTTAAATAACATTCTCGACTGCCTTCAGTCCGGTTGTTCGGTCGCCCTCTAGCCAGTGACTAGCCCAGCTATGGAGCTAGTTCTACACCGCCATATCGAGACTCTCTTTTAAAAGTGAGATACCAGCTTTCATAAGAGGGAAAGATCACTCCGTCATGCAACACAGTAGTGTTTATCTATCTAGAAATTTTATAAGAGAGGAAGAATCGTAGCGTAGGGTCGACATAAATAATCGGTTAAAATAGTCTAATGAGAAAGCATCAGCTCACGTTCGTAGTTGCAATAAGTTTTCTTTTTTTTTAATCGAGATTGGCTTTTTCTTCCGTCTACCCTAATGAAACCTAAAATCTTACTCCTTCGCTTTCTCGTTCTGATAGAAGAGCTTGCACATCTTCTCTTTGGCACTCATCCTTCGCTTGGGGAGTGCTCTCTCTCTTCTGTGTTAGCGAAGGAAGGATAAGAGTATGAGCAATCGGCCGAATGATTATTATTCCATTCACGATTATATTGTATTTATCGAAGCAGAACAAGTCTAATACCCCAGCCCTAGTTTTGGGAGATGTGATTTCGATCTAAACCTGGAAACTCATATATTTATATATATAATTATTTTGTCCTTTTAACCATTTTTTGCACTTTTTCCATCTCTATATTAACCAAGTTTAGCTTCTCTAAGTGATGTCAACATAAAAATGAATAAAGAATCTATCATTTATAACTGACAGTGTAAATCTTTTTAGGTATCTGTATATTTAACTTTTTGTAGCAAGCTGTCTGCCTCACTAATTTTGTGGTTGGTTGTCCCATTGCTTCTATTATGCATACACACACATATAATGCATGTGTAATAACAAATATATGATTTAAACTTTATGGGTTATATTTTTATGGTTCTTATAACTCATTGCGCTTTTTGAAATTTCCGATATAGTGCTTAATATTTGTTGAAATTTAATGAAATTATCATATATATATATATATATATATATATATATATATATATATATATATATGTATATTTATGTTCGTGTAGAAAATTATGTGTTCAGTTCCACTTATGCTATGTAATGTCAGATTGATCAATAAGAGTTAGTTGATTTATAACCCCGGCCCTGCCTTATACCTATGAGGTGAAAAGTCAAAACTAATAATCTCGGATGGGGCTATCGCCTGCCCAGTACCGGAAGGTCAAGAAAGTTGGTGACCTGATGACAGGGGAGCCGACGATCGAAGCTCCGTTGAACGGCGACCGTAACTATAACGGTTCTAAAGTAGCAAAATTTCTCATCGGGTAAGTTCCGACCCACACGAAAGGCGTAACGATTTGGGCAGTTGATTCAATCTGGAAATGAAAAGTCACGTGTCCCAATAAAATGATGCAAGCGCATTAAAAAAGGGACCATATAATATTACGTCAGTCACAGGGGTAATTTTAGACATAAAGATAATGTTGTATGTATTTTTGGATCAAAAGGTGGACAAAACGTAAATTTAAACCATTTACCAAACGATAGGGGTGGTTTTTAATCCTTTTCCGATAAATAAATAACTTGGAGAATAAAGTACAAAATAATAATGTAACAGTTAGAGTATAAAGATTAACTTACTGTTTTGAAGAAACATATACTTAATTACCATTTGATGCAATTAGGACAAAGCAAAACAGTACTAGGAGAAGAGTACGTAGAGAAAATGCAAGATTCATCACATCACTCACATGTGAGAACAAAGGAAGAACACATATTCCCCATATTTAAGGGAAGATAAGATAATGAAGACAAGTAAATAATTTTAAGACGACTTATCAAGTACTCTAGACAAATTTTATTGTTAAACTTATGTACCGATGCTACCAAACTGCCATTTTCCTGTTGTCCGATTCTTAGGGTGTGTTTGGTATAACGGAAAATGTTTTCTTATAAAAAAAAAATTTTTTTTGGGGGGGGGGGGGAGTTGGGGTGGGTGGTGCAGAAAAACGAAAAAACAGAAAATTAAAAATACAAAAAAAAAGTAAAAAAAAAAATTGAGGAGGGGGGGTTGGGGGGTGAGGGGTGGGTGGTTCAGAAAAACGAAAAAACAGAAAATTAAAAATACAAAAAAAAAGTAAAAAAAAAAATTGAGGAGGGATTGAGTGGGTGGGTGGTGCAGAGTGGGTGGGTAGCGTAGGAAAACGAATAAAAATAGAAAATTGAAGTTGGAGGGGGTTGGGGTTAGATGTGAGGGTAGGTGAAGTTTTTGAAAAATATTTTCCTAACTTTTTCTAGGGAAGTCATTTTCCTCCAATTTCAGGAAAATGTGATATCTAGGAAAACATTTTCAAACTATTTTGTGCAACCAAACAGTGAAAAATGGAAAAATATTTTTCGAAAAATATTTTCCGTCATACCAAACACACCCTAAGTTACGAGATAAAAGGGAAATAAAGTTGGTCCTCTATCGATTCTTTTAAATGTCATTATTTAGTTGGCAAACACTATAGATTCCCTTCGACTCAAATGTGAAACAATATGATCTTTATTAACGCTTACACACATTGTTATTTTGATCAAATACCTTTGAAATAATGTTTGATCTTCATCCATGATCTTTATGCTGATATCAAGTTTAGATGCCATTAAATAGAAGTTTAAGAAGCAATTCCACCAATTTATTTGGACTTGGTATCAGTGATAGCAATAACAATAAGTTGAATTTTTTAGGATATGTTGAATTTTCACCCAGATATTTTGTAGGTAAGATCTTTCGTCTCTTCACTCCTCGTATTTACTTCCGTTTACATTAGCAATCAAGCAAACAATGAAGAGAAGAATAAAGATGAAGGGAAAGTTCGAGTCTTGAAGGTTTCAATCAATAAAGGTGAAAGCTTAGAGAAACTTAAGGACAATGGATATTTGATTTTGTCTATGTTTATAAAAGGAAGAGGGACGACCCGGTTTAATTCTCTGAATAAGTCTTTACAACACAAAGATAGTTGGCCCAATACATTTCTGACTTTGGGCCCAAACCAACAAAAAACAATCAGCCTTGTAGATCCTTCTAGTACATGTACACGTATATATAGATAAATCTTTGTTTCTTATTTTCTGTATACAAAATTTAAGTTGGATATAGGTTAGCCAATGATAGGAAGGATACCTGGAGTTAGTTAGGAGAGAGGAATATTCTTTTTGTCTTTCTTCTTTTGTATATATACACGAAAACATGTACATCATATCATTCATTCGAAAAAGAAATCAAATGCATAGAAACATTCTCCAATCTCCTTGCTCTTCGTACATGGTATCAGAGCAATATGTGCTCAAACTATCATTTTTTACCTCTAATCTTCTTCATTCTCTACTTCATCTATGGCCCCTTCTTCTGACGTTCAGTCCACTAATGATTCTAGGAATTCTTCTGTCATTGATCCTTCAAGTCCCTACTATCTCCATCCACCAGATTCACCTGGAATGGTCTTGGTGAACTCACTCTTTGATGGAAAAGGCTATGCCGGATGGATTAGGACCATTGTTATTTTTTGAGCCAAGAACAAACTTGGTTTCATTGATGGGTCTTCTGTTGAACCTATCACTTCTTCTCTTCACTATAAGTCCTGGAGTCGCTGCAATGATATGGTGATATCCTGGATACTCAACTCTCTGTCAAAGGATATTGCAGGATCTATGCTATATTCCAAAAGTGCAAAAGAGATTTGGAAGGAGTTACAAGCCAGATTTGGGCAATGTAATGGAGCCCAGCTTTACCAGCTCCAAAAAGAGTTGAGTGATGCAGTGCAAGGTGCATCTGATATAGCAGGCCATTTCACTAAGGTCAAGAATATATGGGATGAATTGGATGCTTTTAACACCTTTGACCACTATACTTGTAAGTGTTCTTGTGATGAAAAAACAAAAACCATCAAGTGTCGTCAAGATGGAAGGATGATTCAGTTCCTCATGGGACTTAATGATGCCTATTCTGATGCCAAAGTTAGCATCCTGATGATGGCCCTTTGCTCTCTATGAGCCATGCCTATTCTTTGCTTATTCAAGATGAAAAGCAAATAGAGGTTCATGTTGCTGCACATCCTTTTGATACTGCTTTCATGGTCACCAATAAGAGGTTTTCCACCGTACAAAAATCCAACAACAATCAGCAGTTTCTTGGTGCCGAAGGAAAATTCAAACCATACTTTGATAATCAAAAGTGTGGAATGTACCGCACTTACTGTAAAATGACCAATCATGTTGTTGCTAATTGTTACAGAATGATTGGATTCCCAGCTAATTTCAAGTTCACCAAATCCAAAAGGTTACAACCTTTAGCACACAATAATGCTACCTCTGTTGGACCAACAACAAACAATGTGCAGTCAGTCCAGGGTATGGATACAGGGACTTCTGCAAATCTCATCACTCAAGAGCAATATTCTCAGCTTTTTCAATTGCAACAGGAGGTGAGATTGTGACAACAATGTGACAGATCTCTGATGCCTCTGCCTCATCCAACTATGTTGGTATAATCACACCTCAGTTAGATCCTACCTCCTTTTCCCTTATCTCTCATACTAACTCCTGCTCTTGGATTCTTGACTCTGGTGCTTCAATGCACATGACATATGATAAGTCTTCACTATTTAATTTTGCTCCTTTACCAGCATCATTGTATGTTAATCTGCCTAATTCTGATAGACTTAAAGTCACTCATCAGGGGAGTGTTACAAACTACCTGCCCTTACTCTTCACAATAATCTTTTTGTACCAGAGTTCAGGTTTAATCTATTGTTAGTTCACAAATTCACAACATAATTAAACTTTCTTTTAATCTTTGTTTCTTTTGGTTCCATATTGCAGGCCCCTTCAATGAAGAGACCAGTGGTTCTTAGTGAAGTAAATGAGGGATTATATCTTCTAAAGTTAGTTCCACTCAAGCCTAATTCAGTCTCAACCTTTCCTAGTCCAGTTTCACATAATAAGCTAGTTTCTCAGTCTATTTGTAATAGAACATATAGTGTTGCAGTTTCTAATTCAGTGTCTAATTTAGTATCCAGTCCTTTAGTTTCTAATTCTCCTAAGGTTTCTTCTAATGTAAGCCTATGGCATAAGAGAATTGGGAATTTTTCTTTTACTAGTGTGAAGCATTTATCCGGTTTTCATTTGTTGTCTTCTAATGATCCTTGTGATGTATGTGCAAAATCTAGACAAGCAAAACTTCCTTTCCCCACCAGCACAATTTCCACTACATCTACTTTTGAACTCATTCATGTGGACACTTGGGGGCCTTATAAAGTTCTTACTCATGACAACTACAGATATTTCCTCACCATTATAGATGACTTTAGCAGGGGCACATGGACATATCTTTTTCAGACCAAAAGCAATGCCTTTTCTGTTTTAAAATATTTTTTGGCAATGGTTGAGCGACATTCAACACCTCTGTTAAGGTAATAAGATATAACAATGCAAAGGAATTAGGAACTAGCCTATCCAATTCAGATTTTCTTGCTTCAAAATGGATTTTACACTAAACCACTTGTGTTGCCACACCTCAACAAAATGTGATAGTCAAAATAAAACACAAACACCTTTTAGACAATTGTCGTGCTCTCCTTTTTCAGTCACATTTACCTTTATCTTATTGGGGGGAATGTCTTTTAACTGCTACATACCTAATCAACAGATTTCCTTCAAAGGTTCTGAATTTCAAAACACCTTATGAGGTCTTGTTTAAGAAGGTTCCTTCTTTTGATTCTTTGAAATGTTTTGGATGCATTTGTTATTCCACCACTCTTTCTCACCTAAGATTCAAACTAGATCCCAGGGCAGTCAAATGTGATTTTATTGGTTATCCATTCAACCATAAGGGGTATAAGCATTTAGATTTATCCTCAACGAAAATTTTTGTTTCAAGAAATGTAAGATTTTATAAAGATGTTTACCCTTTTTCTTCTATTACTGATCCTTCTCCTATTTTTTCTGTGTGTTCTTCCTATGGTCAATCTACTGTTATCTCTCTTTCTCCCCAACCACAGTCTCCCATTCTTTCCAATTTTTCCCCACAAAATCATCATTCCATCCATCCCCCTCCTGTTTCTACCCCTGTTTCATCTTTTACATCTTCCTCTACACAATCCTATTCTTCATATAGTCCTATTCCACTAGACTTTTTTGCTGTACATTCTCGTAGTCCTACCACACCTCTTCAGCTCAGAAGGTCACTTAGAGTGTCTAATCCCCCTCCTTATTTGGTAGATTTTGTATGCAATGTTGTTTATTTCACTAACCTCACTACTTCTTGTTTTGTAGCTTCTGTTTCACCTCATGTTTTGCCTTTTTCTGCTCTATCTCATTCTAACCAGTCACTTATCAACTCTATTTCTCATATACAAGAACCTACCATATTTTCTCATATACCCATGTTGGCAATGGCAGCAGAATTTGAAGCCTTGGAAGCCAATCAAACCTGGGATGTGGTTGAGCTTCCTAAAGGGAAGAAAATATTACCATGTAAATGGGTCTATAAATTCAAATATATTGTCGATGGAAATGTCGAAAGGTTCAAAGATAGGTTGGTCATTAGAGGAGATACCCAATGAGAGGGGATTGATTACACAGAAATATTTTCTCCAGCGGTCAAAATAACCATTGTTAGATGTCTTTTGGCTATTGCAGTAAAAAAAGGATGGCCTTTATTCTACTTAGATGTTAATAATATTTTTTTACATGGTGATTTACAAAAAGAGGTATATATGAAATTTCCTCCAGGTATGAGGGATCCTAGTTCGTACCATGTTTGTCGCTTAAGGAAGTCCCTTTATGGCTTAAAACAAGCCTCTCGGCAATGGTATGCAAGGCTGACAATAACCGTCAATTTTAAGGGTTATTCTCATTCTTTGAAAGATTATTCTTTATTTTTAAAAGGACTGCCTCTTGAGTGGTTATTCTAGCCGTATATGTGGACGGCATTCTTCTCACAGGGAATGACCTTTCTGAGGTTGCAGTATTAAAAACTTTTCTCAATTTTGAGTTTAAGATTAAAGATTTGGAGCATGCACATTTTTTCCTAGGAATGAAATTACTCAAAGAACCACAAGGTCCAAAGGAAATTTACCTTGGAACTTTTCTTCGAATTTGATTGTCTTGATAAGAAGCCTATTGTTTCTCCTCTTGAGCCTTCGATAAAGCTTCGTGCTAATCAAGGGAAATCGCATTCAGATCCTACTATATATCGACGTCTCTTGGGTAAGTTAAAATTTTTGACACACACACGGCCGGACTTATCTTTCGCCGTTCAACATCTTTCTCAATACATACAATCTCCTCGTCACCCCCATCTTCAGGCTGCTTTTCACTGTCTTCGATATTGTCACGACCCAAAATCCTAACCTGTCGTGATAGCGCCTAACGTGGTACTAGGCAAGCTGACATTACAAAATAATTCCAACACTTTAAATAGAAAATGAATTAAAATAGGTTAATTAATAAAAATTCTCATAAACAGGGATAGAAACCCAAAACTCAACACGGAAGTTTCCAACTATCGGAGTATCACAGAGTACATGAGCATCTGTCGCGCCCCATTTTTCTCGCGAAAAGGGGGCTTCGACATGTGACAATTCCTTTTAGAATTGGAGATAGAGTGCTAAAGGAGAAGAGTCACCACCTAATAATTTTTTAAGGTGTGTTAGGGTACCTATTATGCAGATAACTCTGTTTGACTAGTTAACTCCACCAAAGATCGGGTAAGGGCTCAAGTTACCTCAAAGAGAAGGTGTTAGGCACTCCTCGAGGTCCACAACTGTGGGTCCCGACCGAACTTAAGATTATGTAGATTACGATTAAGCTAGGTGATCAAGTAAACAAAGGGAATTCAGAAGTCAAAGAACTTTATTACAACATGATTAATACATATCTTAGTGCGAATATAAGGATACAACTATTTAGATCTAATAACAACATATAAAGAGAAGGGGGGTCCTAAGTTTTTTAGCCTAAAGGATCACCCCGTGCAACATAAATAATACTTTGTAACTCCCTCAAGATGGGGTGTTCCTCATATTATTCAGCGGGCACAGACTATCATCTCCCGCTACCCGATTACTATGTTAAAGTTGTTACCTAAAAGCATTCTAATTCAATTATAGGCCGTACCCTATGCGTGCACTACCCGTCGCATGCCTATGGTCCAGGAGGTATTGGACCTTTACTTTGGATGGTTCTAGACCCCGCTTAGACTGCTCAGAAATGTCAAAACTAGGCAACATACAAAACACATTGGACTTCACATATAGGCAGTCAAAGCTCAAGTTTGCCTCCACACTTAAGCAACAAATGCACGAAAGACAAATTGTATGTTGAGCAGTTCAGCATCAAGAATTTAGATCCCTATAGACATGATTTCTATGTGACAAGGCGTTAAGGCATGCAAGCAGTTTCAGAAACCAAGCGTCGCCCATAGACAGGATTGTACAGTTATCGCATATTGATTGTTGAAATTGCAGATTTCCAGTTATTAACCCTGTTGTGTCTAGGTGACTTACGCAGTAAGGAGTAATGAAGAGCATTGGGAGGAGCCCAGAATTACTTATGCTTGATGACAGTGGCATAAACAAGCACTAAATAGTTTTTAGAGGTCCATCATTAACATAGAACGAGTAATTATACCCTATAGGCAGGATCTCTAACAGTTGACACTTGGAACTTATTTTATTGTTATACGTATTCCTATAGGCATGGTTTATAGTGAACAGTGCGATACCGTAGCAAATGAAATGATCCAAATCCTATAGGCATGAGTTCTAGTATATATACTGCATCAATGGAAATTGAAGGAAAGTTCAACGATATTTATTTCCTATGGGCATGTTTTCTAATAACATGTAGCAAAAAGGATAATTGAAGCATTTGAGCTCATGCTTTGCTAGTAGACAAGTAGAGTGTGTGCTGCTCTTAATGGCATGATTTCTATAGTGTACATAAAGAGTGAACGACACATATAGCAAATACATTATTAAGTCCTATAAGCATGATATCTACCCATCACATATAAATATTAAAATCTACCCCATTCCCATTTACTAACAACCCCAATTGTTTATACAAAGATTATTACAGGCCCAATAATGAATAAAAGTGTAACGACCCGCCCGGTCATTTTGAGTATTACAACACCATTCCCCATATTACTGTGCCATTTATGCATTATAATTGATTTATGACTTACCGGGTTAATTGGTTCGGGTCCGATGATGTTTTGGAATAAATTGGAGCACTTAGTTCCAAGGTTTAAAGCTTAAGTTAAAATAGTGACCGGATGTCGACTTATGTGTAAACGATCCCAGAATAGAGTTTTGATGATTCCAATAGTTCCGTATGGTGATTTTGGACTTAAGAGCGTGTCTGAAAAATTATTTGGAGATCCGTAGCGGAATTAATCTTGAAATGGCAAAAGTTGAATTTTTGAAAGTTTAACCGGGGGGTTGACTTTTTAATAACGGGGTCAAAATCCCATTCTGGAAAATTGAATAGCTTCATTATGTCACTTATGACTTGTGTACAAAATTTGAAGACATTCCAGATTGATTTGATGTGTTTCGGCACAAGATATAGAATTTGAAAGTTCAAAGATCATAAATTTTGAATTGAGGTGTGATTCGTCGTTTCGATGTTGTTAGGTGTGCTTTGAGGCCTCGAGTAGGTCTGTATTATATTATGGGACTTGTTGGTATATTTGGTTGAGATCCCGGGGGCCTCAGGTGAGTTTCGGATGGTTAACGGATCAAATTCGGACTTAAGGAAATGCTGGAAGTGCTGCCTACTGGTGTGATCGCACCTGCGAAGCTTTTGATCGAAGGTGTGAAGCTGCATGTGCACGCAACCAGTTGCAGAAACGACCAATAGTGGAACTGGGCAGTGCTCGCAGGTGCGAAGAATTTTCCCGCATCTGCGAGGCCGCATCTGCGAGGCCGCCTGTGCGAAGGGTGGGCGCAGAAGCAGAAAATGGTGAGGAAGTCGGGCAGCGCAGGTGCAAAATGTTTATCCGCAGATGCAAAGTCGCATCCACACTTGAATCATCACAGAAGCGGCCTGGCTCACAAATACGCCTATTTTTCCACAAAAGCGAGGGTCGCAGGTGCGACTTCTTGTTCGCGGATGCGGAAATCGCTGGTGCAGAAGCTTAAATTCGTCGTTTCGTGATTTTCACCCATTTTTTGATTTTGGATCTCGGTTTGGGCAATTTTGGAGAGGAATCTTTCCACACAACTTGGGATAAGTGTTCTTGACTCCCTTGCGATTATATTTCATGAATTAATCTTCATTTTTGGTGTAAGATTATCGAATCTTCAAGAGAAATTGAAGGAAATTTCTATAATGTCACAAAATGAATTTTTCGAGTTTTCAATACCGATTCGGAGTCGGATGTGAGTGAACTTAGTATGGTTAAACTTGTAATTGGATGGGTTATCGTACTTTGTGAGTTTCGTCGGATTTCGAGACGTGGGCACCATGAGTGATTTTGGGGTGTAATTTTGGATTTTGTGGAAAATATTAGTATTTTGATATGGAATTAATTCCTATAATTTCGTGGACTGAATCAAATTAATTGTGGCTAGAATCGAGCCATTTAGGAGTTTATACGCGCATAATGGAATTTCTGGAGCATTTTGATCTTGCTTGGAATTTGGATTCGTCTTGTTCGAGGTAAGTAACTCTTCTAATCTTGGAGCTGAGGGTATGAACCCTGAATATATGTATTATGTGAATTGTTGGGAGGTGTTGCACATGTTAGGTGACGGGCGTGTGGGCGTGCACCATAGAAATTGTGACGTAATTGGTTCCGTGGAATTTTGTAGTCAAATAATCTTGGCATTTTCCATGCAATTTTATGTGTTAAAGAAATTGAGCTGAGAATCATATTAAAGATTATGTTGAGGTTATGTGCCAGTATTATTGGGACCAACAGAGGTCATATTGCTGTGAATTATTTGTTTTAAATTGAAAATTCATACTCAGTCATATTAATTTCATTATATATCATATCCCAGTCTCTGTTGTTATTTATTGATACATCATATCATCATTTTCGGGCTATTTTCATGACATTGCGAGCCCATGAGAGAGAGACTGGAGAGATTGATGACTGAGGGAGGCCGAGCGCCTGACTATGAGAATATTTTTGGGATCGAGCTGCACGCCGCAGCAGGCCATGTTGGCTTTATATATATTATTATTATTATGTGGATCGGGGCTGACCACCTGCAGCAAGCCTTATAGGCTTATTATAGCACGTGAGTTGTCCGCACAACACGTGAGTTATCCATGCAGATTATAGAACTTGGGCTGAAGGAGCCCCTCCAGAGTCTGTACACACCCTAGTGAGTGTATGTACCTACTGAGTGCGAGTGCTGAGTGCCGAGTGATTGGGAGGACTGAGTGACTGTGAGGACTGAGTGACTGGGAGGACTGAGTGACTGGGAGGACTGAGTGAAATGATACTTTGAGTGTATGCATATGATTTTATCACTGAGTTGCATCGCATTGACATGCACACATGACATACAGGTATAAAGATGTATTTTCCTTATGTTGTACAGTATCACATCATTCATGATTTCTCACACATGTTGACATATGGGCATAATGATGCATTTGTTTTACAATGGTTATCTGGAAAGAAAATGAACCATCTTATTTATTATTGAAAGGATTTCTGGAAAATTATTGTTTTCAAACTTATTCATATTTTTGGAAACTTTGGTAAAAGATTTGGGTTTTCACTGTTGTACTTGAAAGGAAGAACTATTTTTTGGAAATCATGATTTAGCTGAGCATTTTATCTCTGAGTTACTTCTTGTATTTTTTGCTTCACATTGTTATGGACTATTGTGGACTATTGGTTTTGGACCCGACCTTGGTACAAGCTCGTCACTACTTGCAACCTAAGGTTAGGTTTGTTACTTATTGAGTACATGGGGTCGGTTGTACTCATACTACACTTCTGCACCTTGCGTGCATACGTTGGCTGCTAATGTTACTGCGTTCGTCGGGAGCTGGATCTGAAGATGTACCTGCATTCCGGTTGTAGCTGCCTTTTGTCATGGTAGCCTTAGATTCATAAAACTCTGCTCATGTATATTTCCAATAGGTGATATATTTATTTCATACTAGTTTTTTGTAAATTCTATTCTTAGAAGCTCATGATTTGTACTACCAGTTCTTGGGGAATGTATAAGATTAAGATAATTCTTTACTTAATTGAGTTATTAATTGTTATTGGAATTGGTTAGTGGATAATTGGCATACCTAGTGGGTGGGATAAGTGCCATCACGACTGGTCGGAATTTGGGTCGTGACAAGGTGGTATCAAAGCTCTAGGTTCATAGGTTCTACAAGTCATGAGCAAATGTCTAGTAGAGTCTTGCGGATCGGTATGATGCCGTCCATATCTATCTTCAAGAGGCTACAGGGCAATTAGGATATATACTTCCCATCTTTCCTTCCTTATCGTGTGGAATTGATTCAGATTGAGACATAACTCTTTGAATTCCTTCCACGCATTCGTGTGCTTACATGAGCGCTCAGTATCAGCTGTGCATCACCGGCTTGTGATTCTATGAATGAGGTTTGAGATATGTATTAGGTGTTTTGGTGACGGGCCAGTCTGGGGGACTTTAGGCCATGGTTAGACCGCAGATTAAGCTCGGTAGATTCAGTTGTAACCTGTACATTTAGACTCATATGTTCGGTAATGTCCCTACAAGTGGAATTTGTGGCTCGATGAGCGATGGAATGGATTTGTGATGATTATGATATAACTGCGGGATGTTTTAAGATGATTTGAATGTGACGAGAAATGTTTCCTTGAAATGTAAAGGAAGGCCATTGGGTGCTTGATTTTCGTTTTGATGTGACGTACAGTCTCGAGTGTGAATGTTTTGAAGGATCTTTCTCGTTATTAAATTTTGGGACAAATTAAATTCTCATGTCTGGTTAATGAGTTTGGACTCGGAAAGATTAAGTGATATCATAGTAATTGTAACTACACAAGGTTATAACGAGATATTAATTTAAGGTTAAGTAGGTGGGTTATCCCCTGCACAGTAATCTATGTAGGTGTATTCCTTATGATGTGAGTAGAGAGTTTCTTTTCTGCCGACAAGGCATATGTGTTGGGATTTGAATTTGAATCTGGTTGAGAAAGTTGACCTGAATATTAAGAGAATGAATGCGAGTCTAGCGGACGATTGAGGTATTTTTATGGTTGGTGTTGTATGAGCTTGAGAAGAATTTTCGTTGTACTGACTACGGTATTATGACAGTAATAGAGTATGGGTATTGTGAATTATAAAGTGTTTTGATCTATGGCTTTGAGCCAAGTAGGGGAGCCTGCTATTAAAAATTCAATTTTATGGTTATATGTATAAGGTTTAGTTTTGGGCTGAAGCATACTTGTGGGTTAGTTATGACTTGCAAAGATTGAGATCGAGGATGACTCGAGTAAGAAAATTCTTGGAAACATGTTATATTGCACTTATGAATATATGAAAATCATGGAATAGGTGAGTTGTTATTTGTGAAAGATGTAGTGCGCACGAAGTATGAATTTGATTGGTGGTGTTAAGGCAGGGGTACTTCTTTGGGTGTTGTTTTGCTAATGGGGCTTATATCCTTCGGCCCGTTTGGGCGGTGCAATTGATATTTGAGCAGAGTGGATGACTCTCGAGAGAGTTCTAATGGATTCAAGATTAATATGTAACAATTGAGAATTTTTTGCGGATTTGTTATGGCTAAAATATGAGATTTAAGTTGGATGGTGTCGAGACTTATGGCATTTTTGTATATTATTATGGATTTTATATTTCGGTATCATGAAGGTGAACGAAACGACCTTAGACTCAAATAAGGTATTTTTAGAGTGGGTATTTCGGTTGTGGTATTTATAGGGGTAATTATGATGTGGTGAGACTCTACAGATGTTTTGGTGGCAGTCTTCTTGGGTTTTGGTGACCTACGTGGTTTGGTCGAGTTAGAGAAATTTAGTTCTAATAGCTTGGTTATGTGCATATGGATTTCAAAGTGTTCTTGATGTTTTCTACCTTGATTTGAACCAGATATTTTCTACTAGTGTGGGAAACGTGTTGTGTATTGTGATTTCGTCCTGGAAGGAAGCAAGATGAAGGTTTCTAACTAACCAGGTATGTAATTTGCTGGTGACTCAGAGTTGATAATGGGATTCTTGTGCTTGTCACATGATGGCATAATATATGTGGTGTGCTATGCGGGATTAGGATTTACATGTACAAGGTGACAGTTCGGTCTTGAAGAGAAGGTAACGAATGTTGGACAACATGGTCAGTTCTAGATATTTCGATGAATGTTATAACTGCTCGGTAATTCTTAAGAAGGGTGCGCATTTCAGAAGGCGCGTTGTGTTTTGACTTACGGATATTCATCGGTATTGCAGTACTCACCTGGTTAATAGACTGCTGATATTCAAATTATTGTTATATGGCACGATTTGTGGCTCTGAATTATATTGGTGTGGCATATCTGTGGTATAGTTGTGTTTAATAATATAAGGTCATTGGACCTAGAATGAGAACTATCAGGGTTGAAACGATATATTCAGGAGGATAATATTGAAATTCGGCTTAGAAAGTGATTATGGTTCTGGTTGGGGCGAGAGAGATCCATGACTTGTTGATCTGATAAGGGGTCCTGAGATTTCCGCATGTTTCTTTCATTATCGGCAGTGTACGAAGGTTTTAGAACGAGGTTTTATTTGATATGGGGTTTAATTCCAGTACCGGTTTAGCTGGATTAGTTACTATAATCGGGAATGGTGTTGCGAACATGCGAGTTGTGTAGTATGTTATGTGATTATATCTGGGGTTATGGTCATGGCTCAATGCAACTTGTTCAGACTTATACATTGTGTAACTTTGAGATTCGGGTATTGTAAGAAATTTTAAAGGTTGGGAATTGAATTCTAAGGTTTTTGGGCTAAGGTTAAATTGAGGATTTTCAGTTGTATTGCGTTGTTAGGCCTATATGGAATAGGGTGACGTGGGATCACCCCCGGGTATGTGCGTGGTAAGATGGAATAGTGATTTGATGGCTTGGAAATAACTTTTGGCACGTTCGAGGACAAACGTATGTTTAAGTGGGGAGAATGTAACGACCCAACCGGTCGTTTTGAGTATTATAACCCCATTCCCCCAATTAATGTGCAATTTATGCATTATAATTGATTTATGACTTATCCGGTTAATTGGTTCGGGTCCGGTGAAGTTTTGGAATGAATTGGAACACTTAGTTCCAAGGTTTAAAGCTTAAGTTAAAATAGTGACCGGATGTCGACTTATGTGTAAACGATCCCAGAATATAGTTTTGATGATTCCAATAGCTCTGTATGGTGATTTTGGACTTAAGAGCGTGTTTGGAAAATTATTTGGAGATCCGTAGTGGAATTAGGCTTGAAATGGCGAAAGTTGAATTTTTGGAAGTTTGATCGGGGAGTTGACTTTTTAATATCGGGGTCGAAATCCAATTTTGAAAAATTGAATAGCTTTGTTATGTCACTTATGACTTGTGTGCAAAATTTGAAGTCATTCCAGATTGATTTGATGTGTTTCAGCACAAGATATAAAATTTGAAAGTTCAAAGTTCATTGATTTTGAATTGAGGTGTGATTCGTCGTTTCTATGTTGTTAGGTGTGATTTGAGGCCTCGAGTAGGTCTGTATTATGTTATGGGGCTTGTTGGTATATTTGGTTGAGGTCCCGGGGGCTTCAGGTGAGTTTCGGATGGTTAACAGATCAAATTCAAACTTAAGGAACTGCTGCCTACTGGTGTGATCACACCTACGAAGCTTTTGATCGCAGGTGCGAAGCCGCATGTGCGCGCAACCAGTCGTAGAAGAGGCCAAGAGTGGAACTGTGCAGTGATCACAGGTGCAAAGAATTTCCCCGCATCTGTGAGGCCGCATGTGCGAAGGGTGGGGGCAAAAGCGGAAAATGGTGAGGAAGTCGGGCAGCGCATGTGCAGAATTTTTATCCGCAGATGCGGAGTCACATCCGCACTTGGATCATTGCAGAAGCGGCTTGGCACGAAAATGCGCTTATTTTTCCGCAGAAGCGAGGGTCGCAGGTGCAACTTCTTGTCGGCGAATGCGGAAATCGCTGAGCAGAAGCTTAAATTCGGGGTTTCGTGATTTTCACCCACTTTCGGATTTTTCGAGCTCGGTTTGGGCGATTTTGGAAAGGAATTTTTTCACACAACTTGGGATAAGTGTTCTTGACTCCCTTGTGATTATATTTCATGAATTAATCTTCATTTTTTGGTGTAAGATTATCGAATCTTCAAGAGAAATCGAAGGAAATTTCTATAATGTTACAAAATGAAAATTTCAAGTTTTGAATACCGATTCGGAGTCGGATTTGAGTGAAATTAGTATGGTTGAACTTGTAATTGGATGGGTTGTTGTATTTTGTGTGTTTCGTCAGATTCCGAGATGTGGGCCCCACGAGTGATTTTGGGGCGTAATTTCGGATTTTGTGGAAAATATTAGTATTTTGATATGGACTTAATTCCTATAATTTCGTGGACTGAATCAAATTAATTGTGGCTAGAATCGAGCCATTCAGGAGTTTATACGCGCATAATGGAATTTCTGGAGCATTTTGATCTTGTTTGGAATTTGGATTCGGCTTGTTCGAGGTAAGTAACTCTTCTAATCTTGGAGCTAAGGGTATGAACCCTGAATATATGTATTATGTGAATTGTTGGGAGGTGACGCACATGTTAGGTGACGGGCGTGCACAATAGAAATTGTGACGTAATTGGTTCCTTGGAATTTTGTAGTCAAATAATCTTGGCATTTTACATGCAGTTTTACGTATTAAAGAAATTGAGCTGAGAATCATATTAAAAATCATGTTTAGGCTATGTGCCATTATTATTGGGACCAACAGAGGTCATATTGCTGTGAATTATTTGTTTTAAATTGAAAATTCATACTCAGTCATATTAATTTCATTACATATCATATCCCAGTCTCTGTTGTTATTTATTGATACATCATTTCATCATTTCCGGGCTATTTTCATGACATTGTGAGCCCATGAGAGAGAGACTGGAGAGATTGATGACCGAGGGAGGCCGAGGGCCTGACTGTGAGGATATTTTTTGGATCGAGCTACACGCCACAACATGCCATGTTTGCTTTATATATATATTATCATTATTATTATTATTATTATTATTATTATTATTATTATTATTATTATTATTATTATTATTATTATTATTATTATTATTATGTGGATCGGGACTGACCGCTTGCAGTAGGCCTTATAGGCTTGTTATAGCACGTGCGTTGTCCGTGTAGATTATAGCACTTGGGCTGAAGGAGCCCCTCCAGAGTCTGTACACACCCCCAATGAGCGCAGGTACCTACTGAGTGTCAAGCTATTGGGATTACTGAGTGACTAGGAGGACTGAGTGAAATGATACTCTGAGAGTATGCATCTGATTTTATCAATGAGTTGCATCGCATTGACATGCACACATGATATACAAGCATAGAGATGTATTTTCCTCATGCTGTACAGTATCACATCATTTATGATTTCTCACACATGTTGACAGATGGGCATAGTGATGCATTTATTTTATACTGGTTATCTAGAAAGAAAATGAACCTTCTTATTTATTATTGAAAGGATTTTGGGAAAATTATTGTTTTAAAACTTATTCATATTTTTGGAAACATCGGTAAAAAAATTTGAGTTTTCACTGTTGTACTTGAAAGGAAGAAGTATATTTTGGAAATCACGATTTAGCTGAGCATTTTATCTCTGAGTTACTTCTTGTATTATTTGCTTTACGTTGTTATGGACTGTTGTGGACTATTGTTTTTGGACCCGACCTTGGTACAAGCTCGTCACTACTTTCAACCTAAGGTTAGGTTTGTTACTTATTGAGTACATGGGGTCGGTTGTACTCATATTACACTTCTGCACCTTACGTGCAGACATTGGCTGCTGATGTTGCTGCGTTCGTCGGGAGCTGGATCTGAAGATGTACCTGCGTTCCGGTTATAGCTGCCTCTTGTTCATGGTAGCCTTAGATTCATTAAACTCTGTTCATGTATATTTCGAACAAATGATCTATTTATTTCATACAAGTAGTTTGTAAATTCTATTCTTAAAAACTCATGATTTGTACTACCAGTTCTTGGGGAATGTATAAGATTAAGATAATTCTTTACTTAAATTGAATTATTAATTTTTATTGAAATTGGTTAGTGGATAATTGTCTTACCTAGCAGGTGGGATAGGTGCCATCATGACTAGTCGGATTTTGGATCGTGACAAAAGGTAACAATATTACATAACAGTAATAATAAGCCCACAGCAGGCCCAAATAAAATAACTATATACCCAGCCTTACTGGGCCTTCAATGTCTCTTACATAGCATACATAAGCCGTCAACAAAGAGCCATGTTCAATACACGATCATGGGTCCATAGAAGAGCCCATACCAATTCAATGAGCCACAGAACCAAGTGTTGCACCACTTGGGACAACCAATATAGATATACAATACATGACAGGGAAGTAGAGTATTAGGGACAGTTTTGGAGGTTGAGAGAATGACTAGGACCAAGCCCTAGTGTGTCAGAGTTCACAAGGGCCTCAATTGGATCCCGAGCAGAGCTCACACTAGAGATGCCAACAATAGAACCTAGGTAGCCTTGGCTTTCAGCCGACTAAGAATAGGAATTTAGAATATCAGAGTAACAAGTAAGGAGAGTGGACAGAAATCACCAGACTGAGCCTACAACACAACTGGTCAAGTAACCCAGTAAATTCAGCAAGGTTCACAAAGCCAAAGTACCACATAGACAACCATCATAGGAATTAGGAGAAGAAACAAGTTTGGACACGTACATAGGTTGCATGAAGTTGAACTGGTTCAAACCTAAGGGTCTAAATTAAGTTAAGTCTAACCTAATGCCATATTAATCAATACTTAGCCATGATGGAGGGATACACACATTGATAATCACATAAAGGATAGAATAGAAAATGAACCAAGGCATACTGGAAAAGTATTAGCGTAGGAGTAAAGTCCTAGTCAATAGAAAATAAAGTGTTTGTCTTTTAGAAAATCAGGATAGCATGAAATACGTTTAGAGAAGATGTTAGGGCAGCATTCCATAGAGTTAGGGCTAATACACAAAGAGCATTCTAATATACACAGAACTCAGTACCAAAAGGTTCACTTAAGTAAAGGGGGATTTTCATAGAGTTAGGGTAATATCTAAACACAATATGCAGAAATTGGTAACTTAACAGCATACAATCACAATAGTCAAGCTCATGTGTAAGTGGACTGCTATTGAAGTCCAAAACTAAACATGTTAAGATGCTACAGGGTACAGAACCCATTTCAGAAGACAAGAGATCACAGAGTACAAATCATAGAGAAGCATAACACAAATAGTAGGTTATCTCATGCGTTTAATTAACACAGACTGACATCAAAATGTTGAACATTAGCATAGTTGAATCATGCTCACGCATGTTCCAATACATATTGCAAAATAAGGAGGGAAATTGAATATTACAAGAGTTTAGAGACTAACTAGTAGCAGAATCAAAGAATAAAGAATGTAATAGCAAAACCCCCAAATCCCCGATGCTTCAGAGGTCACAAGAGCCTCTAGAATGGGCTTCGAGCAGTGCTTGCACTGGAGAAGGTTGTTCAATAATTTAGAGAGTGTTCGAGTATAACAGTGAGTGAGTGAGTGAGTGAGAGAAGAGAGCAATGAAAACAGTACCAGGGATCAGGATTCAAATCTCTCTCTAAGGGGTTGTAGGGGAGGGGTTTATATAGTAGCATATTTCACACATAAAATAGGAAACATGGTAAAATTAAACACAAAAGAAGGAAATATGCCACAATCAATTAGAATCAATTTATGGCAAATAATACATAGAATAAGAAGTTCAGTAAATTAAATAGAGAATAAGGAAAAATAACATGCCAATAACACTTAAAATAAGGGAATACAGTAGATTGAACAGATAATAAGGAAAATATCATACGAAAATCAATTAAAGTCAGTCTTAGGCCAAATAAAAGAAATAATAGGGATATATGGTGGGTTAAACAGAAATAAGGAAAATATCGGTCAAACACGAGAAAGGGAAGAGTATCAATCAAAAATCAGTAAAGAATAAAAGTAAATCTCGAACCAGAGTTTAAAAGGATAGCACAGATGGTCGAAAATCTCACTGAATCGGACTATATAGCCTGATAATGAGTGCATATAGACGAAATAACGGCTAAATCTCAAAGGTTGAAGGCGGTGGAATCCGATTTGAGGACTGGTACTTGCCAAAATTGGGGCAAGTACTATGTAACACCATAGTCTTGCAAATAATACTGAGGTAACACACAAAAGGAAAGAGAATTATGGAAGGAATCCATGATTTAGATGGATTCGGAGAAGATTAAAAGGGCGGCTAGGGTTTCGGTGGGAGAGAGGGGAGAGGATTTTAGGGCGGTAGTTCAAGAGGGAATGGGGATTAGGGTTAGGGGTTAGGATAATAAGGGGGGGGGGGATTGATTGTGGGCCGTTGATCTTAGAGATTAACGAACAGGATTTTAAAAGAGCTGGGTCGGGTTAATGGACGGGTATAGGGTATTGGTCGCTGGTGTTGGGCTTGGGGTAATTGGGGTATTGGGCTAATGGTTTGGGATAAATGGTAAAAATAATATTTATGCTGTAAAACTATCTTTAAAATAATAACTCAACCTTATAAAAATATAAAATGATACTTTGGCATAAATAATATAATAAACGCAATTATTTGTAGAATATAGGCCATTATTAAAAAATTAGATAAATAACTTAAAACATGCTAATGTAATTATATGGAATGAAATAAAATGTTTAAAACATATATTATAGGTGCAAAACAATTATTTTAGGCAACTAAGCCATCACAAAAATAATTTAAATGATTTTATCTATAATTAGAATATAAGAAAAACTAATTTAAAACTCTAAAAATTATGGAAACATTATAGAAAATGCTTGTATAAGTTGATAAAGTAAATAATGGGCCATGAATCATGTGATAAGAGATTCGAAGGCCATGAAATGATGTCCTCGGGCCGTGAAAATGGTGCCTCTGAACCATGACGCCTTTGAATAATGATGTGCAATACTGAGAGATCCTCAGGCCATGGAATGTTATCTTCCGGCTATGAGGATGATGCCTTCAGACTATGACGTCTTTGGACAAATGGCGATGTTTCAGCCTATGAGATGCAAAGATATGATGCTCGGTCGTATGCGAAGTAAAACAAGACAGTGCTTCATCTTGTGTAAGATTGGGGCAGTGCTTAGCCCCGGGCGAATAGAAAATAGTGCTAGGTTTTAAATAGCGTGGGGATAGCATTTGGTATTATGCAAGGACAAGGCAATGCTTATCCTTAGGCAATTAAGGAGGAAGTGCTTAGCCTCATGCAAGAAGAGGGTACAATGCTTAGTCTCGATGTAAGAGAAGGCAGAGCTTAGCCTTATGCAAATGGGGAGTCAATGCTTAGCCTCATGCAAGAAAAGGAGACAGTGCTTAGTCTCGATGCAAGGAAAGGCAGAGCTTAGCCTTATGCAATTAGGGAGGAAATGCTTAGCCTCATGAAAGAAAATGAGACAGTGCTTAGTCTCGATATAAGGGAAGGCAGAGTTTAGCCTTATGTAATTGGGGAAGAAAAGGAGACAGTGCTTAGTCTCGATACAAGGAAAGGCAGAGCTTAGCCTTATGAAATTAGGGAGGCAATGCTTAACCTCATGCAATAAAAGGAGACAGTGCTTAGTCTCGATGTAAGGGAAGGCAGAGCTTAGCCTTATGTAATTGGGGAGGCAATGTTTAGCCTCATGCAAGAAAATGAGACATTGCTTAGTCTCGATGCAAGGAAAGGCAGAGCTTAGCCTTATGCAATTAGGGAGGAAATGCTTAGCCTCATGCAAGAAAAGGAGACAGTGCTTAGTCTCGATGTAAGGGAAGGAAGATCTTAGCCTTATGCAATTGGGGAGGAGATGCTTAGCCTCATACAAGAAAAGGAGACAATGCTTAGTCTCGATTCAAGGAAAGGCATAGCTTAGCCTTATGCAATTAGGGAGGCAATGCTTAGCCTCAAGAAAGAAAAGAAGACAGTGCTTAGTCTCGATGTAAGGGAAGGCAGAGCTTAGCCTTATGAAATTGGGGAGGCAATACTTAGCCTCATGCAAGAAAAGGAGACAGTGCTTAGTCTCGATGCAAGGAAAGGCAGAGCTTAGACTTATGCAATTAGGGAGGCAATGCCTAGCCTCATGCAAGAGAAGGAGACATTGCTTAGTCTCGATGCAAGAAAAGGCAGAGCTTAGCCTTATGCAAATGAGGTGGCAGGGCTTAGCCTCATGCAAAGAAAACGATGAGTGATAGTAGAGTATTTCTTAGCTGGAGGTGCTTGTGATAGATAATTTGCTATCTTGAAGGTAGTGAATCGATTTGTATGCATATATCATTGTCTTATTATGCCTGTATCCAAAGAAAAATTGTGAGTTTTGCCGGGGAAGGTTGGTTCGCACTTTTGTCTTCTGCTTTGACTGTGCTCCTGTCTTGAAATCCTGTTTTGAGTTAGCATGGCTAATATCTGGCGGTTTATAAAAATAAAGTTTTCGAGAAAATATGCGTGCATCTTATGAATGTAGTTATTTTAAAAATATAGTAGTATGCGATATCAAGTAAGTTAGATAAACCAATGACTGTGACATATTTTAGAACATTGAGACTTCTTTGCTTTAGAATTTTGAGGGTCCTCCTCAAAATTTTGCCCCAGTTTAAAAGCAATTCTTTGACTGTTCTATGTATGATGAAGTTGGATGGACTGGCTTCTTCCTCAAAATTCTGCCCCAGTTTCTTACCATGGAAAAATGAAGATCTTATTGAGATGTGATCGAACCCACAGGGCTTCCTACATATCCCCTCTTAAACAGGAATCAGGTCAAGCGTAGTTCAGTTACATCAAGTGAAGAAATGCAAACAATCCTAAACATAATATCTCTTGACTGCGTCTGAGTTGATAGGTTTTGGCCAAATCTCCCCGTCCACCTCTGCAAGTATGAGTGCTCCCCCTGTTAGTACTCTGTGAACCATGTAGGCCCTTTGCCAATTGGGTGAAAATTTCCCCTTGGCTTCATCTTGATCCGGGAAGATCCACTTTAGCACCAACTGCCCCGGTGTGAATTGTCTGGGCCTGACCCTTTTATTGAAAGCTCAGGACATTCTGTTCTGGTAAAGTTGACCGTGGCATACCACATTCATTCTTTTCCCGTCGATGAGAGCCAGTTGTTCATAGCGACTTCATATCCATTCTGCATGACTGAGTTCAGCCTCTTGTATGATTCTCAAAGAAGGAATTTCTACTTCAGCGGGAATAATAATTTCAGTACCATAGACCAACAAATAGGGAGTTGCCCCGGTTGATGTGCGAATTGTGGTATGATATCCAAGTAGAGCAAATGGTAACTTCTCGTGCCATTGTTTGTGATTATCTACCATCTTCCTCAATATTTTCTTGATGTTCTTGTTGGCGGCTTTCACAACTCCATTCATTTGCGGCATGTATGCTGTGGAATTTTTATGCTTAATCTTGAAGGTTTCACACATGGATCTCATTAAACCACTTTTAAGGTTGGTGGCGTTGTCGGTGATGATTGATTCCGGTACCCCGAATCGACAGAAAATACGATCCCTGACAAAATTTGCGATGACCTTCTTAGTTACAGCCTTGTAAGATGCGGCTTCAACCCATTTTATGAAATAGTCTATGGCCAATAGAATGAACATGTGCCCATTTGAAGTGGCGGATTCGATTGGACCGATGACATCCATCCCCCAAGCAGAGAAAGGCCAAGGTGCACTTGTTGCATTGAGTTCATTAGGTGGCACTCGTATCATATCAGCATGTACTTGGCATTGATGACACTTTTGGACATACCTGATGTAGTCTGTTTCCATAATCATCCAAAGATCTCTTAATATCTTCTTAGCTAAAACAAAGCCATTCATGTGTGGTCCGCAATTTCTGGCATATATTTCTTCGAGCAATTTGGATGCTTCCTTGGTATCGACACACCGTAATAACCCCAGATCTGGAGTCCTTCTGTACAGAATCCCTCCGCTTTGGAAGAAGTGGTTAGATAATCTTCGGAGTGTGCGTTTCTGAGTATGATTTGCATGCTCCGGGAATTCTCCTTTGCCAAATATTCTTTGATGTCATGGAACCATGGATTTCCATCAATTTCTTCTTCAATGTGAGCACAATAAGCTAGCTAGTTATGAATCCCTACCGACATAGGGTTTATGAAATTCTTGTCTGGGTATTGTATCATGGATGATAGAGTGGCCAATGCATCTGCGAACCCATTCTAGACTATCGGAATATGTTTGAACTCTATCTTTGTGAATCTCTTCTTCAATTCTTGTACATAGTACAAATACGATAGTACTTTGGTATTCTTTGTAGCCCATTATCCTAGAACCTGATGTACCAAAAGGTCTGAGTCACCAATTACCAGCAATTCCTAACATTCATGTCAATGGCCAACTTGAGTCCCAAGATGCAAGCCTCATATTCTGCCATATTGTTGGTAAATGGAAACCTGAGCTTTGCGGATACTGGATAGTGTTGACCTGTCTCTGTTACTAAAACTGCTTCAATACCCACTCCTTTGAAATTTACAGCTCCATCGAAGAACATTCTCTAACCATCATAGGTTTCGGTGATACCTTCTCCTACAAATAATACCTCTTCGTCGGGAAAATACGTTTTCAGTGGTTCGTACTCTCCGTCTACAGAATTTTCTGCCAAATAATCCACCAACGCTTTCCCCTTGACATCCTTCTGAGTTACATAGATAATGTCGAACTCACTTAATAATATCTGCCATTTTGCTAACTTTCCCGTGGGCATGGATTTCTGGAAGATGTATTTTAACGGATCCATCCTTGATATGAGATATATGGTGTAGGCACAGAAATCGTGCCTCAACTTTTGAGCTATCCATGTCAAAGCGTAGAAGGTGCGTTCCAACAAAGAATATCGTGCTTCGTAGGGTGTGAACTACTTGCTCAGATAGTATATGACCTATTCCTTTCTTCCCGTCTCGTCGTGTTTTCCCAAGACACAGCCGAAAGCCCCATTTAGTACAGATATATAGAGTAGCAGAGGTCTCCCATGTTCCAGTGAGACTAGAATAGGTTGTTTGGATAAATATTCTTTGATCTTGTCAAAGGCTTCTGGTATTCTTCAGTCCAACTTGTTGCAGCGTCTTTCTTCAACATTTTGAAAATCTGTTCGCAGATCACAGTTGATTGTGCTATGAAACGGTTATTGTAATTGAGACACCCTAAGAAACTCATCACATCTTTCTTGTTCTTCGGAGATGGTAAATCTTGGATAGCCTTGAACTTTGACGGGTAAAACTCAATTCCTTGGCGGCTGACGATGAACCCTAACATATTTCCAGCCGGGACTCAGAAAGCACATTTTGCGGGATTCAGTTTCAGGTTGTACCTTCGAAGTCGATCAAAGAATTTCCTCAAATATGCTATATGATTTGTGCTTCTCTTGGATTTGATGATGAAGTCATCCACGTATACCTATATCTCCTTGTGTATCATGTCATGGAAAATGGTTGTCATGTACCTCATATAGGTGGCTCCAGCATTCTTTAGGCCAAACTACATCATTTTGTAACAATATACTCCCCATGGTGTAATAAAGGTTGTCTTTTCGGCATCCTCTTCATCCATCCAGATCTGATGATATCCCGCGAAGCAATTCATAAAGGATTGAATTTCATGCTTGGCACAGTTGTTAATCAGTATGTGTATATTGGGCAAAGGGAAATCATCTTTGGGACTTACTCTGTTTAAATCGTGATAGTCGACACACACTCTGACCTTCCCATCCTTCTTTGGAACCAGCACAATGTTAGCTAACCAGGTCGGATATTCAACCACTTTGAGAACCTTGGCTTTGATCTGCTTGGTGACTTCCTCCTTTATTTTTAGACTCATAACTGGTTTGAACTTTCTGAGCTTCTGCTTTACAGGCGTACATATAGGGTTGGTAGGTAGTTTATGAGCCACTATGGACGTACTCAAACCGGTCATATCATCATAGGACCATGCAAAAATATCCTCATACTCTTTCAAAAACAGATGTATTCTTCTTTCTCTGACGACGATAGGTGAACGCTTACACGAGTTTCCTTGACTGTTTTGGATTCTCCTAAATTAACGGTTTCAGTCTCATCCAAATTGGACTTAGGCTTGTTTTCAAAATTTTCCACTTCTCTGACAATTTCCTCGGGTATTATATCCTCTGGGTTGTATCATTACATGTCACAGTCGTAGGTTCATCAGGATAAGTAATAATAACATTGTAGAGAGAGAAAATGTAAAGGATAATAATAAATACTAAAAACATCAATCCATTGATAAAGATTTAAAATGCCAAACAAGTGCAGTTCGAAGATTTGAGCAATTATTTCAAAACAGAATACTGAAAAATGTCTCAAATGCTCAAAACTATTTTTAAAAGTAATTCATGCTAATTTACCAAGCTACCCAGGAACTCGACGGGCTCGAGATGGTGCAGCGGTCCAGTTCTTGAGAAGATGCTAGTATGAACGAACCAACCTTTGGGAATGGGAATAATCAAAAGAAAGAAAAAGCAAAAGGTAACCAAGTTAGTAAAGAATATTAAAAAAGTATTTGCGATATTAAAACATGTTTCACAAAGTCATGCAATAATTCACGTCCTAACTTGGGGACCTCATTGTGCCCGAGGTAAGCCTAAGCGACACGTAGACTTGGAGAAAATTGATGCCAACATTTGCGTCATTTCATTAATTCCAAAATGTTTACGCAATAATGATCAACACGTTGGCATATTTTCTCCAAGTAATGCACATAGTATGATAGCGTCCATTGGGATTGTGGAAATCCCGTCGGACTTTGGACGAGGTTCATCTTAGTGGGTTGTTACATTAATAACGCTTCAACCCGTACTAGGTTTAGCATGATGCATGTACATTTCAAGTTGGAGTAGAGTTTCTAGAATGGTCTAGACTGGTACTCCCAAGTGGACGACTTGAGAGAGAAAGGCACAGGACCGTCGATTGTACCGTTGATCGACTAGTCTACCACAAATAAGCCTTTCTGATTTAAAAGGGTAATTTTCGAAAGAGCGCAGACACTCATCAAGTGCCGCTATGATGATAGTTGGCAGAAGTGGAGTACAATGTGGAGCATGGTTTATGCAGCAATAATAACATGTTGTCAAGTATTTGCATGATATGTAAAAGCAGTAAATAATATAGCAAAGGTAAACAAGGAAAGAATATAGAATAAAGACAAAAGGAAGGAGTTAGTTTAGTTCATGAAAATATATGCTGGAGAGTAATAAAGCAGGTAAGGAAGTAGGCATGATATAGCAAATTTGACAAGATAAAAAAGAGGTTATAGCAAGTAAAGGTGAATAGGGGAAGGGATGTGCCTGTCATAGCAGATTTAAACAAATAAAGGTGAGTAGGGGAAGGGATGTGCATGTCGTAGCGGATTTAAACAAATAAAGGTGAGTAGGGGAAAGGATGTGCATGTAACAAAGAAAGTAATCCACATAAGCCAAGTTCATTATGGTAAGATCCTAAGTGTAAATCCCCAATAGAGTCGCCATGCTGTCGCGCCCCATTTTTCTCGCGAAAAGCGGGCTTCAACACGTGACAACTCCTTTTAGAATGGGAGGTAGACTGCTAAAGGAGAAGAGTCACCACCTAATGATTTTTTAAGGTGCGTTAGGGCACCTATTATGCAGATAACTCTGTTTGACTAGTTAACGCCACCAAAGATCGGGCAAGGGCTCAAGTTACCTCAAAGAGAAGGTGATAGGCACTCCTCGAGGTCCACATCTGTGGGTCCCGACCGAACTTAAGATTATGTAGATTACGATTAAGCTAGGTGATCAAGTAAACAAAGGGAATTCAGAAGTCAAAGAACTTTATTACAACATGATTAATACATATCTTAGTGCGAATATAGGGATACAACTATTTAGATCTAATAACAACATATAAAGAGGAGGAGGGGGGTCCTAAGTTTTTTAGCCTAAAGGATCACCCCGTGCAACATAAATAATACTTTATAACTCCCTCAAGATGGGGTGTTACTCGTATTATTCAGTGGGCGCAGACTATCATCTCCCGCTACCCGATTACTATGTTAAAGTTGTTACCTAAAAGCATTCTAATTCAATTATAGGTCGTACCTTATGCGTGCACTACCCATCGCATGCCTATGGTCCAGGAGTTATTGGACCTTTACTTTGGATGGTTATAGACCCCGCTTAGGCTGCTTAGAAATGTCAAAACTTGGAGACATACAAAATACATTGGACTTCACATATAGGCAGTCAAAGCTCAAGTTTGCCTCCACACTTAAGCAACAAATGCACGAAAGACAAATTGTATGTTGAGCAGTTCAGAATCAAGAATTTAGATCCCTATAGACATGATTTCTATGTGACAAGGCATTAAGGCATGCAAGCAATTTCATAAACCAAACGTCGTCCATAGACATGATTATACAGTTGTCGCATATTGATTGTTGAAATTGCAGATTTCCAGTTATTAATCCTGTTGTGTCTAAGTGACTTACGCAGTAAGGAGTAACGAAGAACATTGTAGAAGCCCAGAATTACTTATGCTTGATGACATTGGCATAAACAAGCAGTAAACAGTTTTTAGAGGTGCATCATTAGTATAGAACGAGTAATTATACCCTATAGGCAGGATCTCTAACAATTGACGCTTGGAACTTATTTTGTTGTTATACTTAGTCCTATAGGCATGGTTTCTAGTGAACAGTGTGATACAGTAGCAAATGAAATTATCCAAATCCTATAGGCATGATTTCTAGTATATATGTAGTAGCAATGCAAATTGAAGGAAAGTTCAACGATATTTATTTCTTATGGGCATGGTTTCTAATAATATGTAGCAACAAGGATAATTGAACCATTTGAGCTCATGCTTTGCTAGTAGACAAGCAGTGTGAGTGTGTGCTTCTCTTAATGGCATGATTTCTATAGTGTACGTAAAGAGTGAATGACACATATATCAAACACATTATTAAGTCCTATAGGCATGTTATCTACCCATCGCATGTAAATATTAAAATTTACCCCATTCCATTTTACTAACAACCCCAATTGTTTATACAAAGATTATTACAGGCCCAATAATGAGTAAAAGTAACAGTGTTACATAACAGTAATAATAGGCCCATAGAATGCCCAAATACAATAACTACATACCCAGCCTTACTGGGCCTTCAATATCTCTTACATAGCATATCTAAGCCTTCAACAAAGAGCCACGTTCAATACACGATCATGGGTCCATAGAAGAGCCCATACCAATTCAATGAGCCACAACACCAAGTGTTGCACCACTTGGAACAACCAATATAGATATACAGTACATGACAGGGAAGTATAGTATTAGGGATAGTTTTGGAGGTTGAGAGAATGACTAAGACCAAGCCCTAGTGTGTCAAAGTTCACAAGGTCCTCAATTGGACCCCGAGCAATGCTCACACTAGGGAGGCCAATAATAGAACCTAGGTAGCCTTGGCTTTCAGCCGGCTAAGAATAGGAATTTAGAATATCAGAGTAACAAGTAAGGAGAGTGGACAGAAATCACCAGACTGAGCATACAACACAACTAGTCAAGTAGCCTAGTAGATTCAGCAAGGTTCACATAGACAAAGTACCACATAGACAACCATCATAGGAATTAGGAGAAGAAACAGGTTTGCAGACATACATAGGTTGCATGAAGTTGAACTGGTTGAAACCTAAGGCTCTAAATTAAGTTAAGTCTAACCTAATGCCATATTAATCAATACTTAGCCATGATGGAGGGATACACATATTGATCATCACAGAAAGGATAGAATAGCAAATGAACCAAGGCATACTGGAAAAGTACTAGCGTAGGAGTAAAGTACTAGTCAATAGAAAATAGAGTGTTTGTCTTTTAGAAAATCAGGATAGCATGAAATACATTTAGAGTAGATGTTAGGGAAGCATTTCGTAGAGTTAGGGCTAATACACAAAGAGCATTCTAATATACACAGAACTCAGTACCAAAAGGTTCACTTAAGTAAATGGGGGATTTCCATAGAGTTAGGGTAATATCTAAACACAATATGCAAAAATTGGTAACTTAACAGCATACAATCACAATAGTCAAGCTCATGTGTAAGTGGACTGCTATTGAAGTCAAAAACTAAACATGTAAAGATACTACAGGGTATAGAACCCATCTCAGAAGACAAGAGATCACAGAGTGAAAATCATAGAGAAGCATAACACAAATAGTAGGTTATCTCATGCGTTTAACTAACACAGACTGGCATCAAAATGTTGAACATTATCATAGTTAAATCATACTCATTCAAATTCAAATACGTATTGCAAAAGAAGGAGGGAAATTGAACATTGCAAGAGTTTAGACACTAACCATTAGCAGAATCAAAGAATGAAGAGTGTAATAGAAAACCCCCCAAATCTCTGATGCTTCAGAGTTCACAAGACCCTCGAGAATGGGCTCCGAGCAGTGCTTGCACTAGAGGAGATTGTTTAATAATTTAGAGAGTGTTCGAGTGTAACAGTGAGTGAGTGAGTGAGAGAAGAGAGTAGTTAAAATAGTAATAGGGATCAAGATTCAAATCTCTGTCTAAGGGATTTTAGGGGAGGGGTTTATATAGTATCATATTTCATACAAAAAATAGGAAACGTGGTAAAATTAAACACAAAATAAGGAATATGCGAGAATCAATTAGAATCAATTTAATGCAAATAATACATAGAATAGGAAGTTCAGTAAATTAAATAGAGAATAAGGAAAAATAACATGCCAATAACACTTAAAATAAGCGAATACAATAGATTGAACATAGAATAAGGAAAATATCATACAAAAATCAATTAAAGTCAGTCTTAAGGCAAATAAAAGTAAAAAAGAGGGAAATACGGTGGGTTAAATAGAAATAAGAAAAATATCGGTCAAACACGAGAAAGGGAAGAGTATTAATCGAAAATCAGTAAAGAATAAAGGAAAATCTCGAACCCTAGTTCAAAAGGAAAGCACAGATGGTCGAAAACCTCACTGAATCAGACCATATAGCCTGATAATGAGTGCATATAGATGAAATGTCGTCTAAATCTCAAAGGTTGAAGGCGGTGGAATCCGATTTGAGGACTCGTACTTGCCAAAATTGAGGCAAGTACTATGTAACACCATAGTCTTGCAAATAATACTGAGGTAAAACATAAAAGGCAAGAGAATCATAGAAGGAATCCATGATTGAGATGGATTCGGATAAGATTGAAAGGGCGGCTAGGGTTTCGGTGGGAGAGAGGGGAGATGATTTTAGGGCGGCGGTTCAAGAGGGAATGGAGATTAGGGTTAGAGGTTAGGATAATAAAAGGGGGGATTGATTGTGGGCCGTTGATCTTAAGATCAACGGCCAGGATATTAAAAGAGTTGGGTCGGGTTAATGGACGGGTATAGGGTATGGGGTCGCTGGTGTTGGGCTTGGGGGTAATTGGGGTGTTGGACTAATGGTTTGGGCCAAAGTTTGGTCCAAACATTAGCCTGTTTTGGGCCAGCTCTTGAAACCCTTGAAAATTAATTAAAAATAAATTATTAAAACTTCTAATAAGTGGAAAATATAATATTTATGCTGTAAAACTATCTTTAAAATAATAACTCAATCTTATAAAAATATAAAATGATACTTTTGCATAAATAATATAATAAACGTAATTATTTGTAGAATATAGGCCATTATTACAAAATTAGATAAATAGCTTAAAAATGCTAATGTAATTATATGGAATGAAATAAAATGTTTAAAACATATATTATAGGTGCAAAATAATTATTTTAGGCAACTAAGTCATCACAAAAATAATTTAAAGGATTTTATCTATAATTTGAATTTAAGAAAAACAAATTTAAAGCTCTAAAAATTATAGAAAAATTATAGAAAATGCTTGTATAGGTTTATAAAGTAAATAATGATGCAAATATGCTATTTTGAAAGTATATATGTATTTGAAAAATATGAGGGCAATATTGGGTATCAACAACATCTATATATCACAAGTGTCGAAAATACCGTCTATGATAGTGTGAAACTAAATACAATAAGAGGAAAGATAGGGAAGGAGAGACAAGGTCTGCTAAACGCCGGGCAACTACCTTGGAATCTCAAAAGATCAACTATGCGATAGAATCAACACCACCGTGTCTGGAAACACCTGGATCTGCACACGAAGTGCAAGGTGTAGCGTGAGTACAACCAACTCAGTAAGTAACAATACTAAATAAAGAATTGAAAGTAGTGACGAGCTTCACAGTTATAGTCCAATTACAGTAATTTCATTATAGGAAGGGAGGCATGCGTTCAAGTTCGACAATTAAGACCAAAACAGTAAATTCATGTCAAGTTCAACTAAAACAGAAGATTATCTCTCATAAATTTCAAGACAATGATATATGACAGCTGAAGTGCAAAAATAATGAAGTCAAATGCATCCTCGCCGACTAACAGTCACTCAGTCCTCCCATTCACTCCAACCTCACAATCACTCTTTCCTCACAGTCACTCATTTCTCTAAATTACTCAGCACTCGGCACTTGCACTCAGTAGATACCTGCGTTCACTGGGGGTGTGTACAGACTCAGGAGGGGCTCCTTCAGCCCAAGCGCTATAACAAGCAAATCATGGCATGTATCAGTGAAACATACTGCGGCGTGTAGACCGATCCCATAAATATCCTCACAATCAGGCCCTCGGCCTCACTCATTTATCAACCTCTTCAGTCTCTCGGGCTCTTAAAAATCATGATAAGCAGCCCAAACAGCAATGATACAATGCATCAATAATGAACAATAGAGACTGAGATGTAATATACAAGTAAAACTGTGACTAAGTGCAAAACAACAATTTAGCAGATAATTCAACATGTACACGACCTCTGTGGGTCCCTACAATACCATCACATAGTCTAAGCATGATTTATAATATGATTTGTGGTTTAATTTCTCTAATACATGGAGAAAGTACATATAACAACAGAGTATTCAACTACACAACTTCTTGAAATTTGACCAAGTCACAAATCCTACGGTGCACGCCCACACGTACGTCACTTAGCATGTGTGTCACCTCAAAACCAAATACATGACACATAATACGGGCTTTTGTACCCTCAGAACCAAATTTAGAACTATTACTTAGCTCAATCCGAGCAAATCTCTACTCCAACACACCCTTGTCTCGCGAAACGACCTCTGAATGCCTCGAATCTAGTCATAAACAATTCGATATAATCAATACGAGCTAAAGGAATCAACTCCATAATAAAATGCTAAGTCATTAATTGTCACGACCCAATTTCACCTATAAGTCGTGATGGCGCCCAACACTACAGCTAGGTAAACCAATTAATAAATTAAGCATACATAATAAAATTTAAAACCAAGAAAAATATAATAAAACCCAAACTCTACCAATGTGTGTGCCAAGACCTGGTGTCACAAGTGTATGAGCATCTAGTAGATTATACAAAACCTCAAATGTTGTCCGAAATAAAAATAGACAGAATTAAAAATACAAAGAGAGACCCTCGTAGCTGCAGAACGGATCAGAGAAACAGCTCACCACTATGTCCATGGATAACGTGGGTGTAAGACGATAGGTCCCCCACAAGTACTTGCCTCAGTTCCTGCACAAAAAGTGCAGCAAGTGTAGTATGAGTACGTAAACAACGAGTGCCCAGTAAGTATCAAGCCTAATGTCGAAGAGGTAGAGATGAGATGGCCGACTTTGACACTCACTATGGGGCAATAATAATAATTTAAATACAACTAAAATATTTAAATCAGCATGATTTACAGAATTTACAATAATTTATTTAATCAACGAAAATAATCAAAATTCTTCAAATGCAACAATTCTCAATATATTAATTAAATTCTTTCAATTCGAATAATTTTTAATTTATCAATTAAATATCATTTTCAGGAATAACAATTTATTATTTAACAAGCAAGAATAATAATACATTAAATTTCAAGGATTTTTCAATTTATCAATTAGCTTCGCAAGCAAAAATAAGCTATTAAAGTATCGTGTAATTATTTTTATTATTAAGCACGATTTCTGCCGAGGACGTACGGCCCAATCCAGAGTATCATGTACACTGCCGAGGGACGTGCAGCGCGATCCATAGATTCATCTATCCTGCCGATACGTTCGACCCGCTCCACAAGAAAGGATGACATTTTCTTATATACCTCCGAAAGGAGAGTGTATTTATTATGAGATAAATTCAGGAGGAAGAATAATTTCTTTTAATAATTAATTAATTTAAACAGAAAATCAAACATAAATTTTTCCATCCGTTAATATTTTGATCTAACAATTCACATATATATATATATATATATATATATATATATATATATATATATATATATATATATATATATATATATATATATATATATATATATATATATATATATATATATATCAAATAATAATAAATTAAACAAGGAAAATAATTTACACAAGTAATTCATGTTTTGAGTCCCAAAATACCCGGACTTTAGCATTAATAGTAGCTACGCATGGACTCTCGTTACCTCGTGCATACGTAGCCCCCACAATTAGCAATAATTATTTAATTTTAACCACCTATAAGGTAATTTTTCCCTCACAAGATTAGACAAGACACTTACCTTGTCTCAAAGTCCACTTTTCGATTATCGTGTCGCGTAAAATTCTCGATTCAATGCTGAAAAATTTGAAACTATCCAAAAGTTATATAAAATAATTAATATATGTTCAATAATTCAAAATTCATCTATTAATTAAATTACTCTATCCAAAATGGTAAAATTCCTAAAATTCACCTCGGGCCTACGTGCCCGGATTCTGGAAATTTTCGGATGGAAACGTTACCCATAATCTCAAGAACTCAAATATATAATTTCTACCCAATTCCATAACTATTTTCGTGGTTAAAATCTCATTTTTATAAAAATCTAGGTTTTTCACCTAAACCTTTGATTTCTAAGATTTACAAGTTATAATCTACTTATAATCTATGCATTTAACTCTAGGAGTGTAGAATTAACTTACCTCCAAATTGCTAGTTGAACTCCCTTCTCAAAAGCTCTGAAATCGCTCGAAAATGGAGGGAAAATGGGCTCAAAATGTCTGAGCCCCGATTTTTAACCATTCTGTCAAGCAGTGGTTTCGCACCTGCGGAAGGGGTACTGCACCTGCGGCTTTCGCACCTGCAGAAATTCCTCGCAGGTGCGAGTTTCACTCGCCTGGGCCATGGTCGCATCTGCGCAAAAATCCTCGCACCTGCGCATTAGCAGGTGCGCAAATCGTCTGCATCTGCGGTGGATTGCCCCTTCCCTTTTTCCACTTCTACGCTCAAAATCTCGCATATGCGAGTGCCGCGCCTGCGAGTTTCAGTCGCATCTGCGAATGTCGCACCTGCGACTGGACAAGTGTAGGTGCGATTATGACAGTAGCTGGGAGCTTCGGTTTTGGCTCCCAACTTCCAACTTGGTCCGAGCCTCGTCCGATTGACACTCGGGGTCCCCGGGACCCCGCCCGAACATACCAACAGGTTTGAAATCATAAAACGGACTTGCTCGAACTCACGGAACGTGTAAAACAACCTAAAATCTAAGAATCATACCCCAAACCAAATTGAATCAAACTTTAGAACTTCAAGTTCTTCAATTTACTTCCAATACGCCGAAACGTACTTAAACTACCCGGAATGACACGAAATTTTGCGTGCAAGTCTTAAATCACTATACGGAACTATTCCCAAACTCGGAATTCCAAACGGACTGCAATTTCGCAAAAACCTACTCCAAACCAAATTTAAAAAACTTTAAACCTTCAAATAGTTAATTTCCACTATTAAGCGCCAAAACGCTCCCGGGTTATCCAGAACCCAATTCGAACATACGCCCAAGTCTGAAATCATCATGCGAATCTATTGGAACCGTCAAATCCCGATTCCGGGGTCGTTTTCTCAAAATGTTGACCGAAGTCAAACTTGTCCATTTAAAACTAACTTAAGGAACCAAGTATTCCGATTTCAACCCAAACGCTTCCAAATCCCGAACCAACAATCCCCGCAAGTCATAAATTAGTAAAAGCATGTTCGTGGAGTTTTATTTTAGGGAACGGCGTTCTAAAAGTTAAAATACCGGTTGGGTCATTACATTCTCCACCTCTTAAACAAACGTTCGTGCTCGAACGGGTTTAGAATAATACATGGAGTGCTAAATAAGTGTGGATATTTGTTCCGCATGTCCTCCTCGGCCTCCCAAGTCGCTTCCTCGATTGGTTGGCCCCTACACTGGACCTTTACTGCAGAAATCTTCTTGGACCTCAACTGGTGAACTTGTTTATCACCAATGGCCTATAAACCTTGGGCTCAATTTCCCCTTCTTCCCAAATCTCATTATTCCCTTTATCGGCAAAACCTTCAAGAGAACTTTTTCACCTACCATAAATGATAAATCACGTGCTTTCTGATCCGCGTAACTCTTCTTCCTGGACTGTGCTGTACGAAGTTGCTCCTGAATCAACTTTACCTTTTCCAAGGCATCCTTTACCAAATCAGTACCATATAACTTAGCCTCACCGGGCTCAAACCATCCGATAGGTGAACGACATGGACGGCCATATAAAGCCTCAAATGGAGCCATCTCAATGCTGGATTGGTAACTGTTATTATAAGCAAACTCCGACAAAGGAAGGAAACGATCCCACTAACCTCCAAAGTCAATCACACATGCCCTGAGCATATCTTCCAAAATCTGAACTGTTCGCTCTGGCTGCCCGTCGGTCTGCGGATGAAAGGCTGTGCTGAGCTCTACACGGGTCCCCAACTCACTCTGCACTGCTCTCCAGAAATGTGAAGTAAACTGAGGGCCTCTATTTGATATGATGGAAATTGGTACACCGTGCAACCGAACTATCTCCTGAATATAAATCTGGGCCAACCTCTCTGAAGTATACGTAGTCACAACAGGAATAAAGTGTGCCGACTTGGTCAACCTGTCAACAATCACCCAAACTGCATCAAACTTCCTCAAGGTCCGCGGCAACCCAACTACAAAGTCCATGGTAATCCATTCCCATTTCCACTCTGGTATAGTCATCTGCTGAAGTAGGCCACCTAGCCTCTGGTGCTCATATTTAACTTGTTGGCAATTTAGACACCTAGCTACATACTCAACTATTTCCTTTTTCATTCGTCTCCACCAATAATGCTGCCTCAAGTAACGATACATCTTCGTAGCACCTGGATGAATAGAATACCGAGAACTGTGCGCTTCCTCCAGGATCTTTTTCCTCAGTTCATCCACATTAGTAACACACAGACGATTCTGGAGTCGCAGAACACCATCCGCACCAATAGTAACTTCCTTGGCACCACCTCGTAGTACCATTTCTCGAAGAACCATTAAGTGTGGGTCATCATACTGGCGAGCCTTGATCTTCTCAAATAGTGAAGACTGAGCTACGACACATGCAAGAACCCGGCTAGGCTCTGAAATATCTAACCGCACAAGTCTGTTGGCCAAGGACTGGATATCCAAAGCTAATGGCCTTTCTTCTGCAGAAATGAAAGCCAAACTACCCATACTCTCCGCCTTTCTACTCAAGACATCTGCAACTACATTTGCTTTACATGGATGATATAGGATAGTAATATCATAATCTTTTAGTAATTCTAGCCATCTGAACTACCTCAAATTTAGGTCCCTCTTCTTGAACAAATGCTGCAAACTGTGATGATCAGTATAAACTTCACAGGACACCCCATAAAGATAATGCCTCCAAATCTTAAGGGCGTGAACAATTGCAGCTAACTCCAAATCATGTACCGGATAATTCTACTCGTGGGGCTTCAACTGACGTAAAGCATATGCAATAACTCGCCTTTCTTGCATTAATACACAAACCAAACCAACGTATGAAGCGTCGTAATACACTGTATACATTCCCGAACTGGAAGGTAACAATAACACTAATGTTGTAGTCAATGTTGTCTTGAGCTTCCGAAAGCTCACCTCACAATCATCAGACCATCGGAACGGAGCACCCTTCTGGGTTAATTTGGTCAAAGGTGCTGCAATAAATGAAAAACCCTCCACCAACCGATGATAATAACCTGCTAAACATAAGAAACTCCTGATCTTAGTCGCTGAAATAGGACGATGCCAATTCTGAACTGCCTCAATCTTTTTGGGATCAACTTTAATACCTTCACCCGATACAATATATCCCAAAAATACTACAGACTCTAGCCAAAACTCACATTTAGAGAACTTAGCATATAGCTTTTGTTTCGGCAATGTCTGAAGCACTACTCTCATGTGCTGCTCATGTTCCTCCTTGCTGCGCGAGTAGATCAAAATGTTATCAATGAAAACAATGACAAACGAGTCAATATATGGCCTGAATACCCTGTTTATCAGATCCATAAACGCTGCCAGGGCATTAGTTAAACCGAAAGACATTACCAGAAACTCATAATGACCATATCTAGTACAGAAAGCAGTTTTCGGAACATCTGAATCTCGAATCTTCAACTGATGATACCCCGACCTTAAGTCGATCTTAGAGAACACCCTAGCACCCTGCAACTGGTCAAATAGGTCATCAATACGCGGCAACGAGTACTTGTTCTTAATAGTGACTTTGTTCAATTGGTGATAATCAATACACATACGCATTGTTCCATCCTTTTTTTTCACAAATAATATCGGTGCACCCCAAGGCGATACACTCGGTCTGACGAACCCTTTGGCTAGTAACTCTTCAAGTTGTTCTTTCAATTCTTTCAATTCTTTCGGAGCCATGCGATACGGTGGGATAGATATAGGCTGAGTATCTGGAGCCAAGTCAATATAAAAATTAATATCACGATTAGGTGGAATACCTGGAAGATCTAAAGGAAATACATCGGAGAACTCCCGAACTACTGGCACTGAATCAATAGCCGGAGTCTCTGCAGTAGTATCCCGAACATAGGCTAGATAAGCCAAACAACCCTTCTCAACTATGTGTTGAGCCTTTATAAAAGAAATAACCCGATTAAATGAACTAACCGACAAACCCTTCCACTCCAGCCTAAGCAAAGATGGAATAGCCAAGGTAACAGTTTTGTCATGACAATCTAGAATAGCACGATATGGAGATAACCAGTCCATACCCAGAATAATTTCAAAATCGATCATCTCGAGCAGTAAGAGATCTGCTCTAATTTCATAACCACAGAATGTAATAATACAGGGCCAGTAGATCCGGTTCACAAAAATAGAATCGCCTACATGGGTGGACACATAAACAGGAGTACTCAAGGACTCACAAGAAATATCCAGGAATGGAGCAAATATAGACGACACATATGAATACGTGGATCCTGGATCAAATAATACTGAGGCATCTTTGCCGCAAACAGAAATCACAGAATGTAATAATACAGGGCCAGTAGATCCTGTAATCACAGCATCTGAGGCTTCTGCATCTGGTCTAGCCAGAAAAGCATAGAACTGAGCTGGAGCGCCAACTGGCTGGCCTCCGCCTGGCTGACCTCCACTTCTTTAGCGGCCCCTACCCACCTGTCCTCCACCTCTTGGTGGATGGACTACTGGTAGAGCAACTGGTCC
Source organism: Nicotiana tomentosiformis (assembly GCF_000390325.3). Lineage (NCBI taxonomy): Eukaryota > Viridiplantae > Streptophyta > Magnoliopsida > Solanales > Solanaceae > Nicotiana > Nicotiana tomentosiformis. Next base: position 28,452,698 of record NC_090822.1, read on the forward strand.
GGTAAGCATAGGCTGCTGACCGTGCTGTACTGGTCTACCCCAAAGCCTGGGGCAAAACCTCCGCATGTGACTGGGATCCCCACACTCGTGATAACTCTTCGGTGCGATGGGTTGCTAACTAAGTGTCTGGCCCTGGGGAACTAAATACCCACTGGGAGGACCCTGAATAGCTGGTGGGTGGTAGGAACTCTCTGGTATAGCACTGAGATAAGGTCGCACTGGAGCTCCTCGAGGAGGTGGTGGTGCTGGAAATGGGGGTCTGCTAGACTGCCCCCTTACGAACTGACCTCTGCCCCCAGACAGAGCACCCCTGAACTCTCTAGAGTACCTGAACCGCTTATTTCTCATAATCTGCTCTCGGCTCTGCTGACGCACACCCTCAATCCTCCGGGCTATCTCCACAACTCGCTCATAAGAAGTACCCATCTCAACCTCTCGAGCCATAGTGGCCTGAATACCAGTATGTAAACCGGATACAAACCTCTGCACTCTCTCCGCCTCAGTAGGGAGTATCATAAGTGCATGGTGAGATAATTTAGAAAACCTTGCCTCATAATCAGTCACTGACATCTGACCCTGCTGGAGCTGCTCAAACTGAAACCGCAACTCTTCCCTCTGGGAGGGTGGAATATACCTGTCCAAAAAGATCCGGGTGAACCTGTCCCAAGTCATGGGAGGAGAATCTGCTGGTTTGCCAAGAGCATAAGACTGCCACCATCTACGGGCTCTGCCCTCTAGCTGAAAAGTAGCAAAGTCTACCCCATGCGACTCTAATATCCTCATGTTGTACAGTCTATCCTTGCACCGATCAATGAAATCCTGGGGATCCTCATGTCGCTCACCCCCGAAGCCAGAAGGATGTAGTCTAGTCCATCTGTCCAATAGTTTCTGAGGATCGGCGGCTACAGCTGGCCTGGGCTCAGGTGTAGCTGTTGCCACTGGCTGGGCTCCACCCACGTGTAGTGCACCCTGGGCCTGATATACATCAGCTACCTGTCCATGAGCCTGCGCGGTAGGGGTCTGTGATCCCCCGCTCGCCTGAGAGGTGGCTGGGTCTGCCGAAAATAAACCGGCCTGAGTCATATTGTCCATGAACCGCAGCATACGACCCATGACATCCTGAAATCCCGATGCAGATGTGAAATCCACCAGAGCTGGCTCTGCCACACGCACCTTACCCTGCTCCTCAATAATGGGATTCTCTGCTGGACCCACTGGCGGCATAACTAGAATAGTCCCGGGATGTCCTCGCCTTCTACCACGGGCTGGAGCCCTCCCTTGGCCTCGGCCTTTTGCAACTGGGGGAGTAGCTCTTCCCTGGTCTCGAACTTCATTCGAGCGCGTTCTCACTATTTGTGAGAGAATAAGAGAAGGATATTTAGTACTACAATAATTGCACGATAAAATATGAAGAAAGATAATTTCCTAACACCCTATAGCCTGTCGAAGATAAGTACATACGTTTCTGTACCGATCTACAAGACTCTATTAGGCCTGCTCATAACTTGTGAGACCTAAGTGAACCTAGTACTCTGATACCATGTTGTCACGACCCAATTTCACTTATAAGTCATGATGGCGCCCAACACTACAGCTAGGCAAGCCAATTAATAAATTAAGCATACATTGATAAAATTTAAAACCAAAAAAAATATAATAAAACCCAAACTCTACCAATGTGTGTGCCAAGAACTGGTGTCACAAGTGTATGAGCATCTAGTAGATTGTACAAAACCTCAAATGTTGTCCGAAATAAAAATAGATAGAATTAAAAATACAAAGAGAGACCCTCGTAGCTGCAGAACGGATCAGAGAAACAGCTCACCACTATGTCCCTGGATAACGTGGGTGTAAGACGCTAGGTCCCCCACTAGTACTTGCCTCAGTTCCTGCACAAAAAGTGCAGCAACTGTAGTATGAGTACGTAAACAACGTGTGCCCAGTAAGTATCAAGCCTAATCTCGAAGTGGTAGAGACGAGATGGCCGACTTTGACACTCACTATAGGGCAATAATAATAATTTAAACACAACTAGGATATTTAAATCAGCATGATTTACAGAATTTACAATAATTTATTTAATAAACGGAAATAATCAAAATTCTTCAAATGCAACAATTCACAATATATTAATTAAATTCTTTCAATTCGAATAATTTTCAATTTATCAATTAAATATCATTTTCAGGAATAACAATTTGTTATTTAACTAGCAAGAATAATAATTCATTAAATTTTAAGGATTTTTCAATTTATCAATTATCTTTGTAATCTAAAATAAGCTATTAAAGTATCGTGTAATTATTATTATTATTAAGCACGATTTCTGCCGAGGACGTACGGCCCGATCCAGAGTGTCGTGTACACTGTCGAGGGACGTGCGGTGCGATCCATAAATGCATCTATCCTGCCGAGGCGTTCGGCCCGCTCCACAAGAAAGGAGGACATTTTCTTATGTACCTCCGGAAGGAGAGTGTATTTATTATGAGATAAATTCGGGAGGAAGAATAATTTCTTTTAACAATTAATTAATTTAAACAGAAAATCAAACATATAAATTTTTCCATCCTTTAATATTTTGATCTAACAATTCACAATTTATATATATAAAAATATCAAATGATATTAATTAAACAAGGAAAATAATTTACACAAGTAATTCATACTTTGAGTCCTAAACTACCCGGACTTTAGCATTAATAGTAGCTACGCACGGACTCTCATCATCTCGTGGATACATAACCCCCACAATTAGCAATAATTATTTAATTTTAATCACATATAAGGTAATATCATCCTCACAAGATTAGACAAGAGACTTACCTCGTCTCAAAGTCCACTTTTCGATTATCGCATCGCATAAAATTCTCGATTCAATACTGAAAAATCCGAAACTATCCAAAGTTATATAAAATAATTAATATATGTTCAATAATTCAAAATTCATCTATTAATTAAATTACTCTATCCAAAATGGTAAAATTCCAAAAATTCACCCCCGGCCCACGTGCTCGGATTCTGGATATTTTTGGATGGAAACGTTACCCATAATCTCAAGAACTCAAATATATAATTTCTACCCAATTCCATAACTATTTTCGTGGTTGAAATCTCATTTTTATAAAAATCTAGGTTTTTCACCTAAACCTTTGATTTCTAAGATTTACAAGTTATAATCTACTTATAATCTATGTATTTAACTCTAGGGGTATAGAATTAACTTACCTCCAAATTGCAAGTTGAACTCCCTTCTCAAAAGCTCTGAAATCGCTCGAAAATGGAGGAAAAATGGGCTCAAAATGTCTGAGCCCCGATTTTTAACCATTCTGTCAAGCAGTGGTTTCGCACCTGCGGAAGGGGTACCGCACCTGCAGAAATTCCTCGCAGGTGCGAGTTCCACTCGCCTGGGCCATGGTCGCATCTGCACAAAAATCCTCGCACCTGCGCGTTAGCAGGTGCGCAAATCATACGCATCTACAATGGATTGCCCCTTCCCTTTTTCCACTTCTACGCTCAAAATCTCGCATATGCGAGTGCCGCGCCTGCGAGTTTCAGTCGCATCTGCGAATGTCGCACCTGCGACTGGGCAAGCGCAGATGTGATTCTGACAGTAGCTGGGAGCTTCAGTTTTGGTTCCAACTTCCAACTTGGTCCGAGCCTCGTCCGATTGACACTCGGGGTCCCCGGGACCCCGCCCGAACATACCAACAGGTTTGAAATCATAAAACGGACTTGATCGAACTCACGGAACGTGTAAAACAACCTAAAATCTAAGAATCACACCCCAAACCAAATAGAATCAAACTTAAGAACTTAAGGTTCTTCAATTTACTTCCAATACGCCGAAACATACTTAAACTACCCAGAATGGCACGAAATTTTGCGTGCAAGTCTTAAATCACTATACGGAACTATTCCCAAACTCGGACTTCCAAATGGACTTCAATTTCTCAAAAACCTACTCCAAACCAAATTTAAAGAACTTTAAACATTCAAATAGTTGATTTCCCCTATTAAGCGCCAAAACGCTCCCGGGTTATCCAAAACCTGATTCGAACATACGCCCAAGTCTGAAATTATCATGTGAACCTATTAGAACCGTCAAATCCCAATTCCGGAGTAATTTTCTCAAAATGTTGAAACGGGGTTCTAAAATTTAAAATGACCGGTTGGGTCATTACATTAATCAAAAGTCAAAAATCGACTCAAAAGCCGACCCCGAGCCCACGTCTCAAAATTTGATAAAAGTCACAAAACCTGAATGTCCATTCAACTACGAGTCCAACCATATCAACTCTATCAAAATTCGACACCAAATCATCACCCAAATCCCCAAATCAAATTCTCCAAACCCCTAGCCTCAAACTCCCAATTTACACCATAACTACACACCAACTAGATGGGAAAATCAATGGGGAAGCAAGATTATTGATAAAAAATGAGCACAAGGGACTTACCTCAAGAATCCCCTCGAAAAACTCTCAAGAATCGCCAAAACCTGAGCTCAAAATGTTTAAAATGAAGCAAAAATCGCAAACCCTTGCATTTAAGTGTTCTGCCAGCACTTCCGCTACTGCAGAAACTTAACTGCTTCTGCGGCGTCGCAGAAGTGACATATCACATGCGGTCTCACTCTGATTTTGCAGACTTGCTTTTACGAGCATCCAAGCCACTTTTGTGGACCAAGCTCACCTGCCCAATTCCGTTTTTGCGATCCCCCTGCTGCAACTGCGGTCACGCAGGTGTGCCAATTCCCTCGCACATGCGGCCACCTGCACACTCCCCTCCAAACTTTCACCTGCGCATTCTAGTCCGCACCTGCGAGCTCGCACCTGCAATCAAAGCTCCGCAGGTGCGGTTACACCAGCAGAGTCCAACCTTCAACAATCTCTCAACTTCAACTTTTGATTCGTTAACCATCCGGAATCAACTCGAGGCCCATGAAACCTCAACCAAACATACCAAAAAGCTTTAAAACACGACACAAACTTAGTCAAAACCTCAAATCACATCAAATAACATCAAAAACATGAATCACACCCCAATTCAAGCCTAATGGAACTAGGGAAAATCAACTTCTACAAACGACGCCGAAACCTATCAAATCACGTCCGATTAACCCCAAACTTTTGCACACAAGTCACAAATGACATTATAGACCTACTACAACCTCATGAATCAGAATTTGATCCCAATATAAAAACATTCCACTCCCGGTCAAACTTTCCACATATTCAACTTTCGCCATTTCAAGCCTAATTCCACTACGGACCTCCCAAATCACAATTCGGACACACTCCTAACTCCAAAAATCACCCAACGGAGCTAACAAAACCTTCAAAAATCTATTCCAGAGTCGTTTACTCATAAATCAATATCCAGTCAACCATTTCAACTTAAGTTCCCAACTTTGAGACTAGGTGTATCGATTCATTCCAAACCTCAACAGACCCTAACCGACTACCCCAGCGTAAATGGGGGAACGGGGTTACAACTCTCAAAATAATCGGCCGGGTCGTTATAGATATATCCTCACCAAACCTGGTCTTGGTATATTTTTCTGCTAAGATACTTCTCTCCAATTGCTTGCTTTTAGTGATTCAGACTGGGGTTCTTGTCTTGACACTCGTCGCTCTGTTAGCGAGTACTTAATAAGACTTGGGGGTTCACCAATCTGTTGGAAATCAAAGAAACAACCTTTGATTTCCCTCTCCTCCGCTGAGGCAGAATGCAGGTCTATGCAACGGGTCATTGCCGAAATAACTTGGCTTGTTCGATTTCAGATCTCACAGTTTCACCATCACTTCCCGTTTCTCTTCACTCTGATAGTCAGGCGGCTATTCATATAGCTAAAAATCCGGTCTTCCATGAACAAACCAAGCATGTGAAGCTCGATTGTCAATTTGTTCGGCAACAATTTCTTACTGGACTCATCATTCTCTACTATTTTCCTTCTATGTCTCAGCTCACCGACATCTTCACAAAACCCCTTGCTGGAGCTCCTCATCATAAGATTCTGCAAGTTGGGGGTTTCATCCCACCCCTCCAAGTTGAGGGGGGTGTGTAAACATTAGCAATCGAGCAAACAATGAAGAGAAGAATAAAGATGAAGGGAAAGTTCGAATCTTGAAGGCTTCAATCAGTAAAGGTGAAAGTTTTGAGAAACTTAAGGATAGTGGATATTTAATTTTGTCTACGTTTATAAAAGGAAGAGGGATGACCTGGATTAATTCTCTAAAGATGTCTTTACAACACAAAGATAGATAAATTTCTGGCCTTGGGCCCAAACCAGCAGAAAACAATTAGCCCTATAGATCCTTCTAGTACCTGCACATGTGTATATAGATACATCTTTGTTTCTTATTTTCTGTATACAAAATTTAAGTTGGTTATAGGTTAGCCAATAATAGGAAGGACACCTGCAGTAAGTTAGGAGAGAGGAATATTCTTTTTCTCTTTCTTATTTTGTAAATATACACGAAAGCATGTACAACATATCATTAATTCAGAAAAGAAATCAAATATATAGCAAAATTTCCCAATCTCCTTGATCTTCCTACAACTTCTAACTTTCGACGGAAAGGATCCTTCGTCTTTTTACTCCTCGTATTTACTTCTAACTTTCGATGGAAAGATCTAAATTTTCTCACATACTTGTCAAAATTGATTAACTTTGCATTTCATTTGACTTTTGGTTCATACCTTTGTTATTAGCAATCTTCTTGAAATTTTCCTTGCCATTGATGAAATAACAACTTGAAATGGATAAATTACACATGTTGAAATTCTTTGCCGCAAAATATTCAATTTACCCCTCAACTTTGAACTGTGATTTAAAATATCCTCATGTAGGAGCTCCATTAGACTCCAACAACAAAAATAAAAAAAAGGAGACATTTTCCTAACTAAAGAAATAGCATTAGATCAAAATCTTAATGGAGGATAAAGTTAATCCGTTTCGAATATTACACAAGCGTATGACCCTTTTTCCAACTTTTAATTGATGCATTCCTCTCTCTGCCCACACTAAAGGCGTTTTCAGTATAAAAATCAATATGTTGGATTTGACTTCATTTGGTTAGAATTTAGTTTCTTCTATTTGTCTTTTTGACAGAGAAAACAACACAGGAAATAGATTGCAATCTTCATTTGACTGCTATTTTTCTAAATTATTTTAGTAAGAAAATCCAAATCTTTAGAAATCTGACAAATTGCTGATGGAAGACTCTAGCAAAAGATTATATGGGCTTGAATGTCTGGAATTCTCTACCTCTAGTCCACACTTTGCTTGGGAATTAGGAAACTGAAGAGAAAAAATTGAATTAGAGATCACGAATGAGGAATTCTGTCATCCTTAAATAGAAGGTTTCAGAAGTTATGGGTATAAAGAACATTTTGATATCAAGTGGTTTATTCGGACAAACTCAACAATAAGATATGAATTAGTCAGGAAAGTAAGAAGCGGGGGACATGAAAATAATCTGTTGCAGAGGAGAGCGGGAAGCATCTTCACTCAATGCCGGAGTAGAGGTAAATTGTAATTGGACTGGAGACTCATGAGAACTGGTGGTCGAAGGCAAACTAGAAGTAGTAGGTGGTGAAATAATGGAGGAGCTGATATGACTGGGGGTAGAGAAAGGTCATGTGAAGTGATTGTAGTATTGTTCTGATCATGAGAAGTGGGGGGTGAGTGATCGGTGGGTATAACATCAAGCTAGATATGGAGATTGTTTACCCGTAAAACGGTACCGTTGAATTTATAGTGTGGTTTTTAGATAAGTGAATTGATATCCTAAAATAATAAATATATTAAATAAAATGCAATATTTAGCGTTGAATTTGAGATAAATAGCAGATAACTTGGTTCCGGGAGTAAGGCTTCTGAAGGCAGCAATGAGGATAACGTTAGACGGAAAATAAAATATTATTTAATACTTCGATGAACCAAAGACCTACAATGGGGATCATAATGCTAAGTAAGTGAAGAACTTCATCTTTACATCGAATAGTACTTCGATGTCGTTGGGGAGTTAGAAGAAGCAAAAAAGGTAGCAATTGCTTTCATGTATCTTCAAGGTGATGCTAAACTTTAGTGGCGGGTGAAATACGAAGCCATCAGGACTGGTGAAGATACTCTTGAGACACGGGGAGACCTGAAGGTAGCCATATACATACAATTCTTCCCCAAAACGTTTGAGTACAATGCGCGGTGAAATGTTTTGAGCTCCGCCAGACCAAGTCAGCCCGGGATTACATGCGGGAATTCTCCGCGCTCAAGCTGAACATATGGGATATGAGGGACAAAGACACACTCTTCACATTACTGGAAGGTTTAAAATCTTATGTCCGTATGGAACTGCAAAGACAAAGTGTAGATAGTTTATCCAAGGCGATCCAAGCATCAGAATGCTTTGGGGACTACCAAGTGGAAGCTTGGAAGCGTAGGCCCCAACCGTTTGTCCGATGAGGATACAAAGGGGGCCAACCTTGAAATGGTGGCTCTAGAAGAAGTGGAGGAGATCAGAGTGCAACCAAATCTAAGACTCCTTCCTCATGCAACAATATTATTGAATCTCACAAAAATGATCGGGGAGGAAGCCCCCTTCAGGATGTTGTCATTGCGGAGGACCGCATTGGAAAAATGAAATCCCACAGGAACAAATAAACACCCATAAAACTTTTTATGATGAGACGGATGACAACACAGACGATGCTGACCAAACAGAACCAGTAGGTGCCTTCAACACACTTGTTTCTTCTATTTCTGAGGCCTTAGAGGGAACCAGTGTCAGTATCTCTAAGAAGAAATACACATGCCCAACCACCAAGAAAAGGAAAATGAAGGCGGATGAGGTGACTCCTCTTAGCCAAGAGAAGACCGTGATGTTCATCTAAATGAAAGTTAAAGGCAAGCCGATTCAGGCGATGATAAACACAAGCGCTACTCATAATTACTTAGCCTCAACTCAGATAGAGCGCCTTGGTCTAGTTTTGGGAAATGGTAGAGGCCGGGTCAAGGCTATCAACTCATCGCCTCAGCTAGTGGGTGTCATAGCCTAAGGAGTGCCAGTGAAGTTGATCCTTATGAAGGAAAATTCAACTAGCATGTGGTGATCATAGATGACTTCGAGCTGATAGTTGGATTGGAATTAATAAGGCATACGAATACCATTCATGTACCTTATGTTGACATGCTACTGATGATGGGAGCAAATTGGGCCAAGCCGTGCATTATCCTATGCACAACAATAAAGATGGCTACGGAGAATATCTCGGCCTTGCAGTTGAAGAAAGGAGTCAAAAGACATGAACTTACTTTCTTGGCTGCCCTCTGTATTTAAGATATTGAACAATATTCGGGTCCCATTCCTACACCTGTGAAGGAGCTTCTAAAGGAGTTTGAAGACGTCATGCCACAGGACATGCCAAAGAAACTCCCGCCTAGGTGAACTATGGATTATGAGATTGAGTTGGTGCCGGGTGCAAAGACACTCACTCGGGTGCCTTACAGAATGGCACAACCTGAACTCATCGAGCTTCGAAGACATTTGACAAAAATGCTAGACATGGGGATCATTGTGCCCTCCAAGTCTCCTTATGGGTCCTATGTGTTATCAAAAAGAAATAGGATGGCACCCTACGACTTTGTGAGGATTATCGGCCCCTAAAAAAATCACCGTGAAGAACAAGGACCATATCCCGCTAATGGAAAACATGTTCGATAGACTAGGTGGTGCTACAATGGTCACCAAAATAGATCTGAAGACAGGTTACTGGCAAGTTCATATTGATGAGGGTGATGAACACAAGACGACCTGTGTGACAAGATATGGGTCATACGACTTCCTAGTCATGCCATTCGGCTTGATTAATTCTCCAATCATATTTTGCACGCTGATGAACTAAGTCTTTCGAGAGTACATTGATGAATTTGTAGTGTTCTACTTGGACGACATTGTGGTATTATAGCAAAACATTATAGGAACACCTAGAGTACCTGCAGAAGGTCCTAGCTCAACTGCGGGAGCACAAATTATATGTGAAGCTATCTAAGTGCTCCTTAGCCCAAAAATATATTGACTTCCTCAGACATGTCATCGATGAAGGGCAGATCAAAATGGACCAACAAAAGATTCAGGCTGTCACAGCTTGGCCTCCACCTAAGGATATCCACACTTTAAGGGTGTTCCTTGGCCTATGCAACATTTATAAGCGATTTGTGAAACATTACTCTCTCATTGCAGTGCCATTAACAGAACTCCTAAAGAAAGTCACACCTTGGGATTGGGGTCCTAGGCTAGCGAAGGCCTTCAATGCATTGAAAGTGTCTATATCTAGTAGCCTTGTCTTGGCCCTTCCTGATTTGGCCAAGCCGTTTGAAGTACAAACGGATGCCTCCGACTATGCCCTATGAGAACTCTTGCTACAAGAGAGGCATCCAGTTGCGTACGAGAGCCGGAAGTTGTAGGATGCAGAACGATGCTATGCTACCCACAAAAAAGAACTATTGGTTATCGTCCAATAATTACGCTTTTGGAGGAACTATCTGTTAGAACCCCACTCGTGTTCAAGACAGACAACACAACTGTTAGTCATTTCATGACCCAGCCAAAGATGAATAGCTGACAGGCCAGGTGGTAGGAACTCTTAGCGGAATTTCAGTTCAACCTGGATTATCGAAGTGGGAAGACCAACCAAGTTGTTCTTTGGCTGATCTAGCATCGGTGTGCCTATCGCCACCCTAAGGGGGAGTGAAGTGTCTACCACTATAAAAGACCAGATACATCATCTACTCACAAAGGATCCTGTTGCACAGTATTTGATTGATTTGGTAGGACTTGGAAAGACTCGCTAGTTCTACATGGAAGATGGGTTCCTAAAGGTGACATGGAATCAACTTTATGTTCCTAAAGGAGGAGATCTGCAAAGGACTCTTCTGATGAAATGCCATGATACTTTGTGGGCTAGCCACCCAAGAGAAGAACACATCATGGTGTTGTTGCGCCTTACTTATTATTAGCTTCAAATAGAAGATGATGTTGCACAATATGTGATAGTATGCCAGAAATACAAGTCTGAACGCTTGACACAAGCGGGGCTTTTGGAGCCATTACCTGTTCCAAATAAACCTTGGGAAAGTGTGTCACTGGATTTCATCATCGGATTGCCTAAGGTCAGAGATCTTACAACTATCTTGGTTATGGTAGATCGATTTTCAAAATATGCTGAATTTATAGAAGCCCTAAAATATACTCCATATCAGTAGAAGACACAACTCAACTCTTCTTCACTCATGTTGTCAAATATTAGGGCCTTCCTAAAGACATCGTTAGTTATCGCGACGCTTGCTTCACTAAAAACTTTTAGACTTAGCTCATTAAGTTCCCCATCCAAGTTGAGCCACAATTCAAGTTTCCATCCGCAATCTGATGGACAAACGGGGCGATTCGATGGCATGCTTGAGGAATACCTTTACCATTTTGTTACTGGATCGCAGAAGAATTGGGTGAAGCTTCTGGATGCTGCTCAATTGTGTTTTAATTCACAAAAGAGCTCTAGTACAAACAAAAGCGCTTTTGAAATTGTTACTGGATAACAACTGCTACTCCCACATATTGTGAATGCCCCAAACATGTCAAAATCTCCTCGAGCTACTAGCTTCGCGAAGGAATGGAAGAAAATTTTGGTTGTGAAAGCCCAAAAGTGGATAAAAAGCATGCTGATCAAAGTCTTCGCTTTGTTGAATACCAAATAGGAGACAAAGTGATGCTGAAAATCCCAAAGCGATACTTGTTTGTAGGGATCCACAACCCTCGCCTATTACAAAAGTACATTGGACCCTTGTCCATTGAGAAGCGCATTGGGAAAGTTGCATATTGGGTGGATACCCCAGCCTGCTGGAAGATTCATCTAGTCTTCCATGTCAGCCTTCTGAAACCTTTTTGGGAAGACACGGAGGATCCTTCGCGGAGCCAAATTACAATACCTAGTATTCGAGGCCCTAATTCAACCGGAAAAAGGTATGCAGAAGCTATTCTCGATGATCGAGTGATTCATGCTTCAAAGAAAGATCACCAAGGGTTCTTGGTGAAATGGCAGGGTTATGATACCAAGGAGAATACATGTGGGAGGGAAACAAACCTCAAAGCCTACAAGAGCTTGATCAATGATTATCTTGCAAGTAAAGCATCGAGGACGTCGCTAACTAAGGTGGGGGAGAATGTCATGGGCAGCTTTCCATCTATGCCCCATGATCCCTTGGATACACCCCAAGGCATCCTGACAAGTCTCCCAATGCCTAGCGCCATGGACAGTCCCGTAGTCTTGGCCGCGTCAAGTGACAAGTATGCCTATGCCTATGTCTCCCCATCAATATCCCTCACCAGCGCCCAGCCGCAAACAGATGCCAACAACGCCCCTCGGCAGGCTGTGCCCTAGCGCGCGTCCGTAGTCAGGGAAATCGACCTATGCCTTGCGACCAGTACCTCGTGCGAAGACCTTGATGCTAAAGACAAGGCTGTCGCCAACGGACCTACTTTTACTTCGTAGGAATCTAAGTCCTTTTTGTTGTAAATATAGAGTAGCTTTACTTCTTGTATTTTCTCTAAGAGACTCTAACTTATTTATGTCAAGTCTTGTACCTATGAGGTGAAAAGTCAAAACTAATAATAAATAAATAACATGGAGAATAAAGCTCAAAATAATAATGTAACGGTTAGAATATAAACATTTTAGAAGAAACATTTACTTACCATTTGATGCAATTAGGAGTTAGGACAAAGCATAACAGTACTAGGCGAATAGTACGTAGAGGAAATGCCAGATTCATCCATTGAATTTTGGATGGAATACTTGTCACATCACTCACATGTGAGAACAAAGGAAGAACACATATTCCTCATATTTATAGGGAAAATAAGATAATGAAGACAAGTAAACAATTTCAAGACAACTTATCAAGTACTCTAGAAAACGTTTCTTGTTGATACACCAAAATAATGACGTTGAACTAATGTACCGATGCTACCAAACTGCCATTTTCCTTAAGAAAAAGAGAAAAAAAATTGGTCCTCTATTGATTATTTTAAATGTCATTATTTAGTTGGCAAACACTATAGATTCCTTTCGACTCAAATGTGAAACAATGTGATGTTTATTAATGTTTACACACAGCGTTATTTTGATCAAATACCTTTGAAATAATGTTTGAACTTCATCCATGATCTTTATGCTGATATCAAATTTAGATGAGTCAATTAAATCGAAGCTTAGGCAGCAACTCCACCAATTTATTTGGACATGGTATTAGTGATAGCAATAACAATAAGTTGGATTTTTTTAGGATATACCGATTTTTCACCCAGATATTCTGCAGGTATGATCCTTCATCTCTTTGCTCCTCGTTTTTATTGCTAACTTTCGACGGAAAGATCAAAATTTGCTCATATATTGCTCGAAATTAATTAACTTTGCCTTTCATTTGACTTTTGGTTCATACCCTTATTATTAGCAAATCTTCTCAATATTTGTCTTGCCATTGATGGAGTACCAACTTGAAATGGATAAATTACACTTGTCGAAATTCTTTGCGGCAAAATATTCAATTTTACCCCTCAACTTTAAACTGTGATTTGAAATTATCCTCATGTTGGAGCTCCATTATACTCCAAAAACAAAACAAAACAAAAAAAAGAGATATTTTCCTAAATACAAAAATAACATTAGATCAAAAGCTTAATGGAGGATAAATTTAATCCGTTTAGAATAGAGTAAATACCCTAAAACTCGCATAAACTATCACTTTTTTGTCGGTTTCCTACCTAAACTATCGTCTGTCCCGAAAATCTTCCTGAACTATATCCCCTTTCATATTAAAACACCCACATCGTGTTTTTAATGGTGTGTGTGATACACTCTTGTAAATTTATAAGAAATGTGCCATGTGGCACTCTACGTGGATATTAATTAGCCTTATAAAAAAATAACTTAATTACGTATTTGAAATATTAATCCCAATCTATTAAATGGGTAAATATTATTCACCCGATTAAAACATATAAGAGGTGTACATCAAAAAACATTAAGTAACAAAATCCCCTTCTCTCTCTCCAATCTTCCGATAATGGCTTCTCTTTGTCTCACTAGCAATTTTCATCATTAAGCTTCGCTCTGACTTTCATTTTTTCCTAATAACCCTCGATTTGTGTTATTAAGTTATTTCCATTAAGACAGTGATTGTCTTCTTTCTGCAGAGTATTCAATTTGGGTTGTTTAGTATAAAATCGTGCCACTATTGTTTGCTATTTGATCTCTCTTATTGTTGGTATTTTCTATCAGTTCCAAGTCTTCCACATCCTACCGATACAAATTACAGTCACCAACTTCATCTACTCCTTTCCATCTGAGTAGATTCATATGGAGATTTGCCTTGTAGTATCGGCGTGGTCATTCTATTATAAGATAGACAGTTGTTGAACACGCGTAAGGCCAGTATGCAAGTAGTATGGAGACTTGATGTAAAACAGTCAAAGTTGTTTCCATAATATGATGATGGCGTTGTTCAGCACTACTAACTCTTTGAGGAGTGTAAAGGGGGGGGGGGGGAGAAAAGGTGTTGAATTCCCATGTCCGAAAGAATTTTTGTCAGACCCTCATATTCTCCACCACCATCAGAATAAATAGTAAGAATTGGAATACTAAAATATTTTTCAACAAGCAATCTGAAGTTAATAAAAGTTAAAACAACATCAAATTTCCTTTTTAAAGGGAAAAATCATATGTATTTGGTGAAATGATCCATAAAGATAATATAAAAGTGAAATCTATGAGAGGACGTTACTGGAAAAGGTGGATACATCAGTAAATAGTAGTTCTAGTGGTCTTGAACTTTTCAAAGTCGATTGTTTAAATGGTAAATGATGACTTTTATTGCAAAGACAAGAATTACAATGATCTTGGTAGGAAACGAAAACGGGTAATTTAAACTGGTAGACAATTGACTTTAGAACTTTTAAATGGGGATGGCCAAGACAATGATACCAAAGGGTGAATGAGGCATTATTGGCAGAAGAAGCAAGATATGCTGCTGATGGTGGTGAGGATCCAGTCCATTCGTAAGTCCGAGCTCTATTCTGGTCTTGAGCCAAAGGTGCTCCCATGGTCAAATCCTTCACAACAAAGAAAGTAGGAAAGAACTCAACAGATGTTTTATTTTGCTCGCAAAATTGAGGAACAAATGTTAAATTGCGATGAATGGAAGGAGCACATAAAACATTTTTCGAAACAAAGTTTCATGAAGTATAGAGAAGAGTAGTACGTCATGTATGGGTAGTTTTAATACCATTACCATCACCAAAGATTACATCATTCGTACCAGTGTAGTTTGAGTAAGCCTGTAGGTTCTATGTGTCAGTAATAATGTGGTGTGAAGTCCCAATATTCATGACCCTATTAGAATTTTCTGTTGATTTCTTAACTGAAAAGTTGGCTTGGGGCTCATTTGCATTATGAGAGCGTGGGCGGCAAACCTTGGAAATATGTCCAAATTTCTCACAGACTGGCATTGAACTCGAGGTTTGTTGTTGTTGGAACTTGGAAGTGGATGATCACCTTTGCTGGCGATTGGAGTTGCCAGTAGAATGATTCCAAGGCCACTTGTTGTTTTCATTGGGAGACTGTTGGTAGTTCCTTCGGTTGTTATTGCTATTTGTAATAGTTATTACTATTATAGTTGTTCTATCGTTATGGATGGTGATATTGCTGGTTGGATCTTTAGGTATATTAGGCTGTGATGATAGCAGATTCTTGTCGATGATGAAGGAAAACTTCATGACTGCTTAGATAGTCGAAAAGCTCTTCAGGAGTGATGGGTGTGTCTCTGGAGCGAATGACAGCACTCATCTCATTGTATATTCAGGACCAATCCCACTAAGAACCTTGATCACAAGGGCATCACTATTAATAGGGATCCAACAAGGGCACATATCTCACTGAGATACTGAGCGACGGGTTTGGTACCTTTAACAAGGCGATTGAGAGAGTCATGGAGACCATAAACTCTTGTTTGCGACTTGTTTGTGTAGTGTTGAGTGAGTTTTGGCCAAGAAACATAGGCATTGGGCGTCGTGGAAACAAGGGGCGCAATAGTGGCATCAACCGATGTCATGGCATGTCAAATTAGGCTATCTTGTCGGAGCCAATTTTTGCAATTTGGGACTGTGACTGGCGGGCATGGAAGTGTTCCATTAATGTATGGAACAAGATCATATCCAAGAAAGAGCATCTCATGTTGTGCTTTTCATGTTAGGAAATTGCTGCCAGTCAACTTGATTGGGAAGTTGAGAGGTTAGGTTGATTGCGACAAACTGGCTAGACTGAGCGATTAGATTAATAACACCATGAGAAGGAAGAACAGATGAACTGGAATTAGTAGATGAACTGGAACCAGTAGATGAAGTTAGCACAATTGGGGTGGTTACTAAACTTGACTTGACAGTCATGGTAGCTAAGGGAAGTTGAACAATATCAGCAAAGGAAAGGATCGGGAAAAAAAAAACTCGTTAGAGCGTAAAGTCTCTGATACCATAAAGAAATTCAAGAGTGAGTTTACCGAGAACTTCATTCATCTGTTACATTGAAATTCTTTAAATACAAGATTGAGGAGCAAGGTTGCTCAGGTATAAAAGGAAAGAGGGATCCTAAAGAATCGCAATCAAAGAATATACATACAAGAATAAGGATTGTAATCAGAAAAAATAAATTACAGAATAATGAAAAAGATTACATTGAAACAAATATAAAAAAGGATTATGTTGCCTTATTAGTATTACGGATAGGAATTGATTTTCCGACCCTAGAAACATAAGAACTCCGATTTTCATAACTTGTAGAATTTCTGAATATTTTAGTGATGGTTATGAAATACTTTAGTTGATGATTGTAACGCCTCAGGCTTTACTGCTAAAGTATTATCTCCAATTTTTGGGACATTACAATTTTATTCCCTTGGATTTTAACTCAAAAGAAATCTTAATAGTTGAGTTTTAATATCACGTTATATGGCTCCTAACTTTTCCATCTCATGTGAGAAATTCCAAGACAAATTTCACAGAAAACACCCTTTCGGATTTATTGTTAGTGATCCGTAGACCGCAAGAAATTTCATGGTATTTGTATGGGCTAAAAATGGTCATAACTATATGTGAGCTTAATCAAAATTAAGAAAGTCTTCTAAGACCGCCACTTGTCATCAGTTTGATATCAACGAAGAAAGAAGGCCAGGTCAAAGACTCAACGGAGGTCGAGGACGAGCATTCCATTTAACAGAGTAGTAACGACTAGTTTTAGAAATAAGACTTTAAAGAGAATATTCCGACGAATATTCCTCTGATCTGTACTATTAGAGTTTTTGTGGCTCGTGTGCCCTTATAAATAGAAAAATATCTATCCATATGAGGGGATTGGATACCCATTGTAAAAAAGAACACTTTGACATTCTCCGAAGATTTTTGCTTTATTGTACACATACAAAATACACCTTTTCTTCATATCTTTACCTAACTTTTCTCACACAATCCAAGGAGAATCCAAATATTCAAAAACTTATTAATCATTTATCATTGCGAAGGAATATCAAAGAATCTCACCCTTTACGATGACTCATATGTTTTTATTTACATAAAAGTCATTCATTGCTATTTACTGTTATTTAATACTACCTCCTTTATTTTTGGATCAGTGAATATAGCATTATTATTGCTATTTATAGCTACTCAAATAGTATCTATGGTATCTCGCTATAGAATCGGTTAATCCATCTTTTGAATATTAATATTGGCTAAGATTAACTTTACTCTGTTAAAAAAATTAATTGTTTAAACCTAAGTCTAAATTTTGGGTCAAACAGTATTAAATAACTCAAAATATGGCAACTTACTATAAACAAAATGTTCTGTCAGACAGAAGTAATTACTCCACATTTCTATTACTGTAATTAGTGCTATTATCATTTGGGCGAACAAATTGGTGTATTTTCTGTGTATCCTCGGGACATGCATGCCCTTATTAATCAAATCTACATCACCCGACAATAATAAATAGAGTTCATTACTCGGATAGTCATTGAACTACCTGAAATTATGAATGATAATAATTTATTTTTTTTTTGTAACAATAAAATCACTCAATTATCTCTAGCGCACTCTAGTAGTCATTCAATTGGACTTATTGATTTTTTCAGTGGAAAATTGCTGACTTAGCAGTCCACATGGATTTTTTTAGAACATTTAAATAAGTTACATCCAAACAAATCATAAAAACCCACCTATCTCCCAACTTGACCCGACCCAGTCGACCCATTTGTAAAGACATGACTATGATGCATCTATGATCTAAACAAATATATAGGCACCTTCTTTGAGATTCCTTTGCGTTTCTACTCAACACACCTTTAGATTCCATATTGAAAAGTTCAATTTTGGATTAGGATAAAATCATGGAAGTTCATCTGCTTGAGAGAAAAAGAAGAAATAGTTGTTTTTTTATAAAATAATATGGGTCCAATTATAGAATAGAAGAAGAAGAAGAGGAGTAACTTTTGGGTTGGTTTATATAGTCTGGTCAAGTTGGGTGATAGGTGGGTTTATCTACGTGGACTGTCAAGTTAGCAATTTTTCCCACGAAAAATCAATAAATCCAATTGAGTAACTATCATAGTGCAATAGGAATAATTGTGTAATTTTGTTATTACAAATAAAAGAAAAGTGATTATCATACATAATGTCAGATAGTTCAACGACTATCTAGTAATGGACTCCTAATAAATGTAACTAATGGAGGAGTAGAAATCTTTTCGAAGTGACAAAGAATCTTTGATGTTCAATAAAGGGTCGTTTTCTTTATATATTTTATTTTCCTATAGCGTTGTATTTGAATGAATTAATTAGGAGTGTTCGTCGGCCGGTACGATACGGTACTTAGTCATTTCGGATCGGTATTTTTGGTATCCGATTTCTTAGAATTGTATACCAATACCATACCTAATTACATTCGGTATTGTAACAACCCAACCCACTAGTTATATTGTCCGCTCTGGGCCTTAGTCCTCACGGGTTTAAAATGCGTAATTAGGGTCTAAGACGTGTTAACTTATATACCCAGTATCCCTCTTGTGTTTTGCTGATGTGGGACTCTATTTAAAGTCTGTGGTGTTACATACACCCCCTCTTATGGACTCAGCGTCCTCACTGAGGTTTGCCCCACCGTATGGGATTCGCCTAGACTTAGCACTAAGGTTTTCCCCGTCTAACCGGAATTTTCCTAAACTCAGTTGAACTATGACCCACCATCGGCAAGGCTGACACAAGAGTGGCTCTGGTACCATCTGTAACAGTCCACTCTGTTAGTGATATTGTCCTCTTTGGGCCTAGGCCCGCACGAGTTTAGAACGCGTCGCTAGGGTCTAAGGCTTGTTAACTTATCTACCCAGCATCCCTATTGTGTTTTGCCGATGTAGAACTCTATCTAACGTCTACGGTGTTACAGGTATGGTTCGACTTTTCTTCTTCCGGTTTTGGTTTATTCGGTTCGATAATTTCGATTTATTCGGTTTGAATATTAACTAATGCATAAAGACATAGATTATAATATTCTTAATAAAGTACTCAATGAAAACGTTCTAAACTCATCTTACTGTTGACAAAATCTTTGTCCAAACCCATCAAGTATCAACTAAGAGGGGAAAAAAGGTACATAAAGGAATACATTTAATCATTGAAAATATCATGTTGCTTGGTTAGAGTTAATTATTGAAATTAGAGAATACAACAAGGACTAATCCAACATATAAGGGAATAAGAAACACCCCAAAACTATTGAAATATTACGTTAAACTGCTTGGCAAACTAGAGAGTAAAAATTAGAATCTGCATCCTACCTTGTTCCTCCATTTTCCTAAAGAAGTATATGAGTTTTACTGTCAACCTCAACATGAATGCCAAATAAAAGTATTGTGTAATTTAGTATGTTAATCAATAATATATGTAATGTGTAATCAGAGGCGGATCTAGGATTTCTAGTACATGAGTGCACAACTAAAAAGAGGAGGAAGAAATGTATTACGTGGGAGTTGATCCCTATTCCTCTAGTAATTAATAACTCAACCTTCAACCAAGTGCATCATTCAATCTTCTTGGAGCATGGGTGTCAACAGTGAATATGTATATAAAATATCTAATTTTGCACAACTTTCGGTACGGTATCGATATTTCGGTATTATTTTTTTAAATACGAAATACCATACCTACTATCAAATTATTTTAAAAAGTTAAACCAAATATCATACCAAATACCAAAATACCGAGTACCATATACCAAAAAATATTTGATACCGTAATTCGATATTTGCCATATTATGCACAATCCTAAAATCAGTGGCGGACCCAGAATTTTGTGTAAGCGGGTTCAATCTTAGAAGTATATAAATTTAGTGGTAAAATAGTAATTGTCAAGTGAGTTCAAATAAAATATTTATGCAAAATTTATACAGCTTTAATTCTAATTTATACATATACACAATATTATTTTTTTGTAAAGCGAGTTCAGT
This sequence comes from Nicotiana tomentosiformis, assembly GCF_000390325.3. Taxonomy (NCBI): domain Eukaryota; kingdom Viridiplantae; phylum Streptophyta; class Magnoliopsida; order Solanales; family Solanaceae; genus Nicotiana; species Nicotiana tomentosiformis. The sequence goes on from NC_090822.1 coordinate 28,473,300, forward strand.
TGAACCCGCTAATCAATACTTGGGGTACGCCACTGCCTAGAATTAATTAATAGATGACAAGATAATGGACCAATTCTTATTAAGGAAAGGGGGAAAATATAAAGAACTGCTATCACCTGACAGTTAGGCAAGAGATTATAATAGGTTACCAACCTGCTGTAATATCTTACCAAGAACCCCAAGTCAAGTGATAATTATCCATTCTTTTAAAGGGAATATAGAGGCAGATGCAACTTGTAGTATCAGGTTCATCTGAATTTTGATTTAGTACTTTTGAGGCGAGTATAAATTTATATAAAATTCTACTAAAATTATAAAAATAACAGTAGATCTGAACTCATATTTTTAAAAATATAATTAGTTCAACGTTAAAAATCTTAAAAGTTGAGGCTCATAAAACTTAAATCTTAAATTATATACCAAAATTCTTGGCACTTATAAAATGCCGAAATGATAAAGTTAAGCTAGTATTTGACGATTATGACCTATGGATTTTCATCGTTCTTGCTTTGTGCTAAGTCGGTCATAGGAAACCGATGGCTAATCTTTATTACAGTAGTCAGCAGAATTTGACCTTATTGCTTTCCATAGTCAAGAGCAACAATAATAGTATAATACCACCCAACAACGCTAAAAAAAAAAAACAGCGTTTACGGATTTTAGCGACAAGTCATATTCCGTAGCTAAATAACGACGAATTAGCGACGAATTTTATAGTGGGTCACCAAATAAGCTACAAAAGATTTATTATCAATTATAGCGATGGATTAGCGACAAATATTTATATCAGTCGCTAAAATTGGCACTAAAAATTGGCGCCTTTATTTTACCTACAAATTTAGCGACAAAAATTATTAAAATAGAGCGAGGGAATTAGCGACGAAAATCTGTCGCTGCCTTTATTTTACTCCGCAAAGAATTCCAAAATTGCTGCGACGGAAATGTCGTCGCTAGATTCTTAAAAATAAATTTTCCAAGTTATTATTAGCGACAGAAATATATCTGTCGCTATTTCCGTTGCTAGTTTTTAAAAGTTTATCTAGGGCACAGATCTTCTTACAGACTCATATTCTCTCCTCTCTATCAAAGTCGCCAATTGCTCTCATCTTCAACAATGTGAGTTGCTTTCTTCCAATACAACAAATTGGGCGTGAATCTAAGGCTCATATGCAATGGGAACATAGACATTCGATAGCAAATAGAAGAAATTTTAAAATTGGACAAAAAACTTTTGTTGTAGAACTTCAGAAATTGCCAAGAAATTCAAAGTAGCTCTCATCTTCATTCCGTTTATGTTTGCTCCTCCGAAGATTCTCAGACGAAAGCCCTTATTTTCACTATTTTTGCACTTTGTCTATACCATTATTCTTATCTTTGTTACGGTAAACTTTCGCTTTTCTGTTTTTTTCTTTCTCTGTGGAATTTTGATATGGTAATTCTTGTTTGGCTGGTACCTTGATTTTTATACTTTTGGGTCAATAATAAATTGATATGATTTTAGGGTTTAGATTTCAGTATTTGTTTTAGAGATTTACCTTAATAATAAATTGATATGATATGTTCCAACAAAAACTGATTTTTACATTCTTGATTTTATGGGAAAGTAAAAGTAGTATTGAAAATTATGGTTTTTACATCCTTGATTTTAGCTATGCGTTTTAGTCTTTAGAAAGAAAATGGGAGTTCAAAGATTTGTATTCTTTTGAGCATTTCAAAGACCGTATGAAAAATGTAATGAAGTGCAGTAGCTACATATCACCTCCTTTGATCAAGATTGTCGATGACTAACTGATAAAGAGCCTTCCATGTTGGGGAAACGTGCAGTAGCTAGTATCATGTCATTTACAGTTGTTTATTTCAATATTTCCAGGAACAACTTTCAAAATTAAGGGAACATCATGGTAATATATTCCATCGTATTTAAGCAAATCTTTGATGTGTTATCATGTTACTTACCTTTTCCCTACTTTCTTAATGAACCTTCTCTGCTATTTGGTGAGCAGGAGTTCATGTTTTGGGTATTATAGTCTTGTTCAATATGATATTGCATTATCTGGTTCTTTGTCGTAGCTAGTTGTTTATTCCTTGGCTAACCTTTCTCCCTCCCTCTTTATAATATTTATTTCAATATTAAATAGGAATATGGATAATCTAGATCGTGATTGGATGTACAAAAGGTTGGATGGCCGAAGAGGTATTAATTCCAATTTCATAACCGGTGTGAATAATTTTTTTTAGTTTACTTGTTCACAACGCAATCGCATGAGTGGTGACGATGTTAGAGGAGCCTAATCCTTCGATGGAGGAGGAGCCTAATCTTGAGTGCCAAAGGTTTTATGATTTGCTACAGGCCGCTGATGCAAAATTATACCCTGGTTCTTCCCTATCTCAACTCGCAGTAGTTTTCAGGATGCTAAATATTAAAATGGAGAACGCTTTATCACAAAGAGGTTATAACCAAATGATGCAACTGTTGAAAAAGGCTTTACCAGAAGATAATATAGTGCTTAATAACTTGTCACGACCCAATTTCACCTATAGGTCATGATGGCGCCCAACACTACAGTTAGGCAAGCCAACTAATAAGTCATACGTACATTAGTTAAACTTTTATTCCAAGAAAATAATAAAATACCACTTTTACCAATGTGTGTGTGCCAAGACCCGGTGTCACAAGTGCATGAGCATCTAGTAGATTATACAAAACTCCAAATACTGTCAGAAATGAAATAGACAGAATATAAATATAAGAAGAGACACTGGTAGCTGCAGAACGGCTCAGAAAGGCAGCTCACCACTATGCCTCGGGATGACGTGGGTATATGATGATAGGTCCACCACTAGTACATGTCTCAGATCCTGCACAAAAAGTGCAGCAAGTGTAGTATGAGTATGTAAACAACGTGTACCCAGTAAGTATCAAGCCTAATCTCGAAGTGGTAGAGACGAGATGGCCGACTTTGACACTCACTATGGGTCAATAATAATAACTGAAATATATCTAGGATATTTAAATCAGCATGATTTACAGAATTTACAATAATTTTATTTAATCAGCAGAGATAATCAAATTCCTTTGAATGTAATAATTCTCAATATATTAATTAAATTCCTTCAATTCAGAAATATTTCAATTTATCAATTTAAATCTCATTTACAGGAGTAACAATTAATTCCATAAACAAGCAAGAATAATAATTCATTAAATTCCAAGGATTTTTTCAATTTATTAATTAGCTTCTCAATCTGAAATAAATTATTAAAGTATCGTGTAATTATTATTATTAAGCACGATTTCTGCCGAGGACGTACGGCCCAATCCAGAGTGTCGAGTACACTGCCGAGGGACGTGCGGCGCGATCCATAGATGCATCTATCCTGCCGAGGCGTTCGGCCCGCTCCACAAGAAAGGAAGACATTTTCTTATGTGCCTCCGGAAGGACAATATGTTTATTATAAGATAAATTTGGGAGGAGAACAATTTCTTTTGACAATTAATTGATTTAAATAGAAATCAAGCCTATGAGATTTCCATCCTTTAATATCTTTATCAAACAATTCACAATATATTCATATATATCAATTAATATTAATTAATCAAAGAATACAATTTATACAAGTAATACATGCTTTGAGTCCTAAACTACCCGGACTTTAGCATTAATAGTAGCTACGCACGGACTCTCGTCACCTCGTGCGTACGTAGGCCCCCACAATTAGCAACAATTATTTAATCTTAATCACCTATGAGGTAATCTCCCCCTCATAAGATTAGACAAGAGACTTACCTCGTCTTGCTCCAATTTAATCCACTATAAGGCCTTTTCCACGATTATCCAACTCCGTCTGGCTCGAATCTAGCCAAAATAATTCGATACAATCACTAAATATTATAGGAATCAATTCTATAAGAAAATACATTTTAAAGAAAATATCCGAAATTAATTAAAAATTCGCCCGCGGGGCCCACATCTCGGAATCCGGAGAAAGTTATGAAATCCGATAACCCATTCAATTACGAATCCAACCATACCAGTTTCACTCAAATCCGACTCTGAATCGATACCGAAATCTCAAAATTTTGTTTCTATGAGATTTCTAAACTTTTCCAAATCTCAAATCTAAAAACACTAATTAAATTGAGAAAAACAATGATACGCTTGTATATGTAGACCAAATCCGAGTTAGAATCACTTACCTCAATGTTTTTCCCTTGAAAATCTGCCAAAAGTCGTCTCTACTCAAGCTTAAGTTCGTCAAAAATGGCAAATGGGACGAATGCCCTTTTTTTATAAAACTGCTCAGCAGCCTTCGGAACTGGTCCTCGAACTGGGCCTCGATCAGGGTATCGAGGTTGGGACTTCGATCATAGCCTCAATCATGTCATCGAACTTGAGCCTTCGATCGTGACCCTCGATCTTGGGTCTCGATCCTGGCCCTCGAGCTGGACCTTCGATTATGGCCCTCGAGTTGGACCTTCGATCATGGTTTCGATACTCTAGCTCGACCCTGTACCTCGTCAACCCTGGGCTCGATATCTGACTCGGTATCTGGGCTCGATCACAGCCCAGAATGTCCAACAGAAGAGGAAAAATTACAGCAGCTTTTAAACTCAAATTTTTGATCTGTTAACCATCCGAAACTCACCCTAGGCCCTCGGGACCTCAACCAAATATACAAACAAGTCCTAAAATATCATACGAACTTAGTCGAACCTCTAAATCATATCAAACAACGCTAAAACCATGAATCATACCCCAATTCAAGCTTAATGAAACTAAGAGTTTTCAACTTCTACATTCAATATTGGAACCTATCAAATCAACTCCTATTGACCTCAAATTTTACACACAAGTCATAAATTACATAATGGAGCTATGAAACTTTTTGGAACTGGATTCCGACTCTGGTATCAATAAGTCAACTCATCGGTCAAACTTCCAAACTTTAAATTCTAATTTTAACCATTTCAAGCCTAAATTCACTACGGACTTCCAAATAAAATTCAGATCGGAGCTGTTGGAATCATCAAAATTCTATTCCGGGGTCATTTTCTAAAAATGTTGACCGAAGTCAAACTTAGCACTTTAAGGCCAACTTAAGGAACCAAATGTTCCGGTTTTCCTCCAAACACTTTCAAATCCCGAACCAACCATCCTTGCAAGTCATAAATCATTACAAGCACCTACGGAAAGTTTTATTTTAGGGAACAGGGTTCTAAAAGTTAAAATGACCGGTTGGGTCATTACATAACTATTATGAGACCAAGAAGCTAGTGCGTAGATTGGGTTTGCCAGTTGAAAAGATTGATTGTTGTAATTCTGGATGTATGTTATATTGGGGTGAAGATGAGGACCTCGCATCTTATAAATTTTGTGACCACCAGAGGTACAAACGTCGTGTCGGTTCTCGTAAGAGAAAATTAATCCCTTACAAGAAAACGTACTATTTTCCTTTGATTCCTAGATTGAGGAAATTATATGCATCTCATGCTACAGCCGTTGATATGAGATGACATCATGAGCACATACAAGAGAAGGGTGTAATGCGTCATCCATCAGACTCTAAGGCTTGAAAGCACTTAAGTGAAACTTATCCCTTTTTTGCTGCTGAACCAAGAAATGTGAGGTTAGGATTATGTATTGATAGTTTTCAGCCCTTTAGTCACTCAGGAAGGAAATACTCTTCATGGCCAGTGATTGTCACTCCATACAATTTGCCTACATGCATGTGTATGAAAGAGGCGTACATATTCTTAACTGTCATTATTCCAGGTCCAAACAATCCTAAACAAAAGATTGATGTTTATCTACAACCTAGCTCTAATATAGGAATTGACATTGTTGTGGGAGACGGGCGTAGAAGCATTTGACATCTAAAAAAAGTAAGAGCCACGTTGATGTGGACAATCAATGAATTTCCAGCATATTCTATGTTATCCGGATGGAGTACTGCCGACAACTTAGCATGCCCTTATTGTATGGAGGAAGTACAACCCTTCATATTGCACCATGGTGGGAAAACAACTTGGTTTGATAGTTATCGAATGTTTCTTGACCAAAATCATCCGTTTAGGAGAGATCGTAAAAACTTTCGTAAAGGTAAGACTGTCGGAAGGGTACCACCACCCATTAGAACAGGAGAGGAAATCTTGAACCAAATTTGTGAGTTGGGACTAAGGAAAGTAACTGAGTTAGATGCACAAGAAGTTAATGGGAGAATATATGGGTCTTGTGGATGGAAAAAACGAAGCATCTTTTGGGATTTGCCTTATTAAAGCTCTAACATGATCCGACATAATCTCGATATTATGAATATTGAGAAGAATATCTTTGATAATGTATTTAAAATTGTTCTTAACATTGATGGCAAAACAAAAGACAATCCAAAGGCACGTGAAGATATGGTAAACTATAGACCGCAATTGGCAAAAAATCTTATTGATAGAAGCTATCCTAAAGCTGCATATACAATAGAGAAGAAGGAAAAAATTATCTTGTTCGATTGGTTGGAAAATGCGAAGTTTCCTGATGGGTATGTTTCGAATTTGAGTCGATGCCTAGACACATAAAAGTATAAATTATTTGGTATGAAAAATTATTATTTCCACGTGTTCATACAACAACGATGTACTTAAATTTGATTGTTATATTTAGCTAAGCCTTATAAATATTTTTAAATAGGTCCGATGCAACCACATTGAGAACCAACTCTTGCGTAGTCTTGCTCATGGACCATTAATAAGCGCGAAATGGTATCCAGTGTATTTTGTTAATGGATACAAATTTCACACAGAATGTCATGGTAGTGCAAGATCAACAATAAATAGTGGAGTTTGTATCTCGGATCCAAATGTTGGTGACTACTATGGACGAATACAAGAGATTATACAAGTAGAATATCGCGAAGTGCCTTTAAAGCAAACTGTATTATTCAAGTGTGAATGGATTTGTCATGCCCCAAACCAGGGGAGGCACGACTGGGACTCGATACTGTATTTGATCGAGTTAGCCACTAAACATACTAGCTAACTAGACTGGGGGCCCAACAGATCGGGCAGTACAACATCTGAAATACTAAGCCTGGACCGTAAGGTTATGACATGAATAACAATAAGCCATATAAACATAGGTAGACAAGCCAAAATAATAAAATACTAGCTGACCGACGAGGCCGCGACTGAAGACATACATGCCTACACACCTATATATACATGCCAAGCCTATGGGCCGGAGACTGAAAGCAGCAAAAAGAAACCCAGAATAATGTATCCACAATAGCCTCTAAGAGTGTCATAAGCACTGTCGGGATAAGGCCCCAACTATACCCAAACTGTACAACAAAAGTAACCATCCTATGAAAGCTCCATGAAGAGGTGGAGCTTACCAACTCACAGCTGAATCCCGAAATCCTAGCGGAGGGGTCGATCAGAGTCCTTACCTGGACCTGCACGCACGAAACAAAAATGCAGTGTCCCCAGGCAACGGGACATCAGTATGAATAAAAATGTACTAGTATGTAAGGCAGAAAGTAGAATCATACATAGCTGATGTAAAAAGGTAATAAAGATACCACCTGACACTGAAACTCTGATAGCCTCCATGGCCGACATCTGACCTCATAGTAATAAAATATGCATGGTATGCTCGTGTAATCATATGTCGTGAATACATATATATTGATGCAAATGCATGACATACCCAACCAAATGCTAGCAATGGCGGTCTCTCCCGATAGCTAACCGGTATCATATTGCCAACCTGTGGCCATCTGTACAATATATATAGTCTTTCGGGCAAATAGGCCCCTTACCTCCGATTATAGCTCGAAGTCCATGCATAATATGTCATGTATGATATGAAATTTGAATGCACATAATAGGCCATAACAAGAACTTAGCCAACCTTGGCTCATTGGTACTCTTATTCTCATAATCACCTTCGTATCGCATACAAATATCTCGTGGAACCTCATATCTTTTTTAATAAATTTGAAAATTTAACTCGACTTTTAGAAAGATAACTTAACTCTGAATATGTTCATAAAAAGCTTAAGGTGCTTCACTTAGTCCTTATACCTGATTTCTTGATAATTAGTAAAAGAAAGTATTTCAAAAAAATCAAATGTTTTAGTAGTTTAAACATAAAAATTATATTTGAGAATTTTAAAATCGACGTGTCACTTTAGAGATTTTAAAATACACTTTAACAAGGAAGAAGGACTGATCGCAAATACTAAATGCCTTTATTTTTAAGTCACACAACCCAAAGACGAATAAGAATTCATATATATGGACATATATTTAAGAAAGCCGACAAAATGACATATATAGATGTCGAATACCCTTTTTAACTGAACGAGTGGAATATCAACCTAATAGCATCATGAAAATACTTCAGCTACGATACCAATGCCTTTCACAGAAGGTCTTTCTAGCAACAGAATAGTAAAATATCACATTTGGCGTCTTAGGAATTTCCCAAAATTCGTCGCTAAAAAGAAGGACGAAGATTAGCCTTAACATACCTCTCCAACAAACGTCCGAATGCATGTAGTTCCTTCACGAAAGTTGTTGCTTACGTCCTAAGCTTCAAAACCACTATATATATGCAGCTTATACGTACATATAAACAGTTCATAAACGAGTTTAAATCGGCAGATTTGCCATATGACCCTAACTTGACGAAACGCTCGTAGAACTTTGTAAAAACGATCATAAAAGAGTGATGATTACCTTGGAAAACCAAGTATAAATCCTGAAGAACCAGCAAGAACAACAATTTTCTATCTTCCAAAAATAGCTCCAAACACAGCTAATAGAAGGGGAAAACGATTGCAAAGCGTAGAGACTGCGCTTCTAGGCACGGGGGCAAACTTTAACGATAGAAATCGTTAAAAACGCACCTTAATCACTCAAGAACACCATGAAACCCTCTCTTAAGCTTTCTCACTATTTTTGGACGAAGATGAAATGTTTTGGGGTGTTAAAAGTCGGATTTTCTGACTTATACCACTTGTTTGACCCGACCCGGTTCGCGACCCGATTTCAGCCCGGACAGTCCGTGGTAAAACAGTCATAACCTTTTACTTCAATGTCGGTTTGATGTGAGATTTCTTTAGTTACAAAAGAGACTCGTAGACCTTCGATTTGGTAGGTTGTGGGTCCCATAACTCTTTATATATTGGGAGAAATGATCTGATAAATTTGACCCAAAGTTTAGAAAATATATTAGAGAAATTTATGATAACTTTTGCCGACCTTTATTTCACAACTTGCTTGACTCCAAAACTTAACATGTGACCAGTGTGATATTATAATACCTTATAACACATTATTCTTAGCACACTCTTAGTCTTATCCCACAGGGGCAAGTTAACTTAAACCTTCCGAACGCGCGGGGTGCTACGCGAGCCATTTCTTTAACCATGAACCTTTGTTTAAGGTATTCCTTTGACTTAAAGCTTTAGTTTAGTTCCTTGATATTATCACACATTTTCAGTCTTATTCTCCCAATGTGCTATACCCAATCATATTTACCTAATATAACCACGCCACGTTACGTATATTACGTAAGAGAAGAGAGAAAAAAATACCTATATATATTACCTACAAAAACACCTGGGGTCTCACAGGATTGATCCAACTATGAATGTTGGTGTTAAAGAGCATAATCAGTACAAATTGGTCAATGTGAACCATCGCCGTGGCTTTAAAAAGTATGAACCTTTTATTCTTGTGATGCAAGCAACTAAAGTGTGTTATGTGCCTTATCTTGGTATGAAAAAGGATAATGATGATTGGGTAGTTGTTTTAAAAGTTAAACCTCGAGATGTTATTGACCTTCATGATGAGGCACTAACATCCACTCCAGAACCGAATCTTCCATTCCAAATTGAAGAAGTTGAAGTCCATGAGATAGATATGAATTTCACCATAAATGAGAATATAATCTTACATGATCCAAATGAGGATGTAATTGAAATGGTTGAACCCCTTGATGATGAACTATTGCCAGGGCTTCATGAATTTGAAGAAGAATCTTCAGAAGACGAGTATAAAACTGAGGATGAAAATGAAGAGGTTGATGAGGAAGAGTTTGAAGAAGAAACATATATGACTAATGTGTTGATAAAAATGTACTACTATATTTCATTGAATTTTGTTTGTAGTAGTCTTTGTGGTATGCTATAAGTTATATGTTTATATTGTAATATAATCTATAGAGTAAATGTACTGTTGTTTCTTGATACTGATCCAGCGCGTCTGTAAGTAAATGTACTGTTGTTATGTCTTACTTTTCAGACCATTACCTCATCTGGTATGAAGAAAGGCGAGTTTCTTTTAGCTAGTGTACACACTCAGCTAAGGAACAAAAACTTCACAACTGATTGTTTCCTGAAGAAAGGCGAGTTCCTTATAGTTTATTTCTCTTTGCTCTTATTCAGATTGTTTCATGTTCTGGTTTTAAATTACAACAAATACTGTCAAATGCTTTGTCCAACAATTATTGTTGTAAGTTGACATGTTATGATAGCCAGTGTATCAATGTCTATCTTACATAGTTTCTGTGCATATCTCTTTCATCAGACAGTTGAAAGAGTTCCATCCATCTGTGTTGTGTTATGTCATCCGCTCGCACTTTATCCATTCTTTTTCTGTAGTTTCTGATTCTATAAACAAATCATGTCTTATATGTTAGCTTATAATGTTTAGTGGTCTTGGTTATAGTGATGTTCATGTCTGATGTGATTGGATAAGCTACTTGAGATCATATTTGGTTCCCACCATTTATAGCAAGGATTCAGGCAAGCATCTTTTAAAGTCTCAATTTAAACTATCAAAGCCTTCTTATTGCATCTCGATGTTTATTTAAACTAACATAAGTGGTATAAGCTAGCTTCCCTTCTTTCTAACATGATTGGTATTAGTCTTCCAAAAAGAAAAAAAGTTAAGAAAACAGGAATAAGAAAGCTATGTCCATTCCTTTTAAAAATAAACAGGAGGAAACTTTAGGACTCAAGTTTTTACTTTGCTTCAAGATTATATGCAGTTTCTTAAATTAAGAGAAGGGACATATAGCCATAAACTACTTGTAATAATATCTAGCAGATTGACTTTGCATAGAAAGAAATTGATTGGACCTGATGTATGCTAATAAAGTTTAGGTGAACAATACAGTTAGATATGCATTGTGTCATATCCTTTTTATTTTTATATATTTTGTAGATATGCCTCGAGGGAGAGGAAGAGGGAGAGGTAGTGCAGGTCGTGTAAGCAAATCTTCAGTTAGGGGTAATTGTGCTACTCGTGAAAACATGCCTACTTTTCCCATTACCACAACTAGTCCTCAACAAGGTGCCACCAATTCGTTTGGTAGACCATATCACATCAACCAAGTTCAAACATCAGGCTATGGTTGTACTCCACTCATTAATTTGTAATCATCTCCAATTATACCTAATCAGAGCAACACAATAGGTGAGGGTACATCTTCTCAAAGCAACCTAATAGGCGAAGCTGAATATAGCAGTACCTGTGGGCCGCAGACGCTTCTTACTATTTTTCTCATAGGGTTAGTCCATGCTTGTACTATTATTTTTGATATATTGTTATTGATATATGGTATACCTTGAAATAATGTCTTATAATTTGTTCAGGTTAGAACCTTCAAGAGAATGCTCTGAGTTTATAACTAATTCTTTCAAGCATGAACTTGATCCTAATGGAATCAACTGGAAAAGCGTCTCGGATAAGACAAAAAGATTTTATTTTGGAGAATTCAAGGTATAATTCATCACAATTGAATTTAGAAAGTATATTAACTTTTATATGTAACTTATTAATGTTATTACGTTACAAAATAATTTCAGAAGGTATTCTACTGGGATTCTTCAATTGATACTACTGTGTGGAACCAATGGGAGTATAGGGTAGCAAAAAGATACAGTGATTTCATTAGCAAACTAAAAATAATGGGGTGCAACGGAAATCGATTCCAAATAATGTGTGGAAAAGTTGGATGAGACTTTGAAAAGATTCTAAGTGTGTTGAAAAGTTAAAAATAAATGTAAAATATTATTGTGGTTGTGGGAGCGGAGTTGCCACTGAGACTCACACGGGTGGCTCTATTAGTGCTGGGGAGTATCGCAAGAGACTTTTAAGTGTATATAAAATATCTGAAAATCTCATTTAAGTTTGCACTAATTCCAATCTGAAAATCTTATTTAAGTTCGGTTGCCTGAAGTTGTGAGTTGCGAATTGTCTCTTGTTCTGTTTTTAATATGCTCTGCTTTAAATTATTGTTTGAGAATTTCTTTTCGAAAAATCTGGGTTGTCATTGTGTGCCGAAATTGAAGTTAGCAGCTGGATGAAGAGATTTTAGGTGATGATTTCTTTCTTGCTAGTTGTTGAGCTTTCTGTTTACAAGAGTGAACATTTCTTAACAATTAGTGCACCTTTGTTAAAGGAATTGGCCAAATAGTACTATTAACTGTTAGATGAATTTCTACATCCGTTACAGCCATTCAATCTTTCTGTTTTTGAGTTCATGGCGAATGATATGAAACAAAAAACAATAGTAAGGTTCATTTCACCAAACATGCATCCTTGTGACACCGTTGGAAGTTTGACCCCTTTGTATTTTATATTCCTTTGTTTTTATTATCATAAGGTAGTAGAAAGTGGCATATAAATCAAGAATAGACAGATTTTGGCACCAAAGATTTGGACCACTTTGTATTTTATATTCCTTTGTTGTTATTAACATCCCTTGCTTCCTTTTCTCAATGTTATTTTTCAATCTCATTTTTATGCAAATGTCTTTTTGCCAATCTTTTGAATTGAATATATTTTGTATAGACTGTTAAAAAGAGTCAAGATCCAACACCAAGTGATATACATTTGCACGTCCATACACATGGTAATGATGGAAAATCTTTTGCTGGTGAGAAATCCCGAATCGTACATATAAGTCAACTTTTTAAATAATTTTATTGACTTTACTTTCATATCTTTTTTTTATTTTTTAAAATTAAATACTAGTATTCTTTAATGTATCAATTTCACTAATTATTAACTCTTCTACATGAAAAATATCAGGAAATATTACAACAACAAACACAGAGTCAATCAGATATTGATCATTGTAAAGCATATTACAAAGTTGCGGGAGGAAAAAAGAAAAGAAGAGTATATGGTCTTGGATCTCAAATAAAATACTACTACGGGACGAATCTTTGTGACTCTTTTGGATCTGATGCAACATCCTCAGTAGCACCTTCAAATGCTCAATCAACACCGATAGGGAATTTGGATGAGTTAGTGACACGATTGATTCATGTACTGACAAATCATATAGTTCCTGTAATCGTTGAGTTTGTGGATGTTTTGTACTTAACGATACAGTTATATGCATTATGCTATATATTTTGGACCTTGTTGAATATTAATTAATGTTAATATCAGTCACTTTTAATTAAGTATATTTAATACTCCTCTCCGTTCCAATTTATGTGAACCTATTTGACTGGGCACGGAGTTTAAGAAAAAATAAAGACTTTTGAAATTTGTGGTCCTAAACAAGTCAAAAATGGGTCCAGAGTATTTGCGTGGTTATCAAAGCTTCTCATTAAAGGTAGAATTGAGAGTTTAAGCTAAATTATTTTTAAATTTAGAAATGGGTCATTCTTTTTAGAACGGACCAAAAAGAAAATAGGTTCACGTAAATTGGAACAGAGGGAATAGCATTTATGTAATATGCTTGAACAGGGGTACATTTAAAATAATAAAAAAAATTAAAAATTAAAAACAATTAGCGACAAATATTTTTCTTAGCTAAAATTAACGCATAAAATTAAATCTTGCGACGGATTGGCGACAAAAGATTCTTATCGCTAAAAGTAGGAATAACTAGTGACAAATTCTTTCCTTGCTAATAAGAACAAACAACGAATTTTGTTATGAATTGCAGCGACAAAATTAGTCAAAATAGCGACTTTTTTTTCAGTCGTTAAACTTTGCTACGGATATTGCGTCGCTAATCCGTCGCTATATCTGCGACGGTTTTGTATTTTTCGTCGCTATGAGCTTAGCTACGAGCATTTTAGAGACCACCTTGAATCTGTCGCTAAACTTAATTTTAATATAATTTAATATGCTGTAGAAAATTATTTATTTCATTTTCCAGGTTTCCAATTCTACTAGTCATGAATATTACGTTTCCTTGCTTTTAAAGCGACCAAATAATTTTTTTTTTTTATTTTTAAAAAAAGGCTTCATTTTTCTTTCTTTCTTAATCTTTCTTGATAAATTCCAATTAGGGCAATTCAACCATTGACATCCCCTACATCTACAGTTATTTTGGTGTCTATTTTGGTGTCTACTATGGATTGCAAAATTAGCCCATGCAAATATGACTACCTTGATCCGCCCAAAGTATATTTTATGGCGGGTTTCGGCCGGTAAAAATAGCACGGGCTAGCCAATTTTCGGACTGATAATTCAAAAATAGCCACCGTTTGCAAAGTCATTAAAAATTAGCCACTATTTTACTGCAACACGATCCGGTCCAGCATAATATACTGGAGACTGGTGCACATGTGTATGAACTTCCAGCATATTATGATGGAACTCCAACACGCGGAAAGTTCCAGCATAATATACTGGAGATTGGAGCACCTGTGTATGAACTTCTAGCAAATTATGCTGGACCGGTATATTATACTGGAACTCCAGTATATTATGGTGGAATATTTTCCGGATTTTGAACAGTGTTTTCGTTCAAATTTATCTTTACATAAAAAGTGGCTAAATTTCGATTACTTTTGAAACTGTGGCTATTTTTAAATTTCTTCCTTTCGGCCGCAGCTAAAGCCAACCCGTATAAGTTGGGCTGATTTGGACTTTATATGTTGCCAATTTGACCTAGAAGAAATCTTGTCAAAATATTTCTTTTAAAAAAAATTATATTACATATAGCCACAATAAAAAAATAGTTTTATACATTTGTGTGGTGACTAAAAAAATTACAATAAAACAAACAAAGAAGTCAAAGTTTGATTTGAATTGACAGGCTTGTGGGAGAGGGTTGGGCTATGATCAATTATTTAGCCATTTTGAGCTTGATCATCTCACTTCAAGTAATCTTTGTGGGGGATAATAACTTGCCTATTTATTTATTTAGCTCATTTTGATCCATCCGAATTCAGCTCAACCCACCTATTTGATACACTTACATGTATTCTACAAAAAAATCTTAGATAACTAATCTCGGGACAATTAATCCTAAGATAACTTGTTTCCCAACCAAATACTCCTTAATAGCCACACAACTTGTTTAGACCACAATTAATTTTCCCCAAAAGAAAAAACTCTCATATTTTATGTCTAGTCAAAATGCATCACATAAAATAAGACCAAAATATCATTAAATTTATGATTTACTCCCTCCGTTTTAACTTATGTGAACATGTTTGATTAGGTATGAACATAGCATTAAATTTATGATTTACTCCCTCCGTTTCAATTTATGTGAACATGTTTGACTGGGTACGAAATTTAAGAAAAAAATGAAGACTTTTAGAATTTGTGGTTCTAAACAAGTCAAAATATTTGTATGACTATAATTCTTTTGAAACTTTGGTGGTAAACATGTCAGGGTATTTGTGTGGTTATAAAAGTTTCTCATTAAAGGTAGAATTGAAAATTCAAGCTAAATTATTTCAAATTTTAAAAGGGATCATTCTTTTTGGAATTGACCAAAAAAGAAATAAGTTTACAACACTATTGTAGCAGCTATTGTAGCAGCTATCAGTGTCAGGTTTGTGAGTATCCGATACTAATCTAGCGTAGACAAGTCCCAAGACACGATATTCCGTCACCAAAGATCAAGGCAACTCCGAACGTTTATGATTATGGCATGGAATATTTGAAACAGACTCCTAAAATTTGTGGACATGATTATATTCCGCCCAACTCTCAGCCATTTTATCTAGTTTAAGTGATCTATCAATGATAGTATTATGTAATATGTGCGATCAAATGTCTCCGTGAGGTTAGCCACTTTGTTTTTTCTTTCTTACTGAAAATGAAAATACCATTCGTACTTCGTAATTGTGCACGTCAATCAACTATAAAAGGCGCCCAGCAGTCCTCATCAAGAGAGATCAAGCCACACTATAATGCTACCTGAAATCGTCACTCTTTAAGATTTCTCTCTAATAATGTTAAACATATCTCTTAACTAATTTAATTCTTATGTTGTATTGGTGTAACGATCCAACCGGTCGTTTTAAATATTATAACCATGTTCCCCCATTTACTGCTCAATTTATGTCTTGCAATTGATTTATGACTTATCGGGTTAGTTGAATTTTTGGATCGTGATAATGTGGTATCAGAGCTCTAGGTTTATAGGTTTTACAAGTCATGAGCAAGTATCTAGTAGAGTCTTGCGGATCGGTATGATGATGTCCATACTTATCTTCGAGAGGCTACATGGCATTTAGGATATATACTTCCCATCTTTCTTCCCTTATCGTGCGGGATTGATTCAGCTTGGGACATAACTCTTTGAATTCCTTCCACGTATTCGTATGCGCACATGAGCACTCGGTATCAGTTGTGTATCGCCGGCTTGTGATTTCAGGGATGATGTGCGAGATGTAAATTCTATGTTTTGGTGATGGGCCAGTCTGGAGGACTTGAGGCCATGGTTAGACCGTAGTTTAAGCTCGGTAGCTTCAGTTATAACTTGTACAATTGGACTCATATGTCCGGTAATGATCCTACAGTGGAATTTGTGGCTCGATGAGCGGTGGAATGACAGTATGATGGGTATGATATGACCGCGAGATGTGTTAAGATGATTTGAATGTGACAAGAAGTGTTTCCTTGAAATGTAAAGAAATGGCCATTGAGTGCTTGATTTTCATTTTAATGTGACGTACAGTCTCGAGTATGAATGTTTTGAAGGATCTTTCATATTGTTAAATTTTGGGGTAAATTAAATTCTCATGTGTGGGTAATGAGTTTAGAGTCAGATTGACTAAGTGATTGCATAGTAATTGTGACTGCGAAAAGATATAACAAGATGCCAATTTGAGGCTAGAGAGGTGGGTTATCTCCGGGAGAGTAATCTACGTAGGTATGTTCCTTATATGTGAGTGGAGAGTTACTTTTTCGCCAGCAGGCATATGTGTGGAGATTTGAGTTTGAATCTGGCTGAGAAAGTTGACTTGAGTGTCAAGAGAATGATTGCGAGCTTAGCAGATGATTTGGAGTATGTTTATGGTTAGCGTTGTATGAGCTTGAGAAGAATTTTTCGTTGAACTGACGGAAGTATTAGGGCAGTAGTAGAGTATGGATATTGTAAGTTATGGAGTATTTAAATTTATGGCTTTGAGCCAAGTGGGGGAGCCTGCTGCAGACGGCTTAATTTCATGGTTATATATTAAATTTTAGTTTTGGTCTGAGGCATACTTGTGGATTAGTTATGACTTGCATAGATGGAGTTTGAGAATGACTTGAGTAAACGAATTCTTGGATACGGGTTATAGTGTACTTTATGAGTATGTAAAAATCATGGGATGAGTGACTTGTTATTTTTAAAATATGTAGTACGCACGGAGTATAAATTTGATTGGGGGTATTAAAGTAGAGTTACTTCTTTGAGGAGTGTTGTGCTAATGGTGTAGGTGTCTTTTGACCCATTTGGGCGGTGTAAGGTGGATTTGAACAGAGGGGGTGACTCTCGAAAAAGTTCTAATGGATTCGAGATTTAATATGTAACAATTGAGAATTTTTGACGGATTTATTTATGGCTAAAATCTGAGATTTAAGTTGGATGGTGTCGAGACTTATGGTATTTTTTTATATCATTATGAATTTTATATTTTGGTATCAGGAAGGTGAATGAAACGGCCTTAGACTCAAATAAGGTATTTTTAGAATGGGTGTCTCGATGGTGGTACTTATATGGTACTTAAGAAGGAATACAACGGCTTATGAGCCTTAGGGCGGTGTGGTGCTAATTGAGGATGTCTTATAATGAGGCCTTACGAGTGTTTTGGTGGCAATATTCTTGGGTTTTGGTGACCTACGTGATTTGGTCGAGTTAGAGGAATTTAGTTCTAATAACTTGGTTATGTGCAGATTGATTTTAAAGTGTTCTTGATGGCTTCTACCATGGATTAAACCGGATATTATCTACTGGTGTGGGAAACATGTTGTGTATTATGATTTCTTCCTGGAAGGAAGTAGGAGGAAGGTTTCTATCTAACCAGGTATGTAATTTGCTGGTGACTCAGAGTTGATAATGGGATTCTTGTACTTATCACATGTTGGCATAATAGATGTGGTGTGTTGTGCGGGATTTGAATTTACATGTACAAGGTGGCAGTTCAGTCTTGAAGGAAGGTAACAAAGTTTGGGCAAAATGGTCATGAATTCTCAGACAACATGGGCAGTTCCAAATGACTAGATGAATACGATTGCTACTTGGTGTTGTATAAGAAGGGTGCGTATTTCAGAAGGCACATCATATTTTGACTTAAGGATGTTTAATTAGTATTGCGATACTCACATGGTTGATAGACTACTGATATTCAAATTTTGTCAAGTGGCACGAAAGAACTTTTAAAGTATTTCTTGTGGCATGATCGTATATGAGAGAGGTGTTAGGCATTCGGGCGGTGGAGATGGAATCAAATATGGTGATTCGCGTGTTGTATGGATTTGGAGATTGGAAGTTCCCAGGAGTAGATTGTTTCATGGTTGTGTACTGTGAAGTTGTGGCCAGAGCTAAACAGATGATAAAATATATTATGATTCAGTCATTATGGATTTTTAGAGGGATTTTTATCTATTTGTGGGTAACCCGAGTTGATTTGGGGGTCCATAGGTAGGCCCAATTGAGATTTGTCATTCGGTTGATGTTGAACTTATTCGTGTTCTCAAATGATCTGTGAGTTACTCCTTTATGCTACGAGGAGTTGTGATTCATTGGTTATGTGCACAAATGGTGCGGTTCTATTTGAGCCTTATATCAGAATTTGAGCGTGATGAGTATTTGGGTATTGCATGATCGATTGCGTAATGATTATGTTCTTTTAGGTTTTGTGTGACATTTTTGTCATTTGCCTCTCCGTCGTTATTAATTTGGAGCAGGGTGGCTCGGGGTATATAATATGAACCTTGTGTTAGAATCGGGTGATGGTTCTACGGTATATGATGAATTTTTAGCGTTTCGTTGTGACGGTACTTGTTAATCTGGCGGAAAAATTCTCTCATTTGAGTCATTTTCTATGACTGGGTACATTTGAATTGTTGCTTATTGGTGCACGGATTGCACGAGTTGTGGCTCTGAGTTATATTAGTGTGGTATGTCTATGGAACAGTTGTGTTTAGTAATATATGGTCATTGGACCTAGAATGAGTAGTATCAGGTTTGATTTTTGTATATTCGGGAGTATAATATTGAGAGTCGACTCAAAAAGTGATTATGGTTCTGGTTGAGGCGAGAGTGCTCCGTGACTTGTTGATCTGGTAAGTGGTCATGAAATTTTGCATGTTTCTTTTATTATCAACAGTGTACGAAGTTTTTGGGATGAGGTTTGGTTCGATATGGGTTTAATACTAGTATTTGGTTGGTTTTGGAGTAGTCATTGTGGTCAGGAATGGTGCTATGAGCATGCGAGTTGTGTAATATGTTTGGTGATTATGTCAGTGGTTATGGTTATGGTTATGGCTTGATACAGCTGGTTCAAATTCATACAGGGTGTAAATGTAAGATTCATATCTCGAAAGAAATTCTAAAGGTTGGAAATTAAATTCCAAGGTTTATGGGCTAAAGTTAAATCAATGATTTCAGTTATATAGTGTGGTCAGGCCTATATAGAATAGGGTGACGTGAGATCACCCCGGGTACGTGTGTGGTAAGATGGAACAGTGATTTGATGGCTTAGAAATAACTCTTGGCACGTTCGAGGACGAACGTATGTTTAAGAGGGAGAGAATGTAACGACCCAGCCGGTCGTTTTGAATATTATAACCATGTTTCCCCATTTACTGCTCAATTTATGTCTTACAATTAATTTATGACTTATTGGGTTAGTTAAATTTTTGGGTCGTAAACGACGTCGAATTTGAATTTTGATGATTTCAATAGATCTGTATGGTGATTTTGGGCTTAGGAGCGTGTCTGTAATATTATTGGAGGTCCGTAGAGGAATTAGGCTTGAAATGCCGAAGGTTTAATTTTTGAGAAGTTTGACCGGGGGGTTGACTTTTTAATAACGGGGTCGAAATCCGATTCTGAATATTGGAGTACCTCCGTTATGTCATTTATGACTTGTGCGCAAAATTTGAGGCAAATCAGACGTGATTTGGTAGGTTCCGGAGTCGTTTGTAGAAATTAGAAATTTCAAAGTTCATTAGGCTTCAATTGGGGTGTAATTCATTATTTTTAGCGTTGTTTGAGGTGATTTGAGGGTTCGACTAAGTTCGTATAATATTTTAGGACTTGTTGGTATGTTTGGTCGAGGTCCCGAGGGGCTCGGGTGAGTTTTGGATGGGTAATGGATCAAAAATTTGGACTTGAACAGCTGCTGGAATTTTCTGATATCTAATGATGTTTTCTTTCTACGCGATCTCGTGAATGCATCTGCGATCGCGTAGGCTTATTTGGTCAGTGGGGGTTCTTGTTCTACGTGATCGCGTGGGGATATCTGTGATCGCGTAGGGTTAATGCGAGGCAGTGGCATTTTGTGCTTCGCGATCGCGTGAAGCGGGACGCAATTGCATAGCTCTGAGATTTTGTGACTCGCGAATGTGTGAGAAAGGTCACATTCGTGTAGTGTAAGTGGAGCGGAGTAGACGTCACGCGTTTTGTGCTTCGCGATCGCGTGGACAAGTCCGCGATTACGTAGGTCTGCAATGTTGTGCTTCGCGATCGCGTAGAGTAAAATCTGGGCGATGAAAAATTGTTCTTTGCGATCACGTAGCTTTGGGCCGAGAGTTTAAGTTGGGACCCACAGAGGTCATATTGTTGTGAAATATTTATTTTAAATTAAAAATTCATACTCAATCATATTCATTTTGTTGCATATCATATCTCACTCTCTGTTGTTATTTATTGATACATCATATCATTATTTTTGGGCTATTCTCATGATATTATGAGCCCATGAAAGAGAGACTAGAGAGATTGATGACTGAGGGAGGCCGGGGGCCTGATTGTGAGGATATATTTTTGGGATCGGGCTGCACGCCGCAACAGGCCATATTGGCTTTATATATATTATACTATTATACGTGAGTTGGTCGTGCGGATCTATATATTATACTATTGCATGTGAGTTGGCCGTGTAGATATATATATTATACTATAGCACGTGAGTTGGCCGTGCAGCATGTGAGTTGGTCATGCGGATCCAGATATTATTATAGCACGTGAGTTGGCCGTGCGGATCCAGATATTATTATAGCACGTGAGTTGTCCGTGCGAATCCAGATATGATATTACAGCACGCGAGTTATCCGTGCTTATAACGCTTGGGCTGTAGGAGCCCCTCATGAGTCTGTACACCCCCAGTGAGCGCAGTCGACTATAAATAGGGATCGGGCTGCACGCCGCAGCAGGTATTGTATAGCGCTGAGTGATTGAGTGTGTTGAGCACTGTGAGAGAGAATGCGAGACAATGAGATTGAGTACTCTGAAAGTGTGAGTACATGAGTACAATCTCTGAGATACATTGCATTGACATGCACACATGACATATATATATAGAGATGTGATGCTGTACGGTATCACATTATTCATGATTTCTCACACATTTTGACAGATGGGCATAGTAATGCATTTGTTTTACACGGGTTATCCGAAAGGAAAATGAAACATATTGTTTATTATTGAAAAGATTTTTGGAAAAATTTACTATTTTCAAACTATTCATATTATTGACAACTTCGGCAAAAGATTTAAGTTTTTACTGATGGATTTGAAAGGAAGAACTATTATTTTTGAAATCATGATTTGGCTGAGCATTTTATCTCTGAGTTACTTCTGGTATTATTTGCTTATTGTTGTTATGGACTATCGTGGACTATTGGTTTTGTACCCGACTTTGGTGGAAGCTCGTTACTACTTTCAACCTACGGCTAGGTTTGTTACTTACTAGGTACATGGGGTCGGTTGTACTAATACTATATTTTTGCACATTTCGTGTAGATGTTGGCTGATGTTGTTGCTGTGCTCGATGGTTGCGGGATTTGAAGATGTACCTGCGTTCCTGTTGTAGCTGCCTCTTGTTCAGGGTAACCTTAGATTTATAAAAGCTCTGTTTATGTATTATTCAAACAGACTATTTATTTATTTTATTTTCGCTTTGTATACTCTATTCTTAAAAGCTCATGATTTGTACTACTAGTTCTTGGGGAAATGTATTGGTTTTAGATATTTTCTTTTAAATAATTGTCATTGTAATTGAATAGTTGGTAATTGGCTTACATAACAGGTTGGGTTAGGTGTCATCACGACTAGTTGGATTTTTGGGTCGTGACAATTGGTTGATTCTATGCACCATCGTAATCCTCCAAGCTCGGTAACGTACCACTAAATAAGAACTCTTAATGCTTTCTCCTTGATTCTTTCTCTATTATTTGTGGCATTTACTTTGTTCGTTCTTGTTTTTATCTTTACTCAAATATTTATTTACCTGCCAGTGCAACCCTAGGCCATCGCCTTTTTTCAAACTCTTTCGCTTACTTAACTTGTGAAATAGTCGAATTAAAGAACTCAAATATGAGAATGAAGATATCGAAAACACAATGAAACAACAAATAGACGCACTCATCGTTTAATAATAGACCAACAAAAGCTGGCCAGATAGAAATACAAAGTTTAGCCATGACACACCAACACAACTAGGGCTACTTCCAATTCTAGTAAATTGGACGCCCTTTATTCAAACAGACACACAACACTGTTACATATTACTCATATAAATAGAGACAAAACATATAGCTAGGGTGTTTCTTTTTCTTTTCATTTAGCAGTTGAAATAGCAGAAGCAAGCAAATCCAATTCTACTTCTGTGACAAGCTCCAAAGCGAGCATCCTCTTGATTCTTGCATTGACGGCTGCAGTTGCCTGTGTTAATACAAGGCCCTGACCATGTCTTGCTGCGCCTTTGGCAAACTTTTGCCTCTCCTCCTTGCATCTCTACATAATATAAGATCACCTCCCTAGTTAGATAAAAGAATAGATTTAACTTATATATGCTGGCAGTGTACCAATATTTCTGAAACGCGTGTTTTTGTTTGTTATATTACTTATCATGTAATTATCAATATAAAGGAATAATACGAACAAGAGGATATTATTATAGTAATGTGAGTTAACAATTAGCACCCTATCGTTCCACACACTTCATAATTACAATGATACCACTACTTTTAATTGAGACATGATATAGTTAAAGGAAAAAAAGAGTTCTCTCTATAACATCTTAACCTATTAGATCAGATTATTACACAATTTAACATAGTATTAGAACTGGCAAAAAGATCCTTAGGTTAAAATTTCATTGCCACGTAAAAAAAAAAAAAAAAAAAACTACTTTCACGTGCTTGTGAAAAAAGAATTAAGTGCACAAATTTTTTGAGAGGCATGTCGAGACAAAATAAAATTAACTGATAAAAAGCGAGCGGAATGTAAGATAACTAACCATTGGATACAATGAGGAGGAAGCAAAACAGGATGGCTAGAAAGACTTTGTTGCTCATGATGAATATGGATTTAGAAATTTATGGTACTTCGCTTTGCAGCTATATGTGTTTCTTTGTTGTGAATTATACTGAAGAGAAGATAATAGCTATTAATAGTAAAAGATTTCCACTATTCAGACTATGTTTCGGGCTAGTTTTGTCCATACAATTTGTTGCAAATTTTGACTAATGATGGTAGTGAGATGAACAAATGTCAACGAAGGGATGAAACGAAGAAACTTGTTCAAACAGGAAATCTATAATATACAATATAAACAATATTATCCTGAATAGTGGTAATAGCAGAATTTTTAGGGTTCAATATTTACTATAAATGCATAAAAAAAACTAACCAGCTTATATATAGTGTGATTTTACGAAGGGTCAATGAATCTCTTCCACTCCTTTAGCTCCACCCCTAATCCTGAGGTTAATTTAGTCAATGAAAGAAAGATCACAAGAAAACGAAGATTTACTTTTTCTTTCTCGGTTTAAAAGTGCAATATATGCTCTAAATATTACTTATAAAAGTAAATATGAACTCATAACTTTAAAAATATAATGAGTTCAATGGTAAAAATCTCAAAGGCTGAACCCATACAATTTAAATTTTAAATCCGATCTCTGACAACAAATAAAATATCTGCTACTATGCAAAGTACACATTATTATAGGATATGAAGTAAGCTTTAGAATCCCTAGATTCATATTCTCATACAAGTTGAATTGTGATAATAGGTTGGCACTGCTAGTTTACTTGGCAGGATGTATCAGAAAAAATAATATATATATTAGCTTTGATATTATTAATCTCATATTTGATACTAATATTTGTGTAATCTATATATAATTAATACTTGTATTAGTTAATACATTTTATTCATTACTATTCTTATATATAGTAAATCATAGTATTAGCAATACCGTAATTCTAATACATGGATAAGTATGCATATATAAAGATAGAACTGTTCTTTCAAAATCTTTTCCAAATCATTTCTAAAGAATGTAGAGGGTATTTTTTTAAACAAATAATTTTTTTAAAATATTATACAATGCATATTATTTTTAATATACCAAATCAAACAATCGATAATAAATAATTTTAATATAACTAATTTAAGTATTACTAATCCAGTATTATTAAAACACTATATTCAGTACTATTCTGGCGAACGTATTGCTATGGAAAAAAAAAGATAAGCTAATCAAAGGCGTTTACTTTAATTTGGTTTGGTCACGTGTCTTAACTTTCTGCGTGGCAAGCAAAGCATAGCAATTTTCTTTTGACTGCTACAAATTGTTTATTATTTCCGCAAGGAAAACCAAGTCCTTATGAAATCTGATAAATTTGCTGATGAAAGACTAAGAAAATGCTACACACAGTAGACTTTGACTGTCTTGAATTGTTTATGTCACATATCTTTAAAGTTTTGTTTGTATAGAAGGAAAAGAAAACGAAAGAGCGAGAATAAAGGGAAATTATTGCAAGATTTTCTAAAATAGAAATGAAAAATTAAGTTCAAAAGCAACGCAGAGAAGACAAAAGTTCAAAAGCGACGCACATAAATCTTTTCTGGAAAATAGAAACAAACAAAAAAGCTCCATAAAACCGAATTTGAAAAAAAAAACATATTATATATAGAGCTGTTCCACAGGAGAATAAATCAACAAGCAGCAATATTTACTCTTTAGAAGACAAATTGACAACTATAATAAGAAATTAAAGAAATAACAAAGATATGTTTTGAATTATTTACAAACAAATTTAACTTATACTCCCACGTTCATTTTTACTTGGCGCGTTTTGATTTTTCACGCCTCTAAAGAAATAATAAATGAAGTGTATAATTTATCATGATATCCATATTAATTGATACATATTTTATTGGATTTGAGAAAATAATTTGAAATGAGTAATAAATATTGTGGTTATAACATGAAAAAAAATTATCTTCTCTTAATATGCGTAAAGTGACAAGTAAAAATAAATTTATGCATGTCAAGTAAAAATGAACGGAGAGAATATAAACTAGTTGATAGTATAAAGAATTTTTACTTTATTATTGTTTTATTACATCTTTTAACAGTACACTACATTTTTAAGCTAACCCTTGTCATACAGTCATAGTCATCTTAAACAGATTGTTTTAAAAATGGTAGGTTCAGCGCACAAAAGCTAAAAATTTACGAATTACACGTTGTGCTAGACTTTCTGGGAATGGGCCATTATGCAAATGGTTTTTGAATAATATATGCGGGCACACTATGTAAGTAAGCCGGTTCAGGCCCGGGATTGCGGACCAAACGGGTCAGGACCGTTAAGATCGAATTTAGTGGGTCTGAGCAGGTCCTATGCTTTGGGCCCATCAGGACCGGGACCATTTGGCTCGCCAGGGACCGGACCAGGACCATTTGGCCCGCCAGGGCCCGGGACCGGACCGGTCCTTTCACGGGCCAGACGGTCAACTTTTTTAAAAAAAAATATATATCCGTTTAAATTTATATATATATATGTGTGTGTGTATGTGCTTTTTTTAATTAGTTATATATGTGTATGTATTTTTTTAATAACTTATAATAATATAACCTCTTTATTCTCCATTACTTCTTGTCCCCTTTATATATAAATATAATAAAATAACTCTTTTATTCTCCATTACTTCTTGTCCCTTTTATATAATAAAATAACTCATTTATTCTCCATTACTTTTTTCCCCTATATATAATAATATAATAAGATAACCCATATTTAATTTTTTTTTAATTTGATGAGCCCACTTAGCCCGCGGGTCGGGACCGTTTAGCTCGGGACCAAACGGGTCCGGTCCTGGTTTCGGGCCGGTCCTTACAAAAAGACCGTTTAGCCCGAGTCCGTTTGGCCCGTTTAATTTGGGATCGATCGGGGATCGAGATCGTTTGGACCGGCACACTTGACCCGTTTAGGCCCGAAACCGGCCCGCTTGCCACTGTTAGGGCATAGTTTGATCTGACCTTGCAAAAGGGTGTGTAAATATACTAACTTTAACCCATAAAGAAATTGGAGACACTGATCGGGCCCTTAGCTTTTGTAAACAAGTGGTGTATATAAACAATTAATTGTTCATCTACCAAATTACCTACACAAAAAAAAAAAAAAAAAGGTTGTTCATCTACCACTCATGTTTTTGAAAGGGTAAAAATTATGGAGTAAAATAATATTTTCCCCGAATACCAATAAAAAAGTTTAAGGAGCTCTTCTAATAGCCTGTTTAGTCACGCTTCAAAAGTAATTTGAGTTGGCTAATTAATTTGAAAAGCACTTTTGAGCAACAATTAATATTTGACCAACCTTTTAAAAAGTAATTCTAAGAGTTTTTTTCTTCTCAAAAATGCTTTTCAAAAAGTATTTTTGGAGAGAAACTATTTTTTTCTGTTTCTCTAAAATTGCTTCTACCACTCATGTTTTTGAAAGGGTCAAAATTATGGAGTAAAATAATGTTCTCCCTGAATACCAATAAAAAGTTTAACGATTTCTTCTAATAATATATTTGGTCAAGTTTCTAAAATATGCTTATGTGATGACCCAAATTGTCATTTTTAAATTTAATAAGTAATTTTGTATTCTAAGACCTCGAAAAGCACCATTTATCATTCCTCAACTTGCGTGCGCAATCCGTAAAATTTTTCGAAAAGTTTTCATGTGAAAAAATGGATTAAAATGTGAAATAGAGCTTTAAAACTCAACTGAGTTGACTTTGGTCAACATTTTTAGCAAACGGACCCGGATCAGTATTTTGACAGTTTCGGTAGCTCTGTATCGTGATTTGGGACTTGGGCGTATGCCCGAAATTTAATTTGGAGGTCCCTAATTTAAATTATGACCATTTAACAGAACTAGCAATTTAAGGCTAAAGATTCCAAGTTTGACCACGGGGTTGACTTTATGATATAGGAGGCAGAATCCGATTCTGGAAATTTGAACAGCTCCGTTATGTCATTTATGACTTGTGTTCCAAATTTGAAGTCATTCCGGATTCATTTAATATGTTTTGGCACGAGATTTGCAAATTGAAAGTTTAAAACTCAAAGTTCGAATCGGGGTGTGAATTGTAATTTTAGTGTTGTTTGACGTGATTTTAGACCCCGAGTCAGTTCGTATTATGTTACGGGACTTGTTGGTATATTCGAGCGGGGTCCCGAGTACCCCAAGAATGAAACGGATCGAAATCGGAACAAGAATTGGACTTAAGCAAAATCTAAAATTTTGAGTTCTTGTGTAATCGCACCTGCGGAATTTGGACCGCAGGTGCGAGCTCGCAGAAGCGAGACTTCCAACGCAGATGCGGTCTTCGCAGGTGCGGCCCTTTTGCGCAGAAGCGGACGTCGCAGGTGCGACATTTTTGTCCGCGGATGCGGAACCTCGCCTGGGAGGCCCACTTCGCAAATGCGAGCTTTGTCTCGCAAATGCGAGACCGCAGGTGCGAAAATATAGCCCGCAAATGCGAAAATACTGGGCAGAATACATAAAATCGGGTCTTAGCCATTTTTACTCATTTTTAAGTTTTAAGTCTCAGATTTGAGCGATTTCAAGGGGGATTTTCATGACTTTGAATTGGATTTGAAGCTTTCGGAGGCAAATTTAAAAGGAAAAGCTATGGTTGAATAATTGATTGAAATTTGCAAAGCGAGGTAAGTGTCGTGGTTAACCTTGACTTGAGGGGATAGAACCCTAAAATTATTTGTTATGTGAATTGCATGTGAACGACGTATAGGTGAGGTGACGAATGTCTATACGTCGTCAAATTAATTGTTTGCATGTTTACTTGAAAATCATAAATTATTTTTAATCATAAATTAATTATTATAATGATTGTTTCTCTCTTATTCTTTGTCAAAATATTAATTTTTGAATTCCTGCATTAATTGCTACATGTTATTTGATTTATGTGTTTTAATTGTTATTTGACATTTAACATATTAAATATTAAACTGCCTATTTTCTCCCTGATTTTTATAATAAATTGCTAATTATCATTGTTTGTTTCATAATTAAATTATAATTGTTGTATGCTTGTTGTCTTACGATTTTATATTAATTGTTGCGTTTATTGGAGAATTTCTTCTATAAGAATTGATTGGTAAATGAATATGTTGGAGGAGCGGGTTGCACGCCGCAACAGACTTGATTAAAATGAATACATTGTGAGAGCGGGTTGCACGCTACAACAGAATTGAATGTGAATATATTGTGAGAGCGGGTTGCACGCTGCAACTGAATTAATGGAATTGATAATTGGTTATGACTGCTGAGTTGGCTTCAATTATTATAAATGAGTTACTTGATTTAGTTCTATTATTGTTGTTGTATCTAATATTGCGTACAGGTAATGTAAGTGACCCGCCTTAATCTCGTCACTACTTCGTCGAGGTTAGGCTCAGCACTTACTAGTACATGGGGTCGATTGTACTGATACTACACTCTGCACTTCTTGTGCAGATTTTGGAGTTGGTCTCAGCGGCGTGCCATAGTTTTACTCGGATTGCAGCTACTCGGAGGATACTTGAGGTATAACTGCATGGCATCCGCAGTTCTGAAGTCCCCGTCTATTTCACTTTAGCTGTGTGTTTATTTCCAGACAGCTTTACTTTATTCAGACTTTTATTTGTATTTATTCTAGAAGCTCGTGCACTTGTGACACCAATTCTAGGATAGTATTTAGACACCATTGTTTGATGGATTATTTCACTATATTTCAAACTTTGCTTCCGCATTTGTTTCCTTGTTATTAATACATTTAAAAATTGTTTTAAAATGGATAATATTATTCTAACGTTGGCTTGCATAGCAAGTGATGCTAGGCGCCATCACGGTCCGAATGTGAGAATTTCGGGTCGTGAAAATTGGTATGAGAGCACTAGGTTACATAGGTCTCACGAGTCACAAGCAAGCTTAGTAGAGTTTGAAGGATCGGTACGGAGACGTCTGTACTTATCTCTCAGAGGCTATGAAGTTTAGGAACAATATCATTTCTTTCTTATTCTGTTGTGCGGTTTTATTCTATCATCGATGATTGAACCATTCTACTCTTATTCTCTCACAGATGGTGAGAACATGTAATACCTCTACCAATGGATAGGGAGCAGAACCCCCGGTGGCAACTATGGCCAGGGGTAGAAGTCGAGGTCGAGGTCGTGCTAGAGGCCGAGGTAGAGCTCAGTCCAGAGCTCGAGCAGCTGCACCTGTTGTAGAACCTCAGGTGTATCTTCAGGAGGAGGTTCCAGTTCAGAATGTACCAGTTGGACCAGTTTCGGTCCCGGAAGGATTCATAGCCACTCCAGTACTTCAGGACGCTCTAGTCCGTTTGGTAAGTCTCATGGAGGGCGTGGCCCAGAATGGTACATTTCCAGTGGCACCAGCCATCTCACAGGCTGGGGGAGGAGAACAAACTCCCACTACTCCCGCTCCGGAGCAGATGGCTCCCCAGAATCAAGCTCCAGCAGCCCTGCCAGTTGGGGTAGTTCATCCAGTTGTTGCGGCACGACCGGTGATAGGCCCACCATGTCTTTTGAGACCTTATTGAGACTCGATAAGTTTACCACGCTCTTTCCAATTCACTTCAGTGGTACACCTTCTGAGGACCCACGGGATTATCTTGAACGCTGCCATGAGGTGCTGCAAAACACGGGTATAGTTGAGACCAATGGGGTTGATTTTGCTGTATTTCAGATGACGGGTTCCGCCAAGCGGTGGTGGAGAGATTATACATTGACCCGACCAGTCGGATCGCCTGCACTTACATGGGAGCAGTTCTCTCAGCTATTTCTGGAAAAATTCCTTCCTATCACACTGAGAGAGGAATTCCGCAAGCAATTTGAGCGTCTACAGCAGGGCAGTATAACGGTTACTCAGTATGAGTCCCGTTTTGTGGATTTGGCTGTCATGCTCTCCTTTTACTACCTACGGAGGGAGAGAGAGTGAGGAGGTTCATTGAGGGACTCACTCACCCTATCAGACTTCAGATGGCCAAGGAGACCGGAAGTGAGATTTCTTTTCAGGCGGTTGCTAATGTCACAAGGAGGATCGAGATGGTTCTTCCACAGAAAAGAGGGCAGAGGTCCGATAAGAGGCCTCGTCAGTTCGGTGGTTACAGTGGTGCCTCGTCTGGAGGAAGGGCTAATTTTGGTAGGGGTCATCCTCCCATACCGTTTCATTCAGCACTTCATGTATCTCCTGGTGCTTCAGGGAGTCACAGTCCTATTATGCCTTACTCTGGGCAGCTAGTATTCAGTGCACATTCAGCTCCTATCAGTGCACCACCACTCCAGAGTTACTACAGTGGTTATCCGGCCCATCTGGGTCAGCTTCAACTTCAGCAGCCACGGCATTAGGATGGGTGTTATGAGTGTGGGAGCATTGGTCACATCAGGTGGTATTGCCCTAGATTGGCGAGTAACAGATCTCGGCAGGATTCTCGTGCCATCATACCGGCACCGGTTGCTTCACTGCCTGCTCAACCAGCTAGAGGCAGGGGTCAAGCAGCTAGAGGTGGAGGTCATTCCATTAGAGGTGGAGGTCAGACTGTTAGAGGAGGAGGCCAGCCAGTCGGAGGCCGTCCTAGGGACGCAGTTCAGAGTGGTGGGGCCCAGCCCTGATTTTATGCTTTTCCAGCTAGGCCTGAGTCCGAGTCATCTGATGTTGTGATCACAGGTATTATTCCAGTTTTCCATAGAGATGCTTCAGTTCTATTTGATCCAGGATCTATTTATTCCTATGTGTCCTCCTATTTTGCTTCATATTTGGTTGTGCCTTGTGATTCTCTGAGTGCTTCTATGTGTGTATCTACATCGGTGGGAGACTCTATTGTTGTAGATCATGTCTATCGTTCGTGTGTGGTTACTATTGGTAATCTTGAGACTAGTGTGGATCTTCTACTTCTTGATATGGTAGATTTTGATGTCATCTTGGGTATGGATTGACTGTCTCCTTATCATGCTATATTGGACTGTCATGCCAAGACAGTGATCCTAGCTATGCCGGGGTTACCTCGGTTAGAGTGGAAAGGAACTCCTGGCCATTCTGCCAGCAGGGTTATTTCTTATATGAAAGCTCGGCGTATGGTAGATAAAGGGTGTCTAGCCTATTTGGCTTATATTCGCGATCCCGGTGCGGATGTCCTTTTATGGACTCGGTACCAGTTGTTCGTGAATTTTCAGAAGTATTTCCTACAGATCTGCCGGGTATGCCACCCGACAGAGATATTGACTTTTGTATTGATTTGGCTCCGGACACTCAGCCCATTTCTATTCCATCATACCGTATGGCCCCGCCAGAGTTGAAAGAATTGAAAGAGCAGTTACAAGACTTGCTTGATCAGGGATTCATTAGACCCAGTGTCTCGCCCTGGGGTGCACCAGTATTATTTGTAAGGAAGAAAGATGGCTCGATGCGGATGTGTATAGACTATCGGCAGTTGAACAAGGCCACTATCAAAAACCAATATCCGCTGCCAAGAATTGATGACTTATTTGTTCAGCTTCAGGGTGCCAAGGTATTTTCAAAGATTGATTTGAGATCTGGTTATCATCAGTTGAAGATTAGGGCGTCTGATGTCCCTAAGACATCTTTTCGAACTCGGTATGGGCATTACGAGTTCCTAGTAATGTTATTTGGGTTGACAAATGCTCCAGCAGCATTTATGGATTTGATGAATCGAGTGTTCAAGCCTTATTTGGATTCTTTTGTGGTTGTATTCGTTGATGATATCTTGATTTACTCCAGCAGTCGAGAGGAGCATGAGTAGCATCTTCGAAGTGTGCTTCACACCTTGAATAATAATCAGTTATATGCCAAATTTTCAAAATGCGAGTTTTGGTTAGACTCAGTTGCATTTTTGGGGCATGTTGTATCGGCAGAAGGCATAAAGGTGGATCCTAAGAAGATTGAGGTTGTTCAGAATTGGCCTAGACCTACTTCGGTTACAGAGATCCGGAGTTTCCTGGGTTTAGCTGGTTATTATCGTCGGTTCGTGGAAGAGTTTTCATCTATAGCAAGCCCATTGACCAGAATAACCAATAAGGGTGTCCCATTCAGATGGTCAGATGAGTGTGAGTTGAGCTTTCAGAAGCTCAAGACTGCTTTGACTACGGTGCCAGTATTGGTATTACCCACAGGTTCAGGATCGTATACGGTATATTGTGACACATCTCACATTGGGCTTGGTGCATTATTAATGCAATATGGCAAGGTAATTGCATATACGTCGCGTCAGTTAAAAGTTCACGAGAAGAATTATCCTGTTCATGACTTAGAATTGGCAGCCATTGTTCATGCACTGAAGATTTGGAGGCATTACCTCTACGGTGTCTCGTGTGAGGTATTTACTGATCATCGTAGCCTCCAGTATCTGTTCAAACAAAAGGATCTTAATTTGAGGCAAAAAAGATGGATGGAGTTGTTGAAAGACTATGATATCACCATTTTGTATCACCCCGGAAAGGCCAATGTGGTGGCCGATGCTTTGAGTAGAAAGGCTGTGAGTATTGGCAGTCTTGCGTATATTCCGGTTGGTGAGAGGCCATTAGTTGCAGATGTTCAGACTTTGGCTAATCAGTTTGTGAGGTTAGATATTTCAGAACCTAGTCAGGTTCTAGCTTGCATAGCCGCTCGGTCTTCTTTATATGAGTGCATCAGAGAGAGGCAGTATGATGATCCTTACTTACTTGTCCTTAAGGACACGGTGCAGCATGGTGATACCAAACATGTTTCTATGGGGGAAGATGAGGTTCTGCTAATGCAGGGTCGTATTTGTGTGCCTAATGTGGATGGAATTCGTGAATTAATTCTTGAAGAAGCACACAGTTCCAGGTATTCTATTCATCCAGGTACCGCCAAAATGTATCAAGATTTGCGGCAAAATTATTGGTGGAGGAGAATGAAAAAGGATATAGTTGCATATGTAGCTCGGTGTCTGAATTGTCAGCAAGTTAAGTACGAGCATCAAAGACCTAATGGTTTGCTTCAGAAGTTAGAAATTCCTAAGTGGAAGTGGGAGCGTTTGTTGTTGGACTCCCACGGACTCAGAGAAAATTTGATGCAGTTTGGGTCATTGTGGACAGGTTGACCAAGTCAGCACATTTCATTCCAGTGGCAGTTGCCTATTCTTCAGAGAGGTTAGCTGAAATTTACATTCGTGAGATTGCCCGCCTTCACGGTGTGCCCGTGTCTATTATTTCAGATAAAGGGTACGCAGCTTACCTCACATTTCTGGAGGGCTATACAGCGTGAGTTAGGCACGTGGGTGGAGTTGAGTACAACATTTCATCCACAGACAGACGG
Organism: Nicotiana tomentosiformis; assembly: GCF_000390325.3. Taxonomy (NCBI): domain Eukaryota; kingdom Viridiplantae; phylum Streptophyta; class Magnoliopsida; order Solanales; family Solanaceae; genus Nicotiana; species Nicotiana tomentosiformis. The sequence continues at coordinate 28,507,382 of NC_090822.1, forward strand.
ACAGTCAAAGCGCATTATTCAGATATTGGAAGATATGCTCTGGGCTTGTGTTATAGACTTTGGAGGTTCTTGGGATCATTCCTTGCCACTTGTGGAGTTTGCTTATAATAATAGCTACCAGTCGAGCATTGAGATGGCTCCATATAAGGCATTATAGGGAAGGCGATGTCGATCGCCAGTTGGTTGGTTTGAACCGGGAGAGGCTCGGTTTTTGGGTACCAATTTGGTACAGGATGCCTTGGATAAGGTCAAGATTATTCAGGATCGACTTCGCATAGCTCAGTCTAGGCAAAAGAGTTATGCCGACCGTAAAGTTCGTGATATTGCATTCATGGTTGGAGAACGAATATTGCTCCGAGTTTCACCTATGAAAGGTGTAATGAGGTTCGGAAAGAAGGGCAAGTTGAGCCTTAGGTATATCGGACCCTTTGAAATTCTTGAAAGGGTGGGTGAAGTAGCCTACAGGCTTGCATTACCACCTAGTTTATCAGCGGTTCATCCGGTGTTCCATGTGTCTATACTCCGAAAATATCATGGTGATTCGTCCTATGTGTTAGATTTCAGCTCAGTCCAATTGGACAAAGATTTGACTTACGAGGAGGAGTCGGTGGCTATTCTAGCCCGACAGGTCCGACAGTTGAGGTCTAAGAGTTATCCTTCAGTTCGGGTGCAATGGAGAGGTCAACCGGTAGAGGCATCTACCTGGGAGTCCGAGTCAGAGATGCGGAGTAAATATCCACACTTATTCAAAAGCTCAGGTACTTCTTTCTAACTCCGTTCGAGGAAGAACGTTTATTTTAGAGGTGGAGGATGTGATGACCCAAATTATCATCTTTAAATTTAATAAGTAATTATGTGTTCTAAGACCTCGAAAAGCACCATTTATCATTCCTCAACTTGCGTGTGCAGTCCGTAAAATTTTTCGGAAAATTTTCATGTGAAAAAATAGATTCAAATGTGAAATAGAGCTTTAAAACTCAACTGAGTTGACTTTGGTCAATATTTTTAGCAAACAAACCTGGATCAGTGTTTTGACAGTTCCAGTAGCTCCGTATCGTGATTTGGGACTTGGGAGTATGCCCGAAATTTAATTTGGAGGTCCCTAACTTAAATTATGACCATTTAACGGAACCAACAATTTAAAGCTAAAGATTCCAAGTTTGACCACGGAGTTGACTTTTTGATATAGGAGCCAGAATCCGATTCTGAAAATTTGAACAGCTTCGTTATGTCATCTATGACTTGTGTGCCAAATTTGAAGTCATTTCGGATTCATTTAATATGTTTTGGCACGAGATTTGCAAATTGAAAGTTTAAAACTCAAAGTTCGAATCGGGGTGTGAGTTGTAATTTCAGTGTTGTTTGACGTAATTTTAGACCCCGAGTCAGTTTGCATTATATTACGGGACTTGTTGGTATTTTCGAGCGGGGTCCCGAGTACCCCGAGAGTGAAACGGATCAAAATCGGAACAAGAATTGGACTTAAGCAAAATCTAAAATTTTGAGTTCTTGTGTAATCGCACCTGCGGAATTTTGACCGCAGAAGCAAGACTTCCATCACAGATGCGGTCAAAATTCCGCAGGTGCGACCCTTTTGCGCAGAAGCGGACGTCGCAGGTGCGACATTTTTGTCCGTGAATGCGGAACCTCGCCTGGCAGGCCCACTTCGCAAATGCAAGCTTTGTCTCGCAAATACGAGATCGCAGGTGCGAAAATATAGCCCGCAAATACGAAAATGCTGGGCAGAATACATAAAATCGGGTCTTAGTCATTTTTACTCATTTTTGAGTTTTAAGTCTCGGATTTGGGCGATTTCAAGGGGAATTTTCACGGCTTTGAATTGGATTTGAAGCTTTCGGAGGCAAATTTAAAAGGAAAAGTTGTGGTTGAATAATTGATTGGAATTTGCAAAGCGAGGTAAGTGTCGTGGTTAACCTTGACTTGAGGGGATAGAACCCTAAAATTATTTGTTATGTGAATTGCATGTGAACGACGTATAGGCGAGGTGACGAATGTCTATACGTCGTCAAATTAATTGTTTGCATGTTTACTTGAAAATCATAAATTATTTTTAATCATAAATTAATTATTATAATGATTGTTTTTCTCTTATTCTTTGTCAAAATATTAATTTTTGAATTCCTGCATTAATTGTTACATGCTATTTGAATTATGTGTTTTAATTGTTATTTGACATTTAGCATATTAAATATTAAACTGGCTATTTTTTCCCTGATTTCTATAATAAATTGCTAATTGTCATTGTTTGTTTCATAATTAAATTATAATTATTGTATGTTTGTTGTCTTACGATTTTATATTAATTGTTGCGTTTATTGGAAAATTTCTTCTATAAGAATTGATTGGTAAATGAATATGTTGGAGGTGCGAGTTGCACGTCGCAACAAGATTGATTATAATGAATATATTGGAGGATCGGGTTGCATGCCGCAACAGACTTATTAAAAGTCCATATTGGAGGATCGGGTTACACGCCGCAACTGACGTATTAAAAGTCAATATTGGAGGATCGAGTTGCACGCCGCAACAGACTTATTAAAAGTCCATATTAGAGGATCAGGTTGCACGCCGCAACAGACTTGATTACAATGAATATATTGTGAGAGCGGGTTGCACGCTGCAACAGAATTGAATGTGAATATATTGTGAGAGCGGGTTGCACGCTGCAACAGAATTGAATGTAAATATATTGTGAGAGCGGGTTGCACGCTGCAACTGAATTGATGGAAATGATAATTGGTTATGACTGCTGAGTTGGTTTCAATTATTATAAATGAGTTACTTGATTTATTTCTATTATTGTTGTTGTATCTAATATTGCGTACAGGTAATGTAAGTGACCCGCCTTAATCTCGTCACTACTTCGTCGAGGTTAGGCTCAGCACTTACCAGTACATGGGGTCGGTTGTTCTAATACTACACTCTGCACTTCTTGTGCAGATTTTGGAGTTGGTTCCAGCGGCGTGCCATAGTTTTGCTCGGATTTCAGCTACTCGGAGGAGACTTGAGGTATAACTACATGGCGTCCGCAGTTCTGAAGTCCCCGTCTATTTCACTTTAGTTGTGTGTTTATTTCCAGACAGTTTTACTTTATTCAGACCTTTATTTGTATTTATTCTAGAAGCTCGTGCACTTGTGACACCAATTCTGGGATGGTATTTAGACACCGTTGTTTGATGGATTATTTCACTATATTTCAAACATTGCTTCCGCATTTATTTCCTTGTTATTAATACATTTAAAAATTGTTTTAAAATGGATAATATTATTCTAACGTTGACTTGCCTAGCAAGTGAAATGTTAGGCGCCATCACGGTCCGAAGGTGGGAATTTCGGGTCGTGACAGCTTATTTTGAAAAACGTTTTTTCCAAAAGTACTTTTGATAAGTAGTTTAGGTTTGACTCATTAATTTGAAAAGCACTTTTGAGCAACAATTAGTGTTTGGCCAAACTTTTAAAAAAGTGTTTTTAAGTGTATTTTTCTCAAAAATATTTTTCAAAAAAGTATTTTTTGAGAGAAACTATTTTTTCTGTTTCTCTAAAACTGCTTATGCCTCTACTCAAAAACACTTTCTTTACTTCATAAAACTTGGCCAAGCACCTTAATTTTGATAAAAAAAAATAATTTTGACTAAAAAGAATACTTTTGGCCACAAAAGAAACTTGGCCAAACTTGCTATATAAGTGTGGTTGAACAACACCAGATGAATTGCGCCTTGGGTAGTTTTAATTTTGACAAGCTCCCGAGTCCGGATGAATCAAAATTCCAGGTCATATTCTAATATACTTTTTCTTGTCCCATTTTATGAGCTATACATTTAAGTTTTAGCAAGTCCAAAAAGAATATTATACTTCTTTATCTAACCTTATTAAGATGATTTATCATCACACAAATGACTGGCTTATTTTAAATCACAAGGTTAAAGATCTTCCTTTCTTTCTTAAATTTCGTTCCGAGACAAATACTTTCACATAAATTAGGACGGAGGGAATAACATATAGAGTCTGTCTAATGAGATGGTTGGATTGTTTAAATTTTAAAATATAAAAAGGAAAGGAAAAGGAAAAAGAGCTGATTAGTAGAAAGGGAAGTTTTCACAAGTACACCAATGGGAAGCATAAATTGCAAACAGAAAACATGAAAATAACAAAAATGTACCATATGTTGGGCATTAGTAGGAGTAGATCAATCGAAGAAGGTTATAAAGCATAACTGGGACAGTCAAAATGTAAAATACACCGCCAGCATAATAACTGCAAGCTAATTCATGGGAACTCCTAGGCATGAAATATAGACATACAGCATACTGAAAACAGAAAGCAGCATTATCCTTCTTTTCCCTTTAACTTTTTAGGGGATTCATATAACAGGATCTCCAAAATGGATTACGAAACTATAACAAACGCAAGTAAAGATCTTGCACTTGATAACTACTACATTACTTGCTCCATCCTTTCGATCTCTACAGCTAAATACTGTTACGTGCAATTTACTGTGACAAGCCGACAATCTCATCTGCTGCTGGATCAATCAACCATAGGCACATTAGTAGTGTTGTGGGCGTTTCATTTTGAGGAGATGAGAAATACCAGCCACAACATGCAGTCGGCTGCTGGGAACACCCGTCTTAGCAAGTGCCCTCCCGTATTTGTCCAGTAGAACAAAGCAAGGGACATACTTTATGTCATAATGGAGAAGCTGAATTTGCAAACAGAAAGAAGTCAATCAAGCTGGGAAGTTAATCATTTCCAGCATGAAGTATATTGATTACTCCAAAGGCAATACGCAAACTGACTGGACCAATCAAATAGCAGAAACAATTCTTCTTTGATTTAATTACTTCATCTAGACTTCCCCTCCTTTTTAAACTTTTTAAAAGTGTAGTTTAACTTAGCTATCACCAGAGAGTGTACTTTTAATTATATAAGTCAACTTAGCAGTCGCCACAGAGTAACCAATCTCAACACAATAGAAGGTGCTAAGGATTCTGCAATGCTTTTAGGCTCCACTGAGAATGAAAGCTATGAGTTGTTACACTGAAAAAACTTCAAAAGACACAGATCTACCAAATTTAAAGTATAAACAAAGTAAGCTAATCTGTAAAAAGACTTTCCGTCTATTACCTAGCAAATTGAAGGATGAGAATTTAACTTCAATCCTTTGCTGATAATATATTGCAGTTTTACATCACAATACTGAAAGATATGTTGTCTAAACAATTTATTAGACCAATGCTATGCCCAGAATGCAGTCTCCGTCTATCCCAATCAACTGATTCATGAATGTAACTTAACATAGTTATGATATTTTGATACATGGTAGAAGAATCCAATACTCAGTACCGAGTGCATTCAACACATGTCTAGTTTTGAATTAACAATTTTCAAGATTATCAAGTATCAGTACAAAAATAATCTTCAATAAAGAAAGAAGAAAAGAACCATATCAACAACCAAACAACAAAGGATGAGGCCCCTCTCAATTCTTGGAGTATGCAAAATCTAATACACATCCATCCAACAACTAAATATTACTAAACAGCCTTGCGAAAAATGTGAGAATATACAATGTATAGAGTATTAAGAGTACCTCAGGCAACCATTGATCATTCTCTGCATCAGCCATAACAATGTTGAGCCACTCAGAGTTCCTATTCTCAACCTCGTTAACGAAATTAAACAAAGAATTGCAGAGCCGGCACTTGGGGGAGTAAAATTCAATTACAGTACCCTCCTTTCCACTGGCCAAGGCAGACGCTAATGCACTCTGCTCGGCCTCTGCTTGGTCTGCAGGAGTCAATTTCTTCATCAACTTCAAGGTAGTGTTTTGGCCGACTCCACCATTCGACTGGAAATGTAATTCGGGTGATAAAGGTTGGGGTTTTGATATATTTTGGATGAAATTAAACACTCCAGAGCCAATATTCTTGAATGGTTTGAATAGCCAGGGTGTTTCAAACGTACATGGCAGAGGGGTTTTAGGGTTTTGGTTATGGACATCCCATGGCCATTTTAAGCAAAAGGGAGAGTACTTGGATGTAGAATCCATATATTCCAAGAATTACACGTATTCACATCACAATAACAAGCTAACTTTCTTCATTTGCAAGGCATTGCAGCAGGAACAAGCACCTACTTTGTGCTGCAACAACAGGATAAGCAGCATGAACACACATAATCTGAAAAAATAATAAGACAGGTTATACCTACTAACTTGACAAATGACATATTAGTCGTTATACCGTTTGTTGTAGCAAGATAATTTAAAGGTCAAAATTATGAAATTTGACCTCAAAATGACCTACTTAGGGGCCATTTCGCTGATGGTTTGGAATAAGTAATCCTAGCATAAAATCCCACATACGATAATGTCGTGTAAGAAAAAAATCATCACCACATAACTAATACAGCGTTTTGTTTGGCGGTATTAGATAATACATACATTAAGTTATGCGGAAATCTATGTCCTATTTTATGCTTGATAGAACGTGGAATATGAATTCATGTATTAGTAAAGCGGTGATTAAACAATTTAAAGATAAAAATGACCTTTTAAAGTAATTAATTCATGTATAACAATCTCCTTGTTATTAATCACTGCATAATAGTTCTTTCATTACTAATCCAACAAAAAGACTATGCATTATAATCACTGTATAACGAGTATGTGAACCAACTCTGATGTGACTATGCTTTTCTTGAGCCAAGGGCCTACCGGAAACAGTCTTTCTACCTTCACAAAGTAGGGGTAAGGTCTGCATACACACTACCCTCCCCAGACAACAATTGTGGGATTACACTGGGTTTGTTGTTGTTGTATAATGAGTATGTGAACCAGACGACCCCTAATTCAATGTCTTTGCTACAAAGCTTAATCCAATGTCGGCTCAAGGGTAAGGCATCCCAAGCAATTGTTTTAGGCCCCCAAAGTTTAGGGGCCCTATTTTTTACTAGTAGTACATTTTAAGAATTATTATCTTTTTAAAAAATTAAATATTTTAAAGTAAAAAATAATTTTTTAATAGAAAAAAAAGAAGAAGAAAACTTTGATTTGTTACTGATGTCGACCATAGAGATTTGAATAATCTGAAGCGTGAAAAGTATCTATAATTTTTGTTTAGTGGAAAATTTTGAAATCACTAGGTGATAAGAATCTGAGAAAAGTCACTCTGATGGATAGTTTAGACTTATTTTTCGAATTAAAGCATTAAAGGAAATACTATAAGAAGAAAATAATACTCTAATCGATATAATCAATCAGCTAACAAGACTTGAAAAAGTAAGACTTGATTCTTTTTCAAATACCTATATTCCTTATCGAATAATGCTCCTATAACAGTTGCATTTGTGGGAAGAAGTTTATTAAATTTTAATATAACACAATCTTACCTAGGATCAACAATATCTCAAAAGACATTTAAATAGATTAGCTATATTATCAAGCGAAAAAGAATTATTAGAATACCTTGATTATAAACAAAATATTAATAATTTTGTGTCTAAAAAGTAAGGAAATAGTGGAAGAGAAGTAATGCATACAAACATGGAGAGGCCGTAACGATTAGTCGAGTAATTTATCAGGTATCATCTACTCTCCAATCGTTTGTGAAATTCAAAAAACCAGGATTGTAGAATGTGCCACATAAATGACCTGACCTGCTGCTAATGTTGGAGCAATATACACCAAGATTAAAGGTGACCAACGTCTTGTGGGAATTTCCTACACAAGGCTGGGTGAAAGTTAATACAGATGGGGCATCAAGGGAAAATTCGGGAAAGAGTTCTTTTAGTTTTGTGTTGAGAGATGAATATGGTGATGTCCTACATGCACAAGGAAAGGAGATACGTGAGGGTACTAACACTGAAGCTGAAGCTGTGGCTATTTTAGAAGCATTGAAGTAGTGTGTGCAACGTGTTGTTGAAGAATGTGGTGGAGGGAATTTGGTATGTGCCATGGATAATTGCAACACATGTAGAGGAGATCAAAGACATTATTGGAAGACACAACATAAGGATATTGCATATTATGAGAGAGGGAAATAAACTGGCAGACTACTTAGCCAACTACGCACTGGATAGAGGTAATTTTGAGGCTGACTGTTTCTTACATTTGGAGATACAAGGACGAAGATTGGTGAATGATGATAAATTACAATGTCCTTATTTGAGAGTGAAGGTTGCGAGGAAATAAAAGGAATGGATGATAGGCATACAACGAGAAGAGGAAGCAGCCATGATCATCATCCTCAAATCTGCCCAGAGGAGAGGATAATGACTCTGTTCATTGTTCACTAACACTTTTTGCTTTTTTGCACGAAACATTACAGTATCCATGCCTTATCTTTTGTATACAATTAAACTGGTGGTATAAGTACTAGGTACTGATTCCATTGGAGGGGAACCAAGGATAGGCACAAGCTTACAAGCAAGGATGATTACAAAGAGGCTAGGGGCTGGAGTACTTACTGTTACCTTCAACTTTCGAAGGTTAGATTGTAAATTTAACCACCCTAGTACTCAATCCAACAGGCTGCAGTTCAACTCCATTTATGCGAAGATAAAAACTGTCACTACAAAGAGAAGAACTGCCCAGATTTTCTCAATAAGGATTCAATGGAGATCTCGCGCAATTTTGTTTGAAAAGGCTGTTTTTGGGTCAGTGGAATCGATGTGTGTTGCGTGTGGTTTAGCAGTATTAATTGGGGATGCATGGATTCTACAAGAAAAAGCAAACATTTTGGATTACAATATCTACTGGACGGATGGCTGGACCCAAACCTGTGATCAAGGAATTCATCTGTGCAAGCCACAACACAAAAATGGCACTAGAGAACTGGAAATAAATGTTATCACTGGAGCAGATTGGTGAGTTACATGAAAGCAAAGAACTATGATACGCATAACAAATCTGGATTGAAGAGAAAATTGCGGACAATGGACTACATTTTTTGTTACTGCAATGGACATGACACATGCATAGCTGGGATTATTCTCGACATCATCTTATTATGGCTAGTTTTTATTAGTAGCTCGTCCATAGTTCAATATGTAATATCATGCTTGAGAACGCTACTCAACTATGGCAATAGGAGCTATGTAGTTTCAATGTTTATGTTGCTACACTACGTAAAATCCATGTCACTTGTAATTTTCTTTCTATATATATATAAACAACACCTAGGCACCATGCCTAGTTGATTAAAAAAAAAAAGAATATTTGTGTGTTTGAAAAATAAAATAAAAATGGCTTTAGGCCACCAACAATATTGAGCCGTCCCTGACTTAATCATTTGATAATATTTCTATCCTAATTCATTAAGTACACAGTTTAACCATTTTACACTATTTCTATACTAATTTATACATATTATCTGATATATTATCTCCGAAACCAAATACACTTTTCTGTAAACGAAGAGGGTAGAAAACAAAGCATTAGAAAAAGGGAATTAAGGTTCTTTTTTTTTTTTTTGGGACTTATGAGACATAGAGGGAAAGCGAGAGAACTTACATCTGTTATCGCCGGTAAGGATTTGACCGGAGGAGCTCGCCGCTGAGGGTGGAATTTGATATTTGGTCTCGAAACTTGGGTCCGCATATGGGCCAGTTCTAGAGGAATTTTGGGCCTCTAAGTGAAACCGATTGAGCTTAAGTCCTTTTATGCAAGGTGTATTTACATAAATAGCCGGTCAAATTTAATATTTATTTTTCTAGCCAGTATAAATAAATTATACAATAAGTATATACAATTATATACATACTACATATAGATTATACATATATTTTTAATTCTTCTCTATGGAATTCGGATCCAAATTGACAATTTTGAATTGGGAATTTTTCTCATATATATATTATATTTCAAACTTAATTATCTGGATTCTCTAAACTTTGTTATTTACCAAAGGTAACAGTATATTCTTTAGAATTTATATACATTCTAGGGACTCAATTAAGCGCCTTTAATTCAGGGATTAGCGCCTTAAATTAAAAATTTTAATTACACCCTTTTTTATTTCTCTTTCGCTGTATTTTTCATTCCGGATTCGTCGGAGGAGATCGAATAAACAAAAGAAAGGACGCCTGAGTAATTTTCTGCCCAGACACAGAGTCCTCGGAACATTTCTACGATAAGATTTGAAGGTTTTTTAACCGTCCTACTCTATTTTTTGTCGATGCTCAAGAAGAAAAGAAGATCACTTGAGGTTTCTCATAATCGGAGCTTGAAATCGTTGGCTCCGATTTGAGTTTGATGAAATTGGTTGAATTAGGCACTGAATTTGCTGATTTAGAACTCAACGTTGAAAGTTTGGTTTGAAAGTGAAAGAATCCGGCTTCAAAATCAAATAGATTGGAGAGAAATTAGCTTCAAAATCGAAAGACATCAGCTTTACGCCGGCAACCCTTTTTCTGCCTCTCTTCTTCACTCTTGTGGGGAAAACTAATTCGCTCGCCCTCATCACCACTGGCAGTGAGTTACCAGTACAACTATCATATAAATTTTGATACAAATTTAATTTATCTATAACAACATATAAATTTAAATATAAATTTCATATAACTATTAATACATTAAACAATTTATTTACAACATTCATACAAAAAAATACAACTATAATAAAATACAATTTCATACAACTATAATACATATTTGATACATATCTACAACTATTTATAACACAGAGCATGTATAACTTAAATACAAATTTCATACACTATTGTTTACCCGAAAAACGGATAGAGTTGAATTTATACGCGATTCTAAGGGTACGTGTTATAACTTGGTACAAATCAGAAAAGTAAGTAGAAATATATCGAATATTGACCGGTAAAGAATGAAATACGAACCAATATTGAACTAGAAAACGATTTTATGAACTAGCAAGGTGAATCAATGTAAAAAGCTTACAAGAAGATAATCTCTCCTTTATATCTCTATCAATCGTGATATCTGAATATAAGAGTGTATATATGCCTTAATCTGCCCACTTTACAGAAATAATAGTTATCTCTCTTATAGTGGAGGAATTCTACTTTATATATAATTAAAAATACATAGTGGAGATCCCATGATAGAATAATTTTTCCCTAATTCCCCCCGAGATTGTCTTTCTTTAATGCAACTGTAACGACTCTTGTCCCTTGGCTCGATCCTGATCGGACTTGGCTCGATCTTGATCAGACTTGGTATTGGTTGGTTTCCAGATTTAGAGCCCGATATTGACTTGAGCTCGATATTGACCCGGGGCCTGGTATTGACTTAGGCTCGATATTGACCCGGGGTCCCGGTATTGACTTGGGCTCGATATTGACCAGGGGCCCGGTATTAACTTGGGCTCGGTATTGGTCGGTCTTTGGCTCTCAAGCTCGATAGCGCCACTTCGTATCATAGTTCGCTTTGGATTCGAGCTCGGTATTTGATCGGTCCTAGGAATTTGAGCTCGGTAACCTGGCTTCGGATCTCATACCCGATATTATGAATATGATATTCGGTCCATTATGTTCCAATCTTGACTAATCATACGAAGGTTGAAACCGGTTTTGACCGTATACAGATAGTCCCCTCGTTTCTCGGGAAGAATGTGGAGAGAAACGACATGATTTTCAAGCGGTATGACTCGATACAAACTGACGTTTTCACTGAGCCCAACCATGACGTGCATGATAGATGTCCCGTAGGTTCAGTTTACCGAGGCATTAAATGCGTGTTAGACGATGGTCGGCCATTGTTGACATTGAACAGTCATTGCTAACCCTATAAATAACCCCTCTTTTTACCACTTCTTACTTTTACATCTTCAAATCTTCTAAGTTCCCTTTCGCATCTTCTGAGTTTTTCATCTGTGAATTTTGTGATTTTACTGCAAAATCCCTCTTTAGAACACCAAATCTTATCATCTTCCTCTATCTTCAATCTTTAAATCCCAATGGCGAAAACGTCAAAAACCGTTCCTCAAAAAGAAAAAGCTTTTTCTTTGCGGCCCGTCGGCGACAAAACACCGGTGGATCCACGACCTGAGGAGTGTGTTCCTGGGGGGGGGGGGGTGTTCTTACCTCCGATTTTAAGATCGACAAAGCTTCGCCGGTCCCCGGTCGATGCGAGCCAGTATCGAGGTATATGTGCTCGATAATTGAGGGCCATCTTAAACAGTTAAGGAAAGATTGCAACTCGGAGGACAAAGAAGTGATAATCCTGGCTCCCGAAGAAGATATTACTATTCATGTGAAAGGGTTTCTAAGTATGTACACTTACCCTTTCACGTTGGGTCCCCTCGATCCTGTTGTCATCAATTTTTGCCGCCAATACCAAGTAACTCTAGGCCACATTCACCCTTCTTTTTGGCGGATCGTTATTCTAATCCGATTCTTCATGAACAAAGTCGAGGGGATGCCTTTCACCCTCGACCATCTCATTAGGTTGTACAACCCCGCCTCTATCGAGGTGGGTTAATAAAACTCCAGTGTGGGATACCAAAGTGATGTTCTCGAGCATAGACGAGGACAAAGACCGGGGCTGGATGGGTAGGTTCGTTCGAGTGAAAACTTCGGACCTAATCCCGGCCTAGAAGATGCCATTTCCCGAGGAATGGAACATGAAGCATAAGTATAACTCTATTGTTAGCTCCTATTGTTTTGCTCCTTCGTTTCTTTCTCACCGATATCCTTTTTGTGATGCAGCGGTTGCTTGGATGCCCAGTGCAGTTCTTAAACTTTTAGAGCTGGGTAAGGGACCTGGCTTCGACCTCTACATATGTCGAGCGCTCATGGCGCGATTTATCAAAGGGCCGATGGGAGGCCAAAAATCATGGTAAGCCTTTTTCCCATGTATTCGATGATTCGAACAAAATGTCTTTCCTATACTTAACCAATTTTCTTGTGTGTAGGCCTGGGCAAAGATGCAATCATGAGGCCCTCGTCTGGAAAGGAAGAGACTTTAGCCCCGGTTCCAAAACCGGCGAAGGATAACAAGAGAAAAAGGGCCTATACTACCGAGGATCCAAAGCTTAAGACGAGGACGACTCGTAAGCCAAGGAAGAATATCATCTATTTGACCGAAGAATATGTTCGGTGTCTAAGGGATAAAGACGAAGAAGAAGAAAATGACAAGACCATACTGGTGGCCCGAGTGGAGAAACCCATCGATGCCCCAAAGGCAGCTGGGTCGATGGCAGTTGATGAGGCTCCATCTCGAACTGAGGGGATATCGGAGAAGGACTTGGACAAATTCCCCGAGTCGTTGGAGATCGAGGATGCCTCCCACCGAAGTGATCAATCGGTGGGTATATCAGAAGGGGCCGACCCTGAAGGTCTTCGAACTGAGGAGAACGCCCCAAGCGACTCGCTCGGGGCAATAGTAATCGGAGACTCGCCTACTCTCCCCGCTTTTCCCGAAGAGGCAATTCGGGAAGCCCGAGCTTTGGGGACCCTCGAGGTAGCCGGGGTCCATGAGGGTGAGGACCCCTTTCGTGATTTATTTACCGCTACCGAGGATGCTGCCGGCCCGAGTGACACGTTGGGTCTTTTCTTAGAGGTTCAACGAGCCCTGAATCGGGTAAGTCTCGATTCCCTTTGTTGATGTCTCATTTTACTCTTTTTATGTCTTTTCTCTTTTTATACCTGAATCGGGTAGCTGAACCGACGTGAGGCCGACTTCCGAGTGCTTTCGGAGAAGAGAAATGCCCTCAAACTTCTTAATGGGCAGAAAAAGGAAGAGATCAAAGATCTTCGAGCCGAGTTGGCCAAGGCATACGAAGATCAAACCGACCTGACCGAGCAGGTAATGATAATCTTAAAAACTCATGGGCTCAATTCGGGAACAGTGGCTAATATTTCGATCTCACAGTTGCAGCAGAAGCTTAAGGTGATCGGGCTGCTTCGCGAGGAGGTCGATATGATTAGGGCGGAGACCTTTGGGTGGAAAGAAGGCATGGACCGCCTCGCTGCAGAAAAAGAGACTGCTCGAGCCCAATTATCATTGGCTGAAAGTCAACTTCAAGGCATGAAGGAGAATAGCTTGGTTAAAGCAAGAAAAATAGAGGAGCTTGAGGATCGGTTGGCTTCCGAACTTGCCAAGGCCAAATTTGAGGCCGAAAAGGAAAAGGCCGAGGTGGATGCATTCGTGGCTGTCTATTGGGCCGATTTTGAAGCCGCTCAAGTACAAAGGCTATCGAGACCGCTCAAACTCGAGCATATTGGGTTGCTGAACTCGCCAAATGCCAATCTCGGAGGGAAACCCTCGAGGAGATCCATGCTCGAGGTTTTGATCTTAACAAAGAGATAAAAAAGGCTAAACAACTTGAAGCCGATGGCATAGCCTTGGCTTCCAATGATGATGATGATGATTATGATGATAGGAGAAAGAGTGGGTCCTAGAGCAAGGAGAAGCCCGATGGAGAAGAGACTGCCCCCGAAGATAACCAGGAAACTTAGGGTTTTTCCCATTTCGATTGTTTGTGTAGGGTCCTGATCGGACGTTGTAAATACTCTTATATATATAAAAAGATCTTTTCCTTTCCCGACTTGTCTCTATTTTATTCTCTGCCTTGTGAATATTTTGTTTCATTCATGCCTTATGAAAGTTTTCATAAGTTCGAGGCCTTTAGGCAATTTGATCGAAGTCGTACCTTGTGACCTTTATAACCGAGTGAGCGTTTGTTCGAACTTGAAATAAAAAATAGCCCTTAGGCTTAAAGGTCGAGTGAGCGTTTGCTAGGATTTGTAGTAAAGTCGAGTGAGCATTTACTCGGACTTGAAATAAGGTTAGCCCTTAGGCTTAGTAGTCGAGTGAGTGTTTGCTCGAACTCGAAGTGATGTAGCCCGTAGGCTTTATGGTCGAGTGAGTGATTGATCGTACTCGAAGTGGTGTAGCCCGTAGGCTTAGTTGTCGAGTTAGTGATTGCTCGAACTCGAAATAAGATTAGCCCTTAGGCTTAGTAGTCGAGTGAGTGTTTGCTCAAACTCGAAGTGTTGTAGCCCATAGGCTTTATGGTCGAGTGAGTGATTGCTAGGACTCAAAGTGGTGTAGCCCGTAGGCTTAGTGATCAAGTGATTGATTGCTCGAACTCGAAGTGTTGTAGCCCGTAGGCTTAGTGGTCGAGTGTGTGATTACTCGAACTCGAAATAAGATTAGCCCTTAGGCTTAGTAGTCGAGTGAGTGTTTGCTCGAACTCAAAGTAAGATTAGCCCTTAGGCTTAGTAGTCGAGTGAGTGTTTGCTCGAACTCGAAGTGTTGTAGCCCGTAGGCTTATGGTCGAGTGAGTGATTGCTCGAACTCGAAGTGATCTAGCCCGTAGGCTTAGTGGTC
This sequence comes from Nicotiana tomentosiformis, assembly GCF_000390325.3. NCBI lineage: Eukaryota > Viridiplantae > Streptophyta > Magnoliopsida > Solanales > Solanaceae > Nicotiana > Nicotiana tomentosiformis. Next base: position 28,522,707 of record NC_090822.1, read on the forward strand.
GAGTGTGTGATTACTCGAACTCGAAATAAGATTAGCCCTTAGGCTTGGTAGTCGAGTGAGTGTTTGCACGAACTCGAAGTGTTGTAGCACGTAGGATTTTATGGTCGAGTGAGTGATTGCTCGAACTCGAAATAAGATTAGCCCTTAGGCTTAGTAGTCGAGTGAGTGTTTGCTCGAACTTGAAGTAAGATTAGCCCTTAGGCTTAGTAGTCGAGTGATTGATTGCTCGAACTCGAAGTGATGTAGCCCGTAGGCTTAGTGGTTGAGTGTGTGATTACTCGAACTCGAAATAAGATTAGCCCTTAGGCTTGGTAGTCGAGTGAGTGTTTGCACGAACTCGAAGTGCTGTAGCCCGTAGGATTTTATGGTCGAGTGAGTGATTGCTTTAACTTGAAGTGATGTAGCCCATAGGCTTAGTAGTCGAGTGAGTGTTTGCTAGAATTCGAAGTGTTGTAGCCCGTAGGCTTTATGGTCGAGTAAGTGATTGCTCGAACTCGAAGTGATGTAGCCCTTAAGCTTAGTAATCGAGTGAGTGATTGTTCGAACTCGAAATAATATTAGCCCTTAGGCTTAGTAGTCGAGTGAGTGTTTGCTCGAACTTGAAGTGTTGTAGCCCGTAGGCTTTATGGTCTAGTGAGTGATTGCTCTAACTTGAAGTGATGTAGCCCATAGGCTTAGTAGTCGAGTGAGTGATTGCTTGAACTCGAAATAAGATTAGCCCTTAGGCTTATATGGGGCTTGATCTCGTTGACTTTTCGGTTGGTAGTCCCCGATTTATGGGGTAATAGTTAGCCCTTGAACCTGTTTGCATAATAGATCACTAAATAGAGGATGGATTCTGAGATATGAGATATCGATAAAGGAGAAATTTCTCTTTTATGTCATTATACATGTGTTCATGTTTTGTGTCAAGGATCGGGAAAACTACACGAGCATAGTTCGTTTTGACCATTTGGATCTTACAATTTTTCCTATCGAAACCATGTTGTCATGAAGTAACTTCCTTGCATCGAACTTGACGAGTCATGAAGTAACTTCCTTGCATTGAACTTGACGATCAAACTTGATATATTCGATGATGCCCCCTAGTATTTGGGGTTGATTGTAAAGAGGCCTTGGATTCTATTGAATTGTTCTAAGTTAGCACGATTAATGGTTGCCTCATTAAAAACCTTACCGAAAAACCCATTTGGGATAAATCCGGGCTAATGGAAAAAAAGTGCAACGCGTGCTTTCAAGCCTAAAGGCTTTGAATAATCCATCCTTGTTCCTGGTCGAACTCCTGTAAGGGTTAGTTTCGAAATATAAATGAACATGGGAGGGTCGTACCTTAGAAGTAGTATCGTTTTAGGTGCGACACATTCCAATTGCTCGGTAGTTGTTTGCCGTTTATCACACCAAGCTTGTAGGATCCTTTACCGATGATTTCGAGAACCTGATACGGTCCTTCCCAGTTAGGACCCAATTTTCCTTCATTTGGATTTCGGGTGTTGAGGGTGACTTTCCTTAGCACTAAGTCCCCGATTTTAAAATATCGAAGATTGGTTCTTCGATTATAATACCTTTCGATTCGCTGTTTTTGGGCGGCTAATCGAACGAGAGCTGCTTCTCATTTTTCGTCCAATAATTTTAGGCTCGTGTTCATTGTCTCGTTATTCAACTCATTTGTCGCATATCGAAATCTAACGCTAGGTTCTCCGACCTCAACCTGGATAAGACTTCGGTGCCATAAACCAACGAGAATGGTGTTGCTCCGGTACTGGATTTTGATGTCGTGCGGTATGCCTATAGTACTTTGGGTAGTATTTCTCTCCATTTTCCTTTAGCGTTGGTTAATCTTTTCTTAAGATTTTGGATGATGGTTTTGTTGGTCGATTCGGCCTGTCCGTTCCCACTGGGATGATACAGTGTTGATAGGATCCTTTTGATTTTGTGGTCTTCGAGAAATTTCATCACTCTGCTTCTGATGAATTGCTTTCCATTATCATATACAATCTCGGATGGCATACCGAACTGACATATAATATGGTCCCAAATGAAGTCTATCACTTCCTTTTCTCTGACTTTCTCGAAAGCCTGTGCTTCAACCCATTTAGAGAAATATTCAGTCATAAACAAAATAAACTGAGCCTTACCTGGGGCCGAAGGGAGGGGGCCGACGATGTCCATTCCTCATTTCATGAAATGCCAAGGAGATAGGACCGAGTGGAGAAGCTCCCCGGGTCTCACGACCCAAAATCTGACATGTCGTGATGGCGCCTATCTCGAAACTAGGCAAGTCGATAACATCAATAATCCCCAATTTCCTTTAAGTTTGAAAAAAAACATAATAATTTGACTTTAATAAAAGGCCTCACAATTTTCGATACAAACACTCCCAAAACCTGGTGTCACTGAGTACGTGAGCATCTAATTATGAATACAAGTCTGAAAAATAAGGTATGTAACAGTCTGATGCCAAATACAGTAAATAAGGAGATAGGGAGGGAGAGGCAAGGTCTGCAAAACACGGCAGCTATCTTAGAATCTCCGAAAAATCAGTTGTGCGAAAGAATCAACACCCGCTATGTCCGGGAACACCTGGATCTGCACACGAAGTGCAGAGTGTAGTATGAGTACAACCAACTCAGCAAGTAACAATAAGAAATAAAGAGTTGAAGATAGTGACGAGCAACACAATTATAGTTCACTTTAAGTAATTCCAACAAATAATAGACATGCTTTCAAATCTGGCAGTTTAAATCAAATCAATTTTATACAGTTCAAATTCATGTAATCCGGATATAAATCCTTTAGAGATTTCACAATAATGACAGATAGCAACCAAGTGCAACAACAAATGCAAAGCAAGTGCAGCCTCTCAGGCAACAATTACTCAACTCATCACAACAGCTCAACCACTCGGCTCTCAGCCCTCAACACTCACACTCAATGGGTACCTGCACTCACTAGGGGTGTACAGACTCCGGAGGGGCTCCTACAGCCCAAGCGCTATAATCTACACGGATAACTCACGTGCCATAATATAAATATCTAGATCTGCACAACCAACTCACGTGTTGCATGGCCAACTCACATGCTATAGTATAATATAAGGATCCGCACGAACAACTCACGTGTTGCACGTCCAACTCACGTGCTATAGTATAATATCTCACAATCAGGCCCTCGGCCTCGCTCATTCATAAAGCTCTCCAGATTCTCGAGCTCTCAACAATCATGAAATCAGCTAAACAACAATGATATGATACATCAATAATAAATAATAGAGACTGAGATAAAATAATCAAGTAAATTGTGAGTGAGTACAAAACAACAATTTAAGCAGATAATTCAACATGTACACGACCTATGTGGGTCCCAGCAATACCAACATATATCCTAAACATGGTTTCTAACATGACTTATAGTCAAATTTCCACAACACATAGAGGTCACATAACTATCAACAAATTATTCAACTTTACAGTTTCTACGGGACGGACCAAGTCACAATCCCCTCGGTGCATGCCCACACGCCCGTCACCTAGCATGTGCGTCACCTCCAAAATAGTCACATGACATAAAAATTCGGGGTTTCATACCTTGAGGTCCATATTTAAAACTGTTACTTACCTCAAACCGTGTAATTCTTTATTCCGCTATGCCCTTGCCCCGAGAATTGGTCTCCGAAAGCCTCGTATCTAGCCATAATTAATTTGATTCAGTCAATACCAAAAGGAAATACTATTTTTCCAATAAAAATCCGAAATTCACTCAAAAATCGTCCGTGGGGCCAACATATCGAAACCTGATAAAAGTTACAAAATATGAACGCCCATCCAATCACGAGTCAAACCATACAAATTTCACCAAATTCTGACATCAACTCGACCCTCAACTCTTCAATTAAATATTTTGAAGATTTCTAACTTTTTCAACCCAATCTTTACCCATTTGAACTCAATAATTTTTCCATAAACCTTATTGGTATGTGTATGTATAAATAATACTCTAACACTCAAGAATCATACTTTAAATTACCCATCTTTACTCCAAACCCGAAATTGAAGAATTGGGGAAGGAAATACTTACCTCTTTGAAGCCCTAGCAAGATCTTTGTGAAACCTTCAAACCCTGAACAAAAATTGATGGATAAATGACTAAGTCTTCACTTTCTTTCTCTAAAATACTCCCACCTCTCTCTAAAATGTCACATTTTGGCTAAATAATGAGCTTCAAGGGCTATAAATCGAAGTTGGGTCGGGTCAAAAGTTAGAAAGAATGGAAGCTCCGATGTAGTTATGCGATCGCATAAAAGGTATGTGGTCCGCATACCGCCTGCATAATTTGGCCTCCAAAACTGGGCGTGACTGACCCGGTCTGCGGTCATTATGCGGCCCGCATACCTGTTCTGCGTTGCATTAATGCAACGCAGAACAGGTCTGCAGTCGCATAATGCACTGCAGATTTTCCTCAAATCTTGCCCCTTTTTTATCCACTCTGCGACCATTATGTGGTCCACAGAGTGATTCTGCGACTGCATAATGGTAGCAAAAATGACCCTTTTTTTTCAAACAAAATTTTCCTTCACATATCGGTGCATTGTTCAATGCAAAAAGTCCGAACCACGGCGAGCAAGCTCGCCGCGAGAAATTTTTATAATCTTTGTACTAATTGATCTACCTCGGCACCACAAAACCTTAATTTTCTTTGCAAAATTTCTCCGGGGTCGTTACACATAAGTCAATATCCGGTCAACCTTTTGAACTTAAATTCTAAACCTTAGAACTAAGTATTCCAAATCATTTCAAAACCTCACTGACCCGAACAAATTACCCCGGCAAGCTAAATAATAATCGTAAATCACAATTTGAGCAGTAAATGGGGGAACGTGATTGAAATAGTCAAAACGACCGGCCGAGTCGTTACACCAGGTTGATGAATCATGGGCGCATGTCTTTGACATTTGTCATATTTTCGAACAAACTACCTTGCATCTTTGTCCATATTGATCCAATAATATCCTGCTCTGATTATTTTGTGGACCAATGAATCGACACCGGAATGATTCTCACAAGTGCCCTCGTGAATCTCACGTAGAATGTAGTCGATATCTCCCTGTCCCAAACATATGACAGTGGACCATCGAACGTCCTTCTAAACAGCGTTCTATCATTGGATAGGGTGAACCGTGCAACTTTTGTGCGTAGAGCTCTTTACTCCTTTGGATCCGGTGGAAGTTTTTCGTTCTTGAAGTACTCTATATATTTGTTTCTCCAATCCCAGGTTAGACTTGTGGAGTTGATCTCGGCATGACCTTCTTCGATTACCGATTTCATGAGTTGCACGATTGTCCCCGAGTTGAGTTCGTCATCCTCGACCGACAAACCTAAGCTCGCAAGAGCGTTGGCCTCACTGTTCTGCTCTCAAAGTATATGTTGCAAGGTCCATTATTTGAATCGATGTAGAGTCACTTGTAATTTATCCAAGTACCTCTGAATTCGATCTTCTCGAACTTCAAAAGTCCCATTGACTTGATTTACCACGAGGAGGGAATCACATTTAGCCTCTACGACCTCGGCCCCCAAACTTCTGGCTAGTTCGAGACCTGCAATCATGGCCTCATACTCGGCCTCATTGTTAGTCAATTTTGTAGTTTTAATAGACTGTCTAACTACATTACCTGTGGGCGATTTCAGTATGATGCCCAGTACAGACCCCTTTGTGTTTGAGGCACCGTCCGTAAAGAGGGTCCAGACTCCCGAAGAGGTACCCGATTTTATCAGTAATTCTTTTTTCAATCTCGGGTACGAAGGCCGGTGTACAGTTAGCCACGAAGTCCGCTAAGATTTGAGATTTTATAGCGGTTCGAGGTCGATACTCGATATCGTACCCGCCGATCTCTATGGCCCATTTGGCCAATCGACCTGAAAGCTCAGGTTTGTGTATAATATTTCGTAGAGGATAAGTTGTTACAACATGTATCGGATGGCACTGGAAATATGGTTTTAGTTTCCTAGAGGCGCTTATTAAAGCAAGCGCTAATGTTTCTACGTGTGGATATCTAGTTTCGGCCTCACCTAAAGTTCGACTGACATAATAAATAGGGAATTACGTACCTCATTCTTCTCAAATTAGGACTCCACTTACCGCTATCTCCAAGACAACTAGATACAGATAAAGTTGTTCGTCTGCCTTCGGGATATGAAGAAATGGAGGTCTCGATAAATACCATTTTAGCTCTTCCAAAGCCTACTGACATTCCGGAGTCCATTCAAAATTGCTTTTATTTTTAAGCAGAGAGAAAAGCCGGTGACTCCTATCCGAGGATCTCGAAATGAATTGTCCCAGGGCGGTTATCCGTCCTGTTAGCCTTTGTACGACCTTTACATTATCTACCACTGTGATGTCCTCGATTGCTTTGATTTTATCAGGGTTAATCTCGATTCCTCGATTGGACACCATGAAACCGAGAAACTTGCCCGAGCCCACCCCGAATGCACATTTTTCGGGATTAAGCTTCATGTTGTATTCCCTTAGTATGTCAAAAGTTTATTGCAAATGCTTAAGTGGTCCTCTGCTCGTAGGAATTTAACTAACATGTCATCAATATAAACCTCAATTGATTTTCCTATTTGCTTTTCGAACATTCGGTTTACTAGGCGTTGATAAGTTGCACCAAAACATTTTAGACCGAATGGCATTACATTATAATAATAAGTCCCATACTTAGTGATAAACGAGGTCTTTTCCTGATCCTCCGGGTTCATCTGCATTTGGTTGTACCCGGAATACACATCGATAAAACTGAGAGTCTCGTGGCCGACCGTGGCATCGATCATACGATCGATATTCGGCAAAGGAAAAGACTCCTTAGGGCATGCTTTATTCAGGTCTTTATAATCTATACACATTCTATGTTTGTTCCCCTTTTTAGGGACTACCACCAAATTTGGTAGCCATTCGGGATATATTACTTCCTGAATAGAGCCTATTTTAAGAAGTTTGGTTACCTCGTCTTTGATGCAGGCATGTTTGACCTTGAACTGGGGTCTTCTTTTTTGTTTTACCAGGTGGCACTTTGGGTCCAAGATTAGCTTATGAGTGGTGATTCCTGGTGGGATCCCTGTCATGCCAAGATGGGACCAAGCGAAACAGTCTATGTTAGCTATAAGAAATAAGCTTTCTCCTGAGCTCGGGATCTAACCCCGTGCCCAGGTATACCATTCGTTCGGGCAGATATTCGATTAGTATGACTTGCTCCAGTTCTTCGATTGTTGATTGGGTGGCGTCGGAATCATCGGGAACCATGAAATATCGAGGGATCCTACGTTCATCATCTTCGTCAGTCTTCTGATAATTGCTATTTGGTATTCTGTTCCTCCTTTGAATCCATTCCTTTTGCTGATGATAATGATGACACCGGAATCGCTTCGTCGACGGCAAACATTTATTTTGCGTTCGGTTGCTCCCCGTAGACCGTTTTGATTCCCTCCGATGTTGGGAACTTCAAAACGTAGTGGAGGGTCGAGGGTACAACTCTCATATTGTGGATCCATGACCTTCCGAACAGGGCGTTGTATCTCATATCGCCTTCGATCAAGTGGAACTTCATTTCTTGGATGGTTCTGGCCACATTAACTGGAAAGATTATTTCTCCCTTAGTAGTTTCATATGCCATATTGAATCTGTTTAGTACCAAAGTTATGGGCACGTTCTGGTTCCGTAGACTGAGTTGTTCTATGACCCTCGATCGAATGATGTTGGCCAAACTACCTGGATCAATTAACACACGTTTAACTTGAGTTTTATTCATAAGTACAGATATTACCAGTGCATTGTTATGTGGTTGCATGATTCCTTCCGCGTCTTCGTTATTAAAGGACAAGGTTCCTTCAGGGGTATAATCCTGAGTCCGGGATCACTTTTCTCTTACAACTGTCATCTTAGTGCGTTTAAGCACCGACCCCTAGGGGTATCGATCCCACCAATGATCATGTGGATAATGTGTTGTGGCTCTTCTTGTTTGTTTTGTCTATTGAAATTCCTATTTTTGAAATGGTTTTTGGCCTTGTCACTTAAAAATTCTCGAAGGTGCCCTTTGTTAAACAACCAAGCTACCTCCTCTCTTAGTTGCCTGCAATCTTCTGTTCTATGACCATGAGTTCCATGATATTCGCACATTTGATTGGGATTCCTCTGGGCAGGATCGGTCTGCATAGGTCGAGGCCATTTAGTATATTTGATGCGTCCGATAGCCGATACTATAGCGGATGCATCGATGCTGAAGTTATACTCCGATAACCGAGGTGCTTCCCTAGGTCCGATATGCCTGTCGAACCCATTCCTGTTCATGAGCCCCCGAGACCCTTGGCCTCGATCATTTCTATTTTTGCCTCGTACGGGGTAACATAAACATTCACTACCCCTACGATCTCCGTTATACGGCCGGTATCGATCCTTGTTTGACCTTGGTTCTCGGTCGATATCCCTTTTAAAATCGGACTTAGAACCCAACTGGTCGTCTTCGACTCTTATTTTGGATTGATACCGATTGTGCACATCGGCCCAAGTAATAGCTGGTTACTCGATCATGTTATGCTTCAGCCGCCGTGAAGCCATCGAGTTTCGTTCGTTTAGACCTTGAGTGAAAGCTTGAACAGCCCAATGCTTTTGAAATTTCTACCGGACATCAGCTGCTACTCTCATACATTGTGAATGCACCAAACATGTCAAAATCTCCTCGAGCTGCTAGCTTCTCAAAAGAATGGAAGCGAAATTTGGAGATAGCGCGAAGCTATCTTGTCAAAGGCATGCTGATCAAAATCGTCGCTTTGTTGAATACCAGGTAGGAGACAAAGTGATGGTCAAAATCCCAAAGCGGTACTTGCTTGCAGGGGTCCATGACCCTCGCCTATTGCAAAAATACATTGGACCCTTGTCCATTGAAAGGCGCATTGGGAAAGTTTCATATCAGGTGGATACCCTACCTTGGTGGAAAATCCATCCCGTCTTCCATGTCAGTCTTCTGAAACCTTTTCGGGAAGACATGGAGGACCCTTCATGGAGCCAACTCACAATACCCAGTATTCGAGGCCCCAATTCAACCGGGAAAAGGCGTGCTGAAGCTATTCTTGATGATTGAGTGATTCACGCCTCAAGGAAAGATTACCAAGAATTCTTGGTGAAATGGTAAGGTTGTGATGGAGTGGAGAATACATGGAAGAGGGGAACAAACCTCAAAGCCTACAAGAGTCTAATTGATGACTATCTTTCAAGTAAGGCACCGAGGGCATTGCCAACATAGGTGGGTGAGAATGTCATGGGCGACTTTCCAACCATGCGCCATGACCCCTTGGACGCGCCCTATGGCGTCCTAGCAAGCCTCCCAATGCCTAGCGCCATGGACGACCCCGTGGTCTTGGCGGCGCCAAGTGAAAAGCGCGCATGTGCCTCTGTCGCCCCACTGATAGCCCTCGCAAGTGCCCAGCTATAGGCAAATGCCAACAGCGCCGCGCGCGCAGACCGTGATGCCAAAGACAAGGTTGCTGACAACGGACCTATTTCTACCTTGTAGAAAACTAAATCCTTTTTATTGTAAATACAGTGTAGTTTTATTTCATGTACTTTCATTATGTTCCTTGAGCATAGTTAGGTCAAGTCCTCTAACTTTGGTTTATTATTTTTAAGCATTATTAGGGGGATCAAGCAATCAAACTTTCTAGCAAGCAAGTAATTCTCTGTACTTGTGTCTCTCCCCCTCGACACCATGTTGCTTTTTTGTAATAGCTTTCATTAATGCAATCAAGCTTTATTTCATTCTCAATTCTCTTTTTTGTTCTCTCAATTGCTTTTGATATTGGTTTTCCCGTACGACACTGTCTAGCATACAGAGGGAACCTCAGTTGGAGAATAGTAACTAGATGGACATCGGTTGCTTAGCCTTATGTCGCCCTTCCAAGGAATCTCATGAAGGCGCCGTGCAATAAATTTTTCGTAGATACGAAAAGGAGGAGAATCAATCAATCCCGGATAAAGCGAGATTAGGTTTAAATCTCCGATCAGTTATAGATTCTCAGTGAAACGGACAAAGAATACAGTTAATGGTTATAACAAACAAAGGTGATAGTAGGGGAACGATTAAAGTAAATTTGCTATTTAAACCCCTCTTTCCTTTTAATTGGATGCCATCTAAAAATTATTCTTTCATGCCATAAATCATTGCATTGTATTTATTCCAACTCAAGATTAAAGTGATACGAGAAAGAAGCTATTTTGATCAATAAGAATTCTTTTCCCCTTTACCCTGCTATTTTATTACCTTGCACATCTTTTATATTATATCTTATTGTCTGCATTTGAGAAAGTTTGTAAATCGGTCATTGGTGCCCTCAAATACAAATTTAAATGATTTGACCTATCAGTCTTATTTTAGGTTAAACAGTAACAATCGCTCATTTTCTGTTAAATTTGTTTTGTTTCAACAAATTATATGTGATTTACATTTGCAAAGTTTAATAAAAATTATGTCTGGAGTTAACCTCACTAACCAGCAGGTAGATCAACTTAATACTACCAATCAACATGTAAGTCAAAGGTGCGGCTGCAGGAGACACGCCACATGATCGCAAAATCATACACCGTTGAACTCTCCACGTACTCGAGAGAGTTTACCAATGAGATCTAATAGCAGGGAAGAGGGCAACCAAGATTACAAGGTGAATTGAAAAGTTTCATCACTCAGCAAAAGCAATGGAATAGTCAGATTTGTCACGGCCCAATAACCATCAACCAGTGATGGCGCCTAACTCACGTATTAGGAAAGCCAAACACAGCAAAAACGAAACATGATAACAAAAATAACAAAAATAATACAAATCTAAAGCTAACTAGCATAAATAACTGCGTAAATACATAAATCCCCCATGAACTAGTAATACAGAGTTATGAGCTCTAAAATAGAAGTATAAGTCTAGAATATAATTAAGGTAAAATACTATCTGAATGAAAGGAACGGTACAAAAATAAAAGAGGCGCCAAAGACTGCAATCGAAATAAAGTTCTACCTCGTCTCTTTGCAAATCCTCAACAACAAAACAAAGCTACTCATAGCTATGTCCAACATATGAATCTACACAATTAAGTGTAGAGTATAATATGAGTACAACCGACTCCATGTACTCAGCAAGTATCATAACTAAAGTTGGTGAAGTAATAGAGGTAAGAATTATTAATGATACTCGCTAATAACCCGCTCAGTTCATCAATCTCACAAGTATACATCAATAACACCATCAAGTCATAATTCAGATAAAGCCCCCTCGGTACACAAAGATAATGTAACATGCTCTGTTTCAATTAACGATCTAGTATATAGAGAAGATATGCAATATAAAACATGTATACATTCCTGATCTAACATATAGAGAAGATATGCAAATAAAACATGTATACATTCAAGGAAATGCATGTAGATAAAAAAATGAAATAACCAAATCAAACATTAGCTAGTTTTCCTCATACCGCACACCTTCAAGAGAAAAATATGAAAGGGTGACCCTAGGGGGATAGGTCCTTATTTACACGATGCATGGACAACTAATGCTCCATATATAACCACCAAATGGATGACTCACGTGCTAACACAGCTCAGATCCATACGGACAACTCACGTGCTATCAATCCAGTTCATATCACTCAGAAAATATATACAAGAATACATGTACATGAACAATGGATATCAATTTACATACTCATAGACTGATATAGGTGACATGCTAAAGTGTAGGCATGTGCGAAGTGTGCTACATCAGTTCTAGTCAGGAGGTTATGCCACAAGAATAGCAACTAACATGTTTGAACAGGAGATCAACCAACAAATAATCTCTAACATGATTCAAATAGCTCACAAAGGGAGTAAAACATAAGAAGTATGATAACATGAAGCTTAGAAATCAATTCAAGGCATATAATAATCTAAACACTATCCCGAGTATGGAAAATACCCCGATGTAGGCACATGGGATCAATCCCCTCACATGTGTGTCACCCATAGCGTGTAGCCAACACTAATAACTCAAGCAACTAGTGACTCAATCAAGTTTAGGTAAGATACTTACCTCAAGAAAGCCAAATCAATACTCTAAAAATTTCTTCTGCGTGAATCAACCTCCGGACGACTCGAATCTAGCCAAATGACTTAATATCATCAATTAAATCCATAAGGAAATAAACCCAAACAATAAAGCTAAGATCTTGATACAAATATGCAAAGTCAACCCAAAATGTCAACCTTGGGCTCGTACCTCGGAACCTGATAAAACTCACAAATCTCGAACACTCATTCAAATACGAATCCAAATATGTGTGTTTCATCCAAATCCAACCTCAAATCGACCTCTAAATCACCAATTTTCACTCTCCAAAATCATGGCCAAAATCCACCCAAATCCCACCTTTAAATTACATAATCTAGGTGTAATAATCTATGGAAAATCATTATCTAATCATCAAAATTAAGTAGAGTGTACTTACCCCTTCAATTATAGTGAAAATTCCTCCAAATATCGCCGCTAGATGAGCTCCACAACTCAAAATAATGAAAAATAACCAAACCCTTAAAATAATATAATTTGTCCAGCGAATCCGCATTTGCGGACAAATTACCCCATCTATGGCTCTGCTTCTGCGGAGAAAATTTTGCATCTCCATTCTCACTTAAATACCCGACCAACCGCATCTGCGGTCCCCCCATAGCGCATGTGCATCTGCTTCTGCGGAAAGAAATGGACTTCTGCGCAAACGCATCAGCGCTGAACCAACCGCTTCTGCGGTCCCAACCTTATCCAGTCTTCCTTCGCTTATGCAGCCCCACGTCCACTTCTGTGGACCCCTTGAAGGTGCGAAAACACCATAACAGGTCTTCTAAAAGAGATGAAGATGATTTGAAACTCATCTGAACCCCTCGGGACCCCGTCAAATCATACCAACCAATCCAAAAACATAACACGGACCTACCCAAGGCCAGCAATCATATAAAATAATATCAAAACCATGAATCGTACCTCAATTCAAGCGTAAGGAACTAATCAACTTTCAACTTTCCAAAACTCATACCGAATCATATCTAATCCATTGGAAATGAACTCAAATTTTGCATACAAGTCTCAAATGACAAAACAGACCTATTCCAACTATTGGAACAAACCTATTCCAACTATTGGAACTATAATCCGAACCCAATATCATCAAAGTCAATTCCCGATCAAACCTATGAACCTTCCAACCTTCAACTTCAAACATTCATCAAATAGAACCAAATAGGAAACTCCAATTCCACACCCAGACCTACGGCTAAGTCCAAAATCACCTTATGAACCTATTAAAACTACCAAAACACCATTTCGGGGGTCGTCTACACAAAACTAAAACTCATGTTAACCTTCACAACTTAAGCTTTCATCCTTGGAACTAAGTGTCCCAATTCAATCCAAAACTTCTCCGAAACCAACCCAACCGCCCCCGTAAGTCACATAACCACAAATATGCAAATCATAAAATAGGGAAAACATGGCTAAAATACTCAAACGATCCTAGAATCATAACAAAAGTACCGAAAATATAAGGATATCTGCTCCGCATATCATGCTCGGTCTCCCAAGTCTCCTCTTTTACCGATTGACCCCTCCACTAAACCTTCATCGAAGAAATATTCTTCGACCTCATCTTGCGAACCTATCTATCCAATATGGCCACTAGCTTCAAATCCTTGTCCAATTGCACCGAGCTGAATTCTAACACAAGTGACGGATCCTCATAGTACTTTCGGATCATAAAAAAATTAAACATTGGATGAACTCTCGATAAACTAGGTGGCAAGGCAAGTCTATAAGACACCTCACCAACCCTCTCCAAGACCTCATTGGACCAATATAACGAGGGTTCAACTTTCCCTTCTTCCTGAATCTCAACACATCCTTCATGTGTGACACTCTAAGTAGAACCTTCTCACCCACCATATATGCCATATCACGAGCCTTCTTATTGTTGGTTCCCCAAGTACACGCAAGTATACATGACCGTCAAGTAATAATGTGACTCAAAAGTCGGATGTCGAACCCACAGAAACTTAGATTAACCGTTAACTAAGCAAACTAAAATCAACTTACTGTCCAAGATGTTCAAAAGTTTAACTTTTCTATTATAACTACTATTGCGAAATTCAAACACATAACCAATGGAGATATAGATTCTAGGGTTGTGATCAGTTTATCAAGCCTATTGAATTCGTAATTACACTTGTTAATCCAAATTATCTATGATTTCTAGTTGACCGGATCGTTTATATAAATAGCATATTCCCACAATACTATCCGTCTATCCATAATATATCAACCCTATATTCCTATAGTCTTGAATCTATCATGAATGAATATAATACGGTATTCAACTAAGCATGACTATTAGGTATATTTCTATCCTAACCGCGAAACCTTTTCCCGAGCCACGAGTTCAGAAACAAGCTCTCTCCAATTCTACTCTAATCTAAGCACGACTTTTCCAAGCATAGCATAGATAGTAAATAGAACTCAACTGCTAGCCAAACAATTAAGCAATTATGCACATAATTAAAGAAACAGCCAAATATGATAACTCTAATTAACGGTATTATAATTAATAAACTTCAATATTCATGACAACCACAACCCTAGAACGTGAAGTTTAGCTCCACATAAATATGGTAGCAAAACAATAAATCATCAAGAAAAAGTAAAGATTATTAAGTTTGATCGAAGAAAGATGGAATCTGATGAATTCCGGCCTCCACGGCGGCTCTGTGATCTCCCTTCGTCTAATCCCCTCTAAAAGCATGTTTTTCTTGATGTATTTATAGCGGCTAGGGTTTGTTGGGGCGAATTGGGCTTCTCCTAATTCGGCTAGGAGAAGCTGAAATTTTCTGCTCCGGTCCCGGTCTCGCTATGTGACCCTCGCTTCGCTGTCTGGAACTTTTCTGGTCTCTTCTGCTCAAGTCCCGGTCTCGCAAAGTGACCATCGCTTCGCTGTCCGAGACCTGGGCACCAAACTTATACTTCATCTATATTCTTCCTTTGTTTGTACTTAACTTTGCATGAAAACTTTTTAAATCACTTCCAATTGACTCCTACACATATAAATACCATTATTAAGCTCGAGTCATAAGTATTCACACGAAAATTAACAAAATCGCGGTATAATGCAAGGTAGATTATATGCAAAAACATGGAGTTTAGCCAAACATCACCACCCCATACTTAAGCTCTTGCTCATCCTCGAGCAACCAATAATTTACACTATCCTTGAGCACTTTATTTTTACACAATTGAGGCACACTACACCAATGGCCATGGTTTATAGCAACAATTAAACTTTAGCATGTGCAATCACTTACACTTCCCTTAACTTATGCCATTCTTCACTAAGATTCACAATAAAGACAACATGCTCCTAACAATCCTAGCCTCAAAAACCAACTCAATGTCATAATGCACTCATGGCTTGAACACCCAACATCATAGAGAGAAGTCTAATAACGTTACCTATCCCTTGTGAAACCATGTGTTCTTACAACAAGAACAAGAGAATAAGTTGAATCCATACATTCAAATCAAATGCTCAAATATATTTTAAGGACTCATATATATCAAATAAAATCTCACTCTCACAAAAGAAGTCACATGCATGCAGTTGGCACCATAGGCTTGCCCTTAAAGTAAATCTACTAATGTAGGCTCACTCAGTCTAAAATTAATTAGGACTTTTTTTATGGTTGTAATGTGGGCTAAGGGACTGGAAGGATATATTTAGGAATAATGGCTAACCCTCCTAAGCACTTTAACACATCACATAATCAACTGTAAGCGCAAATTCTTCAATTGCAATTTTAATTTCACAACTAAAATCATCCCTAACAATGTTTCCTTTTTCTTAAAGCACTACTTTAATTTATTCCCACTAGCAAGAACAAAATATCAATTTATTCATCTAAATTTTTTTTCTTTTTCTCTTTTGCAATTTCCACTAGTGGTATATTATTTTACAAAACAAGGGCACCTTACTTCCTTTCACTGGTTCCACTCAAAAGTCACTCAAATTCCCCACTTACTTCTTTTAGCGTTCATCTCACAATTAAAGTGCTTTAAGAGGTAAAAGGATCAAAACAACGTCAATTAAGAATAAAAAGGGTATAGCCTTGTAATGTGGGTGCCAAATATTAGTCTATAGGCTGAAAATAGTTAACTAGGGATATATTTTATTTGTGATAGAAATAACGCTCGAAAAGATCAAAGAAAGACAAATTATTTTTCAAACCGAGCCTCACCTAAACATTCGCTTCGACTCACATACGAGGCAAGTTTTAGACACAAGTACAATGACATGGACTACACAAAATCTCACCACACATGGTATATGACTCTCTAAGGACGGTCTTGTTCCGACTCTCAAACTAATGCAAGTATTCACGGAGCCACAAGATATTAAGCATTAAGTACAAAGTGAACATAAGTCAAGAATATGAGACATAGGCGTCACAAAACATGCTATCCAAATAACCAAGGCATCATAAGCACTTTTAGCACATAGGAAAGATACTACGCATGCCATATCCTAAATATGCTACTATCAAACAAGTCAAGGGCACCTAGTAATCTCATCTTTCTTCCTCCATTTATTCCCTAATTTCTAATTTACTCTAAAAATAAAAAATAAAAAACTACTACCCGGTTCAAACTACATCCCATGGAAAAGAACTGAGGGCATAAATAAAAATCACAGGGGATTATTACTACCTAAAGAAAGCTAAAAGACATATTTTTGGATTTTTGTTTAGACTTTAATCCCTCAAGAAAATTGTCTAGGAGATCCATCGTCGGAAAAGTTCAATTTTTCTACCTTTTTTGATTTTTTTATTTATTTTTCTTATTTTCCACATTTTAAAAAAATAAATTTAGCTACTAAAATACTACACAATTACGAAAACAAAATTAAGAAGCTAAAATCAAAATAAGAAGTTAACATTTTCTAACATACTACTTCTAATTATCTAGAGGAATTCTCCCACCCATACTTAAAGGAGTGCAGTGTCCCCAATGCACAAATAAAGCAAAATAATAACGAGGGTGGACAAGAAACTCCCTGAAAAGCCAAAGGCCGAAGCAATAGCGACTCACGGGTGCTCAGACCTCCCCCAGGCATGGTCCTTTGTGTGGTCACCCCACACGTAGTTCTCACCATCTAGATCGCTTTTGCGCTCTTCCAATGGCTTTGCCTCCTATGCGTATAATCCTACAAAATAAAAATAGACACTACAATAATAATAAGATAAAAATAAAAATAAAAAAAAGCAGTAAAGCTGGGTTGGCTCCCAAAAAGTGCCTGATTTTACATCGCGGCACGACTTGTAGCACTTTTTATCTCTAGCTTAAACTTATGAATTGAGCCCTCAATAGGGAATCCAGTTTGTAGCTATGCTCCTTCGATGGGGCTACAAAGAAAACCAGGCTAAGCAATAAAATTTTTGCTCTACACCTCTTGACCTTTAGACGAGGAATATAAAATTTGTATTTTGGCACAACAAATTCAAGAATATAGGCACCCTGTTCCTCGTCCATTGGCTCCTCCAAAGGCTCGGATGACATGATTTTCATGTCATCATCCAAACACAATGTTGAAAAATGTATGGAATGAGGACTAATACGCCCTAACTCTAGAATTGTATTACTCTTTACATCCTCATATGTACACACACTAGAGTTTTTAAATATAATATTATCTACTTCCTCACATGACTCTAGAATACTCCTCTCAGCATTGGCATCCTCAAGGAAAATATGGTCTAATGCTTGGTATTCTCGTTTTAGCTCCTTAATTTGGTCTAGAAGATTTTTTTCAGTTTCACACAACTCATCATTAAATTGTTGGGCGTTGAATGCATCAACCTTTGCACTCAAATCTGCATCCAAGTTGTGCAAAGTCAGGCCAAACTTGTCAATTTCTTGTGCAAGCTCAACTCTCTCTCCTTCGACCAATCATTCACCTACTTTGTTAGTAGATGACGTCGTTCCACATATTCTCTTAATCGTGAATATTCATCCTAATACCAATCCTTACTCCTATATTCAAATTCAGACCTCCCAGAGTTCAGGTCATGACAAGCCCAAAAAGACGGGCCATAAAAGTCTTCCGTCAACCAAGTGTCTTCATCAATAACCTTATCTCAGGATATTTCATCCCTAGATGTCATGTTGAGAGAACTATGAACACACTAAGACAAAGATCAAATTGTTATAAAAATAAAAATAAAAATAAAAATAAAAATAAAATTTACAAAAAGAAAAAAAATAAACAAAACCTATAAATATAAAAGTAAATGTCTAATCTAGAAAAATAACTAAATAGGAAAATTAAAAACTTGAATAGAAATCAATTAAAATCTTAACTTAGAGAAACAATCAAGAACTAAGTCTCCGGCAACGGCGCCAAAAACTTGTTGGTTCCCCAAGTACGCGCAAGTATACGTGGCCGTCAAGTAATAAAGTGACTCAAAAGTTGGATGTCGAACCCACAAAGACTTCGATTAACCGTTAACTAAGCAAACTAAAATCAACTTACTGTCCAAGATGGTCAAAAGTTTAACTTTTCTATTACAACTACTATTGTGAAATTCAAACACGTAACCAAGGGAGATATAGATTCCAGGGTTGTGGTCGGTTTATCAATCGTATTGAATTCGTAATTACACCTATTATTCCAAATTATCTATGATTGCTAGTTGACCGGATCGTTTATATAAATAGCATATTCCCATAATACTATCCGTCTATCCATAATATATCAATCATATATTCCTATGGTCTTGAATCTATCATGAATGAATATAATATGATATTCAACTAAGCAAGACTGTTAGGTATATTCCTATCATAACCGCAAAATATTTCCCCGAGCCATGGGTTCAGAAACAAGATCTCTCCAATTCTACTCTAATAAGCACGACTTTCCCAACCATAGCATAGATAGTAAATAGAACTCAACTACTGGCCAAACAATTAAGCAATTATGCACAGAATTAAAGAAACAACCAAAGATGATAACTCAAATTAATGGTAATATAATTAATAAACTTCAATATTCATTACAACCACAACTCTAAAATGTGAAGTTTAGCCCACATAGACATGGTAGTAAAATAACAAATCATCAAGAAAAAATAAAGAATACTAAGTTTGATGGAAGAAATATGAAATCTGATGAATTCCGGCCTCCACGGAGGCTCCGTGCTCTCCCTTCGTCTAAAGTTTCTCCCTTCGTCTAACCCTCCCTAAAAGCATGTTTTCTTGATGTATTTATAGTGTCTAGGGTTTGTTGGGGTGAATTGAGCTTCTCTTAATTCGGCTAGGAGAAGCTGAAATTTTTCGCTCCGGTCCCGATCTCGTGAAGTGACACTCGCTTTGCTGTCTGGGACCTGGGCACCAAACTTATACTTCATCTAGATTCTTCATTTTTTTGCAATTCACTTTGTATGAAAACTTTCCAAATCACTTCCAATTGACTCTACACATATAAATAATATTTTTAAGCTCGAGTCAAAAATATTCACACTAAAAGTAATAAAATCGAGGTATAATGCAAGGTAAATTACATGCAAAAACATGAATTTTTAGCCAAACATCACTTATCAGTATAACTCTTATGCTTGGATTGTGCTGTACGAAGCCATTCATGAATCAACTTTACCTTCTCAAATGTATCTCGAACTAGATCAGTGCCTAACAACATATCCTTCCTAGGCTCAAACCAACCAACCAGAGAACGACATCACCTCCTATATAAGGCCTTATAAGAATCCATATGGATACTCGACTGATAGTTGTTGTTGTTGCAGTCGAACTCTACTAAAGGTAGAATTTGATCCCACTGACCTCCGAACTTGATGACACAAGATCGTAACATATCCTCCAAGATCTGAATAGTACGCTCGTACTGCCCGTTCGTCTGGGGATGGAATGTTGTACTCGGTTCGACTTGTGTGCCCAACTCACGCTGCATTGCTCTCCAAATTGACAACGCATGGGTTGTTCCTTACAATCATTATCTGTTGTGCAAATATAATTGCCATATAAATGTCAAAGTATGCTCACAAATATATCTGTAAAGGACATGATAAAATTTTATTTGATTTATGCAAAGATAACACAAATATAGAAATAGATGAGATAAATAATTATCAATCTGCTAGTTGGGTGTCACCGCCCGAAGCTATGTGGCGCCTATTTGCTTTTTTTATCAGTGAAATGACTCCAAGTGTTAATCACCTCCAATTACATCTTGAGGGACAACAATTTATTTCTTTTAAAAAAACTAACACAATAGACAATATTGTGAAAAAACCTAAGATTAAGAAGACAATGTTGACAAAAATCTTCTTGATGAATGAAATAAATAATGATGCTAAAGAGCTAAAGTTGGTGTATAAAGATTTCCCACAATATCTCGCATGGTCATCTATGTACAAAATGTGGACTCGACGACAACAAGGTAATATTATCGGATGAGTTGTAACGTGTCATCCAACATAAGGAGAAAAACCTTACCTTAGATTATTACTAATGAATGTGAGAGGACCAAAATTGTACGAAGATCTTCTAACAGTAAATAGGATATGAAGTGATGCATTTAGAGAATCTGCAGAAAAAAAAGGATTATTGTATTGTGATAATAGCTTGGTTGATTGTATGTCAGAGGCTACCTGTTATCAAATGCCCTATAGTTTAAGACGCTTATTTGCTAGAATATTAGTATATTGTAGCCCTGCCAATATCAGGGAATTGTGGGAACAATTTGAAGATTCAATGTCTGAACTTTAAGAGTTTAGCAAATATAGCCGCAAAAGATATTCACCTTGCTATCCTAAACCACATCAATGATATATACATTCTATGGTTGTGATACTAACGAGTTCAACCTTGTTTCAGAAACTATCAAATCTTCAAAATTGGCAAATGAAGCGAATGGCGTATATTTCGAAAGAAACATCATTGTTAGCAATGAAGAATTATTTTTACATAAAAAATTAAATATTGAACAAAATAAGGCATACAACACAATTCTTGATAGAGTATTTGGCAACAATAGCCTTCTTTATTGATGGTCTTGGAGGAAGCTGTAACGACCCGACCGGTGGTTTTGTATATTTTAGCATTGTTCCTCTATTTATTGCCTCTTATATATTCATTTATGGTTATGTGACTTACCGAAGTGGTTGGATTGATTCCGGGAAATTTTCGGAGTGAATCGGGAGACTTAGTCCCAAAGTTGGAAGCTTAAGTTAAAATAGTTGACCGAAGTTTGACTTTTATGTAGACGACTCCAGAATGGAGTTTTAATTGTTCTGATAGCTTTGTAGGGTAATTTTGGACTTAGGCGTATGTACGGATATTGATTTAGAGGTCCATAGGTCGTTTTGGCTTGAATGGGCGAAAGTTGGAAAGTTGAAGGTTTGGAAAGTTGAGAAGTTTGACCGAGAGTTAACTTTATTAATATCGGGTTCAGATTTTATTTTTGGAAGTTGGAATAAGTCCGTTGTGTCATTTATAACTTATGTGCAAAATTTGAGATCATTTGGAGTTGGTTTGATATGTTTCGGCATTAGTTTTAGAAGTTAGAAGTTCATTAGGCTTGAATCGATGTGTGATTCATATTTTTTTGTGTTATTTGATATAATTTGAGGCTTCGAGCGAGTTCATATCGTATTTTAGGATTTGTTGGTATGTTCAGATGGGGTCCCGGGGCTCCGAGTATGTTTCGGATTGAGTTCGGACCATTTATGCATGTGTTGAGATTGCTGGTGTTCAGAGCTTCTGGTTTTTTTCTTCACTATCACGAAGAATAGGTCGCGATCGCATAGGGTCTTTACTGGTAGATGATTTTTGCTCTTCGCATTCTCTAAGGATTAGCTGGTTCGCGTAAGGTTTGGTGATTGTGCATCGCGAACGCGTGTGAGGGACCGCGTTCGCATAGAAGGAAGGATGGGATGTGAGATGGCGTGCATTATTCATCACGTTCATGTGGAGCAGTCCGCGATCGCGAATCCTGGGGATGTTTTTCCATCACGTTCACGTCTATAGTCACGTGATCGCGTAGGGGCTTTTGTGAGCTGGTGGAGTTTGATTTCCGCGATCATGTAGAGTAATCACGGGGCATCAGATATTAAAATCTCAAATTGAGGGTTAGAGTATTATTATCATATTTTGAGTTGTAGAGCTCGGTTTTGGATGATTTCGGAGAGGATTTTTACGTCTTGGATCGGGGTAAGTATTTTTGACTCAGATTTATTAATAAATCATGATTCCATATTAGTTTTATCATTTATTTAGTGAATTAAAGTGAAGAAAATTGGATAATTTTGGTATAGTTGGACTCATTAATGAATGGGTGTTTGGATTTTATAAGTTTGGTCGGGTTTCGATACGTGGGCCCGGGGTTGACCTTTAGAGTTGACTTTTTGATTTTCTTTAAAGATTGTAACTTTATTATACGGAATAGTTTCCTATGGTTTATATTTATTGTATTAAGTTATTTTGACTAGATTCAGATCATCCGGTGTTGGATATTCGTAGAAAAGGCTTATTAGAGAATTGATTTGTCTTGTTTGAGATAAGTATCTTGCCTAATTTTATGTGGGGGAATTACTCCTTTGGATTTGGGTTGATTGTGCTATTTGTGATATGTGAAAGTCATGTAGGTGACATGTGGGTACACAGTCTATATGTAGTAATTGACCAGTTTAGGCTATTTAGACTCTTTTTATGCCTTTAATCGAATTGTCATAACATGTTTATATCTTTCGTTGTTAATCTACCCTTACATGCGTTAATCATCTATCCTTCCATGCTTTATTTGACATTGTTAACACTTGTTTCATTTCTTACTTGTTATTTGCCTTTACATGCTTAGTTGAAGTTATTGTTTCCTTGTTGCCTTGTTAATTATTTAATTGTTGACTTACCTTACTTGAAGTTGTTATTTCTTGGAATATCTTCTTTTTGAGTCTTTGGTGTTGAAGTTGCAAAAATTGTTATCACATTGCGACGAAGTCGTTATGTTGTTGAGATATCTTTCATGTTGAGCCTTTGACTTTTATTTCGTTATTGTCGAGATTCTTGTGTACATTGTGGTTGGGCCATGGCCTATTTATTATAAAAATATTGGTATTGTTGATTCTTTTGGCAAAGTTATGGAATATGGGCACTTGTGGTACGAGATAATATCATATTGTGATATTGATAAGCATGTGGTGGTATAAGGATAAGGGTTGATACGCATGCGGTGAGATAAAGTAGGTTTGATACGAGTGATGCTAGTAGGAAAACTACTTGAAGCCACACGGTGTAATAAGGTGGGCTAAAACGCGGGTAGTTATTTCGAAAAAACTAATTTTAAAAATTAAATGTAAGGCTCCCGCGGTGATATAAGAAAAGATTGTGATTGTGAAATGAGATTACGAGGCGGTACCTCGGTTGTGATTCTTGTTGTTATCTCTCATTTACCTCACTTGTATTTGTTCGCATTATTTTCTTGATGTTCTTATTATGGGTTCCTTCCTTGTTGCCTTTATTGCTTTAAATTCAGTCGTAGCTTATCTTGTTGTATTTCTTTATTGCCTCATTTCCCTCGTTTTCATTATTAGACTGCACTATACTTGTTCAACTTCTTTTTCTTATCCTAGTATGTGTCTTGACCTGGTCTCATCACTACTCTACCAAGGTTAGGCTTTATATTTATTGGGTACCGTTGTGGTATACTCATACTACTCTTCTGCATATTTTTGTGCAGATCCAGGTATCTCGATCCAAGATAGGCACCAATGAGTAGAGCATTCAGTTCAAAGACTTCAAGGTATACCTGCCCGGCGTTCGTAGGCCTCAGAGTCACTCTCTGTCCTTTGTTTCTACTGCTTACTCTTATTTAGACAGTGATGTATTAGAGATTTTATAGTATATTTATGTAGAGCTTATAACTCAGTCTCACCAGATTTTTGGAGTTATTATCAACGGTATTGTCGAGTTCTATTATGATAGTTAGATGGTTAAGATTTTAAATTCTATTGTTAATTCCGCTATTTCTCCATGCATGTTAGGCTTACCTAGTCTTAAAGACTAGGTGCCATCATAATATCCTACGGTGGGGAAATTGGGGTCGTGACAGAAGTGATAAGACATTCTTATATTGAGCGTTATTAGCAACTGTGAGTTTCAAAGGATTTATAGCTTTAGCAACGACAACCTATGGCATTGCAACTTTGATCCTTCGAGGAGGACATGCATCTCATTCACCTTTTAAAATCCCGATTAATGTCGATGAAAAATTTCCTTGCAATATCAGCAAGTAGAGTTCACTGGCATCTTTGATTCGCAATGCAAAATTGATTGTGTGAGATGAAGTATCAATGGCAAAAAAGAACATGATTGGAGCATTATTCTCTTTTCTAAAAGATCTTAGGGACACAAATATGCTTTTTGGTGAAAAAGTTGTTATTTTTAAGTAGATTTTAGAAAAACTCTTCCTGTTGTTCAAAGTGGTAAAAAAGAAGACTTTATTCGGCAAAGCATACTGAACTTTGAAATATGAATCAACTTAAAAAACTACTATTATCAGAGAATATGCATGCAACAATCGATCATTCTTTCTGTGAATATTTGATGCGAATTGGAAAAGGAAAAGAACAAACAAATATGGATGAGAAAATAAAAATTTCAAGATCTTTCATTGTTCCTTATATTACTGAAAAAGAAACGTTGGATCTCTTATTCAGAATTATATATCCTGATTTGCATACTTCTTTTCATGATTCTACTTTTTTAACTTCTGTTTCGACGACCAACTATTACTTTGTTGATGAATTAAATGATAGGCCTATAGCCCAATTTTCTAAAGATGCTAGGACATTTATTGCAACTGATGAAACTGTTGAACCGAGTGATCACAGTCAGTTTAAATTTTTTTACACTCATTGAACCCAATTGGTTTACCTCCTCACAAATTAACCCTGAAAGAAAATTGTCATGTTATGTTGCTGCGAAACTTAAATCCTTGTGAAGGTTTGTGCAACAGTACGCTGACTCATATGCTGTGATTTTAAGAGTCATATTATAAGTGCTAAAATTACGAGTGGTGATTTTAATAATACACATATATTTATTCCTAGAATACCATTGTTATCTTTAGACGATGAGAAGTTACCTATCCCATTTAAAAGAACACAATTTTCACTACGCCTGTGTTTCGCTATGACGATAAATAAAGTGCAAGGACAAACAATAGATTATGTTGGAATTTATTTGCGTGATCCAATATTTTCTCATGGAAAATTATATGTTGCTTTATCGAGAGCGAAGATTTCAAATTGTATAAAGATATTAATCCGACCACCTACAACAGATAACGATGATGACCAGTCTACATATAACATAGTGTATGATGAAATCATTCGAAAAGCCCTTCTATAACTTTGTGCCTATATTGTTTATGTTCTTTGCATGACTATATATTTTTCTTAGTGAATGCTTCTTTTCATTTACTAGGTCTTATAAAAAGGAAACAACATCTAATGTTCTGTTGCGCTCTAAATAACTTTTTGCAACTTGCTATGCAGAAGACTTAACTTGTTTACTTGCAAATCCTGGCTAAGTTATTATCCTTCTGGTATAGTTTTTTAATGTGAAATATATGGATAAAACTATTGACATTGTGAAATTTTTCGAATGCACAATCAGTGAAAGCACTAGTGTCTGCAAATCTCAATATACAAAGGCATGTTACATATTTCTATGATTTTAGTTCAACTCTGTTAAGTTGACTTACCTGATGCATGCCTCAAGAAAAAAAAATATTTTTAACTCCACCTCTGTTCAAGTTATACTATGATACAACCGGTCCAAAGCTCGAACAAAGGAGGTGGGTTTATTGTTTATTAGCAATAACACATGTATTTTTATTTCTCGATTCGACTATGCTCCCTGTGAACTGATGATGTTAGTATCAATGGACTTTTTGTCATTTATTGAAAAACTGTTTTCAAATATGTTGTATGCTTTCCTCAGTCTTACTTATCTTTCAGGACATCATAACCAAAAAAGATGTAGAGATTTACTATTGCAAAGGAATTGCAAGACTTTAAAAGATAGGATTTGGATCATGAAATATCGGCAAAGAGGGTAATTACATTTAAGACAGAATTACTTGAGTTAAAACTTGTCTAATATACGTTTAACTTGTTTCTAGCGAGACAACAAAGACTATTGCAGTAAATTAGTGGAAATGGAGACAACTGATCGGGTGAGTTCAAATTCCTTACGAGTAACTCATGATGGTACTAGCTATAATTTTCCAAACCAAATTTTAAGCTCTATTGTTCAAAACTTCAAATTTAAAGAGATAATACGATGTTATATACTTTTGATGTCAAGTAACTGCTGTTTTGTAAATCCAAATAGAAATACTCTTTTGTCATATAGTTAAAGTGCTCAAAGAAATTTCTATGTTTGCATTCAGCTGGAACTGTTTATAGCTAGAGTTGTTATAACTCCATTGGCTTGAGCCCTGATGTATGTTAAAATGGTGTATTTGACAAGAAAAATACAGGAATCTCACACCTAAAATTCGAACTTTCCACCCAAAAATAAAATACAATTGGGACTTGATCACGCAGCACCAATGTAGCATGACTTACATAAATGAAATAGTGAAAAAGAAAAGAGCTTAACTTGCACTTCATAGCGTTAAAAACTTGATATTCATGGGCTTGGAGGGATTTTGTTTGTGGATAGAAAAGTGTAAACCGTATCAACCACCACAATTGCGTCTCCATTGATCTGGACTTGATGTGTTATGGATCCTTGGTAGACAAATCCAGCCTTCTCCAATACCCTATGAGAAGCCTTGTTCTCCAAAAGAACAAATGCTTGAAGCTTTACTATTTCAGGAATGTGATTGAACACTTGAGGTATTGCCATTTTGAGTGCCTTTGTCGCAATCCCCTTCCCCCAAAACTCAAATGCAATAGCATATCTATCACGACCCAATTTCGCCTCTGTTTGGGTATCGTGATGACACCTAGTCTTAAGGACTAGGTAAACCTAACAATAATTAAAATAACAACATTATTTAAATAGAATCTCTTACAATTCCCAAAATCGGTAGTACAAGTCATAAGCTCTACAGAGTGTTTGCTAGAAAACTTCTAAATACAACTGTCCAGAAATAATAATAAACAGTGCAAAATGAAAACTTGAAGGTGACTCCGAAGCCTGCAAACGCAGCGGCAGGTTTACCTTGAGTCTCCGCAGCAACAGTTCACACAGCTAGCTAACAAACAATTACCTGGATCTGCACAAAATAATGTGCAGAAGAGTAGCATGAGCACACCACAGCGGTGCCTAGTAAGTATCAAGACTAACTTCGGTGGAGTAGTGACGAGGAACAGTCAAGACACTCACTGGTCTAATAAACTAAACATGTACAAATATATGAACAGCAGAAGTATGATGTCTACATAAAGACTATGCAATATGGGTCACAGTACAGTAATGGCAATAAGGAAGGAAACAACCACTGTCAGCGAAATATCATGAAAATGACACAGAAAAATGAATGAAACCCAACCTAAATTCGGAATCACAAATACAACAAGGACAAGTAATAAATCAGCAACTACAACCGCTTTTACATCAGGTTTTAGCCAAAAACTCCACGAGGTACCAAACCTCGGATAATTCACAACTCACGGGTATCAATACCTAAACCCTAACACTTAGCATCCTGTGCCCTCATAACACCTCATAACCGCACTGACGACTCACCTGCCAATAGAGCCATTCTCACATAGAAGGCAAGTAAACAAGGGTGAGCATCTATGCTCAACAATATCAAGAATACCTCTTATCCGATAAGAGTGCTTAACTACGTGTATGCTTGTGCAAGTGTCCTACCATAGTCCATATCCGCAAATAAGCATAAGGAAAAAGAACAGACAACACGTAGAATATTTTCTCACAGCTTTCACAAGATAAAGCTCACACAGGTATGTATACCACTTCACAAATATCAACAACAAGAATGCCCCCAGGTCACAAATCATCACAAATAAATCCTTGACACAGCCCACCTTGTCTCGCCACGTGTGCAACAGTAACATAATTGCCTGTCTTGTCTCGATACACGTGGATAACAATGTTCTCATCTTGTCTCGCCATATGCGCAACCAACATATATATATATATATATATATATATATATATATATATCTATCCCGCCTTGTCACGCCGCATGTGCAAATATCAATGGTAACAATAGCACGACAGAAATCTCGTGCAACCCCATAATAACAACCGCACGACAGAAACCTCATGCATCACAATAATAACAACCGCATGGTAGAAACCTCGTGCATCACCACAACAAGTACATCAACAACAACGACAATAATACAAAGTACGATAAGTAAATCAACTTAAGAACTTTAATTCACAAAGAAACGGTAGAACCAATTCACAAGGAACAACCACAGTAAAGAATGTTAGGCGTAAAGAAAACAGCTCAACAAAGGGAAAACTAAGGTGTAGCAACGATCCCACAATATACAATTCAACAACAGGGAAGCTAACACGAATCAAATAATGCCAAATAAAACAAGTCGACTAAGATATAGGATATGTAAACTTCAAGGTTGAGAAAATTACGAAGGATATTCAACAATTCAATTAAGGATAAGCAGCGAAAAAATAATCATAACCTCAATTAAGACCGAACAATTATAGGATGAAATAATATAAATTTCAAATAAAGATAAGCAGTTATGAAAAGATAGCATGGCTATAAAAGAGATAACAATTTCAATTAAGGCACATATGAATCAAGTAACAATAATAGTGGATCATGAAGCAATTGATTCTAATTAAGCAGGTAGATGCGAATCTAGTAATTAAGATATATAATCATAACCAGAACAACTGCATATTCAATCAATACAAGGACCTAAGAACCCTAAAAGGCCAACTTTCCACAACTAAGTCCGTGCACGCACTCGTCACCTCGTGTACACGGACTACAATCAACATAGAAGACTCAAATCCTAAGGGGAAGTCCCCCACACAAGGTTAGGCAAGATACTTACCTCGAACCAAGCTCAATCAGTCCGTAAGAATGCCCTTTCCTTGATTATCAGACTCCGAATGGCCCAAATTTAGCCAAACGCAAATTGCATATCATGAATACAACCATAATAGACTCATCTAATTAGTGAAATCAATATTTTAACAAAAATTCCGAAATTCGCCCTAAAACGTCGACCTGGCCCATGTCTCGGAATCGGGTAAAAGTCACAAAATACGAACACCCATTCACTCACGAGTCTAACCATACTAAAATCATCAAATTCCGATACCATTTCGTCCCTCAAATCGTGATTTTTTCATTTTGAAAAGTTTCTTCAAAAACCACCCTTTTCCTCAACTCAAAACACAAATTAATTGATAAAAATAAAGATAGAATCATGGAAATGAATAAAGTCTAGTTGAAGAACACTTACCCAATCGATTTGCTTGAAAATCCCGTAAGGAAGCTCACAAAACCGAAGTCTAAAACTCAAAATATGAAGAAAATGGCCAAACCCTCGACTTAATGTTTCTGCCAGGATTTTCGTATCTTCGGACTAGGACCCATTTGCGAGAAAGAGTCCGCATTTGCGAACTCAGCTAGCCGGGCCTGGAACAGCATCTGCGGATTTACAGCCGCACCAGCGGCACCACAGAAGCGAAAGGGGAAAACGCAGAAGCGAGCTTCTTCGCAGATGCGATTGAGGGACCACAGAAGCGGCCTTCGCACCTGCATGCAAGCTTCCGCAGAAGTGAGCAAGCTCCCAGGACTCAAGGATCGCAGAAGCGACCAGGCTCACGCAGAAGCAGAGCCGCACCTGCACTGCAAGCATAGCAGGTGCAAAAACACCAGAACCAGACCTGTTCAAAACCATGAAAAACATTTGAAACTCGTCCGAAACACACCCGAGGCCCCCAAAATCTCGTCCAAGCATACCAACAAGTTCCATACCCTAATACGGACTCGCTCGAGGTCTCAAATCACATCAAACAACGTCGAAACTATGAATCGCACCATGAATCGAACTTATAAATTTTCAATCTTCCAACTTCTAAAACCCGTACCGAAACCAATCAAATCAACCCGGAATGACTTCAAATTTTGCAGGCTAGTCCCAAATAACATAACAGAGCTGTTCCATCTCTCGGAATTGCATTCCGACTCCGATTTCAAAAAGTCCACTTGCGGTCCAAATCTCCAAAAATTCGACTTTCGCCATTTCAAGCCTAAATCAGCTATAGACCTCGGATTTACAGTACGGACACGCTCCTAAGTCTAAAATCACCCAACGGAGCTAATGGAACCGATGGAACTCCATTCCGGAGTCGTCTTCACATAGTTCTGACTACGGTCAAAATCCTAAGACTTAAGCTTCCATTTTAGGGACTAAGTGTCCCAAATAACTCTGAAGCATCCGGTAACCGAAATCAACCACGCACGCAAGTCAATACACATAATATGAAGCTGCTCAGGGCCTTACGCTGCCGGGCGGGACTTAAATTCTCAAAACGACCGGCCGGGCCATTACATCCTTCCCTTTTTAAATAAACGTTCGTCCTCGAACGTGCTAAGAATCACCTTGAAGTCTTGAAATCACTGAAAGTACATACCCAACATACACCCGTGGTGGACCTTACGTCACCCCAATCCACATAAGCCTGACAACACCATCCCAACTATAATTTATCCTTTCTATCAACACCGATAATCCTTAGAGTCAAATTCTCACCTTCTATTTATCTTCAAAAGACCCGATTCTAAATCCATAACCGGTATCCGTCTCAACCAGTTGTAACAACTCATGCCTATATCCATAAGGTATGACCACACAACAAGACACACCATATATAGGCCCATAATAACATTTTTTATCATATTAGCTGCCCGAAATCAAAACCAGCACCGACAATTAGACCCATATCCGTTAGCAACCCGTTTCAAACCTCCACAACGCTTACAATGATGCAAGAAACACGAAGACCTCATAACTATACACCCGAATCAACACGTCACAACTAACACCACCGGGCACACACCCCGCAAGTCAAAACTCAAGAAGCACATAACGAAATTGACTAAATATGTAAAGAGAAACACATAAGATAAATATCAAACAAGCCCGACAGGCACAACTTTCTAACAATACCCTACTACGAATCAATTCAAAAGGAAAAATCAAAGTACATGAACAAATCATAAGGGTCTCATCCTGGTATCACCCTCCACCGCGGCACGCAGCCCGACTCAAACATATCAAAATCACATGGAGTCACGAGGGTCTCGCCCTCAACTCTGAATCACAAGTCGAATACACATCATACCAATGGACATCTTTCACTAACTCAATTCTGCCAATAAAATCTTAACACTTGCTAAATTTTCACCCCGGTAGAGTATCAAATCACAAATTATAACCAATTTACTCAAGAATCACATCAAACCTACCATAATGGACAACGTGAATTCACTTATAGTCTCGTAACTTTCAATAATGAATAGAAACAAACGATAGATACGACTATCACTCATAGAAACTCCCAACGGGGTAAACATCTAAATATAATACTAAGTCATAAACTCACCCATAGGTAGGACAACAAGTATGGAAACTCGCCACGATAAGCAGGACCGAATCAAAATATGAATGGTTCCCCTCTGTAACAAATCAAAAGCATACATGTATGACATCATCTGGCGCAGTAGCCTCAAGCCTACTATATGAAACACATCAACGGGCCGGGCCTTCCCCTCTTGGGCGCCCTCTACTCGCCTGAATACTCCGCTGTGACACACCTATCCGGAGTCTAGGACAATCTCTCACCCTGTGGCTGGTATCTCCACACTCGAAGCAACCTCTGTGCTGACGTGGTTGTGGGAACTGTGCGGTACAGGTACTCTAAGACCCATCAGCACTTGAAATACTATGAGAAGCCTGAAGTGCAAACTGAACTGGCTGACCCATAAAACCTCTACCATGTCGTACCCTGCCTCCAAAATAAGGACCAGTAGATCTCTCTGGTCTACGAGGCCTCCTCACCTGATCTCGCCTGTACTCTCTCTCATGGCCCCGCCTGTCCTCTTCCTCCTGATCCCACATGCCCTCTACACGACGAGCGATCCCTACCACCTGCTAAAATGAAACATTTGACTCTAACTCCCGAGCCATACTGAACTGAATATCATGCCTCAGTCCCTCAATGAATCTGCGGACACGCTCTCTAACTGTGGCGACCAAAGCAGGCGCATGCCTGGTCAAATCACTGAATCTCACAACATACTTTGACACTGACATAGTGCCTTGGCGCAGCTGCTCAAACTCTGCACGCCATGTATCTCGAAGGGACTGAGGTACAAACTCTCTCAGGAACATATCTGAAAATTGAACCCACGTAAGTGAAGCTAACTCGACTGGGCTACCAGACTCATATGCCTGCCACCACTGGAAAGCCGCTCCCCTGAGCTGGAACGTAGTAAAAGCAACCCCGCTCATCTCCACAATACCCATAGTACGAAGAATGCGGT
Organism: Nicotiana tomentosiformis; assembly: GCF_000390325.3. NCBI lineage: Eukaryota > Viridiplantae > Streptophyta > Magnoliopsida > Solanales > Solanaceae > Nicotiana > Nicotiana tomentosiformis. The sequence continues at coordinate 28,555,401 of NC_090822.1, forward strand.
GACACTCTTCTAGAAAACCTTGTGCACTCTCTGAAGCCAAACCACTAAATGTAGGAGGCTCATATTTCTTGAACCTTGCAAGTCTAAGCTGCTCTTCCTCAGATGTTGCTGCCTTGACCACGGGCTGAACTGGAACCATAGGCTGTGTCGCCATGTCACCTGGAACCTGACCAACATGAACTCACTGCTCTGGGGTGTAGGCTGTGGGATTTTGGGTTCCTCCCCCGGTCTGTGAAGTAGCTGGTGCAACCGAAATCAACCCCGCCTGAGCCAATGTACCAAACATACTCAAGAACTGTGCTAAGGTCTCCTGAAGTCCGGGGGTAATGACAGGCGCCTCCGGTACCTGCTCCCTAACTGGAACTACTGGCGGCTCCTCAACTGCTGCTCTGGTAGGTGCTCTGGCTGCGACACTTACTCCTCGTCGGCCTCGGCCTCTGCCTCTAGCGATACTTGCTCCGGGATCAGCATCGTCTATAACTGTAGCTCGTGTCCTCACCATCTGTGAGAGAATGGAATGACAAAAGTTCAAACTCCAAGATCAATAAGCTCGCACGATAGGAATGAAAGAAGTGAGATTGTCTTAATAGTTCTGTAGCCTCTCGAAGATAAGTAGAGACGTCTCCGTACCGATCCGCAAGACTCTACTAAACTCTCTTATGACTCGTAGCACCTATGAACCTAGAGCTCTGATACCAACTTGTCACGACTCAATTTCCCCTCCGTTTGGGTATCGTGATGGCACCTAGTCTTAAGAACTAGGTAAGCCTAACAATAATTAAAATAACAACATTATTTAAATAGAATCTCTTACAATTTCCAAAATCGGTAGTACAAGTCACAAGCTCTACAGAGTGTTTGCTAAAAAACTTCTAAATACAACTGTCCAGAAATAAGATTAAATAGTGCAAAATGAAAACTTGAAGGTGACTCCGAAGCCTGCGAACGCAGCGGCAAGATTACCTTGAGTCTCCGCAACAACAGTCCACACAACTAGCTAACGAACAATTACCTAGATCTGCACAAAACAATGCGCAGAAGAGTAGCATGAGCACACCTCATCGGTGCCCAGTAAGTATCAAGACTAACCTCGGTAGAGTAGTGACGAGGAACAGTCAAGACACTCACAGGTTTAATAAACTAATCATGTACTAATATATGAGCAGCAGAAGTATGATGTCTACATAAAGACTATGCAATATGGGTCACAGTACAGTAATGGCAATAAGGAAGGGAACAACCAGTGTCAGCGAAATATCATGAAAATGACACAGAAAAATGAATGGAACCCAACCTAAATTCGGAATCACAAATACAACAAGGACAAGTAATAAATCAGCAACTACAACCGCTTTTACATCAGGTTTTAGCCAACAACTCCACGAGGTACCAAACCTCGGACAATTCACAACTCACGGGTATCAATACCTGAACCCTAACACTTGGCATCCTGTGCCCTCATAACACCTCATAACCGCACTGACGACTCACCTGCTAATAGAGCCATTCTCACATAGAAGGCAAGTAAACAAGGGTGAGCATCTATTCTCAAGAATATCAAGAACACCTCTTATCCGATAAGAGTGCTTAACTACGTGTATGCTTGTGCAAGTGTCCTACCATAGTCCATATCTGCAAATAAGCATAAGGAAAAAGAACGAACAACACGTAGAATATTTTCTCACAGCTTTCACAAGATAAAGCTCACACAGGTACGTATACCACTTCACAAATATCAACAACAAGAATACCCCCATGCCATAAATCATCACAAATAAATCCCTGACACAGCCCACCTTGTCTCGCCACACGTGCATAACAATGTTCCCACCTTGTCTCGCCACATGCGCAACCCATATGTATATATATATATATATATACACACACACACACACACACACATATCCCGCCTTGTCACGCCGCATGTGCAAATATCAATGATAACAATAGCACGACAGAAACCTCGTGCAACCCCATAATAACAACCGCACGACAGAAACCTCGTGCATCACAATAATAACAACTGCATGGTAAAACCTCGTGCATCACCACAACAAGTACATCAACAACAATGACGATAATACAAAGTACGATAAGTAAATCAACTCAAGAACTTTAATTCACAAAGAAACGGTAGAACCAATTCACAAGGAACAACCACAGTAAAGAATACTAGGCGTAAAGAAAACAGCTCAACAAAGGGAAAACTAAGGTGTAGCAACGATCCCACAATATACAATTCACAACAGGGAAGCTAACACGAATCAAATAATGCCAAATAAAACAAATCGACTAAGATATAGGATATCTAAACTTCAAGGTTGAGAAAATTACGAAGGATATTCAACAATTCAATTAAGGATAAGCAGCGAAAAAATAATCATAACCTCAATTAAGACCGAACAATTATAGGATGAAATAATATAAATTCCAAATAAAGATAAGCAGTTATGAAAAGATAGCATAGCTATAAAAGAAATAACAGTTTCAATTAAGGCACATATGAATCAAGTAACAATAATAGTAGATCATGAAGCAATTGATTCTAATTAAGCAGGTAAATGTGAATCTAGTAATTAAGATATATAATCATATCAAGAACAACTGCATATTCAATGAATACAAGGACCTAAGAACCCTAAAAGGCCAACTTTCCACAACTAAGTCCGTGCACGCACACGGACTACAATCAACATAGAAGACTCAAATCCTAAGGGGAAGTCCCCCACACAAGGTTAGGCACGATACTTACCTCGAACCAAGCTCAATCATTCCGTAAGAATGCCCTTTCCTCGATTATCAGACTCTGAATGGCCCAAATCTAGCCAAACGCAAATTGCATATCATGAATACAACCATAATAGACTCATCTAATTAGTGAAATCAATATTTTAACAAAAATTTCGAAATCCGCCTTAATAAGTCGACCCGGGCCCACGTCTCGGAATCGGGTAAAAGTCATAAAATACGAACACCTATTCATTCAAGAGTCTAACCATACTAAAACCATCAAATTCCGATACCATTTCGTCCCTCAAATCGTGATTTTTTCATTTTGAAAATTTTCTTCAAAAACCACCCTTTTCCTCAACTCAAAACACAAATTAAATGATAAAAATAAAGATAGAATCATGGAAATGAATAACTTTTAGTTGAAGAACACTTACCCAATCAATTTGCTTGAAAAACCCGTAAGGAAGCTCCCGAAACCGAAGTCTAAAACTCATAATATGAAGAAAATGGCCAAACCCTCGACTTAATGTTTCTGCCAGGATTTCCGCATCTGCGGACTAGGAGACACACCTGCGCACTCGCATTTGCGAGAAAGAGTCCGCATCTACAAACTCAGCTGGCCGGGCCTGGAACCGCATCTGCGGATTTACAACCGCACCAGCGGCACCGCAGAAGCGAAAGGGGGAAACGCAGAAGCGAGCTTCTTCGCAGATGCGATCGAGGGACCGCAGAAGCGGCCTTCGTACCTGCGTGCAAGCTTCCGCAGAAGAGAGAAAGCTCCCATGCCTCAAGGATCGCATAAGAGACCAGGCTCACGTAGAAGCGGAGCTGCACCTGCGCTCCAAGCGTCGCAGGTGCGAAAACACCAGAACCAGACCTGTTCAAAACCATGAAAAACATCTGAAACTCGTCCGAAACACACCCGAGGCACCCGGGACCTCGTCCAAGCATACTAACAAGTTGCATACCCTAATATGGACTCGCTCGAGGTCTCAAATCACATCAAACAACATCGAAACTATGAATCGCACCATGAATCGAAGTTATAAATTTTCAAATCTTCCAACTTCTAAAACCTGTGTCGAAACCTATCAAATTAACCCGGAATGACATCAAATTTTGCAGGCAAGTCCCAAATAACATAACGGAGCTGTTCTAAATCTTGGAATTGCATTCCGACCACGATATCACAAAGTCCACTTCCGATCCAAATCTCCAAAAATTGGCCTCTATCCATTTCAAGCCTAAATCAGCTATAGACCTCGGATTTACAGTCCAGACGCGCTCTTAAGTCCAAAATCACCCAATGGAGCTAATGGAATCGACGGAACTCCATTCCGGAGTCATCTTTACATAATTTCGACTACGGTCGAAATTCTAAGACTTAAGCTTCCGTTTTGGAGACTAAGTGTCCCAAATCACTCTGAAACATCCGGTAACCGAAATCAACCACGCACGCAAGTCAATACACATAATATGAAGTTGCTCAGGGCCTTATTCCGCCAGACGGGACTTAAATTCTCAAAACGACCGGCCGGGTCGTTACAATATCCTATATCTGCAGCAACTTCATTTGTCTCGTCATCAGCACCTCTTCCTGAATGGATCACCCATAGGAATCTGATCGATCGATCATCGATGCATATCTATACACGCCAAGGGTAAGGTATACACACTTCCTTAATGAAGATCAAGTCTTCTTCTTTTAAGGTCAAAGTCTTCCATCGGGTGGTCCGAGTTACTTGATCATCACTATCCCATATCATCACATCATCAACATCCGTCACGCTGAATGGACGCAAACTAATTCTTGAAGACTCCATTGACATGATACGACAATGATAATAATCTTAGTGTAATCTCACAAGTGGTGTCTGGGGAGGGCAATGTGTAGGCACCACAAGACCCTACATTGTGAAAGTAGAGAGGTTGTTTCTGATAGACTCCCGGCTCAAGGAAAGAAGAAAAAGAGGCAAGTAGCTAGCAACACTCCATTGACATGATGTTTCAACTATACATTCCTAATTAACAAGCTTAATTTTGAGCTTTAACTAGGCATATATAAATGGAGAGATCCTTGTTTTCGGGACAAAGTCTTTTATTAAACAATAAAGTTTCCCAGTTGTACTGGGTTGTGTTGTATTAACCAAAAGAGAATAGAGGGGGACTAGGCCTTACCTCAAGTTACAACACGAGAAGGTGATACCATCACCACTAAAAATCCAGAAAGATTAACAAAAATTACAGAATCCTTCTGGCATGAACTAATATATACATTTACTGACATAAAAGTTGGCCTTGGCATACTTAGTTCTAATACTAGGCCTTTGCATTTTATCAAGATGATATGCTCCTCTGGTATTTCTGGGGAGTTGCTGATATGAATTAATAATCAAATTGTGGCCTGTTGTTGAAGCCAACTTGGCTAAACAGTCTGCTACTTGGTTACCTTCCATGTAACAATGAGTAACATGCATCCCAGACAACTCTTTGAGAGCTAAAATATTGTCGATAACTTGTTTGAGCTTCAAATTGTTGGCATGATTGTCTTGCAACATGTTGACTATTACCATGGAGGTGAGTTCCAAAGCGAAATTAGTAAAGCCATGGTGGCTATACCGTTTTACTCCAAACTCAGCTGTCGTAGCTTCTGCCATATTATTGCTCTTACACTTGATAGAAATAGAAAAGTCCATGATAAGATCTCCCTGGCTATCCCTGACTATACCACCAATCACAGCTTTACCAATTTCTTTCAAAAAACTACCATCAGTGTTAACTTTGATGGTTCCCTCTTGAGGTTTGTTCTAGACAACTTGACTCCAACTTTGAATTGGTTTTAATATTTCAATAGTATTACAGAGAACAAGCCATTGGGTGATAGAATTCAAGCTAGGACATAGATTGAGAAGTGAAACTTTAATGTTCCAGATGCTTTGATACACCATTCTACTGTGTTGGAACTTCGTTTGGTTACCATATCTACAAGAGCATCTTTGCTTCCATAGTTCTTAACAAATAAATGTAGGAATGATTTGTAGGATTATTTTATGGATGGCATTTAAGGATTTCATATCCCACCAAATTTTTAGGACTCCAATTATAAGTTGAACAGAGTGTTGAAGTCCAAAAGGGTTGCCCAAGGCATTCCAATTGGGTAGTTACTATTTCTGCGTTAACTTGCCGATTTGAGTGGTGATAGCACACCTTGCACCTGCCTACTCTATGGCATGTTATTTATACCAGTCCAGGAGTATGAGAATCATAATTTATTTATCATACACATGTGTACTTATTTGATTGCTCCTGTATGATATGCTTGGACTGGAGGCTTGTGACCATGCCAGGCGGATTATATTATTGGCACGTGAGTTATACTGATATTATTGGCACGTGAGTTGGTTACTGTTATTAAATTCACGTGCCTTGGCTCTACTATATATAATGAGCTTATAGCATTGCAGTTGTGGTGGTGCTTGTTGAACTCGCAATATGGTTCTCTTCTTTTAGACATTTTCCTTTTTTGGTACACGGATTGCGCATTTTGTGGCTTGAGTTATATCGGTGGGGCGTGTCTGTGAAATAGTTGTGTTTGATAATATAAGGCCATCAGACCTAGAATGGGTATATTAGGTTTGATTACGGTATATTCGGGAGGATAATATTGAAAGTCGACTTAAAAAGTGATTATGGTTCTTGTTGGGGCGAGAGAGCTCCATGACTTGTTGACATGATGAGTGGTTATGAGATTTTGCATGTTTCTTTCATTATCAACAGTGTACGAAGGTTTTGGAATGAAGTTTTGTTTGGTATGTGGTTTAATACTAGTACCGGGTTAGTTTTGAGTAGTTACTGTGATCGTAAAATGGTGCTGCGAGTATGCGGGTTGTGTAGTATGTTATTGGACTATACTTGGGGTTATGGTTATGACTTGTTATAGCTTATCTAGACTAATACAGTGTGTAATTGTGAGACTCGGGTCTTGTAAGAAATTTTGGATGCTGAAAATTGGGTTATAAGTTTTTGGGCTAAGGTTAAATTAGTGACTTTCAGTTATGTTGTGTTGTCAGGCCTACATAGAATAGAGTGATGTGGGATCACCCCCGGGTACGTACGTGGTAAGATGTAATAGTGATTTGATGTCTTGGAAATAACCCTTGGCACATTCGAGGACGAACGTATGTTTAAGTGAGGGAGAATGTAATGACCCGACTTGTCATTTTGAGAATTAGCATTCCGTTCGGTGGCTTAAGGTATCGAGTACCTTTGAAATGTGTATTATGACTTGCGAGGGTGGTCAAGTTTGATTTTCGGATGATTCATGATTTAATTAAAAGAACATTCTTGTTTTGGAAGTTTAAGTTGAAATAATTGACCGGATGGTGAATTATGTGTAAATAACCCCGAAATAGAATTTTGATGGTTCTAATAGATCTGTATAGTGATTTCAAACTTAGAAGTGTGTCCGAATACTTATTTTGAGGTCTGTAGCTAAATTAGGCTTGAAATGGCGAAAATAGAAAATTTAAGTTTGGAAATTTGACCGGGGAGTTGAATTTTTGATATTGTGGTCGAAATCCAATTCTGAAATTTCTTTTAGGTCCGTTATGTCATTTATGACTTGTATGCAAAATTTGAGATCAATCGAACTTGATTTGATAGGTTTCGACATCAAATGTAGAAGTTAAAATTTCTTAGTTTCATTAGGCTTGAATTGGGGTGCGATTCATGGTTTTATTGTTGTTTGATGTAATTTGAGGCCTCGGCTAAGTCCGTAATATATTTTGAGACTTGTTGGTATGTTTGGACGGGGTCCTGAGGGGCTCGGGTGAGTTTCGGAGTGGTTTTAAACCATTTTTAGGCCATTTTTAACTACTGTTTTTTTTGTTTTTGCTACCGCAGTGTGCATTGCAGAAATTTCTTCTCCATAGGACTGACTTTGGAAGCTTATATCTCATAATCTACAAGGAATTTGGCGACGATCCTGAAATGAAAGTTGTATCCCTTTGTATCTAGTTTTCAAGAAATTTAAACCGTTTGGCAGTTGGAGTTGGATACAAGAAGTTATGATTGATACACTACAGACTGTCGGGGAAGAGTTTTGGAAGAGTTTGATTTTTTAGCATAAGCATGTAATGAAGCAAAGGTTCATTTTTAGTTCTAGAGATCGAAATTTGATTTGGAGACTTCCTGGAGTTTGATAATGAATTATAGGAATGATCTGGAAAGTTTGGTATAATTTTATCAAGTCACGATTGGGTTTTTAGCGCGAAACATGAGTTAATTGTTTAACGAGCAAAATTGGTATCGCATTAAGCAAATGAGCTCCGAATTGAGTTTCGATTGAAGGACTAGGTTTGTATTATTATTATTATTATTATTATTATTTGTGACTCATAAGAACAAGTATCGTCGAATTCCGAGTTCGTATGATGGAGTTAGAGCCTTTTTAGTGAAAATAAATATTGTTGGTGCAACAGGTTTTGGTGCGCATCTTTAGCGACCAGATTTGGCACTTTTAGCGATGTGAATTGGGCTTTTAGCGACCAGAATAGTGTTTTTATTGAGCAGTTATATTTTTTTGTTCATTTCAATATTTTTGGACGAAAGAACACGGGATGGGAAGATTTTTGAGCAAGAAATTATAGAAAATCTTGAGGTAAGTCACTTGTGATCATTTCTACTCCATAATATTGAATTATCATCGAATAATCTGATTAGATTACATGATTTTGAGGTGTAAATCGGGTATTTGGACCTAGGGATTTGAAACTAAGATTTGAGGATTTGGAGGCCGAGTTGATGTCGGAATTTGGTAAAATTGGTATGGTTAGACTCGTGGTTAAATGAGCCTTTGGATTTTGTAACTTTTGTTGGGTTCCGAAATGTGGGCCCCACAGACGATTTTTGATTTAAATTTCGGATTTTGTTGGAAAATTAATATTTTCTTATGGAATTAATTCCAATAATTTGCATTGACTGAATCGAATTAATTGTGGCTAGATACGAGGCTTTCAGAGATGAATTCACGAGGCAAGGGCATTACGGAGTAAGAAATTACACGGTTTGAAGTAAGTAACATTTCTAAACTTGGTTCGGAAAGTATGAATCCCTAAATATTGTGTTATATCAATTGTTGGAGGTGACGCACGTGCTAGGTGACGAGCGTGTGGGCGTGCACCATAGAAATTGTGACTTAAATAAATTTTGTACAGTTAAAAAATTAAAGAACCATGTTATTATCCGTGTATTCTCCACGTGTTAGAGAAATTGAGATGAGGCTCTTATTAAAGATCATGTTTAGGTTATGTGTCGATATTTTGGGCCCCATGGGGTCGTATTGCTGTTGAATTAATTGTTTTAAAAATGTACATTTCACACTCAGTCATATTCATCCATTGTGAGGATATTTATGGGATCGAGCTGCGCGCCGTAGTAGGCCATATTGGCTTTATATATTTTATTATTATATGGATCGGGGCTGCCCGCCTTCAACAGGCCTTATAGGCTTTATTATTATATGGATCGAGGCTGCCCCTGCAGCAGGCCATATAAGCTTATTTATTATACGGATCGGGACTGCTCGCCTGCAGTAGGCCATATCGGCTTTATATTACACTTGAGCTGAAGGAGCCCCTGCAGAGTCTGTACACACCCCCCAGTGAGCGTAGATGATTATATATTCGGGATGGACTTCCCAGGGCATGGACTTGCCTTACTTATTTATATTGTGATGAATTTACCTGGACATGGATCTTGTCCGTATCATTTACATTTGGGAATGAATTACCCAGGGCTGGATTGGCCTTATACGGTACTGAGTGACTTACTGTTATTCGATGTGTGTGTGTGTGTGTGTATATATATATATATATATATATATATATATATATATATATATATATATATATATATATATACGGGATGAAATATCCCTGGGATGAATTGGCCATAAACAGTATCGAGTGACCGAATGATTAGTGATCACTAGTACATGAGGTCTTCCCACTGAGATGTCATATTCCTCATATCATGAATTATTGATATATTTTGCTTATATTGAGTTTAACTGTTGAACTTGAAAGCATGCCTATACTTATGTACCTTTATTTATGTACTGGACTGTATCTGCGGAGCTCGTCACTACTTTCAGCCCAGAGGTTAGTCTTGTTACTTATTGAGTTGGTTGTACTCATACTACACTCTTCAACTTGTGTGCAGATCCAGGTGCTTCCGGACACGGCGACTTTTAGATCTCAGAGTGCTATCCGTTGGAGACTATCAAGGTAGCTACCTGGCGTCCGCTGACCTTGACTATCTCTTTCTCTCACTTATTACTGTTCTATACTGTCAGACAGTATTTTTATCAGTCAGACTTTGTATTCATATTAGATGCTCACGTACTCAGTGACATCGGGTTTTGGGAGTGTTTATTTTTTTTTATATTTGCGAGATTTCTTCCGCTAAATTTAAATATTATGTTTTCAAATTTAGAAGATATGGTGGTTTATTGAGATTGTCGGCTTGTCTAGTATTGAGATTGGCGCCATCACGACATGTGAGATTTTGGGTCGTGACAATATATCAAAGAAAACAAAGTAAAAACTGAATTTTTCTGTCTTTTTAGGAATGAAGAGATTAGTGTTATAGCTCAAAATTTTATTTTATTTTGATAAAATCTCAAAGTGACTACTATCGGATTAATATTTTATAAAATATACTGAGAGTTATTATTATTATTAATAATAATAATAATAATAATAATAATAATAATAATAATAATAATTTTGAATATATTTTGTCTTCTATTTTTCATCCATATTACTTCAAGGGTGCATTTTTACCAATTTGATTCTCAATGCTATATTATAACACATTTTTCTCTATTTTTTAATTCCTTTTAATTTTAATGCTCTTCTTATCAAAACAAATTTATGTATCTTATGAGTTCTGCTAGTTTAAAAATAATTTCACTTATACGATGAATTTGAAAACTAAATAAATTGGGTTCTTTTGCTAATTAGTTAATTTAAAGACTTAATTATCTATTTTCAACATTAAATAAAATAGTTTACATTTTCTTGATTAAAATTCTTCATATTATCTTATCCGTAGTTTTCAATATTTAACTATAATTATTATTTTATCCTATAAGAATTATATTTTCAAGGAGTAAAATATTTGATATGATATTTTCTTCCGTTAATATCTAATATTTCACTTTTGAATCATTGTGTTTATAGAATCATAAGTGATATTGACTTTCTCAACCACTTTTCTTCCTCTTTCTCTCTCTCTTTGTTTTGTATTCCTAAATATTCGATTAGTAATTTATTCTAATTATCAATCAGTGTCATTTTCAAATATAATAATAATAATAATAACTCTAATAATAATAATAATAACTATTATTTTTATTATTATTATAATAATAATAACAATAATAGTTATTATTGTGGGACTAGCCAGGTAGAGTTTTTGTCTAAGATAGCTAGTGGCAATATTGTGTCTTACTATTTCGTTTTTCAGTGCAGGTCCTTTTTACTAACTATCGCTTTTACTTTGCATCTTTCTTCTGGATTTCATGGTGATCCTATTTTTCCTATGATTGATGTGATGATACTAATATTGTCTCCGTTTGTCCTTTTGTCTTTTTATTTTTTTGAGCCGAGGGTCTTTCGGAAACAGCCTCTCTACTCCTTCGGGGTAGGGGTAAGGTCTGCATACACACTACCCTCCCCAGACCCCATTAGTAGGATTTTACTGGATTGTTGTTGTTGTTGTTGTTGTTGTTGTTGTTATTATTATTATCAAAATAAAAAGTAGGAAGAATTAAACAAGAAAATACATGCAAAAACCTTCTGCCAGCTCAAGTTATTTTATGACTATAAGTTTTTTGATTTCTTTATGTGTCTTGGGTAAATTAACTTCCGAAATATTAGGAACTTTTATATAATTCAAATTAAATAAGAAAAGATTTAATAACTAAAATTTTAATTGATTTGAGAGTTCTAAATATTATAGTAAAAATTAAATGAACTTCCCTAAATAAAAGGAAAATAGTTAAAATGACTATATTGTCTAATATGAACTCTATTTTAAAGGAGTAAAAAAGACAAATGACATTTCGCTAAGGGCCTTCGTGCTTTTAATATAATATAGATAACTAAGAAATCAATCTGTTATTGATAAGTGGAGAACTACAGGAATGGAGAACCATCAACATAAAATAACTACAAACCATAAAATCAATAATACATATAAAAAAACGAATTTTATTTCATGATAAGCGAAATCAAATTAAATAACATTTCTACCAACAAAAGCTACGTGGAAAATCTTTAGAAACTAAATAACTACCCTTGAAGCTAAAACTATTATTTATTTTTATCAAATTAATAACCTAAGACATAAATCCTAAAGGTAAAAACCTAAAGAAAAATATGTGATAAATTAGTTATTGATCCAACACCAGCTTCTCTTCATATCTTCAATTAATTCTTCTCTCCTTTGTCTCCTTTAGGTGGAGATGGAAATGGTGGATGCATGAATGGCCATGGATGACGGTGAAACCACGGATGAGGAAACTTCCATGGATGGCCATGGGCAAGCCTCCAAATGCTCCAAATCTATTTACAATCAGTACAATACCATTAATATACGCTAATGGAATGAATTCCACAAAGAAAAGCTATAAAATTAGACCAAAACCCGAAATTGGCTCAAACCCGGCCCCTGGACTCACGTCTCGAAATCCGATAAAATTTACAAAACTAGAAAGCCCATTCACTCACGAGTCTAACCATATCAAATGCATCAAAATCCTACATCGTTTGGTCCTTCAAATCCTTAAATTACTTCTCCAAATATTCCAAGCCCTAACCCCTCATTTTCACTAATTACAATGATTAAACAACAGAAAATCACCATATATACAAGTATTAGGGCTCAAGTAACTTATCTCAATGAAAACCCCCTTGATACCCTCTTCGAATCTCTCCCAAAAGCTCCAAAACCGAATAGAAATGGTAAAGAATGCACCAAAATTCGCGAAGTGTGCAATATGTACCATCTGCCCAGGCTTCTCGCACCTGCGGCCTTTTACTGGCACCCGCGCGATCGCACCTGTGGTCCAAGGAACCGCACCTGCGCAACTCACTTATCCGCCCAGACTCCGAATCTATGGAAAACCCATCACACCTGCGCATGGTGCGCCGCATCTGCGAAGCCATCCTTCCTCCTTCCTTCCGCATCTGCGCCCCAGGTCTCGCACCTGCGGGCTCGCAGATGCGATACCCTTCTCGCACCTGTGCATCCTACCTAGCCCAGTATTTTTCGCACCTGCGAACTCCCCACGCGCACCAGCGGCCTCGCACTTGCGACTCCTCCTGCCGCAGGTTCGGAAATAACAGTAGCAGCAGCTTCAGCTGTGTTTTCCAACTTTGACAAATCCGTTAACCACCCGGAATTACCCCGAGGCACTCGGGACCTTAACTAAAAATATCAACAAGTCATATATCAACACACCAACTTAGTCGAACCTTCGAATCACTCAAAACAACATCAAATCATCAAATTACTCTCGTATTCAAGCCTAAGAACTTCTAAATTTTCAAATTCGGCAACCGATGCCGAAACCAACCAAACCACGTCCGAATGACCTCATATTTTTCACACACACCACAAATGATACTATGAACCTACTCCAACTTTCGAAATTCCATTCCGACCCCGATATCAAATTTTTCACTACCGACCGAAATCGACAAATTTCCAGTTTCGCCAATTCAAGCCTAATTCTACTACGGACCTCCAAATCATATTTCGGATGCACTACTAAGTCCAAAATTACCTAACGGAGCTAACCGAACCATCAGAATTCAAATCCAAGATTGTTTACACATAGGTCAACATCCAGTTGACTTTTCCAACTTAAGTTTCTACTTAAGAGACTAAGTGTCTCAATTCACTCTGAAATCACTCCGGTCTCGAACCAACTAACCCGATATAACATAATATAGCTGAATAACACAAAAAGAAGTATAAATGGGGAAAACAGGGCTATAACTCTCGAAACGACCGGCCGGGTCGTTACAGTTTCGGCTCCAAATCACAAAATCTTCGACTTTCTAAAAACCTTAAATCGAGGTATTCCGGCTTATTTTTTTGTTAAAACTTGTATAAAAATGCATATTAGTTATTATTTATGTGCTCTATGTTATTTTGTGATTGTTTTGCGATTTAACTAATTTGTTATTTTTTATCCGGACTATAATTTTAGTGTGCTAAAAAAATTCGTAAAATAGAGAAATTATTATTAGTTGTTAAAAAAATATTATTAATTGGTTACTTTTTACCATTGTATATATATTTTCGTGATTGTTTTGTGATTAAATTAATTTGTTGTTTTTATCCGGTTTAGATTATTTATTTGTTAAAAGACTAGTAAACTAGATAAATGCTTACTTTAGTTCCCTGTAGTGGTATCTTGTGGCCTAATGTAGTGCTCATATTTGTAATGTAGTGACCTTTTAGCATAGTAAAACGTAGTTCCCTTTAGCGTAGTATCCTTGTAGTTATAGAAATTAATCATTTAAGTATCTTTTATTCCCAAATATACGTCAAAAAGCCGACAGTTCAAACACAAACTATCTCCAATTATAGTCAACAAACGTAAGAACATAAGAATTCAGGATACATTGGTGCTAATGGGCCTCAAATATTGTGTCCAGAACCAATATGTGAATATTTAATAATTAAATCTTGTATAGTTATGAAAATTAATTATTTAATTTTAGTATAGTAAAAAATAAGTCAGTAACAAACAAACAAACATATAAAATAATAAAACTAACATATTAAGCAATAAAACTAACATATTAAACAATAAAACTAACATATACAATAATAAACTAACATATAAAATAACAGACTTGTTGAGTGAAAAATTGAAAAATATTTCTCATCATGAACATAAGAATTCAGGATACATTGGTGCTACTAGGCCTCAAATATTGTGTCCGAAACCAAAATATGAATATTTAACAATTAAACCATGTATAGTAAAAAATAGGTGAATAACTAACAAACATATAAAATAATAAAACTAACATATTAAAGTAACATATAAAATATAAAATTATAATATTGAAAATGTATCAACCTAATTAACAATATAGTAAAATTATCGAATAAAATGCAATATGCAAGGTATTGCAATATATTTAAGCAATGGAAAAGAAAAATAATGTAATTAATTTTTTTCAATTTACAGTAGTCGTCATGGAGGTTCCGCCTTTGCATCCCGGACCTGCCTCCCTAGAGCTACTATTGCTACAGGCCGAGCATAGGTCTTCCTACATATGGGAGGGGCAGTTATTGGCCCAGACTTTACGTTCTAGGAGAGTATACGAAATGTGGGACTTTCATAAGACCCGCCAGCTCCATCCCCGTATAGTCAGATGCCTGCAGGATACGAGTTTCTATAGGATCATTGAGATTGGACGACTGCAGCTGGATTGATCGTTGATCACGACTTTGATAGAGCGGTGGCGACCAGAGACGCACACATTCCATTTGCCCATTGGCGAGGCCACTATCACGTTGTAGGACGTGGAGGTTCTATATGGGCTGCCGTTTGATGGACTTCCTGTTGCTTTGCCACATGCCATGAGAGATTATATGGGAGATCAGTACCTGGAGACGTTGCAGTGGCTCACCGGTTTCCGGCCAGAGGATGAGGGTGTAGTGGTTGGGGATAGTCTTCTTGCGTTGACGCCCGTCCGACTGCATTTGGAGGCCATGCATGATGACATTACTCATGATACACCGAATCTTCATATTAACCGGTACACGAGGTTGCTGCTGCTGCTTATGTTTGGAGGCGTATTGTTCCCGAACACTTTAGGAAACCTAGTCAGCTTGAGATTTCTTCATCACATTGAGCGGCTAGATGATTTACATCAGTACAACTGTGGTGTTGCTGTTCTTGGTTACTTGTACAGGTAGATGTGCCGAGCGTGCATGGGGACCCAACGAAACGTTGAAGGATTTATGCCGCTGCTGCAGGTGAAAACATAGTCAAATACTCTCTTCATTATAACATACATCATAAAAATATACCTTAAATTTTACGTCCAAATTGTATATTAGGTTTGGTCCTGGGAGCGGTTCCTGTAATTTCATCCACCTCTACCACCCATAGCTCAGGATTCACCACCTCCACAGTTCCTCCATTTGGCTAGGAGATGGGTTAATAGGCAGGGATACGGACGCAAGTACGAGGCTCGACATAATCTCCCCTATTGCAGGGATTTGTTGGATTTGATGGAGGACGCGCAGGTAGTTCTATACTTAAGTATACTTGGCCTGGATTTATATGTGTTGCGTATAATCACGGTTCCTGTTTTTACGTAATAGTTCGTTTAGAGGCCATACAACGACGAGCTAATAGCTGGTTTGCCCGATTATTGCTCCACCGGGCGACTTGATATGGAGCTCGTCCGTCCCGTTGATGTGTCTCGATATTGTCGAGCATCATGCCACCGAGCAATTCCTTTGCTAGTTTGGTCAACCACAGCTTGTACCTCCACCGCCCGCTTGGATTATGACACATTACTAGCGGGATGATCGTTCGAGGGTTGACCAGGCATATGAGGCATGGCTAGAGTTGCAGATCGGGACTTGGGACCTGGAGCGTGACCTGATTCTGCCACCCCCTCCACATGATCTTATGGATGGTGAGCATGCGTATATGGGCTGGTACCGCAGCATTACCCGACTTTTCGTCAGGAATCCTGTTCATCGAGCTGACAGTTGGTTTGTTCCATACGCCGGGAGGCATGAGGTGCTTGTATGTTATTTGGTATACTTAGTTATAATGTTAACATTACCATTTTGTAATTAATATTTCACATGTTGTACAGGTTATTGGCCTACATCTGTTCCACCAATTGGGACTGCAGATGCAACAGCATACCAGCGAGGGCGCGACTGCTTTGCATGACTATGGCCGGCAGGTTATAGATTTGGCTGCCCGGACATTGCAGCGAGCCCGAGATGGTGAGCGCTTAGGACACGAGGATGATTATATGGCTCCAGAGCAGTACCATTATTGGCCAGTAGTGCAACCTGAACGTGGTCGACGTGGCAGGGGTGTCCCACGAGGTTGTGGGGGTCGGCGAGGAGGTGGTCCCCAGTAAGGGGGCATTGAGGCACCTGTTGAGGATGTTCGAGTTGATCAGCCGGGTGACCACCCTGAGCCACAGTCAGCTCCTAGTGATATCCCATCATTTAGCCTGGGGCTTACTCCAGGGACTTTGCAGGTGACCCCGTCAGCTCCATTGTTGATTGCGGGATACAGCCTTTACCTCACATAACTAGGATGCGTATTTTCCTGACCCTCCAGAGGCATCGACCGTTGTTGTTGTTCGTCCGCTACGAGATGTGGATAGTGGGCGCCGACTGAGTTATGGCTCATCATCGAGGGATGCTGAGGATTTTTCACAGGATTTGGTTAGTTTGTATTACTATTATTTATATTTGTGTTTGTATCATTGATTAGGCATAAATATCTAAAGCCTATTTTTTTTTTGAAGCCATCTTCCTTGCCCGTCACGGACTGAACTGAGACGGATGATTATATTGAGGAGATCGCTGAGACCATAGTAAGACATTTTAAATTTTTTGAGCTAACACGTACATTACTAATATATATTTCATATACTAAAATATCTCATTATTCTGTAGGTTACTGCTGGATCGACGACCCCTTCTACCGAGCCTGCCAACCTTACTGACAATCATGATGCAGCGCATCCTCCGATAAAGAGGCGACGTGATGAGGATGATCCTGATATTGTAGCCTGGCAGGATGGGATGCGCCTCAGGCCAGCGGCTACTTTAAAGCATAAAGGATGTGGGACACATTGATTTTTGTTTATTTTATGTATATGTGACAATCAGTAAATAATAGCAACTTTATCTATGGTTTAGCATTAGATGCGCATTGTGTTATTATTTTTCAGTTTTTTTGTTATTTTAATACTAAAACAGGGCAAAACAAACATAGCAACTTAACATAATTTAAAGTCGATACAATTAATAAAAATACATGACACGGAAAACATAAAGATAAAATACCTCACTCGACACATACATAACGTGGTATGTAATCGCGCTACGCTTCGCGTGCTAATGATTCTTTACGGTACAATAATGCTTTTCCAGAAGATAGCTTTTTCAGAACGGCAGCTTTATCAGGTTGACAAGACCATACACATAACGTGGTATGTAACCGCGCTATGCTTCGCGTGCTAATGATTCTTTACGGTACAATAACACTTTTCCAGAAGTCAACTTTTCCAGAACGACAGCTTTATCAGGTTGACAAGACAATACACATAACATGGTATGTAACCGCGCTATGCTTCGCGTGCTAATGATTCTTTATGGTACAATGAGAAAGATTCTTAAACACATCTCTCCTCTTTTAATACCTTCCTTTAAAAGAGTTGTCATACGTTGAGGCCCGCTTTCGCGATAAAATGAGGCACGACAGTATGGCGACTCTGGTGGGGATTTACACTTAGGCCCTTACCATAACAAACTTGGCTCATGTGAATTAGTCTTCTCTGATAAACGTGTTTCCTTGTTCTTTTATTATTTTGTTTCTACATGAATATCCCGCTCCTACTTACCTTTTTATTGTTGCATGCACACTCTTTCCCTTATTCTCCCTCTATTCATATGCAAAACCCTTCCCTTATTTTCACTTATTCTGCTCAAATTGGCTCTAACATGCGTGTTTCCTTTTTAGTAGTACTTATTTGCTCCAAGTCGCCTTTTAAATTTCTACACCATGTCTCTCCCCACCCTTACTCCCTCGCTTACTTTATTACAACTTTCATATTGCGCGAACTAACTTCTTCTTTTTTTTCCTTTCTTTTCATGTCTTTACATTTTGTTTTAATACTGCATTAACTATCTTCATCATACAAAATATTTGACAACGTGTTATTTATCTTTTCATAAAGCATGCTCCACATCATATTCCATTCATGCCCAATTAATACCATAGCGGCACTTAATGAATGTACGCGCTCTTTCGGAATTCTTAGCAACTTCAATCTATTTTAGAAATATAACAAAATTAATCAAAATTACGAAGATGATCATGGTTCAAGCTCATTTGAGCATTTTATCAAACACTATATGTGCACAAGGTTTTAAGGTCCTTTTATGGAGGATTCAATCATCCTACAACCCAATCTTAACCATGCTTAGTTCAACAATCTTCCTACACCCCTTGATATCACATGCATGTAAAATAATCAACTCCCATGCCCAAATATTATCTTGCTAATTACTCATTTTCAGATGATTTTGAAATTCGGCTTTAGGGTGTAGAAACTTACCTCTAGGATGAAGACCTAGTGAGCTTGCCTTCTTAATCTTCCAAAACTTGAGCAAGAATTAAAGAACAATTATTGAAGAACACCTTCTCACTCTAGGACACCCTCTCTCACTCTAAAATGTCAGATTATATCTCAAAAATGGCCCAAAATGTGTATTTAAAGAAGTAGGGTCAGGTTTTAAAAACCCAAAAATGAATCTCCGGAACAGCTTCTACGATCGCATATGCGACCGCATATCTGTCGCATAATTGGTGTCCAAAAAGACCAAATATCTGCCTGAGTTTGTGGTCACTATACGGTCCTCTTAACTGAGTTTGAAAAGACTTATTTGCGGTAAAATTATTCGATCAACAGTGTAGTCGACGTTTCCGTGCCTTTCCCTCTCAAGTTGTACGCTTGAGGGTACAAGTCTAAACTTTTCTAGAAACTCCACTCTAATATTAACTGTGCATGCATCATGTCCAAACCTAGTATGGGTTAGAAGGCTGTCCGCATAATAATCCGCTAAGGCAAGCCTTGTCCAAAGTCCGCCGGGAGTTTTGTAATCAAAATGGACACCATCACAATATGTGCATTATTTGGAGAAAACATGCCTGTATGCCGATCATTAATGTGTAAATAGTCAAATCCGGAGGGGAAAAGGGCTAACTTTATTGGTTTTGCAGAAATGAGGCACGAAGTCCCAGGTTTGGCATGGTTCAAAATATCCCACCTTTGATGCTGGATTGGTGGAAAAACCTCTCACCAAGTGACAAAAATCATGTAAAAAGAGTCCTCAGGAATTTACCCTCTTTATTAGACATTCAGCCAAACAATGCATTAATTGAGACCGCCACCATGTTTTAGGATGAGAAGAGGGTCGTCTTCCGTTTTGGTGACATAGAAATGACTCTTCTTTTAGAGAAAACAGGAGGCTTCGCTGGACTCCCATAGGATAGCCCTGGTTTGTTGGTACCAGAAAACCGTACTTCCCGAGGTTTCTTGAAAATAATGGGTTTCAAGAAAAATGAGGAGTTACTATGTCTGAAGAAGTCTTATATACCATTTGAGTTCCTTTATGAGCGTTATGGGCACAACAAGTCATATCATGATGAACTTGACATTACCTCTTTGGGTTGGACACACCGCCGAGTTTTCGTATTCATTGTCTATTTTCTGGGAATGCTAATATTTTCGATGAAGGAAGAAAGGATCCACACTTGCCTAGCTATGGTTGCTAGGACTTTAATGGAGGTAAATGAGGGGCAAACTTACAGCATTGTCCCTATGAGCTTGGTTGAGATGTACCGGGCTTTAGACCGTTGCAAAAAAAGGTATGGGAACTTTGAGAGTTGCAATCTATTGCTGCAGGTATGGTTGTTAGAACACTTTGAGAGAGGTGAATTCCATCAAGAACTTCCCCGACGACCATGGAATGACCACATAGCCTATCGCGAGAAAGTTGTATGTTAAGCAGTTCAGAATTAAGAACTTAAATCCCTATAGACATGATTTCTATATGATCTTGGATTCAAATGTGCATATATGACACTGTTGTTTCTAGTGGCTTAGACGAGGAAGCAGTAAACCATTTGTTGTTAATGCTGGTTTTAGATACCAGTTTTAGAAAGGTGACATTGTCCTACATATATGATATGTAATAGTGACATAGTTAAGAAAGCGAAAATAGTTCTGGGAACCCATCCTTGACAAGGGGATAAACAATATTAAGCCAATGACAGTATCCTATAGGCAGGATTTCTAACAATTGACAATCGAACCTTGATTTTATAACACTTCACCTCTTATGAACAGGTTATCTAGGCGGAGCAATAACAATAACAATAGTTGATTGATCAGTCAAGGTCCTATAGGCATGACTTCTAGGTGAAAATAGAAAACAAGCTGGTGAGATCCTATAGGCAGGGTATCTAATAAGTATGCTATAATCATACAAATCGAAAGAAAGTTCATTGGCGTTTATTTTATGTATGTTGTCTAGTGGCACATAGCAGTAGAATAAATAGAGGGTTTACATCAGTGTTCTGATGGTAGACAAGTTATGTCAGTGTGTGAGTTTCTCGAAGGCATGATTTCTACCAGTGGAAGTAAAATGGCATATACAACAAGTCGGATAACAAGTAAATCACAGGAATCCTATGGGCTTGTTTTTTTACCCTTGCATGCAAATATCAGAGTATACCCATTCTCCAGTTTCACTATCACCCCAATTATTCATTACAGAGTTATTACAGACCAATGATAAACATAATTACAAAATATTGTACAAACAATGACAATAGGCCATAGTGGACCCAAAAGAAAATACCCATCATTGCTTGGGCCTTCAACAACTCTCACATAGCATACCCAGATTCCCAACAGGGAATTATATTCATCAGCACAACCTAGAAACCATAGGAGAACTCAAGCCAAACTAAATAACCCTAGATTGACCAATATTACCCGGACATTGAATCACTCAAACTAACCAGTTTACATATAGTAGGAAGAAAGAGTTGAGTATCAGAGATAGCTCAGGTCTCAAATAGTAAAAAGAGTGGCTAGAATACCCCAAATCCGAGTGTGTCAGAGTTCACATGGGTCTTAAATGGACCCCTAGCAGTGCTCACACTAGGGTGGTCAATAGAAAAGTTTTAGTGGCCTTGTCTTTCAGCCGGCCAAGAGTGATATATTTAGAATAGTGTAGGTAACAAATGAGAGTGAGGGAATAGTGATTAAGAAGGCAGAATTTGAAGAGGTCCATTTGTATTTTTAGAAAGCAGACATGACAAGGGTTACATACAAGCAAAGATGATCAAAAAAACTCAAAGAGCATGTTGTTATCACAAATTCAAACACTTAGCATATTGGGCAGAAAACATTTTTTGTGAAAAACAAGGGCATCAAAGTTCCTGACATTACAAGATTGGCATACAAAGGTGCATAATACTAAACGAGTCTGAAGTAGAGCATTAACTTGAATTATTAGAACCTAAGGGGGGCAAATCATGTTAAGTATCCATCACAATATCAAAAGACAAACATGTTAACTTACATCATGAAGCTAAACAGTATCAAACATGGTAAGGAAACACAAGTTGAGATAGCTACTCTAAAGGTTCAAATAATCACTAAAGGATATGAGATTCAGCAAACAAAGACATGATGAAATGTCAAAACTAGAATGGGAGTGGATCATAGTTAACAGTGAACATATTACGGATGCGAGTTAGTCATTACAGGAATGCAGAACAAAGTAGAAAAAATAAACTCATGTCAAATAGCAAATATAGACATTCAGGTATCAAAACATTAAATTTAAGAGGGTCTAAATTATTTAGGTGAAACATATTCAAATAACCTATCTCATAACTGGTAGCTTTATTTAAAATCAAATGCTAAAGAGGTTCAAAACAAGTGCAAAACTAACAAAGTTGCACACAAAAATAGCCGAGAACACATTAGGTCACGAATTTTAGAGGTAAGAATATGCAAATCGTGAACACAGAAGAACAAAATTGTAAAAGTCAAAAGACATACCAGTTATCAGTTGACAAAAACAGACAACATGAAAGAACCACTCTACAATACTCTGAATATCAATCAAAGAGCGAGAACCCAGAATCTTAGTGCATCATAGTTCTCAAGGGCTTCGAATGAACCCTGGGCAGTGCTCGCACCAAGAAAAGTAAAAAAATCGAAATCCGGTAGCCTTGGATTTCAGCTGGCCAAGAATCAGACTATAGAACAAGATAATAAGAGAATAATAGAATAATAATTCCAATTTTTAGTGAAATTCTAGCGGACGAGCGAAGTGAGGTTTAGGGTTTGGGTGAGGTTGATTTAAGAGAGGGGAGTGGACGATAATCGTTGATCTTGAGAGATCAAAGGCCGAGATCAAAAGAATCGAATGGGCAGGTCATTTAGAAGCGGGTAGAGATAGGGTATTGGGTTAAGGGGTCGTTTGGCTTTGGGCTGGGGTAATTGGGCTAGGTGTTCGAGCCATTCATTTGGTCCGAAATTGGTTTAGAAATTGGGTTGTTGTTTAAATACCCAAAAATTATCAAAGAAATAATTTATAAAAGTAATTAATAAATAACAAGAAATATTATTTGTGCACTAAAATGATTGAAAATAATAACTTAACATTATAAAAATCTAAAAAGTTTTTTTTGCACAAATAATGTAATTATACATGAATATAGGCTATTATTGCAAAAATATGCAATTAGCCTAAAATTGCAAATGCAATTATAGAAAAATGAAGTAAAGCATTATAAAACATACATGTTGGTGTAAATAATAAGTTTGGATGATTAACCCATCACAAAATAATTTAAAAGATAATTATTAGATATTTGCATAATAAAAATGTAGAAAGAAATTGATTTAGAGCTTTAAAAATTATGGATAATTATAGAAAATACTTGTATAGGTTTGTAAACTAAATGATGATGCAAATATGCCATGTTGAAAGTATATATGCACTTTTAGAAAATATGAGGGAAAGATTGGGTATCAATAGTGGGTATTCAGGTCATTAGGGCCAGACTTCAGGTCAGCTGCCCATCGTATCGAGGAGTTGTTTCGAGTGTAGGGATTTCAGTCCGATGCAGAGATTTTGCCTCAGGATTCGGGGTAGGCTAGTGCAGTAGGGTCAGCAGCCTATGATTACAGCACCAGTTGCTCCACTAGCCGTTCGGCCGCCCAGAGGCGGAGGGAAGGTGGGTAGGGGTCGTCTTAGAGGTGGAGGTCAGCCAGGTGAAGGGCATCCAGGTGGCGCTCCAGCTCAGTTATATGCTTTTCCGGCTAGACCATATACAGAGGCCTTAGATGCCGTGATCACATGTATTATTTCTGTCTGCGGCAAAGATGCCTCCGTATTATTTGATCCAGGGTCTACACATTCCTATGTGTCATCTCTATTTTCTCATTTCCTGGGTGTTTCTCGTGAGTTTTTGGGTACTCCTGTTTATGTGTCCACTCATGTGGGCGATTATGTTGTTATAGATCTAATTTATCGGTCCTGCATTGTTACATTATGTGGTTATGAAACTAGGGTAGATTTTCTGCTGCTTGAGATGACTGACTTCGAGATCATCCTGGGCATGGACTGGTTATCTCCATATTATGCCTTCCTAAATTTCCATGCCAAGACTGTTACCTTGGTGATTCCAGCGTTGCCTAGGTTGAAGTGGAAGGGTTCGTTTGTCAGTGCATCTAATCAGGTTATTTCCTTTCTAAAGGATCGACACATGGTTAAGAAGGGTTGTTTGGCTTATCTAGCCTATGTTCGGCACATTACTACAGAGACTCCAGCGATTGATTCAGTGCTTGTAGTCCGGGAGCTCTCTGATGTATTTTCTTCAGATCTTCCAGGCATGCCTCCGGATCGTGATATTGATTTCTGTATTCACTTGGCTCCATATACCCAGCCTAAATCTATCCCACCGTATTGCATGGCTCCGAAAAAGTTAAAGGAGTTAAAAGAATAGCTTGAGGAGTTACTAGCCAAAGGGTTCGTCAGGCAGAGTGTATCGCCTTGGGGGCACCGGTATTATTTGTAAAGAAGAAGGATGGAACTATGCAGATATGTATTGATTATGGCCAATTGAACAAAGTTACTATTAAGAACAAGTACATGTTGCCACGTATTGATGATCTATTTGACCTGTTGTGGGGTGCTAGGGTGTTCTCTAAGATCGACTTGAGGTCGGGGTATCATCAGTTGAAGATTCGGGATTCAGATGTTCCGAAGACCGCTTTCTGGACTAGATATGGTCATTATGAGTTTCTGGTGATGTCCTTCGGTTTGACTAACGCCCCTGCGGCATTTATGTATTTGATGAATAGGGTGATCAAGCCATATATTGATTCGTTTGTCATTGTCTTTATTGATGACATCTTGATCTACTCACACAGTAAGGAGGAACACGAGCAGCATATGAGAGTGGTGCTTCAGACCTTGCAGGAACAAAAACTATATACTAAGTTCTCCAAATGTGAGTTTTGGCTAAATTCTGTAGCATTTTTGGGACATATTGTATCGGGCGATGGTATTAAAGTTGATCCCAAAAAGATCGAGGCAGTTCAGAATTGAAATTGTCCCATTTCGGTGACTGAGATCAAGAGTTTCCTAGGGCTAGCAAGTTATTATCGTTGGTTCGTGGAGTGATTTTCATCTATTGCAGCACATTTGACCAAATTAACCCCAGAAGGGTGCTCCGTTCTGATGGTCCGATGATTGTGAGGTGAGCTTTCAGAAGCTCAAGAGAGCACTGACAACATCACCAATGTTAGTGTTGCCTTCCGGTTAAGGGATGTATACAGTGTATTGCGATGCTTCGTGAGTTGCCTTGGGTTGCGTATTGATATAGGAGGGGCGAGTTATTGCATATGATTCATGACAGCTGAAGCCTCACGAGAAGAATTATGCGGTGCATGATTTGGAGTTAGCTGCGATTGTTCACGCTCTTAAGATTTGGAGGCATTATCTTTATGGGGTGTCTTGTGAGGTTTACACTAATCATCGCAGTTTTCAAAATTTGTTCAAGCAGAGGGACCTAAACTTGAGGCAGCGTAAATGTCTTGAGTTACTAAAAGAGTATGATATTACTATCATGTACCATCCGGGCAAAGAAAATATAGTTGCAAATGCCTTGAGTAGAAAGGCGAAGAGTATGGGTTGTTTGGCTTTTATTTCAGCAGAGGAGAGGCCATTAGCTTTGGATATTCAGTCCTTGGCTAACAGACTTGTGAGATTAGATATTTCAGAGCCTAGTTGAGTTCTTGTATGTGATGTTGCCCAGTCTTCACTATTGGAGCGGATCAAGGCTCGCTAGTTTGATGACCTACACTTGTTGGTTCTTTGAGAAACGGTACTACGAGGTGGTGCCAAGGAGGTTACTATCGGCGAAGATGGTGTTCTGCGACTCCAGGGTCGTCTATGTGTTCCTAATATAGATGGGATGGGGGAAAGGATCCTAGAGGAGGAACATAGTTGTAGGTATTCTATTCATCTGGGTGCCCTGAAAATGTATCGTGACTTGAGGCAGCATTACTGATGGCGGCGGATGAAGTAGGACATAGTTAAGTATGTAGCTAGGTGCCTAAATTGCCAACAAGTTAAGTATGAGCACCAGAAGCCAGGTGGCCTACTTTAGCAGATAGATATAATGGAAATGGGAATGAATTCTATGTAACAATGCAAAAGTGAGCCAGATGGTTTGGGTCATTGTCGACAGGTTGACCAAGTCGGCACACTTCATTTCGGTTGTGACTACGTATACTTCAGAGAGGTTGGCCTAGATTTATATTTAGGAGATAGTTCGGTTACACAATGTGCCAATTTCCATCATATCATATAGAGGCCCGCATTTTACTTCACATTCTGGAGAGCAGTACAGAGTGAATTGGGGACCCGTGTAGAGCTCAGCACAGCCTTTCATCTGCAGACCGACGGGCAGTCGGAGCAGATAGTTAAAATCTTGGAGGATATGCTCAGGGCATGTGTGATTGACTTTGGAGGTCAATGGGATCATTTTTTGCCTTTGGCCGAGTTTGCTTATAACAATAGTTACCAATCCATCATCAAGATGGATCTATTTCAGGCTTTGTATGGTTGGCGATGTCGTTCGCCTTTCGGGTGGTTTGAGCCCATTGAGGCTAGGTTATATGGTACTGATTTGGTGAAGGATGCCTTGGAAAAGGTAAAGTTGATTCAGAAGTGACTTCGTACAGCCCAGTCCAGACAGAAGAGTTACGCAAATCAGAAAGCACGTGATTTATCATTTATGGTGGGTGAAAAAGCTCTCTTGAAGGTTTCACCGATGTAGGGAATCATGAGTTTCGGGAAGAAGGGAAAGTTGAGCCCAAGGTTTATAGGCCCATTTAAGGTGTTGAGACGAGTTGGGGAGGTTGCTTACAAGCTTGCTTTGCCATCCAGTCTATCGGAAGTTCATCCGATTTTTCATGTATCTATACTCCGGAAGTATCATGCCGACCTATCACATGTGTTAGACTTTAGCACAGTTCAGCTAGATAAGAGCTCGGGTTATGAAGAGGAACCAATTGCCATTGTTGATAGACGGGTTCGCTAGTTGAGGTCCAAGAAGATTTCTGTAGAAAAAGTCCAGTGGAGGGCCCAAACAGTCGGGGAAGTGATTTGGGAGGCCGAGGAGGACATGCGGAGCAGATATCCACATTTATTCAGCAATCCGGGTATAATTCTAATTCGTTCGAGGGCGAACGTTTGTTTAAGAGGTAGAGAATATAACGACCCAACCGGTCGTTTTGCCTTCCAGAACCTCGTTCTCCTAAATAAGAATCCCGGTATGTGCTTTTACTATTTTATGACTTGTAGGATTGTTAGTTCGGGATTCAGAAGTGCTTGGGTTGAAATCGAAACATTTGGTTTCTTAGTTTGGCTTCAAAAGGCCAAGTTTGACTTTGCTCAAATATTTAAGAAAACAACCCAGGAATCGGGATTTGACGGTCCCAATAGGTTTGTATGATGATTTTGGACTTGGGCGTATGTTTGAATCGGGTTTTGGACAACCCGGGAGCGTTTCAGAGCTTAATAGTGAAAACTGGCTATTTGAAGATTTTAAGGTTCTTTAAATTTGGTTTGGCGTAGGTTTTGGAGTAATTGAGGTCCGTTTGAAATTCCGAGCCTGATAATAGTTCCATATGGTGATTTAAGGTTCTTTAAATAGTTTCGAATAGTTTAAGCATGTTTCGGCGCGTTCGGAGTAAGTTTGAAGAATTTGAAAATTTTAAGTTAAATCAATTTGGATTGAGGTATGATTCTTAGTTTTGATGTTATTTACACGTTTCGAGGGTTCGAGAGAATCCGTTTTTTGATTTCAAACTTGTTTATATGTTCGGGCGGGGGCCGGGGGGGCTTGGGTGTTAATCGGACGAGGCTCGGACCAAGTTTGGAATTTTGAAGAGCAGCTGATGCACCGGGCTTCTGGTGTAATCGCACCTGCGGACGGCTAGTCACAGGTGCGAGCTCGCAGATGCGAGCCACAAGCCGCAGAAGCGAAGAAGGGGGAGGTAGGCCATCCACCGCAGGTGCAGAAACTTTGGGTGCACCTGCGAAGGCGCAGGTGCGAAGAAGGCAACGCAGGTGCGGACGAGGGGCGCATGTGCGAGCCGCTGACCGTAGAAGCGGACAAGCCGGGTAAGGAGGAAGCCGCATCTGCGATGTTCTTTTCGTAGATGCGGAGCCGCAGAAGCGGCTGTTGAGCCGCAGAAGCAAAAATGTTGTCTGAGGAGAATGTTTTAAAGGAACGAGACTCTGCCATTTTAGCCCATATTTCCTCCATTTTTGGGCGATTTTGGAGCATTTTGAGAGGTGATTTCAACTAGCAACTCGAAGGTAAGTTAATTCTACTCACTTTGAGTTAAATACATAGATTATGGGTAGATTATAACATGTAAATTGTGGAAATCAAGGGTTTAGATGAAAAATCTAGGTTTTGATAAAATGAGATTTTAACCACGAAAATGGTTATGGAATTGGATGGAAATTATATATTTGAGTTCTTGAGATTATGGGTAACGAATTCCTAAAAATATTTCCGGAATCCGGGCCCAGGGTGAATTTTAGAAATTTTTTCCATTTTGGGTCGGGTAATTAATCTAATACTCTAATTTCGAATTGTTAAGCATGTATTAATAATTTTATTTAACATTTGGCTAGTTTCGGATTTTTCGGCATCGAATTGAGGCTTTAACGCAACGTGGTGATCGGGAAGTGAACTTTAAGACAAGGTAAGTCTCTTGTCTAACCTTGTAAGAGGGAATTTGCCCCATAGGTGATTTAAATTAATAATTGTTGCTAATTGTGGGGGGCTACATACGCACGAGGTGACGATAGTCCATGCGTAGCTACTAATTATGCTATGTTCGAGTAGTTTAAGACTCAAATCACAAATTACTTGTAATAATTGCATCCTGTATTAATTAAAGTACTGGAATTGTATTGGAAATTGTTATAGGAAATAGTAAAAGACCAAAATTTCACATAGTTGAATTTTTGTGCAAATTACTTGACCATTAATAAAAATTGTACATCCTTATGTGTTATCCTTATAATAACTTCTCATTCCAGAGGTTCATAAGAAAATGGTCTCCTTTCTTGTGGAGCGGGCCGAATGCCTCGGTAGTATAGATGCATATATGGATTGTGCCGCACGTCCTTCGACAGTGTACACAACACTCTGGACCGGGTCGAACGACCTCAGCATAAATCGTGCTTAATAATAATAATTACACGATGCCTTGACATTTTATTGCAGCTTGTGAAGATAAATGATTAATTGAAAATTATTGAATTTGAAAGAATTATTTATTTTTGCTTGTTAAGAAAATTATTGGTAGTCACATAAATCTTGTCTATTTAAATATTTCAATTTAATATTATTGACCCATAGTGAGTGTCAAAGTCGACTTCTCGTCACTACTTCTTCTAGATTAGACTTGATACTTACTAGGTACACGTTGTTTACGTACTCATGCTACGCTTGCTGCCCTTCTTGTGCAGGACCTGAGACAGGTGCGACAGGTGATCCTACAGGTGCATACCGCAGATATCCCGTGACTTAGAGGCGAGCTGCTTCCTGAGTCGTTCTGCGGCCCTTGAGGCTCTCTCTTTTGTATTTTTTATTCTGTCTATTTCATATTCGGACAATGGTTATATGTTTGTATAATCTACTAGAAGTTCATATACTTGTGAACACCAGGTCTAGGCACACACTGGTAGAATTGGGGTTTGAATTATTTTTCTTGTTTTTGTTTAATCAGAACCTTTCATATTTTCTTAAATCTTGCAAGTAAAAAGAGTTTAATTATTAGTTGGCTGGCCTAGATGGGATGTTGGACGCCATATCTCGAATAATTTTTAAAGGAATAAATATATATTTAATTCACTAGTTGGCTAGCCTAGCTGGGATGTTGGACGCCATCACGACCTATAGGTAAAATTGGGTCGTGACATATACTATATTTGTATCATATGGTAATAGGGATCTTTACTTCTACTTATACTTTTATTGTTACTTATACTTTTAATTTTCTCATACTTTTATTGCATCTTTTAATATTTTGGTACAATAGTTTAGTCACAGGTAGTTGTAGCAATATCCCAGAGCAATGATATATGCTATTGGTATACATGTATACTATGTTGGTATCATGTGGTAATAGGGATCTTTTCTGGTACTTATAATTTTATTGCTACTTATACTTTTAATTTTCTCATACTTTTATTGCATCTTAGTACAGTAGTTTAGTCACAGATAGTTGTAGCAATATCCCAGAGCAATGATATACTCTGTTGGTATACATGTATAGCATGTTGGTATCATATGGTTATAGGGATGTTTTATCTTTCTATGTTTTATTATCACTTCTTTTTCTAACTAGTGTCATTAATAATTTCAGCTAAAGAACATCACCCCAACTGATGTTGAAAAGCAACTATTTGATGTGTGTGGTCTAAACTTTGAAATTAAAGTTTATTGCACTGACATCCAGTCTGATAACTTTCAGGTTTTTGGTACTCAATTGCCAAAGACACAAAACATGCATCAAAGTACTGGAGGTGATTCTGAACCTACCAATGCTGAGGTAATCAAGGAGTTACAAGGATTGAAGCGTTTTTTAGAGACCAAGTTTGAGGAAGTGCTTGCGGTTATTGGTAGGCAATCAATGAAACCAGAGGGAAATTCAGCGGTATTGTTCTTTTATATAATATAATGCTATAGTATATTATTCAAAGATGCAATAAATGCTTATATGGTACTATTCCATTCTTTACTTTTAGTGCACATAGTATTCTTGTAATATACATAATAATAAAATTGTTATTTTCTCATTTTCAGCATAAGGAACAAGATAATGATCCTTACTTTGGTGAGATGCACAGTGATTATGATCAGTTTGAAAGGGGCGACAGTGGGGATGATTTTGTAGTTATTGGGGATAGCACGCCCAAAGCGCCTTCTAGTATGTAAATCACAAGTTTGGTTTTTTTTTTTTTTTGTTGTTATTTTTTGAAAATAGTACTATTGATTATACTTTTATATGTTTAGTTTCTGGTTTTTGTGGAGTTGGTCGAGAGGGTGGTTCCAGTGGTGTTAATGTGAAGAATGTCACAGCAAGGCATGGCGTAGTTACTGATGATTTGTTTTCTGGTAAAATGTTATATATGCAATTTTTTTTATTCTTTTTTTATTTATTTAACTTTATGTATTTGTGCTTTCACAAACCTTTTTTAAACTTTTTTCAGCCCCCTTTGTAAATAAGCATGATCTTGGCTTGGATTCTGACTTTGAACTGTCTGCATATGCAATTGATCAAATCACCGCCATTACACAACAGGCAAAATATAAGAAGCCATCTCATGATGTTAAAAACTCTGGACCTGCTCTGTTGCCATCAGGAATCGCTGCACAGACATGACCAGATACTATTATTGAGTCTAGAGCTCCTCCTTTACTACAAAATACTGCTCCACAAGGTACAACTGTTGATGTTACTAATTCTGAAGTTGGTATGTAAATGAGAGATTTTTGATAGTTTTTTTTATTTAAATAGTGATGTTGATAATGATTTTATCTGTTCGGCATCTCGGGTTGATGGTGTTGATCAAGAGGATGTAGGTGGCAGTAATGTGAATTTGCCTTCTGGTAACGTCTTTGTCAAAACCCAAAATCCTAAATTGTCCTGATGGCGCCTATCTCGATACTAGGCAAGCCGATAATCTCAATAAACCAAAACTTCTCTTTAAGGTTGAAAATATAATATTTAAATACAATACAAACACTTTCCAAAACATGGTGTCACTGAGTACATGGGCATCTAATATGAATACAAGTCTAGAAAATATAGTCTATAATAGTCTGAGACCAAATACAGTAAATAAAGAGATAGAGAAGGAGATACAAGGTCTGCGGAACACGACAACTACCTCAAAATGTCCTGAAGATCAACCGCGCGAAAGAATCAACACCCGCTATGTCCGGGAATACCTGGATCTGCACACGAAGTGCAGGGCGTAGTATGACTACAACCAACTCAGCAAGTAACAATAATAAATAAGGAACTGAAGATAGTAACGAGCTACACAGTTATGGTTCATTTCCAGTAATTCCAGCAAAGAATAGACATGCTATGAAATCTGGCAGTTTAATGTCAAATCAATTTTTATACAGTTCCTGTTCATGTAATCTGTATATCAACTATCTTTCAGAGATTTCACAACAATGACAGATAACAACTACGTGCAACAACAAATGAAAATAAAGTACAACCTCTAAGGACAACAATCACTCACTGGGCTCCCAGCCCTCATCACTCCCTTGGCTCCCAGCCCTCATCACTCTCTGGGCTCCCAGCCCTCATCACTCACTCTCAATGGGTACCCAGGCTCACTGGGGGCGTATAGACTCCGGAGGGGCTCCTACAGCCCAAGCGCTATAATCTGCAAGGACAACTCACGTATCAAAATATAAATATCTGGATCCGCACAGCCAACTCACGTGCTATAATAAAATATAAGGATCCGCACGGCCAACTCACATGTTGCACGGTCAACTCACGTGCTATAGTATAATATAAGGATCTACACGGCCAACTCACGTGTTGCACGGACAACTCACGTGCCATGATATCAATATCTCACAATCAGGCCCTCGGCCTCTTTCAGTCATAAATCTCTCTAGTCTCTCAGGCTCTCATTAATCATGAAATCATCCCAAAACACAATGATATGATGTATCAATAATAATAACAGAGACTGAGATAAAATGTGCAAGTAAAAACTGAGACTGAGTACATATAGCATTTAGCAGGCAATTCAACAAGTACGCAGCCTCTGTGGGTCCCAACAGTACTATCACATAGCCTAAGCATGATTTCTAACATGATTTACAGTCAAATTTTATCAACACATAGAGAGCATATAGCTAACAACAAATCCGCTCGGTGCACGCCCACACGCCCGTCACCTAGCATGTGCGTCACCTCCAAAATAATCACATGATACCAAAATCCGGGGTTTAATACCCTCAGGACCATATTTAAAACTGTTACTTACCTCAAAACGTGAAACTCTTTACTCTGCTATGCCTTTCTCTCACAAATCGGCATCCGATTGCCTCGAATCTAGTTACAAATAATTCGTTTCAGTCAATAAAATTAATTAAAATTAATTCCATAAGAAAATACCAATTCTTCATAAAAATCCGAAATTTAGCTCAAAAATTACCCGTGGGGACCACGTCTCGGAACCCGACAAAAGTTACAAAATACGAAAGCACATTCAACCACGAGTCTACCCATACCAATTTTACCAAAATCCGACCTCAACTCGACCCTCAAATCTACAAATCTTATTTCCAAATTCCTAAGTTCCAATCTCCGATTTACACCTCAAAATCATGTAATCTAGTCGGATTATTTGAAGATAATTCAATATTATGGAGTATAAATGATCACAAGGGACTTACCTCAAGTTTTCCTTAAAAATATATCAAAAATCACATCTCCTCAGGCTGCAATTTGTCAAAAATGGCGAATGGGACGAAGTCCCTATTTTTATAATTCTGCCCAGACAACCTCGGTTCTGCCTCGATCTTGGCCATTGATCGAGGTCCTCGATCCTGGTCCTCGATCCTAGGCCTCGATCCTGGCTTTGATCCTGATCCTCGATCATGGCCCTCGACCCTAGCCTCCGATCATGTCTTCGACCCTGCCTTCGACCGTGACCCTCGACCCTAGGCTCGATCATGGATTTGATTGTGGCCCTCGACCCTGGACTCGATCATGACTTACATCTGGGCTCGATTCTGAGAGATTTCTGGGCTCGAATCTAGCAGAATAAATTTCCAACAGAAGAAAATTGCAGCAGCTGTTGTAGTTCAAATTTTGATCCGTTAACCATCCGAAACTCACCCGAGGCCCTCGGGACCTCAACCAAATATACCAAAAAGTCCTAAAACATCATACGAACTTAGTCGAATCCTCAAATCACCTCAAACAACGCTAAAACAATGAATTACGCCCCAATTGAAGCCTATTGAACTTTGAAATTTCTAATTTCTACAAATAATGTAGAAACCTATCAAATCACGTCCGATTGACCTCCAATTTTGCACACAAGTTATAAATGACATGAGATACCTATTAAAATTTTCAAAATCGGATTTCGACCCCGATATCAAAAAGTCAACCCCTCAGTCAAACTTTCCAAAAATTCAACTTTCGGCTTTTCAAGTCTAATTCCTCTACGGACCTCCAAATATTCTTTCGGACACGCTCCTAAGTCCAAAATCACCATACAGAGCTATTGGAATAATCAGA
This sequence comes from Nicotiana tomentosiformis, assembly GCF_000390325.3. NCBI lineage: Eukaryota > Viridiplantae > Streptophyta > Magnoliopsida > Solanales > Solanaceae > Nicotiana > Nicotiana tomentosiformis. The sequence continues at coordinate 28,589,900 of NC_090822.1, forward strand.
ATTCGAATCCGAAGTCGTTTACACATAGGTCCATATCCGGTCCACTTTTCTAACTTAATTTGTTTTTTCAATTATGAGACTAAGTGTTTCATTTCACTCTGAATTCCTTCCGGACTCGAACCAACTAATCTAATAAGTCATAAATCAATATCAAGGCATAAATGGAGCATTAAATGAGGAAATGGGGTTATAATATTCAAAACGACCGGCTGGGTCATTACATTCTCCCCCTGTTAAACAAACGTTTGTCCTCGAACGAGTTTAAAATAATACCTGGAGTCTCAAATAAGTGTGGATATTTGTTCTGCATCTCCTGCTCCATCTCCCAAGTAGCTTCTCCGACTGGCTGGCCTCTCCACTGTACCTTCACTGATGTTATGTTCTTTGACCTCAGCTTTCGAACCTGCCGGTCTAAAATAGCCACCGGCTCCACATCATAAGTCAAATTACCGTCCAGTTGTACTGTACTGTACTGAAATCCAGAATGTGAGACGGATCCCCGACATACTTTCGGTGCATGGATACATGGAACACTGGATGAACACCAGATAGACTAGTTGGTAAAGCAAGTTCATAAGTCACCTCCCCAATTTTCTTAAGTATCTCAAAAGGCCCAATATACCGAGGGCTCAATTTGCCCTTTTTCCCGAACCTCAACACACCCTTCATGGGTGAAATCTTGAGCAGAATCTTCTCCCCAACACACCCTTCATGTGAACAACATCACGAACCTTCCTGTGTCGTGCGAAGCCGTTCCTGAATTACTTTGACCTTCTCTAAAGCATCCTGAACCAAGTCAGTACCCAATAGTCTAACCTCACTAGGCTCAAACCAACCCACCGGAGACCGACACCGTCTCCCATATAAAGCTTCATACGGAGCCATCTGAATGCTTGACTGGTAGCTATTATTGTAAGCAAACTCTGCGAGTGGCAAAAATTAATCCCAAGAACCCCCAAAATCAATGACACAAGCGTGTAGCATATCCTCCAATATCTGAATAGCGTGCTCGGATTGTCCGTCCTTCTGAGGGTGAAATGATGTACTCAACTAAACCTATGTGCCCAATTCTTGTTGCACTGCCCTCAAAAACTGTGAGGTAAACTGCGTACCCCGATTTGAAATAATGGACACCGGCACACCATGTAGGCGAACAACCTCGCAAATATAAATCCCAGCCAACCACTCCGAAGAATAATTAGTACCGACTGGAATAAAATGCGCAGATTTGGTCAACCGATCTACTATCACCCAAACAGCATCAAACTTTTTCAAAGTCCGTGGGAGTCCAACTATGAAGTCCATGGTAATACGCTCCCACTTCCACTCCAGAATTTCAAGTCTCTGTAGCAATTCGCCCGATCTCTGGTGCTCGTACTTTACATATTGACAATTTAAACACCGAGATACAGACCCAACTATATATTTCTTCATCCACCTCCACCAATAATGTTGTCTCAAATCCTTATACATCTTCGTGGCGCCTGGATGAATAGAGTACCGCAAAATGTGAGCTTCCTGGAGAATTAGCTCACGCAAATTATCAACATTAGGTACACATAGCCTGCCCTGCATCTGTAATACACTGTCATCTCCAATAGTGACTTCATTGGCATCACCGTGCTGAACCGTGTCCTTAAGGACAAGCAGATGTGGATCATCATAATGGCGCTCTCTGATGCGATCATATAAAGAAGACCGAGAAACCATACAGGCCAAAACTCGATTCGGCTCGGAAATATCCAATCTAACAAACCGATTAGCCAAGGCCTGAACCTCCAAGGCTAAAGGCCTCTCTTCTACCGGTAAGTATGCTATGCTGCCCAAACTCTCCGCCTTATGACTCAAGGCATCGGCCACCACATTGGCCTTTCTGGGGTGATAGAGAATGGTGATATCATAATCCTTAAGCAACTTCAACCACCTTCGTTGCCGCAAGTTAAGATCCTTCTGTTTAAACAAATGTTATAGACTCCGATGATCGGTATATACCTCACACTGCACACCGTACAAGTAATGTCGCCAAATTTTCAAGGCATGAACAATAGCTGCTAACTCAAGATCGTGATCGGGATAATTCTTCTCATGTACCTTTAATTGTCTGGTCGCATAGGCAATCACCCTACCGTCTTGCATAAGTACTGCGCCGAGACCAATTCGCGATGCGTCACAATACATAGTATAAGACTCTGAACTTGTAGGCAACACCAATATTGGAGCTGTAGTCAAAGCTGTCTTGAGCTTCTGAAATCTCTCTTCACATTCATCCGACCACCTGAACAGAGCACCTTTCTGGGTCAATTTAGTCATAGGCGATGCAATAGATGAGAAACCCTCCATGAAATGATGATAATAACTGGCCAAGCCGAGAGAATTCCGAATCTCAGTAACTTAGGATGGTTTGGGCCAATTCTGAACTGCCTCTATTTTCTTCGGATCCACCTTAATACCTTCACTAGACGCTATATGTCCCAAGAATGCCACCGAACTAAGCCAGAACTCACACTTAGAGAATTTGGCATAAAGTTTCTCCTCTCTCAGCCTGTGTAATACAATAGCCAAGTGTTGTGCATGCTCCTCCTGGCTTCATGAGTACACCAGAATATCATCAATGAATACCACGACAAATAAATCAAGATATGGCTGAAATACACTATTCATCAAATGCATAAATGTTGTTGGGGCATTGGTTAGCCCAAAAGACATCACAAGAAATTCATAGTGGACATAACGAGTCCTGAATGCCGTCTTTAGAATATCCGAACCCCGAATTTTTAATTGGTGATACCCAGACCTCAAATCAATTTTGGAGAACACCCTCGCTCCCTAAAGCTGATCAAATAAATCATCAATACGCGGCAATGGATATTTATTCTTGATTGTAACTTTGTTCAACTGGCTATAATCAATGCACATCCACATAGTACCATCTTTCTTTTTCACAAACAGAACTGGTGCACCCCAAGGCGACACACTGGGTATAATAAACCCTTTTTCAAGGAGTTCCTCAAGTTGCTCTTTCAATTCTTTTAACTCAAGTGGTGCCATACGATACAGAGGAATAGAAATGTGTTGAGTTCCTTGTACCAAGTCAATACCGAAATCAATATCCCTGTCGGGTGACATACCCAGTAGGTCTACAGGAAATACATCTGGAAAGTCTCGCACGACCGGTACTGAATCAATAATAGGAGTATTTGCATCAACATTTCTCACAAAGGCCAAATATGACAAGAATCCCTTTCCAACCATACGTTGGGCCTTCAAATAAAAAATTACCCTGCTAGGAACAAGATCTAGAGAACCCCTCCATTCAACCTTTGGCAACCCCAGCATCGTCAATGTCACGATTTTTGCATGACAGTCCAGAATAGCATGACATGGAGACAACCAATCCATAACCAGGATTACATCAAAATCAACCATACCGAGTAATAAGAGATCAACTCTATTCTCCAGTTCCCCAATAGTTAGCACACACGATCCACAATAATCGCCCACCGGTGTAGATACACAAACAGGTGAAACTAAGGACTCACATGGCATATCCAGATAATGAGCAAAATATGATGATACATATGAATAAGTGGAACAACGGTCAAATAATATAGAAGCCTCCCTGTGGCACACTGAAATAATACATGTGATTACTGCGTCTGAGGCAACAACATCTGGCCTGGAAGGAAAAGCATAGAATCGAGCCTGCCTGCCTCCTGATCGGCCTCCCCCTTTTGGGCGACCCCTAGCTGCCCGACCCCCACCCCGAGATGGCAGGGCGGGTGGTGTAACTGCTGGTGTTGGTGCCGTCAGTCGAGAACTCTACTGTGAAACCCCACTCAACAGCCTAGGACACTCTCTCTTGAAATGACCAAATTCTCCGCACTCGAAACAACCCCTCCTCTAACGAAATTTTTGCTCCTGATAACCCGAGGAATGACCTGCAGAATCCTGTACGGACGAGGCATGATGAGAACTCTGTGCTTGTAGTGCACTGAATGAAGACTGGCCTGAGTGAGAACTATAAGAACCATGGCTAGCTGATGCACCACGATGAGCTGGACAACCCGTCTGAGCGTGTCTGTAAGAACAACCCCAACCACGGTGAAACTGACCCCCTGAAGGAACACCGTTGTAATCACCCAGACCATGAGGTCTCTTAGCCTCTCTCTCTCCACGTTCCTGGCTACGAACAAACTCTATCTACCGAGCAATGTCCACTACTTCCTCAAAAGTAGCACTAGATACTCTCTCCCTAGTCATAAGTAACCGCAGCTGATATGTGAGGCCATCAATGAACCTCCTAATCCCCTCCCTATTAGTGGGAACCAACCAGACGACGTGATGAGCCAACTTAGTAAATCTCATCTCGTACCGCGTCACGGACACATCACCCTGGCGAAGCTACTCATACTTTCTGCGCAGCTCTTCTCTGCGGGAATGAGGTACGAACTTCTCAAAAAAGACCACGAAGAACTGATGCCAAGTAAGGGGTGTTGCGCCAACAAGCCTACGTCTCTCGTAAGTCTCCCACCATCTGAGTGCAGACCTAGAAAACTAAAAAGTAGTAAATGAGACCCCACTGGTCTCCAGAATACCCGCTGTCCGAAGCATCCGTTGACACCTATCCAGAAAATCCTGAGCATCCTCTGACTCAGTACCGCTAAATGGTGGAGGTTGAAGCCTCTCAAATCTCTCAAGTCTCCTTTGCTCATCATCTGCCATAACAGGAACTACCAGGGCCTGAGTAGCTGCAACCGGTTGGGCTGGTAGTGCCCCCGGTATCTATAGTCCCTGTACTACCTAGTCTGGAGTACGGGCAATGGGGTTATGAATACCTCCCCCAGCCTGAGAAGTGGCAGGTGCAGCCTGAACCGAAACCAACTGAGCAAGACCAGTGCAGGCTGCCAATATCTAGGCCAAAGTCTCTTGAATGCCTGCAATCTCAATGAGCACAGTTGGTGCCTGAGCTGATCCTGTCGGCTTAACTATATCTGAAATCTGCTCCTGAGCTGGAACAACTGGTGGTAATACAGGTGCTATTCCAACTGTGGTACGAGATACACCTCGACCTCTACCTCGGCCCCGGCCTCTACCACGGCCCCAGCCTCTCGTGGCCCTAACTGGTGGATGACCATCCAATACGGTAGTACATTCCTCAACATCTGTGAGAGAATAGAATAGCAGAAATTTAGTTTCCAGAATCAACAAATTTGCACGACAGAATACAAGAAAGTGAAATTTTCCTAAGGGTTCTGCAGCCTCTCGAAGATAAGTACAGATGTCTCTGTACCGATTCGCAAGACTCTACTAAACCTGCTCATGACTCGTGAGACCTATGTAACCTAGGCTCTCATACCAACTTCTCACGATCCAAAATCCCAACCTGTCGTGATGGCGCCTATCTCGATACTAGGTAAGCCGATTATCTCAATACAATACAAACACTCCCGAAAACCTGGTGTCACTGAGTACATGAGAATCTAATATGAATACAAGTCTAGAAAATATAGTCTATAATAGTCTGAAACCAAATACAGTAAACAAATAGATAGAGAAGGAGAGACAAGATGTGCAGAACACGGCAGCTATCTCAAAATCTACTGAAAATCAACCGCGCGAAAGGATTAACACCCGCTATGTCCGAAACACCTGGATATGCACACGAAGTGCAGGGTGTGGTATGAGTACAATCAACTTAGCAAGTAACAATAATAAATAAGGAACTGAAGATAGTAACGAGCTACACAATTATGGTTCATTTCTAGTAATTCCAGCAAAGAATAGACATGCTATCAAATCTAGCAGTTTAATGTCAAATCAATTTTTATACAGTTCCTCTTCATGTAATCCGTATATCAACAATCTTTCAGAGATTTCACAACAATGACAAATAACAACTAAGTGCAACAATAAATGGAAATCAAGTACAACCTCTTAGGACAACAATCACTCATTGGGCTCCCAGCCTCATCACTCCCTAGGCTCCCAGCCCTCATCACTCACTCTCAATGGGTACCCGTGCTCACTGGGGGTGTACAGACTCCGGAGGGGCTCCTACAGCCCAAGCGCTATAATCTGCATGGACAACTCACGTGTCATAATATAAATATCTGGATCTGCATGGCCAACTCACGTGCTATAGTATAATATAAGGATCCGCACGGCCAACTCATGTGCTATAGTATAATATAAGGATCTACACGGCCAACTCACGTGCTGTACGGACAACTCACGTGCTGTGATATCAATATCTCACAATCAGGCCCTCGGCCTCTTTCAGTCATGAATCTCTCTAGTCTCTCGGGCTCTCATTAATCATGAAATCATCCCAAAACACAATGATATGATGTATCAATAATAATAACAGAGACTGAGATAAAATGTGCAAGTAAAAACTGAGACTGAGTACATATAGCATTTAGCAGGCAATTCAACAAGTACGCAGCCTCTGTGGGTCCCAACAGTACTATCACATAGCCTAAGCATGATTTCTAACATGATTTACAGTCAAATTTTATCAACACATAGAGAGCATATAGCTAACAACAAATCCGCTCGGTGCACGCCCACACGCCCGTCACCTAGCATGTGCGTCACCTCCAAAATAATCACATGATACCAAAATCCGGGGTTTAATACCCTCAGGACCATATTTAAAACTGTTACTTACCTCAAAACGTGAAACTCTTTACTCTGCTATGCCTTTCTCTCGCAAATCGGCATCCGATTGCCTCGAATCTAGTTACAAATAATTCGTTTCAGTCAATAAAATTAATTAAAATTAATTCCATAAGAAAATACCAATTCTTCATAAAAATCCAAAATTTAGCTCAAAAATTACCCGTGGGGACCACGTCTCGGAACCCGACAAAAGTTACAAAATACGAAAGCACATTCAACCACGAGTCTACCCATACCAATTTTACCAAAATCCGACCTCAACTCGACTCTCAAATCTACAAATCTTATTTCCAAATTCCTAAGTTCCAATCTCCGATTTACACCTCAAAATCATGTAATCTAGTCGGATTATTTGATGATAATTCAATATTATGGAGTATAAATGATCACAAGGGACTTACCTCAAGTTTTCCTTAAAAATATATCAAAAATCACATCTCCTCAGGCTGCAATTTGTCAAAAATGGCGAATGGGACGAAGTCCCTATTTTTATAATTCTGCCCAGACAACCTCGGTTCTGCCTCGATCTTGGCCATTGATCGAGGTCCTCGATCCTGGTCCTCGATCCTAGGCCTCGATCCTGGCTTTGATCCTGATCCTCGATCATGGCCCTCGACCCTAGCCTCCGATCATGTCTTCGACCCTGCCTTTGACCGTGACCCTCGACCCTAGGCTCGATCATGGATTTGATTGTGGCCCTCGACCCTGGACTCGATCATGACTTACATCTGGGCTCGATTCTGAGAGATTTCTGGGCTCGAATCTAGCAGAATAAATTTCCAACAGAAGAAAATTGCAGCAGCTGTTGTAGTTCAAATTTTGATCCGTTAACCATCCGAAACTCACCCGAGGCCCTCGGGACCTCAACCAAATATACCAAAAAGTCCTAAAACATCATACGAACTTAGTCGAATCCTCAAATCACCTCAAACAACGCTAAAACAATGAATTACGCCCCAATTGAAGCCTATTGAACTTTGAAATTTCTAATTTCTACAAATAATGTAGAAACCTATCAAATCACGTCCGATTGACCTCCAATTTTGCACACAAGTTATAAATGACATGAGATACCTATTAAAATTTTCAAAATCGGATTTCGACCCCGATATCAAAAAGTCAACCCCTCAGTCAAACTTTCCAAAAATTCAACTTTCGGCTTTTCAAGTCTAATTCCTCTACGGACCTCCAAATATTCTTTCGGACATGCTCCTAAGTCCAAAATCACCATACAGAGCTATTGGAATAATCAGAATTCGAATCCGAAGTCGTTTACACATAGGTCCATATCCGGTCCACTTTTCTAACTTAATTTGTTTTTTCAATTATGAGACTAAGTGTTTCATTTCACTCTGAATTCCTTCCGGACTCGAACCAACTAATCTAATAAGTCATAAATCAATATCAAGGCATACATGGAGCATTAAATGAGGAAATGGGGTTATAATATTCAAAACGACCGGCTGGGTCATTACATTCTCCCCCTGTTAAACAAACGTTTGTCCTCGAACGAGTTTAAAATAATACCTGGAGTCTCAAATAAGTGTGGATATTTGTTCTGCATCTCCTGCTCCATCTCCCAAGTAGCTTCTCCGACTGGCTGGCCTCTCCACTGTACCTTCACTGATGTTATGTTCTTTGACCTCAGCTTTCGAACCTGCCGGTCTAAAATAGCCACCGGCTCCACATCATAAGTCAAATTACCGTCCATTTGTACTGTACTGTACTGAAATCCAGAATGTGAGACGGATCCCCGACATACTTTCGGTGCATGGATACATGGAACACTGGATGAACACCAGATAGACTAGTTGGTAAAGCAAGTTCATAAGTCACCTCCCCAATTTTCTTAAGTATCTCAAAAGGCCCAATATACCGAGGGCTCAATTTGCCCTTTTTCCCGAACCTCAACACACCCTTCATGGGTGAAATCTTGAGCAGAATCTTCTCCCCAACACACCCTTCATGTGAACAACATCACGAACCTTCCTGTGTCGTGCGAAGCCGTTCCTGAATTACTTTGACCTTCTCTAAAGCATCCTGAACCAAGTCAGTACCCAATAGTCTAACCTCACTAGGCTCAAACCAACCCACCGGAGACCGACACCGTCTCCCATATAAAGCTTCATACGGAGCCATCTGAATGCTTGACTGGTAGCTATTATTGTAAGCAAACTCTGCGAGTGGCAAAAATTAATCCCAAGAACCCCCAAAATCAATGACACAAGCGTGTAGCATATCCTCCAATATCTGAATAGCGTGCTCGGATTGTCCGTCCTTCTGAGGGTGAAATGATGTACTCAACTAAACCTATGTGCCCAATTCTTGTTGCACTGCCCTCAAAAACTGTGAGGTAAACTGCGTACCCCGATTTGAAATAATGGACACCGGCACACCATGTAGGCGAACAACCTCGCAAATATAAATCCCAGCCAACCACTCCGAAGAATAATTAGTACCGACTGGAATAAAATGCGCAGATTTGGTCAACCGATCTACTATCACCCAAACAGCATCAAACTTTTTCAAAGTCCGTGGGAGTCCAACTATGAAGTCCATGGTAATACGCTCCCACTTCCACTCCAGAATTTCAAGTCTCTGTAGCAATTCGCCCGATCTCTGGTGCTCGTACTTTACATATTGACAATTTAAACACCGAGATACAGACCCAACTATATATTTCTTCATCCACCTCCACCAATAATGTTGTCTCAAATCCTTATACATCTTCGTGGCGCCTGGATGAATAGAGTACCGCAAAATGTGAGCTTCCTGGAGAATTAGCTCACGCAAATTATCAACATTAGGTACACATAGCCTGCCCTGCATCTGTAATACACTGTCATCTCCAATAGTGACTTCATTGGCATCACCGTGCTGAACCGTGTCCTTAAGGACAAGCAGATGTGGATCATCATAATGGCGCTCTCTGATGCGATCATATAAAGAAGACCGAGAAACCATACAGGCCAAAACTCGATTCGGCTCGGAAATATCCAATCTAACAAACCGATTAGCCAAGGCCTGAACCTCCAAGGCTAAAGGCCTCTCTTCTACCGGTAAGTATGCTATGCTGCCCAAACTCTCCGCCTTATGACTCAAGGCATCGGCCACCACATTGGCCTTTCTGGGGTGATAGAGAATGGTGATATCATAATCCTTAAGCAACTTCAACCACCTTCGTTGCCGCAAGTTAAGATCCTTCTGTTTAAACAAATGTTATAGACTCCGATGATCGGTATATACCTCACACTGCACACCGTACAAGTAATGTCGCCAAATTTTCAAGGCATGAACAATAGCTGCTAACTCAAGATCGTGATCGGGATAATTCTTCTCATGTACCTTTAATTGTCTGGTCGCATAGGCAATCACCCTACCGTCTTGCATAAGTACTGCGCCGAGACCAATTCGCGATGCGTCACAATACATAGTATAAGACTCTGAACTTGTAGGCAACACCAATATTGGAGCTGTAGTCAAAGCTGTCTTGAGCTTCTGAAATCTCTCTTCACATTCATCCGACCACCTGAACAGAGCACCTTTCTGGGTCAATTTAGTCATAGGCGATGCAATAGATGAGAAACCCTCCATGAAATGATGATAATAACTGGCCAAGCCGAGAGAATTCCGAATCTCAGTAACTTAGGATGGTTTGGGCCAATTCTGAACTGCCTCTATTTTCTTCGGATCCACCTTAATACCTTCACTAGACGCTATATGTCCCAAGAATGCCACCGAACTAAGCCAGAACTCACACTTAGAGAATTTGGCATAAAGTTTCTCCTCTCTCAGCCTGTGTAATACAATAGCCAAGTGTTGTGCATGCTCCTCCTGGCTTCATGAGTACACCAGAATATCATCAATGAATACCACGACAAATAAATCAAGATATGGCTGAAATACACTATTCATCAAATGCATAAATGTTGTTGGGGCATTGGTTAGCCCAAAAGACATCACAAGAAATTCATAGTGGACATAACGAGTCCTGAATGCCGTCTTTAGAATATCCGAACCCCGAATTTTTAATTGGTGATACCCAGACCTCAAATCAATTTTGGAGAACACCCTCGCTCCCTAAAGCTGATCAAATAAATCATCAATACGCGGCAATGGATATTTATTCTTGATTGTAACTTTGTTCAACTGGCTATAATCAATGCACATCCACATAGTACCATCTTTCTTTTTCACAAACAGAACTGGTGCACCCCAAGGCGACACACTGGGTATAATAAACCCTTTTTCAAGGAGTTCCTCAAGTTGCTCTTTCAATTCTTTTAACTCAAGTGGTGCCATACGATACAGAGGAATAGAAATGTGTTGAGTTCCTTGTACCAAGTCAATACCGAAATCAATATCCCTGTCGGGTGACATACCCAGTAGGTCTACAGGAAATACATCTGGAAAGTCTCGCACGACCGGTACTGAATCAATAATAGGAGTATTTGCATCAACATTTCTCACAAAGGCCAAATATGACAAGAATCCCTTTCCAACCATACGTTGGGCCTTCAAATAAAAAATTACCCTGCTAGGAACAAGATCTAGAGAACCCCTCCATTCAACCTTTGGCAACCCCAGCATCGTCAATGTCACGATTTTTGCATGACAGTCCAGAATAGCATGACATGGAGACAACCAATCCATAACCAGGATTACATCAAAATCAACCATACCGAGTAATAAGAGATCAACTCTATTCTCCAGTTCCCCAATAGTTAGCACACACGATCCACAATAATCGCCCACCGGTGTAGATACACAAACAGGTGAAACTAAGGACTCACATGGCATATCCAGATAATGAGCAAAATATGATGATACATATGAATAAGTGGAACAACGGTCAAATAATATAGAAGCCTCCCTGTGGCACACTGAAATAATACATGTGATTACTGCGTCTGAGGCAACAACATCTGGCCTGGAAGGAAAAGCATAGAATCGAGCCTGCCTGCCTCCTGATCGGCCTCCCCCTTTTGGGCGACCCCTAGCTGCCCGACCCCCACCCCGAGATGGCAGGGCGGGTGGTGTAACTGCTGGTGTTGGTGCCGTCAGTCGAGAACTCTACTGTGAAACCCCACTCAACAGCCTAGGACACTCTCTCTTGAAATGACCAAATTCTCCGCACTCGAAACAACCCCTCCTCTAACGAAATTTTTGCTCCTGATAACCCGAGGAATGACCTGCAGAATCCTGTACGGACGAGGCATGATGAGAACTCTGTGCTTGTAGTGCACTGAATGAAGACTGGCCTGAGTGAGAACTATAAGAACCATGGCTAGCTGATGCACCACGATGAGCTGGACAACCCGTCTGAGCGTGTCTGTAAGAACAACCCCAACCACGGTGAAACTGACCCCCTGAAGGAACACCGTTGTAATCACCCAGACCATGAGGTCTCTTAGCCTCTCTCTCTCCACGTTCCTGGCTACGAACAAACTCTATCTACCGAGCAATGTCCACTACTTCCTCAAAAGTAGCACTAGATACTCTCTCCCTAGTCATAAGTAACCGCAGCTGATATGTGAGGCCATCAATGAACCTCCTAATCCCCTCCCTATTAGTGGGAACCAACCAGACGACGTGATGAGCCAACTTAGTAAATCTCATCTCGTACCGCGTCACGGACACATCACCCTGGCGAAGCTACTCATACTTTCTGCGCAGCTCTTCTCTGCGGGAATGAGGTACGAACTTCTCAAAAAAGACCACGAAGAACTGATGCCAAGTAAGGGGTGTTGCGCCAACAAGCCTACGTCTCTCGTAAGTCTCCCACCATCTGAGTGCAGACCTAGAAAACTAAAAAGTAGTAAATGAGACCCCACTGGTCTCCAGAATACCCGCTGTCCGAAGCATCCGTTGACACCTATCCAGAAAATCCTGAGCATCCTCTGACTCAGTACCGCTAAATGGTGGAGGTTGAAGCCTCTCAAATCTCTCAAGTCTCCTTTGCTCATCATCTGCCATAACAGGAACTACCAGGGCCTGAGTAGCTGCAACCGGTTGGGCTGGTAGTGCCCCCGGTATCTATAGTCCCTGTACTACCTAGTCTGGAGTACGGGCAATGGGGTTATGAATACCTCCCCCAGCCTGAGAAGTGGCAGGTGCAGCCTGAACCGAAACCAACTGAGCAAGACCAGTGCAGGCTGCCAATATCTAGGCCAAAGTCTCTTGAATGCCTGCAATCTCAATGAGCACAGTTGGTGCCTGAGCTGATCCTGTCGGCTTAACTATATCTGAAATCTGCTCCTGAGCTGGAACAACTGGTGGTAATACAGGTGCTATTCCAACTGTGGTACGAGATACACCTCGACCTCTACCTCGGCCCCGGCCTCTACCACGGCCCCAGCCTCTCGTGGCCCTAACTGGTGGATGACCATCCAATACGGTAGTACGTTCCTCAACATCTGTGAGAGAATAGAATAGCAGAAATTTAGTTTCTAGAATCAACAAATTTGCACGACAGAATACAAGAAAGTGAAATTTTCCTAAGGGTTCTGCAGCCTCTCGAAGATAAGTACAGATGTCTCTGTACCGATTCGCAAGACTCTACTAAACCTGCTCATGACTCGTGAGACCTATGTAACCTAGGCTCTCATACCAACTTCTCACGATCCAAAATCCCAACCTGTCGTGATGGCGCCTATCTCGATACTAGGTAAGCCGATTATCTCAATACAATACAAACACTCCCGAAAACCTGGTGTCACTGAGTACATGAGAATCTAATATGAATACAAGTCTAGAAAATATAGTCTATAATAGTCTGAAACCAAATACAGTAAACAAATAGATAGAGAAGGAGAGACAAGATGTGCAGAACACGGCAGCTATCTCAAAATCTACTAAAAATCAACCGCGCGAAAGGATTAACACCCGCTATGTCCGAAACACCTGGATATGCACACGAAGTGCAGGGTGTGGTATGAGTACAATCAACTTAGCAAGTAACAATAATAAATAAGGAACTGAAGATAGTAACGAGCTACACAATTATGGTTCATTTCTAGTAATTCCAGCAAAGAATAGACATGCTATCAAATCTAGCAGTTTAATGTCAAATCAATTTTTATACAGTTCCTCTTCATGTAATCCGTATATCAACAATCTTTCAGAGATTTCACAACAATGACAAATAACAACTAAGTGCAACAACAAATGGAAATCAAGTACAACCTCTTAGGACAACAATCACTCATTGGGCTCCCAGCCTCATCACTCCCTAGGCTCCCAGCCCTCATCACTCACTCTCAATGGGTACCCGCGCTCACTGGGGGTGTACAGACTCCGGAGGGGCTCCTACAGCCCAAGCGCTATAATCTGCATGGACAACTCACGTGTCATAATATAAATATCTGGATCTGCATGGCCAACTCACGTGCTATAGTATAATATAAGGATCCGCACGGCCAACTCATGTGCTATAGTATAATATAAGGATCTACACGGCCAACTCACGTGCTGTACGGACAACTCACGTGCTGTGATATCAATATCTCACAATCAGGCCCTCGGCCTCTCTCAGTCATAAATCACTCAAGTCTCTCGGGCTCTCATTAATCATGAAATCAACCCAAACAACAATGATATGATGTATCAATAATAATAACAGAGACTGAGATAAAATGTGCAAGCAAAAACTGAGACTGAGTACATATAGCATTTAGCAGGCAATTCAACAAGTACACGACCTCTGTGGGTCCCAACAGTACTATCACATAGCCTAAGCATGATTTCTAACATGATTTACACTCAAATTTTATCAACACATAGAGAGCATATAGCTAACAATAAATTATTCAACTTTACAGTTTCTCGGGACGGACCAAGTCACAATCTCCTCGGTGCACGCCCACACACCCGTCACCTAGCATGTGCGTCACCTCCAAAATAATCACATGATACCAAATACGGGGTTTAATACCCTCAGGACCAGATTTAAAACTGTTACTTACCTCAAAACCTGAAACTCTTTACTCTGATATGCCTTTGCGTCGCAAATCGGGCTCCGAATACCTCGAATCTAGTCACAAATAATTTGTTTTAGTCAATAAAATTAATTAAAATTAATTCCATAAGAAAATACTAATTTTTCATAAAAAATCCAAATTTAAGCTCAAAAATCGCTCGTGGGGCCCACGTCTCGGAACCCGATAAAAGTTACAAAATCCGAAAGCCCATTCAACCACAAGTCTACCCATACTAATTTTACCAAAATCCGACCTCAACTCGACCCTCAAATCTACAAATCATATTTCCAAATTTCTAAGTTCCAATCTCCGATTTACACCTCAAAATCATGTAATCTAGTCGGATTATTCGATAATAATTTAATATTATGGAGTAGAAATTATCACAAGGGACTTACCTCAAGTTTTTCTTGAAAATATATCAAACAACGCCTCTCCTCAAGCTCCAATTTGTCAAAAATGGCGAATGGGACGAAGTCCCTATTTTTATAATTCTGCCCAGACAACCTCGGTTCTGCCTCGTTTTTGGCCTTCGATCTTGGCCTTCGATTGAGGTCCTCGATCCTAGGCCTCGATTCTGGGCCTCGATCCTGGTCCTTGATCCTAGGCCTCGATCCTAGACCTCGATCGTGGCTTTGATCCTGCCTTCGACCGTGACCCCCGACACTGGGCTCGATCATGGCTTCGATCGTGGCCCTAGACCCTGGGCTCAATCATGGCTTACATCTAGGCTCGATTCTGAGAGGTTTCTGGGCTCAAATCAGGCAGAAGCAATTTCCAACATAAGGAAATTGCAGCAGCTGTTGTAGTTCAATTTTTGATCCGTTAACCACCGAAACTAACCCGAGGCCCTCGGGACCTCAACCAAATATACCAACAAGTCCTAAAATATCATACGAACTTAGTCGAATCCTCAAATCACCACAACCAATGCTTAAACTATGAATTACGCCCCAATTCAAGCCTATTGAACTTTGAAAATTTTAATTTCTACAAATAACGCCGAAACCTACCAAATCACGTCCGATTAACCTCAAATTTTACACACAAGTCATAAATTACATAACAATTAAAATTTTCAGAATCAAATTTCGACCCTGATATCAAAAAGTCAACCCCTCGGTCAAACTTCCCAAAAAACTAACTTTCGGCATTTCAAGTCTAATTCCTCTACGGACCTCCAAAAATTCTTCCAGGCACGCTCCTAAGTCCAAAATCACCATACGGAACTATTGAAATTATCAGAATTTGAATCCGAGGTCGTTTACACATAGGTCCATATCTGGTCCACTTTTCTAACTTAATTATTTTTTTCAATTATGAGACTAAGTGTCTTATTTTACTCCGAATTCCATCCGGACCCGAACCAACTAACCTGATAAGTCATAAATCAATAGCAAGGCATAAATGGAGTAGTAAATGGGAAAATAGGGTTATAATATTCTAAACGACCGGTCGGGTCATTACAGTCTTTTATATATAACTTTTCATTCTTTTTTTAAAAATTTCTTAACTTTATATATTTGTTGATTCACTAGCATTTTGTAATTTAAGCTCCCTGTCGACATGAGGGTGATCTTGACTTGGATTTTGATTTTGAATATACTGATTCTCAACTTGATCTAATTGATGTCATTACACAAAGAGGGAGACGTAATGTAAATCAATCTAGAAATGAACTGACAACTCGTGATGTAAATAAGTCTAAACCTGATCAGTCGGTATCAAGAACTGTTGTCCAGACACAATTAGATGTTGAAACAACTCCTGCAGCTTTCACACGGAGAAGGCGTCCTGCAGCTGTAAAACAGTCGTCGTATAGGAATGATTGGAAATCTGGTGTTAGTGCAGTTGGGGAATCCTCGAAGGTTATCAAAGGAAGATTTCCATTTGTAAATGACATTTTAGTGACTTTTGATTATTAGCTTACGACTACACTCTCAAACATTGTTGCAGCAAACATGCAATTGAGAGAGTGCGTATTCTTTTCCATGTACTTTTGTTTTCATGTTTTCTTAATTTTTGTTGATGCATTTCTTATCCATATCTTCTTTTATACGAAATAGGGAAGTGTATTTACTTCGTGATCGAAAGCTGGACCCTTGTTTTGACTTTGAAGTTGAACATACTGATGATAAGACATTTTTCCACACATTAAACTATTCTGGCAGGACGCTGTCTAGTTCGGTATGTGTATGACTTTTTATTTTTGTTGTTGTATTAATTCATGTATATTGTTAGTGTTAGTCATATTTTCTTCCTCTCTTTTTTTCAGCACTTGAATATTATATTCTACTATCTTAGAAAGAAGGCGAAATATGAAATTAATATGCTATTCAAGGTCACAACTATAGATACTCTTTTTAATAATATCATTCAAAGGGTTTACACGGAATTTGTAAAAGGTGGGAAACAAGATCATTTGATTGATAGATCAGACGATATCATGGAGTACATGAAATGATTTAGGATGCATTGCAATACTCCATGGCACCAGGTTGATCATGTCCTCTTTCCAATTAATTTGGCAGTAAAGTGGCATTGGATATTGGGGTATGTATCATTCCATAAGATATATTTTTAAGTATATGATTCTCTACGTAGTCTAAAGGAAAAAAACTATTCAAAAGGTGGCAGAGGCATATGCTGTGTTGATACCCCTGTTTCTAGTTAGCATTGAATTTTATAACCAAAGAAATGACATTGTAGTATAAAATGGTCTGCATATGGGAAAGGACTTGACTGATCCATTTGAGATTGAACTTATTACAAATCTACCAACACAGCAAAATTCGTAAGAATAGTTACCTTTTTTACTTTGTTTTCCTCATTCATATTAATATTTTTCACTATTAATCGATTTTTATATTCTATTCATTTGTTTTATTTCAGAGATTGTGGAGTATATGTTGCATGCTTTGCTGAGTACATTATTGAAGTTCTTCCAATCCCTGTTGCATTTTGATATGGATGGTCTTCGAGCTAGGTTTGGTATACTGTTATGGCACTATGAGAGGAACAAGCAGTTGCATGGTGAATCAAGTGAATCTGAGGCTCCAGTAGTAATTTAAAAGACGAAAGAAGCACAAGAAGTAGTATAGGCCTCCTTTTGTTTTTAGTTAATCGTAGCATGAAAATTTTGCAGGATTTTAATAGTTTTTGGTGAAGTATGGTATTTTGCATTATTAGATTGTAAAAACGCTTGCTTTTAAAAGTGTGTTCTAAGAATACAATTGTAATATTATAATATGTTGTTGTAACTGTTTTAATGTTGGAATCTATCTTCAGTTTGTTTTATTAGGCTTTTCTTAGGCTTCTTCAATAAAGTTGTTGGTTTATTAGCAGTGCCTTTCAGAGACAAAATTTTCTCAGCACTTGAAGTCAAGCCATAAGCGCAGAACATTGATGTTATAGCATCATTGTTAGCTCCTACTCCTACTGCCATTTGTAATAGGAGGAGCACTGTTAGTTCGATGCAATACAATAGCAGAAGTTGTTTTTGGAGGTGTACTTTTAAGAGAGTTACGGCGTTCAAAAAGAGAAACTATGTTGCTATTTTGTTGACGAACAAGGTGACTATTGATTTGAATGAGAAGAAATATTTTTAGAAAGCGAATTGGTTTTGAATTTATATTGAGAGCAGTTTTTAGTTGTAGTTGAATCTAAGAAATTCTGTGCAGATTTTGCATTATTGCACCAGTTATATTCTGCAAAGATTTTGGTTCAGGTAGATTAGTACAGTAAAACTATATAAAATCAGGTATAAAAATATACCATTTGGGTATCACGTTGTATTTGAGTACTTTTTTTCCTGTAGCAACTAGATGTAAATACTGACATGAGTTACAAAGTGTGCCAATTTTGTTGAGGAAGTATGTACAAATGTTGTATTGTTTTGGTGCACCGCTTGTATTTCTGCACATATTTTGGTTAGCCATATTAGTGCAATACAACTATATACCAATAAGGTATATAAATATATCATTCGGGTATCACATTATATTTGAGTAACTTTTTTGTTATACTTTTGTCACGACCCAAAAATCTAACCTGTCGTGATGGCGCCTATCGTGGAACTAGGCAAGCCGACTCATTCCAAAACAAACTGATATTTTTATTTCAAAGATGATTTCAAGACTATTTAGCGTAAAAACCTTCGTAAAGGAGTTCAAATCAAAACAAAAGTGCAGAAAAGAAAATCCCGACATCGGGGTGTCACTAGTCATGAACATCTACTATAATCTGTCTAACAATATCAAGACTAACTCAGCCTGGAAAATAGCTAAATACAACTAAAGTAAGATAAGAGGGAGAAGGGCAGGGTTGTGATCGCCAGGCAGCTACCTTGCTATCCCCTAGAAAATCTGCAACCAGAATAGTCAACAACCGCTACCATGTCCAACTACACCTGGATCTGCACACATGGTGCAGGGAGTAACGTGAGTACGCCAACTCAGTAAGTAACAACAATAAATAAAGGCTTAGAAGTAGTGACGGGCAATAAGCATATAAAGTTCATATCATGAAATCTCAGTAAAATACCACATGCTTTTAAAATCAGGTTTGAATAAAAATATCTCGTTTAAACCTAGTTCTAGTAAAATCATTTAAAGATATTTTTCATAAGTTTTCAAACAAAGGCTCAATGCAAGGTAAGCAAAAAAAGATGAATTCATAAGCAGCCCCTCAGGCAAAAAATCACTCATATACTGCCCCTCGGGCAAACCTCACAGTCACTCGTATACAGCCCCTCGGGCATACCTCACCATCATTCATGCCTCACAGTGACTCAACACTCGTCACTCGCACTCAGTAGGTACCTACGCTCACTGGGGGTGTGTACAGACTCCGGAGGGGCTCCTTCAGCCCAAGCGCTATATCAAGCCAAATCATGGCATAAATCAATAAGGCCCTCTGCCTATATCAAAGATGTTGCGGCGTGCAGCCCGATCCCATAAATATCTTCACAAATCAGGCCCTCGGCCTCACTCAGTCATAAACCTCTCAAGCCACTCGGGATCTCAGTAAAATAGGGTATTCAGCCCAAAACAACATTTATATGCATCAAAACAGAGTGATGAAAATTGAGTTATGCAGTAAACAGGTATAACCACGACTAAGTATAGATTTTCAATCGAAAACAGTGAGAGAATAGTAATAAAAGGCCCTTAAGGGTCCAAACAGCACTGGCACAAGGCCCAAACATGGCATTCAGCCCATTTTACAGAAACTCTTTCTAAAACACATAAGTATCATATAGTTTGAACAAAATATGGAACTTTACAGTTGCTACGGGACAGACCAAGTCACAATCTCCAATAGAGCACGCCCACACGCCCGTCACCTAGCATGTGCGTCACCTCAAAATAGTAAAATGATATAAAATCCGGGGTTTTATACCCTTGGGACTAGATTTACAATCGTTACTTACCTCAAACCGGTCAAATCTCTACCCCGCGATGCTCTTCCCTCTCGACTCGGCCTCCAAATGCTACGAATCTATTCACAATCAGTACAATACCATCAATATACGCTAATGAAATGAATTCCACAAGAAAAACTACCAATTTAGACCAAAAACCCGAATCGGGTAAAAGTCACAAATTACGAACACCCATTCACTCACGAGCCCAACCATACTAGTTTCACTAAAATCCGACTTTGAATCGACATTCAAATCCCAAAAATTCATTTTATGAAGTTTCTACAATTTTTCCTAAATTTCCACCTCAAAGTACGAATCAGATGATGAAATCATTGATATATTCATGTATATTAACCAAATTCGAGTTAGAATCACTTACCCCGATGAATATCTTGAAAAACCCACGAAACGTCGCCACAAACTGAGCTCCCTAGGCTCAAAATGTGAAATAATGCCCTAAACCTAATTTATATAGTGCACCTCTGATCTCCCACTTCGCGGTCCGCAAAATTCTGAGCGCAGCCACGCCCCAGGTCCTGCGGTCACGAAAACATGGTGCGGCCAAACTTTTGGTGGCTGCACTGCCAGGCTTTAGTATTTTGGCCATACCTTTCTCTACATATGTCCAAATTATGACTTCTTTATCTTTCTGGAAACTAGACACGAAGGGATACAACTTTAGTTTTTAAAGCATCTCAAAATTCCTTGTAAATCAAAAGATATAGTCTTTTGAAGTCGGACCAGCGGATCTACAGAACTTTTCCCCAAAGTGTGGCCGGGCGGAATTATGCGGTCCGCGAAATTCCAAGTGCGGCCGCGAAATTCTACTGAGGTCCACGAAATTCAAAGCACCAGAACTATACCTGAGTTCCGGAAATGCCCGGACTCGCTCAAAACTCACCGTGAAACACACCTGAGGCCCCCGGGACCTCAACCAAACATTCCAACCAATCCTAAAACACCATACGAACTTAGTCGAACCTTCGAATCACTCAAAACAACATCAAAACACCAAATTACCCTCGTATTCAAGCCTAAGAACTTCTAAACTTTCGAATCCCACAACCGATGTCGAAACCTATGAAACTACGTCCGAATGACCTCAATTTTTGTACACACATCACAAATGGCACTACGAACTTACTACAACTTCCGGAAATCCATTCCGACTCTGATATCAAATTTTTCACTGCCGACCGAAAATCACCAAATTTTTAATTTTGCCAATTAAAGCCTAATTCTACCACGGACCTCTAAATTACATTCTGGATGCACTCCTAAGTCCAAAATCACCTAACGAAGCTAATGGAACCATCAGAATTTCAATCCAAGGTCAAATGGTAAATAGTCAAACTTGGTCAACTCTCCCAATTTAAAGCTTCAACAATGAAATTCATTCTTTCAATTCAATTCTGAAATACCTGCAAATCAAAATCGATGATTTACACAAGTCAAAGTACATCATACCGAGCTACTCATGCCCTCAAGCAACCAAGCAAAGTGCAAATGTTCAAAATTATCGGTCGGGTCGTTACAACTTCAATATTGACATGAGTTGCAAAGTGTGCCCATTTTGTCGAGGATGTATGTACAAATGTTGCATTTGTTTGGTGGACCACTTGTATTTCTGCACATATTTTGGTTTAACCATATTAGTGCAATACAATTATATACCAATAAGGTATATAAATATATCATTCGGGTATCACATTGTAATTTAGTACCTTTTTGTTATACTTCAATATTGACATGAGTTGCGAAATGTGCCCATTTTGTTGAGGATGTATGTATAGATGTTGCATTTCTTTTTGGTGGACCACTTGTATTTCTGCACATATTTTGATTTAACCATATTAGTGCAATACAACTATATACTAATAGGGTATACAAATATACCATTCGGTTATCACATTGTATTTGAGTACCTTTTTTTTATACTTCAATATTGACATGAGTTGCAAAGTGTGCCCATTTTATTAAGGAAGTATGTACAAATTTTGCATTTTTTGCCACTTGTATTTCTACACATGTTTTAGTTTAACCATATTAGTGCAATACAACTATATACCAATAAGGTATACAAATATACCATTTGGGTATCACATTATATTTGAGTACCTTTTTTCCCTACAGTAACTGCATGTAAATGGCTTCCAATTTGTTATACTTCAATACTGAAATGACCTGCAAAGCATACCCATTTTGTTAACGATGTATGTACAGATGTTGCCTTTGGGGCACAACTTATATTTCTGCACATATTTTGATACCAATAAGGTATACAGATATACCACTTGGGTATCACATTATATTTTAGCGCCTTTTTTCCTGCAGCAACTAGATATAAATGCATCCCACTTTTATATACCAAAATAGCAACAAAAAAATAGATTCTTTTTGAAAATACAAGTAGCCATATAAAAGTTTTGCCAAAAAGTAATTTGGCAAAGAATCACCATACCAAATATATGTCTAGTGCAAGACATGCATTTTATTTCTTTGCAATTCAAATGATATGATTCTACGATATATGAGTTCTATAAAAATATTGAAGCATTATATCAATATCTCTTTGGAATATTTCGGCACGTTCTCCGGTTGTGTCTTTTTTTCCCGCATAGTGCACATGTAACTGTATTTTCTTCCTAACCTCCTATGCCTCTCTTCTTTTTAGATCTTTCGGGTTTGATTTTTCCTTTTGGTGGCAGTACCACCTGCGAAGAGACATGTTCTGGAATTTGCCACGTCATTTCATCCGGCAGAGGGTTTACTAGTATCTCATATGTTTTCAGCAAGTAGTCTATGTTACAGTAATCCCTGTAATACTTGTATGAATCCATATGGAATTTTCGTATAACTTCCATTGCATGTGAACATGGAATATCGTCTAGCTGAAACCTTCCACAAGTGCAGTTATTTTTCATGTAGGCGCACCACATTTCTTGTTTGGCCATCAATTACTAAATGTAAGAATTGGGTTGATGGCAACACCTAATATAATTTTAATTAAGAAAAGTCATTAGTTGTATGAAGTAATAGTATTTTTTAATAACAATATGCAATTGTTTAGTGAAATCTCTAAAGTAGAGAAGTAAAACTACAGTACATGCAGTGTTTTTATGATTCTGAAAATGTATATCGTCATCGTCTGTGATAAGATAGTATTATCTGCCAATATGTTTTCATACTTTACACCGATCTTCATAAATGATTCCTTGGCATCCTTCTGATTGGTATAATTCCATTTCTGAATCAACGTCGTCATAAAGTCAAGTAAATTCACAATTGGGAGGTCTCTTGCGTGCTTGTTTGCTGCATTTACTGATTTTGCAATATTCGATGTCATTGTCATGGTTCTATTTTCCTTGGAATGTGTCCGGGACCATTTATCATATCCAATATCCATCAGGTATGTTTTCACTCTACTATCAATAGCTTCTAACCATGTCATATGCCTGTTGAATTCATCAACAGTGTATGCTCTTGCTAACGCAAAGTATACTTCTTTGATTTATTTTCGGCTCTTCCTAAAGTTTATCTTTATGTTGTTCCACATATGGAACATACATGCACAATGAGGGAATTCTGGATAAACAATTGAAGTTTCTCTCCATATACCATCATGCATGTCTGATACAATGCACATTCCCACTCTTTGTCCATAGGTTTCTTTGAACTGCACAAAGAGCCACTCCCACGATGCATCGTTTTCCGAATCAATAATTTCATATTCAAGGGGTAGAATTTGTCCTATAAAACCAAAGGAAAAAATATTAGTTACAACACACAATATTAATATATCATCTTATATAGTAGTATAGCCATAGGTAGGTGAAGGTATGTAGCAAAATAATTATATACTCTGTTGTTATACTTGTATACCATATTGGTATCATATGATATTTGAATATCTTTTTTGTTTCTTAAAGGAATGTAATTGTATTGGATTTTTAAAATAGTAAAGTACATCAATTATTCAACACTGATTCTAAGACAACTTTTATTCTTACCCTTTGCGTCTTGCGTGGAAACAGTAAGTATGGTCCCTCTATATGTTGACTTTAAAAAACTTCCATCAACTACAATTGTTGTCCTACAATAGATCCAGCCTCTAATAGATGCATATATATATATATATATATATATATATATATATATATATATATATATATATATATATATATATATATATACGAATGCATACAAGAAGCTCCCATGTACTTCAGTGTGTAGTTGTGTCATTGATCCTGAGTTAGCGTACTCTAACATGTAAAGATATGCTGGTATTTTCTTGTATCACTCACTTGGTGTTCCTCTCAACAATTGCATTGGTTTTTCTTTTGATCTTCATGCTTGCATGTAGCTTAAGTCCATACCATATGCTTTTTGGATGTCTCTCTGGATATCTGATGGTGTATATATAGTTTTCGGGTCAACAAGTTTATCTTGTACCACAGCTGCAACAAAAGCTGAGACAGCTTGCTTTTGTGAACAAAATCTCTTATCATTTAAACAATTGTGGACATCTGTCACTTTGAAAAGATTTGATGCTCGTAGGCTTGATGCTTTAAGTCTCCAAGTGCACCTTTCATCCACGCAATCAAGGGTATACCTGTTTATAATACAAATATAGTTATGTATCATGTTTTACTGATAAAAAACACACAAAAACTAGTACAATTCTATACTCATATAGTATACTCATATAGCATACTTATATACTATATCAGTATCATCTTTTACTGATAACAAACATAGATAAACCAGTAAAATTTTATACTCACATAGTATACCGATTTAGCATACATATATACTATATCGGTATTATATTTTACTAATAAAAAATACACACGCAAATCAGTTCAATTTTACACTCACATAGTATACTCATATAGCATACTTATATACTATATTAGTATCATTTTTTACTGATAAAAAACACAGACAAATCAGTCCAATTCTATACTTACATAGTATACTGATTTAGCATACATATATACTATATCGGTATCATGTTTTACTGATAAAAAACACGCACACAAACCAGTACAATTCTATACCCACATAGTATACTCATATACCATACTTATATACTATATTAGTATCATCTTTTACTGATAAAAAATATAGACAACCCAGTACAATTCTATACTCACATAGTATACTGATTTAGCATACATATATACTATATCGTTATCATATTTTACTGATAAAAATTCACACACCAACCAGTATAATTCTATACTCACATAGTACACTCATATAGAATCCTGATATACTATATAGGTATCACATAGTTTTTTATTACTTGAAAAATGCAGACGAACCTTCTTGGGCATGATTTATTAACCCGATATTGACATTTTTCTCTAACGGCATACTGTTTCATAACGAGAGCCAGCAGGTTCTTGTCTTTGTAAATTTGCCCTTTTTCAACTTTTTGATGAAATTGATGAGTTATGATGTTTGCATCATCAAGTTCTATACCGGTGTCATCTCTTTCTTGCACATCAAAAGTACTAATCAAAACACTGCTTTCAAATTGTGCAATTTCTGATGAAATTGTAGCAACGTCGAAACTGGAGGTGCTTCAGCTATAGTATTTTTTGGAAATGACACACATAGTGGTAGTGTTATCATCCCTACACTTGATTATTTCAATTCCACGTAAACACTAACAATCATATCGCTGCAAATTGTAATTGGTGGATATCCTTGAGCAATAGCATACTAAATAACTATTGTGTTATTGCCCTTTTGCAGTTGCTTTGCAATCTCTCAGAAGTTGTTCAAATTTCCAACAGGTCTTTATTAGAATTGCATCAACATGAAAGTTTATGAAATTATAGTTATCATCCCATTCTCCACTATGCTGCAGCAGAATTGGTATATTTTTCATGATTATACATATCTGAAGTTATAACTACTTTTATGTACAAAATCGAATCTCGATAGTGCAAATTTCAACAGTGTTG
Source organism: Nicotiana tomentosiformis (assembly GCF_000390325.3). Taxonomy (NCBI): domain Eukaryota; kingdom Viridiplantae; phylum Streptophyta; class Magnoliopsida; order Solanales; family Solanaceae; genus Nicotiana; species Nicotiana tomentosiformis. The sequence goes on from NC_090822.1 coordinate 28,615,960, forward strand.
ATGTCAAATACTGAATTTCAACAGAATATTTTTCGAACTCAAATCAACTGTTATGATTCAAACCTCCAGATCTTCAAACTAAGAACAGAATTTTCAGTTAAAAATTCAGAAGTTTGAGCGTTAAACTTCTATAATCTGCGAAATCAAAATCGGAACAATACGATGCGAATTTGAGCTTCAAAAGTTTCAGCATCTTCGAAAGTTAGCTGCTATGATTCTAACAGATTGATACTTCTACAGAATTTAAGGGAAAAAAGTCAAATTTGAAAGACAAATCAGCATCTTCGCTCTATTTTCCAGGCTTGCAATCTTCAATAACGATTTTGTGATGCTGGTGGAAATCTCAATTTTTGTACGCTAATTTTTGTGAAATTCTTTCAAATTTGAGCAGCTTTTCCGTTTTTATAGGTAGGGTATTAGCGTGAGTATTTATTTTGAGATACTTTATTTGTTTATTAAATGGGTAGGGGGTTGTAATTATTTAATGGGTATAATTCTTTTATGGGTAGAGCAGTGTAAGTATTTTCACTTTTATAGGTACTCCTGTCTTTTCCCCGCAAAGGACTAGCGACATAGTGTATATTCTTATGAGGAGTCCGGAACCAAAATGTGGTTCTTTTAGACTCAAAGAACAAAAATATGTGAAAAATATACATAGTGACCAAAATATATATAAGACGCTATACCTCAAATAATTCACCCCCCGGACTGGTTTTTGCCTTATATAAGGACGTTAAGGATTTTGTAAAAATCCATTCAAAAATAATCTCAAGTGTTGTGAAATTTTTGTTTGTTAAGTTGTTTTGCATTTTATCATAATGTTTGAAGAGAGAAGAATCGGGGTTTCATTATATTGGAAGGGTGAGGTTGTGGTGGCGAATAACTCAGTAAGCTATAGTTTATCTCCACAGTCTCATGTTAAGTTATCACTTACAATGGAGTACGATACATTGGTATCGTTGTTATGTAAAAATATGAGTGTGAGCAAACGTTCGGTAAATCTTAAAATAACCGGAAGCAATCCATTTTCTGTGACTTTGCAAGGGGTTGCTTGTTATGCTGAGTTTAACATCGAAGACGATGAAACTCTGAGAGATTTTTTGAGGACTCTGGATGAATACCGGGAATTTATTGTGATAAAAATGTTGGAAATGTACGTCAAGGCTGAAGACGTTTGCAATAATGTGGTTACGCAAAGTAGGGAAATCCTTCAATTAACGGGTGGTTATTTTGGAGCAGTTTTAGCCGAACAGGTTCCGGCTGAAAGAGTTGGGCCGGATCTAAATTTATCTCCATGGGCGAATGAGGAGCGAGGAAATAATTTCTCCCCTAGTATACATAATCCATAAGCAGAGTGGTAAACTTCAATTTTTCTTTGTGTTACGATGTATATTTTTGTGTATTGTATTTGTATTAACACTCATATATTCCATAGGGGGTATCGACCAGATATGAATTTTACAAGTTATGAACTAACAGTCAGTTAGAATATGCCAAGTTTTGGTGTGTTGGATCATGCTGGTCCATCCGGGAGTCAGCATCAACAAGATAATGTGCATCATGGGATATCAACACATTATGTTTTGTAAGTGAATATATAAAGTTATATGTATTATTTGGACCAATTTGAGTAACTCATTATTTCTTTGGTTGTGCAGTGAAAACGAGTAACTTGATGGTCCTGTCCTTACTCAATTGCCCAAAGACGACGTATTTAATCGGGATCTGGCAGATGCACAGAGTCAGGAAGAGAATAGTGATTATGACAACAATGCCGATGAGTCTGGAGATGACACACCCTTCCTCGACGAGGGTGATGGTGAGGAGGAAGAGAATGTTGAACCTGATTTGATGAGGGAGAATGCTCTACCTCCCGTTAGATCAAGAGTATACGAGTCCTGCGTGCCGTTTCATTCAAGGCATATTCCCTACCTTGATTATTTGCCAAGTATGCCGGATGTGGATGCCCTCACAAGGGATATTGACGAAATTAGGACAGTAATGTGGGATGAATCTAGATCAACGGTATTGTCAAAGGGCATGCTTTGTCCTAATAAGGCGCATCTAATCAGGGCGGTGAAAATGTACAGCGTAAAAGAGTGTCGTGAGATAATGGTATGGGAGTCATCTTTGGATGTATACAAGGTTGTTTACCGTAGATGGTTTACGGGTTGTAATTGGATGCTGCCTGTGAGGAAGAAGAAAACAAATATGTGGGTTGTGGGTAAATATATCGGCACCCATAATTGTGAAATGAATGCGTTCAGCGGGAATCACTTTAACTTGGATGTTGACTTGATTTTTATTGTCTTGATTCCACACATTGCAGCCTCCATAAGGTACAAGATCAAAGAGTGTATTACATCTGTCCATCAGGAATATGGGTGTACCATTACCAAAAAAAAAGGCATTTCTCGGGCACAAACGTGCGTTTGAAATTGTTTACGGTGACTGGGATAAGTCATTTGCATCTCTACCCAGGTACATGGCCGCATTGCAACACATTAACCCCGAGACTGTTGTTGAATGGAAGCTTGAGCGGAGTTCGAGAATACTAGAATATATATTCAGATACGTGTTTTGGGCCTTCAAACCAGCAATTGATGGTTTTGTGCATTGTCGGCTGGTAATATCCATAGACGACACTCATGTCTATGGAAAGTATGATATTAAACTGTTGATCTCTGTTGTAGTAGATGCTAATGGACAAATATTTCCCCTAGCTTTTGCTATTTGTGCCAATGAAAGTCAAGAGACGTGGATGTTATTTTTGAAACACTTGAAGGACTACGTTGTCATACAACGTTCAGGTATTTGTCTAATATCTGATCGGCATGGCAGTATTTTAAGTTCTGTACAGCATTTGCCTGAATGGCAGGAACTGTATGCGTACCACCGTTACTGTGTGAGGCACCTGAAGGCCAATTTCCAGAAGGCACATCTCAACAAGGACTTGCATGATTTAATGTGGATGGCTGCAACTGATCACCAAGAGTGCAAATTCAAGAGGCACATGGAATCGATCAGGCAGGAAGACGGAGCCTATCATTGGTTGATGCCACATGAGCTTGACAAATGGACATTGCATGCGGAAGGTGGTAGATGATGGGGAACCTTGACTACAAATGTGTCAGAGTTTTTCAACGGGTTATTGAAGTTTGCACGTGGATTGCATATCACTGCCATGGTGTGGATGTCATTCAAACAGATGGCAGAGAGGTTTGTTGAAAGGCATAGAGGTGCATCAGGATTGATGGAGAGGGGTGTTGAATTTATGCCAATACCAATGAACAGATTTGAGAAATACAGGAGGCGAGCACATTGTCATTCATTTTTACAGTATTGCAACGAGCGAAATATTTTTGAACTTCGCACCACTATCCATCAAAACTGGAGGAATAATACACACACCATAAATAAAACCAGCAGGTTGTGTTCTTGTGAAAAATGGTCCATTTACCACATGCCGTGCTCACGTGCCATGAAGTGCTTTCAACATACAGGTTTCGTGGCAACCCGGTACATTGATAAGCAATATAGTGTTGTTGCATACTTAAACACCTATAGTGGGTAGTTGTAGCCAGTGGGTGCTGAGAATCATTGGCCGCTTGGTGATACCGTTTATGCGCGTAAATGTGGCATATGCTCGCAAACAGGACACGACCGTCGTAAATGTCCTTCAGCTGGTTTGGGTGTCCGTGGTAATCCTGCTCCTGGTAGAAGTTCATCTTTTGTGCCCAACAATCAAGGAAACACGTAGTATTTTTTTCCGTTATGTGGTTGTAATAAGTGTATGTACTTGTTTATCTTGCAGAATGTATGAAATAAAATTATTTTTCCATTGTTGTTAAATCTTTTTGATATTTAACATTAATACTTCAGTACAACAATCTAACATAAATCCATTTTAAAAAAAACAACCTTCAAAATAATCTTTTTGATATTTAACATTAATACACGTAGTGGCATTATTTTAATGGATGTTGTAATGTTTATTCAAAAGGTCTTTGAAATACATATGACTGATGAAACCGGGAAATGCTATGAGCTGGGTACGTTTCTTCAGCAATTTGACTGATGAAAAAATGCATTGGATGTTCGAATGGTTCCCTAGTAGCGAGTTCATCATCAGGTCAAGAGAGACTCTTCATCTAGTGCTAATCGGGTTGAGATGGATCTACCCTTATGCTCCTATAAGGGTTATGAGGCAAGCTGGGAGAAAGCAGGTTATACCTCGGGTTTCCAACATGGTCCAGTACAAAGCAGACCTCAAGGGGAACATGATTCCATTCAAGTTCGAGGCATAACATATGTGGCATCAAAAGATCATTGTGGAGAAAGATACCATCGAGCCAGATTGGTATCACGCCGGCCATGTGTACTTATACTCATCATGGTTGGTATATGATATAGCGGGAGATATCAAGCCAGGGATTAATCTGAGGAATAGGGTCATAAACGACGCTGCTAAGGCACAATTCAAATACGGGATGTTGTGCAAAAGGGTTTTCGAATCTGAAGCTAGGCACTTGGAACAACACAAAGTGGGCATGGAAGCAATCAACGAGTGGAAAGGAAGCACTACTAAATCAACAGAGAGTTTGTAATATTTGGAGCAGGTGTTGATGGAGCTTGAGGGAAAGATGAGGAAAAGGATCTCAGACTGTCACAATGTAGAGAGCAATGAAGGAGGGCATCTAGCAAGGGCTTATATGCTATTGGACATGCGCGACCTGGGGAACCTGATTGATGGAGCCAAGAAGGCCAAGCATGGAGAAGGTCCCTGTGAAACTAAATAGATTAGTAATAATGTTTTATTTGCTTTCTAGACTCGTTTTAGACTTTGATTGTAATAAGGCAAATAACATTAGTAACTCTTTATAATTATTATCGTTTTAGTAGAGGTTCGGTTCATTTATCACATTGATGAAATGACGCAATTATTGGCATAAAGTTTCTCCAAATCTATATGTCACTTAGGCCTACCTCGGGCACAATGAGGTCCCCAAAATTAGGGCACAAATTTATAATACTGCAAATATCCTCTTAATAATCCTTACTGACTTGTTTACCTTTTTTGTTTTCTTTTCTTTTGTTCATTCCCATTCCCAAAGGTTGGTTCGTGCATACTGTCATCATCCGCATATCATAATAGATCCAGAGGTCCTCCGCCTCCTACTCCACCAAGTGATCCTAAAGGCAAAAGCAAAGGGAAAGAAAAAATGGACGATTTAAGCGGTTAGAAAGGATAATGCAGAGAACGTTGAAACTTCGGACGGTAGGAATACTCCAGCACAGAACGAATTGGTCCTACGTCTGAAACAGAAAATATTGGAGCTACAAGGGGAACTTGAGTAGGTCCGGAATTTGGCAAACCTTTCCCTCACCCTAAACATCTCTGACCTTAACCAACAAAACACAAACGCCCAAAACCCGGTACCTCCCCAAAACACACAAAATCCGCAAACTCCTCCCGCACCACATCTATACGCCACACCTCCTCAGAACCACAACCCTCCACCGATACCTACTCCTCAACAACACCATCACCACCCAACTCAATACCCACAAACAACCACATACCATGCCCCTCAGAATGTACCACAGCCTACTCCTGACCTACAAAATTCAACAAATGACCACCATTACACCCAGATTCACGGAGTTCACCAAAGCATTCCCATATATGTGGAAACCTTACTCCACACCCCATAACAGACCCTATACATACCCGAATCCGTCGAGAAGGACCTGCTCATCAAGAACATGGCGGAGGAATTCAAGATACTTACTGGCAGAGTTCAAAGTGTCGAAGGGGGTAAAGGCATTGAGGGTTTAAATTATGAAGCTTTGTGTATTCAGCCAGATGTAGAACTTCCAGAGGGTTACAAACCTCCTAAGCTCGAAGTGTTTGATGGGACTGGTGATCCGAAGGTGCATTTGAGAACGTATTGTGACAAGCTTGTAGGTGTTGGAAAGGATGAAAGAATCCGCATAAAGCTGTTCATGAGAAGCCTCACTAGAGATGACCTATCTTGGTACATCAGTAAGAACCCAAAGAAATGGGTTAATTGGGTAACAATGAAAATGCACCAGATGTTTTCTACATTCAGAATCTCAAGAAGAAGCCAACAGAAACTTTTCACGAGTATGCTACTCGGTGGAAGTCAGAAGCTACAAAAGTAAGGCCAGCACTGGAAGAAGAATAGATGAATAAGTTCTTCATCAGAGCTCAGGATCCGCAATACTATGAAAGACTGATGGTTGTTGAAAACCATAAATTTCTAACATCCTCAAATTGGGAGAAAGAATAGAAGAAGGGATCAAAAGCGGAATGGTGACAAATTTTGAAGCACTCCAAGCCACAAATAAAGCCTTACAGTCAGGAGGTATGTCCAAGAAGAAAGAAGTAGGTGCAGTGATGGTAGCCCAAAGTCCAAAGTTTCCTTTTACATACCAAACACCTCCACTAATATATCAGCCTTTACCTCCCAGATACCAACAACCTGCCGCCACTTACCATACCTATAACACCCAACCAACATACTACCACTCACCACCAGTCCGCCAAAACTACCAAAAACCTAGACCAAATTTCGACCGCAGACTACGCAGACAGTACACCCCAATTGCTGAACCTATAGACCAGCTGTACGAGAGACTGAAGGTTGTCGGTTATATCACTCACATTCCCGCTGTTGCTATGGAAACCCTTCCCAGTAGATTAACTCAAATAAGACATATGCCTATCTCTCAGGAATGAAAGGTCATACTATTGATGAGTGTCGTACTCTGAAGGATAAGATTCAGACAATAATTGACACCAAAGTCATACAAGCAAAGGAGGCTGCACTCAATGTCCGTAACAATCCTCTACCAGATCACAAGGGAGGAGGAGTGAACGTGATAGAGACCGATGAAGAATGAGACTCAGAGGGATCAATTGGGCTCATTCGAGAAGGGGATAATTCTGAAACATCTCCAGTCACTCTCACACCTATCATGGTACCGACTCAGGTACCCATTGAAGTTGAGGTGGCTGCACCAACTCCGTTTGAGGTTGAAGTGACAACGCCCTTCACCGTGATGGTAGCACCTACGCTGACTTATAAGTCTAATGCTATACCATGAGATTATGTTGCGGAAGCAAGAAGGAAAGGAAAGGCAAAAATGGAAGAAACAAGTGCAGCGCAAGGCATGACCAGAAATGGTAGAATTTATACACCCGAGTATTTGGGAGGAACAAGCAAATAAGCCGCCTCTAAACTGCTTGTCATTGAGACTGGCCCAGATGATCTTTGGAGAAAGGTGCAGACAAGAGAGTGTTCTGTGGTTGATCATCTGAACAAAACCCCTGCTCAAATATCCATTTTATCACTGCTGCAAAACTCGGAGGCACATAGGAATGCCCTGATGATGATGTTGAATGAAGCCTATGTACCCAACAACATCACTAGTGGAGAGATGGCCAACATGGTAGGGCAAGTGTTGGAAAGCCACAAGATCACTTTTCATGAAGACCAGCTGCCACCAGAAGGACTAAGTCACAATAGGGCATTGCATATCACAGTGTAGTTTGAGGATATATTTATTGCCAGAGTCCTGATAGATGGGGGTTTGAGTCTCAACATATGTCCACTAATTACTCTGAAAAGATTGGGTAAAGGCCTGCACAAGATACTAGCAGAAAGTATGAATATGAAAGCATTTGATGGGTCTCAAAGGGCCACATATGAGGAGACCAACCTCAGCCTACAGATGGGCCAAACCTGGTTTGATGTTGAGTTTTAAGTGTTGGATATATCCTCTACCTACAACATATTATTGGGGCGACCTTGGATATATGCCGCTGGGGCCGTAGCTTCTACTCTATATCAGGTCGTGAAGTTTGAGTGGAATCATCAGGAAGTGATCATCCATGGGGATGGAAGTAATCCCATTTACACCAGTCAAACTGTTCCGGTCATCGAGAATAGAAGGAAGCTGGGTGGAGAAACATACCATCGCATCGATCGCGTCAACGCAATTGAAAAGGACAAACGCTGGAGCAGTAAGATAAAAGGCATATTGGCATGGACATGGTCTGAGTCTGGCAAAGGTCTCGGTAAGAATCTCCAGGGAATCACCAAACCGATACATCTAAAGCGTCACGACATAACTTTTGGGCTTGGGTACGTATACACCTATCACGAGTATCAAAATTTGTCGCCACCATGGCGTGGTCCTTATTAACCTCTAAAGAAACCAATACCATATTTGAGCCAGTCATCATGAATGGCATAAGGAATTTATTTCTGGATGATGAAGACATGGATTACGGTGCAATAGTTGAGGAGGAGGAGGAAGGCCTTATTATTTAGACCATGGAGAAGGGAGCTATTCTCAAGAACTGTACTGCTGCACCATCAAGGGCCCATCGAGTTCCTGGGTAGCCTGGCAATTAGCATCATTTATTTTAAAAGAAATTTTATGAGCATTTAAGACATTTTCAGTATTTTGTTCCACGCATGTTTTGTTTTTAAATAATTGCTCGAGTCATCGAGTCGTACTTGTTTGATGTTTTCAAGATTTATCTAATGCATTGTTATTTTTAGTATTTTTTATTATTCTTTACATTTTTCTCTACAATATTATTGTTACATATCCCGATGAACTTACGACTGTGACATGTAATGAGACAACGCAGCGTAAGGATAATGATTTAGAGGATCTGGAAGAGAATATAATACCCGAGGAAATTGTCAGAGAAGTGGACAACTTTGAAAACAAGCCTAAGTCCAATTTGGATAAGACTGAAAAAGTTAATTTGGGAGGCTCCGAAACAGTCAAGGAAATGCGTGTAAGCATTTACCTATCACCGTGAGAGAAGGAAGAGTACGTTCAGTTCTTGAAGGAGTATGAGGATATGTTTGCATGACCCTATGATGATATGACCGGTTTGAGCACGTCCATAGTGGCTCATAAACTGCCTACCAACCCTATGTGTCCGCTGTAAAGCAGAAGCTCAGAAAGTTCAAACCAGATATGAGTCTGAAAATAAAAGAGGAAGTCACCAAGCAGATCAAAGCCAAGGTTCTCAGAGTGGTTGAATATCCGACTTGGTTGGCTAACATTGTGCTAGTTCCAAAGAAAGATGGGAAAGTCAAAGTGTGTGTTGACTAACGGGACTTAAACAGAGCAAGCCCCAAAGATGATTTTCCGTTGCCCAATATACACATACCGATCGACAACTATGCCAAGAATGAACTCCAATTCTTTGTTGATTGCTTCACGGGATATCATTAGATCTGGATGGATGAAGAGGATGCCAAAAAGACAGCCTTTATTACACCATGGGAAGTGTATTGCTACAAAATAATGTCGTTCGGCCTAAAGAATGCTGGAGCCACCTATATGAGGGCCATGACAATCATTTTTCACGACATGATACACTAGGAGATAGATGTGTATATGGATGATGTCATCATCAAATCCAAGAGAAGCACATATCATATAGCAGATTTGAGGAAATTCTTTGATCGACTCTGAAGATACAATCTGAAACTAAATCCCGCAAAATGTGCCTTCGGAGTCCCTGCTAGAAAGCTGCTGGGATTCATCGTCAGTCATCGAGAATTTGAGCTAGACCCGTCCAAGGTCAAGTCTATCCAAGATTTGCCACCTCCAAAGAACAAGAAAGATGTGATGAGTTTCTTGGGGCGTCTCAATTATCTATGTAACTCAGAAAGTGGTCAAGGGACAGGCATTGGCAGATCATCTGGCATAAAATATTATGGGTCGAGAATACGAACCACTGAAAATGTATTTTCTCGATGAAGAGGTATCATTCGTAGGAAAAGATATCATCGAAACCTATGACGGTTGGAGAATGTTCTTCGATGGAGCTGCAAACTTAAAAGGAGTAGGAATTGGAGCAGTTTTAGTGTCAGAAACAGGTCAACACTATCCAGTATCCGCAAAGCTCAGGTTTTCATGTACCAACAATATGGCAGAATATGAGGCCTACATCTTGGGGCTCAAGTTGGCCATTGACATGAACGTTCAGGAATTGCTGGTAATTGGAGATTCAGACCTTTTGTTACATCAGGTTCTAGGAGAATGGGCTACAAAGAATACCAAAATATTACCATATTTGTATTACGTACAAGAATTGAGGAAGAGATTCACAAAAATAGAGTTCAAACATGTTCTGAGAATCCAGAATGAGTTCGCAGATACGTTGGCCACTCTGTCTTCCATGATACAACACCCAGACAAGAATTTCATCGATCCTATTCCAGTAGGGATACATAATCAGCCAGCTTATTGTGCTCATGTTGAAGAAGAAGCTGATGGGAATCCATGGTTTTATGACATCAAAGAATACTTGGCAATAGGAGAGTGCCTGAAGCACGTAAATCATATTCAGAAACGCACACTCCGAAGATTATCCAACCATTTCTTCCAAAGTGGAGGAATTCTATACAGAAGGACTCCAGACCTAGGATTATTTTGGTGTGTTGACGCCAAGGAAGCTTCCAAACTGCTCGAAGAGATACATGCCGGAGCTTGCGGATCACACATGAACGGTTTCGTTTTAGCCAATAAGATATTAAGAGCAGGATATTTTTTGATGACTATGGAAACAGACTGCATCAGGTACGTTCAAAGGTGTCATCAGTGCCAAATACATGCAGTGCCACCCAATGAACTCAATACAACAAGTGTACCTTGGCATTTTTCCTTTTGGGGGATGGATGTCATCGGTCCAATCGAACCCGCCGCTTCAAATAGGCACATATTCATTCTAGAAGCCATAGATTATTTCATAAAATGGGTTGAAGCCACATCTTACAAGGCCGTAACTAAAAAGGTCATCGCAGATTTCATTAGGGATCGTACTGTCTGTCGATTCGGGGCACCGGAATCAATCATCACCGACAACGCCGCCAACCTTAACAGTGATTTGATGAAATCCATGTGTGAAACCATCAGGATCAAGCATAAGAATTCCACAGCATACAAGCCACAAATGAATGAAGTTGTGGAAGCCGCCAATAAGAACATCAAGAAGATATTAAGGAAGATGGTAGATAATCACAAACAATGGCACGGGAAGTTACCGTTTTCCCTACTTGGATATCGTACCATGGTTCGCACATCAACTGGGGCAACTCCTTATTTACTGGTCTGTGGCACTGAAGGCATCATTCCCGCCGAGGTAGAAATTTCTTCTTTGAGAATCATACAAGAGGCTGAACTCAGTGATGCAGAATGGATACGAAGTCATTATGAGCAACTGGCTCTCATTAACGGAAAAAGAATGAATGCAGTGTGTCACAGTCAACTTTACCAGAATAGAATGTTTAGAGCTTTCAACAAAAAAGTCAGGTCTAGATAATTCGTACCGGGCAGCTGGTGCTAAAGCAGATCTTCCCGCATCAAGATGAAGCCAAAGGGAAATTTTTACCCAATTGGCAAGGTCCCTACATAGTTCATCGAGTATTAATAGGAGGAGTGCTCATATTTGCAGAGATGGACGGAGAAGTTTGGCCAAAACCTATCAACTCAGACGTAGTCAAGAGATACTATGTTTAGATTGTTTACATTTCTTCATTTGATGTAACTGAACTACGCTTGACCTGATTCCCGTTTAAGAGGGGATACGTAGGCAGCCCTGTGGGTTCGGTCACATCTTAATAAAATTTTCATCTTGCCATGATCAGAAAACTGGGGAAGAATTTTGAGGAGGACCCTTAAAATTCTAAAGTAAGTGCAACCGGCATCGTCATACACGGAACAACCAAGTACTGCAATTAATTTGGGGCCCTCAAAATTCTAAAAGCAATGAAGTCGCAATGTCTCTAAGATATGTCACAGTCACCGGCTCATCTAAATTATTTAAAATCACAAACTACTACACTTCAAATAACTATACGCAACAAATGCATACATGTTTTTCGAAAACTTTATTTCTATGACAGCCAGATGCTACCCAGGGTAACTCAAATAGGACCTCAAGATAGGGGCAAAGGAAAAACAGAAGACAAAAGCGCAAACCAACCTTCCCCCACAAAACTCACGATTTTTCTTTGGATGCAGGAACGATAAGACAATAATACCCGCAGATACATCAAATCACTACTTCATGACGATAAGTTACCAAATGCAAACACTTCCAGCTACGAAATACTTTACTTCCTCACTGTCACTCATCATTTTTCTTGCATAAGGATAAATACTGCCTTTCCCTGTATGAGACTAAGCATTGCCTCCTCTTCCTGCATGAGGCTAAGCACTGCCTCCCTAATTGCATAAGGCTAAGCCTTGCCTTTTTCTGTATGAGACTAAGCATTGTCTCCTCTTCCTGCATGAGGCTAAGCACTGCCTCCCTAATTGCATAAGGCTAAGCATTGCCTTTCCTTGCATGAGACTAAGCATTGTCTTCTCTTCCTGCATGAGGCTAAGAATTGCCTCCTTAATTGCATAAGGCCAAGCTCTGCCTTTTCTTGCATGAGACTAAGCAATGTATCCTAATTGCATGAGATTAAGCACTGTCTCATTTTCCTTGCGTGAGGTTAAGCACTGCCTCCCTAATTGCATAAGGCTAAGCATTGCTTTTCCTTGCATGAGACTAAGTGTTGTCTCCTTTTCTTGCATGAGGCTAAGCACTGCCTCCCTAATTGCATGAGTCTAAGAACTGCCTCCCTAATTGTATAAGGCTAAACTCTGCCTTTTCTTTCATGAGACTAAGCATTGTCTCATATCTTCGCATGAGACTAAGTATTGTCTCCTATTTGCACGCATATAAGCATCGCCTCCTTAACTGCATAAGGTTAATCCCTGCCTCCCTAATTGCATAAAGTCTAAGAACTGCCTTTCCTTACATCGAGACTAAGCATTGTCTCCTATTTTGCATGAGGCTCAGCCCTGCCTCCCTAATTGCATAAGGCTAAGCACTGCCTTTCTGGCATGAGACTAAGTATTGTCTCCTTTCTTTGCGTGAGACGAAGCATTGTCTCCTATTTTTCATGAAGCTAAGCACCGCTTCCCTTACTTGGATGAGATTAAGCACTGTCTCCTATTTTGCATGAGGCTAAGCCTTGCCTCCCCCTCTAGCATACAGCTAAGCATTGCCTTTTCCTTAAGATTAAATACTATCTCCATTATGCTATTTAGGACCTAGCACTATTTTCTATTAGACTGCGGCTAAGCATTGCCCAAGCTCTGTTTCGCTTTACATACGATCTAGTGTCAATTCTTTGCATCTCATGGGCTGAAACATCGCCATATTTGTCCAAAGGCATCATAGTCCAAAGGCATCATCCTCGTAGCCGGAAGACACCATTCCATGGCCTGAGGATCTCTCAGTATTGCACATCATTATTCAAAGGCGTCATAGTCCAAATGCACCATATCATCCTCACCATACAAAGACAACTCTCATGGTCCAAAGAGAATTTGTATCATGTCTAAATTCTCACAATAATCCATATATACTTTCATGCATCGTGTATTAAGTTTTGCAGGTAATCCAGGAAGTAACTGTTCTCCTAACGGGAGCAATCTTCGCTCCGGTTTCCATTCAATGTTCATATCCTTCAATTATTTCAAACGTAACCAACCACCGTCAGTTACCCACTTTACTTGACAACCATTTAGATACTTGTTCTGAGATACATCCATAGCATTTCAGAGTCACATTCATGATTTAGAGCAAATTCATCTGATACTGTCCTACCCTAAAAGAGCCTTTTCCGAAGCATACGACTATTCATATAACAACTCAATCGGTTCAGTTCACCGTTGAATCTAGAACTACACACGGCATGATTCCTGTAACACCAGGGATATGTAGGCAACTCTGGAGCCAGGGTTCGGCCTCCATTTTTCAAATCATCCTATTTGGTCAAAATCGGTCATCATTTCTTTACCCGACAACTCTTTCATCATTCCCGGGTAAAGAGAGGTAGTTGTTGATACCCAATTTTCCCTCATATTTTCTAAAAATACATATATACTTTCAACATCGCATATTTTCATCATCATTTAGTTTACAAACGTACAAAAGTATTTTCTATAATTTTTCATAATTTTTAAAGCTCTAAATCAATTTTTTTCTATATTTTTATTATACAAATATCTAATAATTATCCTTTAAATTATTTTTTGTTGATTTAATCATCCAAACTTATTATTTACACCAACATATATGTTTTATAATACTTCATTTTTTTATAATTGCATTGGCAGTTTTAGGCTAATTGCATATTTTTGCAATAATAGCCTATATTCATGTATAATTATATTATTTGTGCAAAAAAAGCTTTTTATATTTTTATAATGTTAAGTTATTATTTACAATAATTTTAGTACAAAAACAATATTTCTTGTTATTTATTAATTACTTTTATAAATTAGTTTTGATAAAGTTTGGGTATTTAAACAACAACCCAATTTTTAAACCAATTTCGGACTAAATGAATAGCCCAAACACCTAGCCCAATTACTCCAGCCCAAAGCCAAACGACCCCTTAACCCAATACCTGGTTGCGACCCACCCATCTGATTCTTTTGATCTCGGCCGTTGATCTCTCAAGATCAACAACCATCGTCCATTCCCCCTCTTAAATCAACCTCATCCAAACCCCAACCCTCATTTCGCCCGTCCTCCGCCCCCAAATCCTCTCTAACCTTCTCCTCTCTCCACAAAAACCCTAGCCGCAATACCCTCGAATCCCCTCCGAATCCGGTCCCAATATGGGTTCCTTTCATGATTCTCTTGCCTTATTCTGCTACTACTCAGGCGTTCATGGTGTTACTTGATATTTACCTAATTTTGGTAAATTTTACCTTTCAAGACGGGCCTGATTTGGCTCTAATTTTTTGAGAATCTAGCCTATGTTTCATCTATATATACTCAATAATGAACGATTCTTACATTTCCGGCCAGATTCATGACCATTGGACTCAATTAGTTTTTGAAATTTTGATTTCTCCTTTACCGGTTCTATTATTGATTGCATGAGATATTTTTCCTTCCTTATTTGTGTTTGATTGACTATTTTCCTTGTTTGTTTGCTTGATTTTTACTACTATAAAAACCCCTTCCTATTCCCCTTTTAGGGTAGACGGGAATCGCTAGAATTTCACTAAAATTTGAAGTTATTACTCTATTGTTCTCTTATTCTCTTGTTCTATACTCTGATTCTTGGCCGGCTGAATGACAAGGTTACCGGATTTTGATTTTTCAACTTTTCTTGGTGCGAGCACTGCCCGGGGTTCATTCAAAGCCCTTGGGAACTCTGACGCATTAAGATTTTGGGTTCTCGCTCTTTGATTGATATTCAGAGTATTGTGGAGTTGGTTCTTTCCTATTGTCTATTTTTATCAACTGATAACTGGTAAGTCTTTTGGCTTTTACAATTTTGTTCTTCTGTGTTCACGATTTGCATATTCTTACCTCTGAAATTCGTGACCTAATGTGTTCTGGGCTATTTCTGTGTGCAACTTTGTTAGTTTTGCACTTGTTTTGAACCTATTTAGCATTTGATTTTAAATAAAGCTACCAGTTATGAGATAAGTTATTTGAATATGTTTCACCTAAATAATTTAGACCCTCTTAAGCTTAATGTGTTGATACCTGAATGTCTATATTTGCTGTTTGATATGAGTTTGTTTTTCCTACTCTGCTTTGCATTCCTGTAATGACTAACTCGCATCTGTAATATGTTCCATGTTAACTATGATCCGCTCCCATGCTAGTTTTGACACTTCATCATGTCTTTGTTTGCTGAATCTCATATCCTTTAGTGATTATTTGAACCTTTAGAGTAGCTATCTCAACTTGTGTTTCCTTACCATGTTTGATATTGTTTAGCTTCATGATGTAAGTTAACATGTCTGCCTTTTGATATTGTGATGGATACTTCATATGAATCCCCCCCCCCTAGATTCTAATACTTCAAGTTAATGCTCTACTTCATACTCGTTTAGTATTATGCACCTTTGTATGTCATTCTTGTAATGTCAGAAAATTTGATGCCCTTGTCTTTCACAAAAAAATATTTTCTGCCGAATATGTTAAGTGTTTGAATTTGTGATAACAACCTGCTCTTTGAGTTTTGTTGATTCTCTTTGCTTGTATGTCACCCTTGTCATGATTGCTTTCGAAAAATACAAATGCACCTCTTCAAATTCTGCCCTCTTAATCAATATTCCCTCACTCTCATTTGTTACCTACACTATTCTGAATATATCACTCTTGGCCGGCTGAAAGCCAAGGCCACTAAGACTTCTCTATTGACCACCCTAGTGTGAGCACTGCTCGGGCTCCATTTGAGACACTTGTGAACTCTGACACACTAGGATTTGGTGTCTTCTAGCCACTCTCTTTACTATTTGAGACCTGAGCTATCTCTGACACTCAGCTCTTTCTTCCTACTATATGTAAATTAGCTGGTTTGAGTGATTCAATGTCCGGGTAATATTGGTCAATCTAGGGCTGTTAGGTTTGGTTTGAGTTGTCCTATGGTTTCTAGGTTGTGCTGATGAATATAGTTCCCTATTGGGAATCTGGGTATGCTATGTGAGAGTTATTGAAGGCCCAAGCAATGCTGGGTATTTTCTTTTGGGCCCGTTGTGGCCTACTGTCATTGTTTGTATAATATTTTGTAATTATGTTTATCATTGGGTCTGTAATAACTCTGTAATGAATAATTGGGGTGATAGTGAAACTGGGGAACGGGTATACTCTAATATTTACATGCAAGGGTAGAAAACATGCCCATAGGATTCCTGTGATGTACTTGTTATCCGACTTGTTATATATGCCATTTTACTTCCACTGGTAGCAATCATGCCTTCAGGAAACTCACACACTCACATAACTTGTCTACCATCAAAGCACTGATGTAAACCCTCTTTTTATTCTACTGCTATGTGCCACTAGACAACATACAGAAAATAAACGCCAATGAACTTTCTTTCGATTTGTATGATTATAGCATACTCATTAGATACTTTGCCTATAGGATCTTACCAGCTTGTGTTCTATTTTCACCTAGAAGTCATGCCTATAGGACCTTGACTGATCAATAAGCTATTGTTATTTTTATTGCTCTACCCAGATAACCTGCTCATAAGAGGTGAAGTGTTATTAAATCAAGGTTCGATTGTCAATCGGTAGAAATCCTGCCTATAGGATACTGCTATTCGCTTAATATTGTTTATCCCCTTGTCAAGGATGGATTCCCAGAACTATTTTCGTTTGCTTAACTATGCCACTATTAGATATCATGTATGTAGGACAATGTCACCTTTCTAAAACTGGTATCTAAAACCAACGTTGACAGCAAATGGTTTACTGCTTCCTCGTCTAAGCCACTAGAAACAGCAGTGTCATATATGCACGTTTGAATCCAAGATCATATAGAAATAATGTCTATAGAGATTTAAGTTCTTAATTCTGAACTGCTTAACATACAACTTACTCGCGTGCATTTGTTGCTTACATGTGGAAGTCGACTTGAGCCATTTATTGTCTTTATGTGCAGTTCTACATGTTTTGAATGTCGCTTAGATTTATCATTTTTTGAGCAACCTAAGTAAAGTCTAGAACTATCCAAATAGAGGTCCAAAACCTCATGGACAATATACATGGGACGGGTAGTGCACGCATAAGACACGATTTAGAATCAACTAGTGCGCTTTAAGTAATAACTTAAAGATAGTAATGGGGTAGCAGGAGATGATAGTCTATGCCCTCTGAATAATACGAGTAATACCCCATCTTGAGGGAGTTACGAAGTACACGGGGTGATCCTTTAGGATAAAAAACTTAGGATCCCCCATTTATCTTTGAATCAAGTGTTTGTATTTACTCAAAGTCTTTGATAATCAAACTTCCCAAACTCCTTGTTTTCTCTGTCTTTGTTAATCTGACTAATTCATATAATTCAAGTTCGGCCGGGACCTACAGTTGTGGACCTCGAAGAGTACCTAACACCTTCTCTTTGAGGTAGTTTCGAGTCTTTACCCGATTTCTGGTGATGCAAACTAGTCAAACCCAAGTCATATGCAAATAGGTGCCCTAACGCACCTTAAACCGTTAGGTGGCGACTCTCCTCTTTTAATACCCTCCTTTAAAAGAGTTGTCAAATGTCGAGGCCCGCATTCACAAGAAAATGGGGCGCGACACCCACTGGAAGAACCCTGAATAGTCGGTGGGCGGTTAGAACTCTCTGGCATAGCGCTGAAATAAGGTCGCACTAGAGCACCCCGAGGAGGAAGTGGTGCTGGGTATGGGGGTCTATTGGACTGACCTCTCACGAACTAACCTCTACCCCTAGATGAGGCACCTATCAACTCTCCAGAATATCTAAACCGCTTATCTCTCATAACCTGTTCTCGGCCACACTGATCCACACCTTCAATCCTCCAGGCTATCTCCACAACCAACTCATAAGAAGTCCCCTTCTCAACCTCTCGGGCCATAGTGGCATGAATGCCAGTGTGCAAACCTACAACAAACCTCTATACTCTCTTCGCATCAGTAGAGAGTATCATAAGTGCATGGCGATACAACTCAGAGAACCTCGCCTCATAATCGGTTACTAACATCTGACCTTGCTGGAGCTGCTCAAACTGAAACCGTAACTCTTCCCTCTAGGAGGGTGGAATATACCTATCCAGGAAAATACAGGTGAACCTGTCCCAAGTCATGGGAGGAGAATCTGCTAGTCTGCCAAGAAGATAGGACTTCCACCACCTACTGGCCCTGCCCTCCAGCTGAAAGGTAGCAAAATCCACCCCATGAGACTCTAATATCCTCATGTTGTGCAGTCTGTTCCTTCACCGATCAACGAAGTCCTGGGTATCCTCAAGTTGCTCACCCCCAAAGATAGGAGGGTGTAGCGTGTTCCATCTATCCAATAGCTTATACGGCTCACCGGCCACAGTTGGTCTGGGCTCAGGTGTAGCTGCTGCCAATGGCTGGGCTCCACCTACGGGTAGTACACCCTGGGTCTGGTATACAGCAGTTGCCTGCCCATGAGCCTGCGCGGTAGGGGTTTGTGCTCCCCCTCCTGCCTGAGATGTGGTTGGGTCTGCCAGAAATAAACCGTCCTGAGTCATAGTGTCCATGAACAACAGCATACGACCCATGACCTCCTGAAATCCCGGTGCGGATGTGAAATCCACCAGAGCTGCCTCGGCTATGGGCACCTCGCCCTGCTCCTCGATGGTAGGATCCTCTAATGGATCCACTGGTGGCATAACTAGAACAACTCTAGGACGTCCTCATTCCCTACCACGGGCATCAACTGCATGATAGGAGATGAAGAAAGGTAGTTTCCTAACACCCTATAGCCTCTCGAAGATAAGTACAAATATCTCCGTACTGATCCGTAAGACTCTATTAGGCCTACTCATAACTTGTGAGACCTACATGAACCTAGTGCTCCGATATCATGTTGTCATGACCTAATGTCACCTATAGGTCGTGATGGCGCCCAAAATCCCAGCTAGGCCAACCAACTAGTGAATTAAACATATATATATATATATATATATATATATATATATATATATATATATATATATATATATTCCTTTAAAAATTATTCGAGTAATTAAACTCTTCTTACTTGTAAGATTTAAGAAAATATGAAAGGTTCTGATTAAATAAAAACCAAGAAAAATAATTCAAACCCCAATTCTTCCAGTGTGTGTGCCAAGACCTGGTGTCACAGGTATATGAGCATCTAGTAGATTATAAAAACTTATAACCACTGTCCGAATATGAAATAGACAGAATACAAAATACAAAAGAGAGAGACTCAAGGGCTGTAGAACGACCCAGGAAACAGCTCACCACTAAGTCTCGGGATATCTGGGGTATGCACCAGTAGGACCAGTTGTCGCACCTGTCTCAGGTGCCGCAAAAAAAGTACAGCAAGTGTAGCATGAATACACAGACAACGTGTACCCAGTAAGTATCAAGTCTAATGTTGAAGAAGTAGTGACGAGAGGTCGACTTTGACACTCACTATGGGTCAATAATATTAAAATAGAAATATTTAAATAGACATGATTTATGTGAATAACAATAATTTTCTTAACAAGTAGAAATAAATAATTCTTTCAAATTCAATAATTTCTAATTAATCATTTATCATCACAAGCTACAATAAAATGTCAACGCATCATGTAATTATTATTATTAAGCACGATTTATGCCGAGGTCGTTCGGCCCGGTCTAGAGTATCGTGTACACTACCGAGGGACATGCAGCACGATCCATAGATGCTTTTGTACTTCCGAGGCGTTCGGCCCGCTCCACAAGAAAGGAGAACATTTTCTTATGAACCTCCGGAATGAGAAGTTATTATAAGGCTAACACATAAGGATGTACAATTTCTATTAAAGGTCAAGTAATTTCACAAAAATTCAAGTATGTGAAATTTTTGTCTTTTACTATTTCCTATAACAATTTCCAATACAATTCCAGTACTTTAATTAGTACATGATGCAAGTATTACAAGTAATTCATGATTAGAGACTTAAACTACCCGGACATAGTAAAATTAGTAGCTACGCACGGACACTCGTCACCTTGTGCGTACGTAGCCCCCCTCCCCCCCACAATTAGCAACAATTATTCATTTAAATCACCTATGGGATAAATTCACTCTTACAAGGTTAGACAAAAGACTTACCTTGTCTTAAAGTCCACTTCCCGATCACCACGTTGCGTTAAAGCCTCAATTCGATGCCAAAAAATCCAAAACTAGCCAAATGTTATATAAAATAATTAACACATGCTTAACAACCCGAAATTAGAGTATCAGATTAATTACCCGACCAAAATGGTAAAATTCCCAAAATTTACCCCAGGCCCACGTGCCCGAATTTCGAAAATTTTTGGAGGAATTCATTACCCATAATCTCAAGAACTCAAATATATAATTTTCATCCAATTCCATAACCATTTTCGTGGATAAAATCTCATTTTTATCAAAATCTAGTTTTTTCATCTAAACCTTTGATTTTCACAATTTACATGTTATAATCTACCCATAATCTATGTATTTAACTCAAAGTGAGTAGAATTAACTTACCTTCAAGTTTCTAGTTGAAATCCCCTCTCAAAAAGCTCCAAAACCGTCCAAAATTGGAGGAAATATGGGCTAAAATGGCCGAGTCTCGTTCATTTAAAACATTCTGCCCAGACAACATTTTTGCTTCTGCGGCTCTTTCCGTAGATGCGACTTCCGCCTTAGACGGCTCGTACGCTTATGCGATCAGCGGATCGCATCTGCGAGACCGCTTCTGCGATGCATGCATCACACCTGCGCCCCTCGTCTGTACCTGCATTGCCTTCTTCACACCTGCGCCTTCGCAGGCATGCCCAAAAGTTCCTCACCTGCGATTGATGGCCTGCCTCCCCTTCTTCTCTTTTGCGGCTTGTGGCTCGCTTCTGCGAGCTTGCACCTGAGTCTAGCCCTCTGAAGGTGCGATTAGACCAGAAGTCTGGTGCATCAGCTGCTCTTCAATATTCCAAACTTGGTCCGAACCTCATCCGGTTAACATCCGAGGCCCACGGGGCCTCGCCCAAACATATCAACAAGTTTGAAATAATAAAACGGACTCGCTCAAACCCTCAGAACGTGTAAAACAACATCAAAATTAAGAATCATACCTCAAATCAAATTGATTTAACTTAAAAAATTTAAATTCTTCAAACTTACTCCGAACGCATCAAAACATGCTTAAGCTACTCAGAATGACTCCAAATTTTTCGTGCAAGTATTAAATCACCATACGAAAATATTCCCAGGCTCAAAATTTGAAACGGACCTCAATTACTCCAAAACATACTCCAAACCAAATTTAAAGAACCTTAAAACCTTCAAATAACTAGTTTTCACTATTAAGCGCCGAAATGCTCTCGGGTTGTCCAAAACCCGGTTCTAACATACGCTCAAGTCCAAAATTATCATACGAACCTATTGGGATCATCAAATCCCGATTTCGGGGTCGTGTTCTAAAAATGTTGACCGAAGTCAAACTTGATCTTTTAAAGCCAAACTAAGGAACCAAGTGTTCCGATTTCAACCCGAACATTTCCAAATCCCGAACTAACCATCCCTGCAAGTCATAAAATAGTAAAAGCACATACGAGAAGTCTTATTTAGGGGAACAAGGTTCTAGAAAGTAAAACGACTAGTTGAATCGTTACAATATATATTTATACCAACAGAGTATATCATTGCTCTGGGATATTGCTACAACTACCTGTAACTAAACTACTGTACCAAAATATTAAAAAATACAATAAAAGTATGAGAAAATTGCATGCTCGCGTTGCAAGCTAAACATTCGCAAAGTAACTCGGTCATTCTGTATTTGACCTTTGACTACCCAATTCAGAATTCGTGGAAGTTTGTTTCGAATATGATCAGCAAAGTGACCATCCAAACTTGGGCAACATTCATACAACCAAATCTGTAAAGCCAACGGGAAGCCACCAAGTCTATAAAAAAGAAGGCTTATATTGAAACTTATTGGAACACGAGTCGATGGTAACGTTATAAACATCGATACCCCAGGGATAATTATTAAAATCACCGCACTCAACCAAGTCAATGTAAGACCGTGAAATAACCTTTGGTTTGAGTAGAGAAAGTAAGAATTTGTTCAAAAAATAAAGAACTGCTATCTTCAATGCATCATCATCTGTCTCCCATTTCTTGTTCGTAAAACAGTCTACTTGTTGGGACAATATCACAGATGCAGTCCCAAAATATTTTGAAATCAACCTATTCTCTGGTACACTCTCTATACTTGTATTACCCTTACATTTTAGCCCAGGAACGAGTGCAAATTCACCCAAACCAAAGCGCAACCTAGAATCACTCACTACAAACCGCATCTCATTTTTCACCTCATGATGTACGTCTCTAATAAGTAAATGGTGCATAACCCGAATCTGCACAATAACTGGTGGTAGATCCAAAAAATATCCAAAGCATATTTTCTTAAACATACGAAGTTGCTTCTTTGTTAAATTCTCTTTCAACAGACGAATGACATTGCAGTTGGTATCCCAGTCTACCTTTGGTTTATAATCTATGTCCATAGGCACAAGAAAATCCCAACACTGCAAAATATGTTCATATAAATAATTTAAGAAATAGAATTCACTTAAAAATACAACTAAAACAACCAAAATGTTACAACTACCATATGATACCAACATGATATATAACTATACCAACATGGTATACAATTCTGCTAGCTAATTCCCAGCAACTATAAATAACTATACTATTATTACATAACAGACATGCATAAAGAGAAAATCAAAAAGGTATGCAGTTATAACGTATTTTCAAGATATTGTATGATACTACTATTATTAAAGGAAAAACAAATAGTGTAACCAATTAAATGCAGCCAATACAATGTAAAAAGGATCCAAAAGTATATGATACCAATATACTAATATAGTATATAGCTATACTAACGGGGTATATAGTTGTACGGGATTGTTCCAACAACTGCCTATAACTATAAAAACTATTACATAACACACATACTCTATGTCCATAGGCACAAGGGAATCTCAACAATGCAAAACATGATCATATAAATAATTTCAGAATTATAATTCACTTACAAATACAGCTAAAACAACCAAAAAATGTTACAACTACCATATGATACCAATATGGCATATAATTATACCAACAAGTTATACAATTCTACTAGTTAACTTCTGCCAACTATATATGACTATTCTACTATTACATAACACACATGCATAAAGAGAAAAATAAAAAAATAGTGTACCACATATTAATATAATAAAGTATTTTAAGATATTGTACTATACTACTATTATTAAAGAAAAAGAAGATAGCGTACCAATTAAAGGAAGTTAATATAATCAAAAAGGTATGATACCAATATAGTATATAGCTATACCAACAGGGTATATAGTTCTATGAGGTCGTTCTCGCAACTTAGGTTCTAACAAACATATGATACCAATATATTATATAGCTATATCAACAGGGTGTACAGTTGTACGGGATCGTTTCCAGTTCCCACAGCTGACTATAACTATAATATAATACAAAAGTATACTAGAAAATCAAAAAATAACAATGTACTATATGTTCAAAAGTACAGATCCTAATTTTAAGAAAACTACCTTCTTGGGTGCCACACCAATTTATTTCCTTTTTACTTGAGAACCATCGCTACAATCAACATCGATTGGTTGAGTTTCTGTGTCGGGAACGAATTCACGTCGACTTTCCCCTAACTCAGAATCCTCAACAACTTTAGCTTTTCTCTTATCATTCACCGCAACACCTCCTATGACTGGTTCGGAATTTGTTTTGGGTAATGAATGGTAGGGAGTTCCATCAACTCATGAAGCATCAATATTGTTACTTTTTTCACCCCCTAATTCTACATTTTCAGTTGTGTTTTTAACACGACTACTGCTAGGGTTTGGACTAAACACAGACAGAGAATCAGAAAATAATGAAAAACTAGGATCGGACATGGCTGAGGCAACTGATTCAGCAGCTACTTGGGTTGAAGAATGATGTTGTGCACGACGCCACCATCTACGCGCACAATACTTCCGACCCACAGTGAAAACAATAACCCATAGACATTGATTCACAAAAATACAAGAAAAACACAAAAATTCTATGATTTTGAAAAGCTACTTTCACTAAAATGTACTTTGCCATCCAAAAATTTTGCCCGAAAATTACTATTAGACGAACAGATAGAACGAAAACTGAAGAAAAAAAATTCAAAAGTCGAATCACTAAATGTTGGGTGAAATATGATTTCTCATGGTTTGGCTATGGAGGTTTTGAAACTAACTCTGTAGCGTTAAAAGACGAAGACAAATCAAATGAAGCATTAAATGACGGTGGGTATGGGAATCTGTTAATTGCGTGGGCTGCTGGGTGAAATATCTTGGGTCGGGTATGGGAATCCGCTATTGGGTGGGTCGCGTAAATAGTCTGGGCTGCATGGGTAGAAAAAGTAAATAGTTTGGGCCTGGGTATTAAAGGGCAAATAGTTTGGGCTTAATAGGTATAAAGTGAGATTTTCTCCTCTTTTTTTTAAGGCATTCGGTTTTGAAACCCACTAATTCAATTAATTCAAATTCACGTCCGCTAAGTCATTTCTCTATGTAAGTTAATTCACATTCAGATCGGGTAAATTGTTTGACTAAATCATGAATTAATTTAGAGTTATATCATCTAAGAAACTCACTAATTCAGTTAATGCAAATTCATGTTGGATAAGTTGTTTCACCGATTCAATCCATTCAAAGATCGAACTTTTCATTTTTAGGGCTCGAATATAAGACTTCTAATCAAAGTTGAAAAAATCTCAGTCATCGTACTTTTTTAAAATGTTATTTTCCTTATCGATTGGGTCTAATGGCATATTTGCCAATTTAGTTTTGGCCAAAAGTGTTTTGTTTGTTGCCAGAAGTGCTTCTTTGCCAAACTCAAGGTGTCTGACCAACCATTTAGAAGGAAAAAAAATATTTTTGAGTAGAAACAGAAGCAATTTAAGAAGCAGAAAAAAATAACTTTTTCCAAGCATCTGTTTGAAAACTATTTTAAAACAAATACACATATAAGCACTTTTTAAAAACTTAGCCAAACACTAATTGATAATCAAAAGTGTTTTTCAGATTAATTAGCCAAACACAAATTACTTCCCACCAAAAATACTTTTGAAAAACACTTTTCAAAATTAACCGATTTTAGAAGCTTGAACAAGCAGGCTATAAAGCTAGCAGAGGGCTTCTTGTAACTTTCAACCTTATATATTTGTGATAATTTCAATACCTCCCAGCATGTTTGGCTTTATAACACTAATTTCGTCACGACCCGAAATTTCGCATCTTCAGGATCGTGATGGCGCCTAACATTTTACTTGCTAGGCAAGCCAACGTTAAAATAATCTTAACTATTTTAAGCAAATTTAATTAAATGGAAATCAATTACTAAGATAAAGTGCGGAAGACCATAAATACCGAATTATCAAAATATATCCCCGAATCTGATGACACAAGTGCACGAGCTACTAGGATAATACAAATAAAGGTATGAATAAACTTCAAGTTGTTTGAAAGATAATACACAACTGAGATAAAATAAAAGGGGACTTCAGAACTACGAACGCTGTACAGTTATACCCCAAGTCTCCACTGGTAGATGTATCCGGACAAATCTAATGTACGTCACTGGGACCAAGTCCGAAATCTGCACAAGAAGTGCAGAGTGCAATATCAGTACAACCGACTCCATGTACTAGTAAGTGCCGAGCCTAACCTCGACGAAGTAGTGACGAGGCTATGACAAGACACGTACGTAAACAACATGTACAAGTATATATAAATACAAAGTAAAAATAATACAATAAATAATAATTTATAAATTGGGAGGGAACATGCGAAGAGGAATGACATAATAATTTCAGCACGAGATGTATCACTTAGCAGTCAATTAATTCATCAACAATAAAATAAACAAATGATAATATAAAAATGGCACAGCATCACCCTACGTGCGTTTACTCTCATTTGGCACGGCAACAACCTTCGTGCTTTTATACTCACAAATGGAACGACAACACCTTTCGTGCTTTTACACTCACAACACCCTTCGTGCTTTTACACTCTTCATTACCATGAAAAATAATAATATAAATTCGGAAGAGTATTTAAATGCGGGGATATACACTTATAAATCAATTCAATACTAGAATACCGATTTTACCTTCCAAAATATTCAACAATAATTAAATGAATAATAATTTCACGAATAATGATCAAATAATCAATAATAAATTTAAGCAGGAATATCTTAATTAAATAGACAATTATCCACAATAAACAAATTTCACCCGCATGCTTTGACTAAACCACAACACATAAATACTCGTCACCTCACATATACGTTGTACCCGCACATTAAATTATTAGGCAATTAGACAAATAATTCCTACTCCCTCAAGTCATGGTTAATCACGACACTTACCTCGCTTTGCAATCAAATTTTAAAAATCCAATAAACCTTTGCCTCGCGAGTTCATGTCTGAAATCCTCAAATCTAATCATAAACAATTCAATATACTCAATACAAATCGTAGGAATTAATTCCATATGAATTTATAAATTTTTCGGATAAAAATCCGAAATGCATTTTAAGATCAATAGTGGGACCCACATCACGAATCCTAGAAAAGTCGCGAAATCCGAAAACTCGTTCCGATACGAGTTCAACCATATAAAAATTATCGAATTCCGATATCGGATTGACCTTCAAATCTTAATTTTACATTTTTGGAGGATTTTATAAAAATCTGATTTTTCTTCCATAAATTCACGGATTCATGATGTAAATGAGTATGGAATCATGAAATATAATCAATATAGGATAACGTACACTTAAACCAATGTTTTCCCGTGAACATCGCCCAAAAATTGTCTTACCCGAGCTCAAAATCGAAAATGGTGGAAAATGGGTCGAAATCCCATTTCTAGAACTTAAGTTCTGTTTGCCCAGATTTTTACTCATCGTGATCGCGTGAATTCGTTCGCGATCGCATAGAACTATTTATGCATAGGTCTACTTTACTCTTCGCGAACGCGGATAATTCTTTGCGATCGCGAAGCATATTTTGGCTGCCCAGATTTTAACTCTACTCGATCGCGTAAATGGTCATGCGATCGCAAAGAACATTTGCTCAGCCTTACGCAATCGCGTACTGACTTGTGCGATCGCGTAGCACAAATTTTGTACTTCAGCTTCTGCCTCATTCCTTCTTCACAAAGGCGACTTTGCCCACGCGTTCGCGGTGCCTTAGTTTTTCCAACAGTGCGATCACGGACAATACTATGTGATCGTATAGTACAAATTTTCATCAGTGCTCAACAAGCCTTCGCGAACGCGGATGAAGCCACGCGATTGCATAGAAGGAAACTAGAACTGAAAAATACCAGATCTCCATCCATCTGTTCTTGAACAAAAATGCTCTGAGACTCGTCTGAAACTCACCCGAGCCCTTGGGGCTCCAAACCACACATGCACATAAATCTAAAAACCGAACGTCCGATCAAGTCAAATCAACTCCGTTTCTCACCAAATTCGACAGACAAGTCATAAATGACATAACAGACCTATGAAAATTTTCAGAACACGAATCCGACTCCGATATCAATAAAAGTCAATTTGTGGTCAAATTTTGAAATCTTTAAGCCTTTAGGCTTCTAGTTTTCGCCAACTGGTGATAATTCAAGCTAGGGACCTCCAAATTATATTCTAGGCATACGCCCAAGTCCTAAATCACGATACGGACCTACCAAAACTGTCAAAATACTTATTCGAGTCCGTTTTCTCAAAAAGATGACCAAAGTCAACTCAATTGAGTTTTAAGGCTCTATTTCACATTTTAATCAATTTTTCATATAAAAACTTTTCAGAAAATTATACGGACTGTGCACGCAAGTCAAGGAATAATGAATAGTACTTTTTGAGGTCTTAGAATACAAAAATAATTATTAAATTTAAAGATGATCTTTTGGGTCATCAGATTCTCCACATCTAAAACAAACGTTCGTCCTCGAACGGAGTTAGAAAAAGTACCAGAGTTGGTGAAAAGGTGTGGATATTTACCCCGCATGTTCGACTCGGACTCCCAAGTATATGCTTTTACCGGCTGACATCTTCATTGCACCCGATCTGAAAGATAACTCTTAGACCTCAATTTTCGGACCTGCCGAGCTAGAATAGTTATCGGCTCCTCCTCATAAGTCAAATTCTTGTCCAATTGAACTTAGCTGAAATCTAACACATGGTACGGGTCACCATGATATTTTCGCAGCATAGACACATGGAACACCGGATGAACTGCTGATAAACTAGGTGGTAGTGCAAGCTTGTATGCTACTTCACCCACCCTTTCAAGAATTTCAAAGAGTCCAATATACTTAGGGCTCAACTTGCCCTTCTTTCCGAACCTCATTACACCTTTCATAAGTGAAACCTGGAGCAATATTCTTTCTCCAATCATGAATGCAATATCACGAACCTTACGATCGGCAAAACACTTTTGCCTAGACTGAACTGTGCGAAGTCGATCCTGAATAACTTTGACTTTATCCAAGGCATCATGTACCAAATCGGTACCCAACAACCAAGCCTCTCCCGGTTCAAACCAGCCAACTGGCGATCGACATCGCCTTCCATATAATGCCTCATATGGAGCCATTTGAATGCTTGACTGATAACTATTATTCTAAGCAAACTCCAAAAGTGGCAAGAACGGATCCCAAAGACCTCCAAAGTCTATAACACAAGCGCGAAGCATATCTTCCAATATCTGATTAGTGCACTCTGACTGTCCGTTTGTCTGTGGATGAAATGTTGTACTCAACTCAACCCGCGTGCCTAACTCACATTGTACAGTCCTCCAGAAATATGAAGTGAACTGCGTACCTCAATTAGAAATGATAGACAAAGGCACACTGTGAAGGCGGACAATCTCACGAATGTAAATTTTAGCTAACCGCTCTGAAGAATAGGTAACTGCCAATGGAATGAAATGTGCTGACTTGGTCAACCTATCCACAATGACCCAAACTGCGTCAAATTTCTCTCTGAGTCTGTGGGAGCCTAACAACAAAATCCATAGTGATACTCTCCCACTTCCACTCAAGAATTTCTAACTTCTGAAGCAAACCACCAGGTCTCTGATGCTCGTACTTAACTTGCTGACAATTCAGACACCGAGCTACATATGCAGCTATATCCTTTTTTATTTTCCTCCACCAATAATGTTGCTGCAATTCTTGATACATTTTGGCGACACCCGGATGAATAGAATACCGAAAACTGTGGGCCTCTTCAAAAATTAATTCATGAAGCCCATCCACATTAGGAACATAAATATGACCCTGCATCTGCAGAACTCCATCATCTCCCACATCAAACTGCTTGGCACCACCGTGTCGCACCGTGTCCATAAGGACAAGCAAATAAGGATCATCATACTGTCGCTCTCTAATGTGCTCATATAAAGTAGACCAAGCGACTGTGCAGGCTAGAACCCGACTGGATTCTGAAACATCTAACCTCACGAACTGACTGGCCAAAGTCCGAACATCTGTAGCTAACGGCCTCTCACCAACAGCAATATACGCAAGGGTGCCCATACTCCTAGCCTTTCTACTCAAAGCATCAGCCACCACATTGGCCTTTCCAGGGTGCTACAAAATGGTGATATCATAGTCTTTCAACAACTCCAACCATCTTCTCTGCCTCAAATTGAGATCTTTTTGTTTGAACAGTTATTGTAGGATACGACGATCAGTAAATACCTCACACGAGACACCGTAAAGGTAATGCCTCCAAATTTTCAGCGCATGAACAATGGCTACCAATTCTAAGTCATGAACATGATAATTCTTCTCGTAAACTTTCAATTGCCGTGACGCATATGCAATCACCATGCTATCTTGAATCAATACTGCACCAAGCCCAACGCGAGATGCATCACAATACACAATATAAGATCCTGAACATGTGGGTAATACTAACATTGCGCTATAGTAAAAGCGGTCTTGAGCTTCTGAAACTCAACTCACACTCGCCTGACCATCTAAATAGGACACCCTTCTGGGTCAATCTGGTCTTAATAGTTGTTCATAATCAATTACAGAATCGTTAATTAACTTCATGTTAACAAAAATGTTATTTTAAATGTTCACAATACTGATAACGAGATAAGAGGCATGAAGACCTCATAATTATTTATCCGAATTAACGAGTCACATTTAACGCCACCTGGGCGGGCACCTACCTCGTAGGATAAAACTCAATAATTACAACATGAATTTTGCAAGTATGCACAGAGAATTTCATACAAGAATTTTTGAAATAAGCCTAACAGGCATGACTCCCTACTATTGCTATAGTACAATTTAATTTCACAAGGGAGAACTTAAACACAAGAATTTTCCTCACAAGGCTCTCGTCATTATATAACTTCCACCGCAACTCGTAGCTCGATTTAAACATATCAATTTATTTTAAAATGCGATGATCTCATCCTCAGTTCTAAATCACAAGTAAGATGCACAACGTGTCAATCAAAAATTTCCATTTTCTCCTTTTAAATAATTTCGGTTACAAAAAATTACAACACATAATGAGCCCCACATCGGTAGGGCATACAATTCACAACATGTAATCAATTATCTGGAAATTACATCAAAACTTACCAAAATGAGTACCATAAAGCCATATTTAGCCTCGCAGCTCTTATTAGTGACCAACACGGAATGATAGGCGTAGTTGTCTCCATAGAATCTACCAACAGGAGTAAACACATAAGTAGATTATAGAATTACAAAGATTACTCATAAGTGGAGCACAATAGGATCACTCATCTCGATACTCAGAACCAAATCAAGTTAAGGAAATTATTCCTTTATATTAAATTGAGGTCGTACCTGTAACGACTCCATCTGATGTAGCGACCTCCGCCATACCATAAAATAATTATATCAATGGCTGTGCCTCCACCTCTAGGACGACTTCTACCCGCCTATCCTCCACTCCTAACTGGTCGTGTGGGTGGTGTAGTAACTGCAATGGGCACGTAGCGTGAGTGCTTTGATGAAATATGTCTCTCCCAAGTCTGGGACAATTTTCTCATGATGTGCCTAGTATCACCGCATTCATAACAACCCCTTTACGGGTTTAGCTTATCATACTGAGTATGTGCCAGATAACTGGAATAACCATTATAGGAAACTCATGTCATTGGTGCATTAAAAGAACTTAATGGAGCACCCCGAGTAATCCGATGTGCGAACTGGGCTGGCCGACTGCCTGAGCCCCCGCCATAATGATTTATACTCGTAGAGTAGAATCCACTCAATCCCCAGAACCTCGAGATGTATTGGTCTCCATAGTTTTCTTTTTCCCTACCCTGAACACGTTCTAATATCTTGGCAATTTCTACCACTACCAGAAATGAAGTATCAGCTTGTAGTTCCCAAGTTGTACAAAATTTTTACGATCATAATTGAGTCCTTTAATGAGTCTGTGGACTCGCTCTCTGGCTGTAGGAAGCCAAGTAGGAATATGACGGGCTAACTTATGGAACCTGATGGCATATTCTGACACCGTCATGGTGACATGATGCAACCGTTCAAACCCTATACGCCAAGCATTACAGAGAGTCCGCGATACAAACTCTTTCAAAAGCATTTCTGAGAACTGAGCCAAGTGGGCGGTGTTGCATTGGTTGATCTTCCCTCTACATAGGCTTGCCACGAACACCTGTGGAGAATTATCTCTTCCAAGGACAATTTCTTCTTTTGTTATGCTGACTCAATACTGTTGAGCTGACCCATTTCTTAACATACTTTTCGATTCTTCTTTGGGGTAACCCTTACCCCTATTTATACTCAACGGCCACAAAAGTAGAGCTCCATATATACAAATCTTGGTACGAACCACATAGTCCAGAATCTCATCAACCATTGTACTTCCTTCGAAGCACTCCAAAATCCGCAACTGTGACGTCCACGTTGAGTAGACCTTCTGTAAATTTAAAGTTGTTTCTCTAAATCCTTTGGTACTTAAGTATAGGATTATTTAGGAGGCGGACATACCGCAAGTCCCAACCTTATCCTCTACAAAATCTCAGGCCTTAAACATATGTAAATTTTGGGAAACCTTTCAGCACCACATATATACATTTCAGGCCAAAACTGATATAACACATGACCCCGCAATCCATCCATTGATAGTGGACTCCCCTACTTGACGCGAAGTCATAGGTCATAACGTCCGATGATCCACAATATTAACCTTCACATATCGTATAAATCAACCAGATGCCAAGGTCCATTGCACCCCCCACATGATTCACTGGATGATCTCTCAGTACGTCTGCATCTTCAACCGGAAACACATGTTGAGGCAATGTTTGAGCATCTCTGGCTCCCTCGTAATCCATCTGCGGCATCACGAACCATAGACACACAACTGATACCGAGTGCGTAATGTCATACATGAATGGATACGAAGGAATATGAGATATATGTTTCAAGCTAAATCAATGTCGCACGATAAGGAATGAAAAAAGAGGATTATTCCTAAACTCTGTAGCCTCCGGAAGATAAGTACAGACCTCTCTGTACCAATCCTTCAGACTCTACTAAGCTTGCTCGTGACTCGTGAGACCTATGTAACCTAGTGCTCTGATACCTTCAGGATCGTGATGGCGCCTAACATGTCACTTGCTAGACAAGCCAACGTTAAAATAATCTTAACTATTTTAAAGCAA
Source organism: Nicotiana tomentosiformis (assembly GCF_000390325.3). Lineage (NCBI taxonomy): Eukaryota > Viridiplantae > Streptophyta > Magnoliopsida > Solanales > Solanaceae > Nicotiana > Nicotiana tomentosiformis. Next base: position 28,649,350 of record NC_090822.1, read on the forward strand.
ATTTAATTAAATTGAAATAAATTACAAAGATAAAGTGCGGAAGACCATAAATATCGAATTTTCAAAATATATCCCCGAATCTGGTGTCACATGTGCACGAGCTACTAGGATAATATAAATAAAGGTCTGAATAAAATTCAAGTTGCTTGAAAGATAATACACAACTGAGATAAAATAGAATGGGACTTCAGAACTGCGAACACTGTGCAGTTATACCCCAAGTCTCCACTGGTAGCTGTATCCGGGAAAATCTAATGTACGCCGCTGGGACCAACTCCGAAATCTGCACAAGAAGTGCAGAGTGAAGTATCAGTAAAACCGACCCCATGTACTGGTAAGTGCCGAGCCTAACCTCGACGAAGTAGTGACGAGGCTATGACAAGTCACGTACGTAAATAAAATGTACAAGTATATACAAATACAAAGTAAAAATAATACAATAAATAACAATTTATAAATTGGGAGGGAACATGAGAAGAGGAATGACATAATAATTTCAGCAGGAGATGTATCACTTAGTAGTCAATTAATTCATCAATAATAAAATGAGCAAATGATAATATAAAAATGAGACGGCATCACCCTATGTGCTTTTACTCTCATGTGGTGTGGCAACACCCTTCGTGCTTTTACACTCACAAATGGCACGACAACACCCTTCGTGCTTTTACACTCACAAATGGCACGGCAACACCCTTCGTGTTTTTACACTCATAAATAGTACGGCAACACCCTTCGTGCTTTTAAACTCACAAATGGCACGGCAACACCTTTTGTGCTTTTACACTCTTCCTTATCATGAAAAATAATAATATAAATTTAAAAGAGTATTTAAATACGGGGATATACACTTATCAATCAATTCAATACCAGAATACCGATTTCACCTTCAAAAATATTCAACAATAATTAAATGAATAATAATTTCACGAATAATGATCAAATAATCAATAATAAACTTAAGCAGGAATATCTTAATTAAATAGATAATTATTCACAATAAACAAATTCCACCCGCATGCTTTGACTCAACCACAACGCATAAGTACTCGTCACCTCACACCCGCACATTAAATCATTAGGCAATTAGACAAATAAGTCCTACTCCCTCAAGTCAAGGTTAACCACGATTCTTACCTCGCTTTGCAACCAAATTTCAAGAATCCAATAAATCTTTGCCTCGCGAGTTCGTGTCCGAAATCCTCAAATCTAGTCATAAACAATTCAATATACTCAATACAAATCGTAGTGAATTAATTTCATATGAATTTATAAATATTTCGGATAAAAATTTGAAATTCATTTTAAAAATCAACATTGGTACCCACGTCTCGAATCCCGAAAAAAACTTACGAAATCAGAAAACCCGTTCTGGTACGAGTTCAACCATACAAAAATCATCGCATTCTGACATCAGATTGACCTTCAAATCTTAATTTTATATTTTTGGAAGATTTTATGAAAATCTGATTTTTCTTCCATAAATTCACGGATTCTTGATATAAATGAGTATGGTATCATGAAATATAATCAATATAGGATAAGGAACACTTACCCCAATATTTTTCCGTGAAAATAGCCCAAAATTCGTCTTACCCGAGCTCAAAATCGAAAATGGTGGAAATGAGTGAAAATTCCATTTCTAGAACTTAAGTTCTGTTTCCAAGATTTTTATTTATCCCGATCGCGGGAATTCGTTCGCGATCGCGTAGAACAATTTCTGCATAGGTCCATTTTACTCTTCGCGGTCACGTAAATGGTCTTGCGATCGGAGAGAATATTTTCTCAGCCTTACGCGATCGTGTACTAACTTGTGCGATCGCGTAGCACAAATTTTGTGCTTCAGCTTCTACCTCATTCCTTCTTCGCAAACGCGGCTTTGCCCACGCGTTCGCGGTGCCTTAGCTTTTCCAACTATGCGATCGCGGGCAATACTATGCGATCGCATAGTACAAATTTCCATCAGTGCTCAACAAGCCTTCGGGATCGCGGATGAAGCCACGCGATCGCATAGAAGGAAACCAGAACTGGGAAATACCAGATTTCTAGCCTTTTGTTCTTGAACAAAAATGCTATGAGGTTCGCCTGAAACTCACCCGAGCCCTCGGGGCTCCAAACCAAACATCCACTCAAGTCCAAAAACCTTATACGAACTTGCTCGCACGATCAAAACACAAATTTAACAGCTAGAATTACGAATCAGACACCAAATTAAATGAAATTTTTAAGAAAACTTTAACACTTCTATTTTCAAAACCGAACGTCCGAATCACGTCAAATCAACTCAGTTTCTCACAAAATTCGATAGACAAGTCATAAACGACACAACGGACCAATAAACATTTTCAGAACTCGAATCCGACCCCGATATCAATAAAAGTCAATTTGTGGTCAAACTTTAAAATCTTTAAGCCTTTAGGCTTCTAGTTTTCGCCAACTAGCGATAATTCAAACTAGGGACCTCCAAATTAAATTTCGGGCATACGCCCAAGTCCCAAATCACGATACGGACCTACCAGAATTGTCAAAACACTTATCTGAATCTGTTTGCTCAAAACGTTGACCAAAGTCAACTCAATTGAGTTTTAAGGCTCTATTTCACATTTTAATCAATTTTTCATATAAAAACTTTCTGAAAAATTATACGGACTGCGCACGCAAGGCGAGGAATAATGAATAGTGCTTTTCGAGGTTTTAGAACATTTAAAGATGACATTTTGGGTCATCACAAATTTCTTTTGCTATTTCTGATATTATGCTTCACTTACTTATTTTGCTATCTCTTTCTATTGTAATAATTATTTTAATTAATTTATCATTAATACAAAAAGAAAATTAGTTTGACCAATTTGCCCTTTCTAATGTTGAATTCTTTTGATAATTAACTTGGTGAATATCCTTTCTAAGAAATTGTTGTAGAATAAAAAGTAATCATAAAGATAAATATTCAAATAAAGACGAGATTATGTGAAGATGGACGAGACGCCACAAAAGTGTTCATAAATGACTCCTTAATCATCACGGAAAATGTAAATGCATAAGGTTGTTGGAAAAAAGACTACATATTATTGATTTTAAAACTAAGGTCGTTCAGTACATGCGGGAACTGATCTTCGAGTATATATCATTTCCCAAACAGTCTTTGCGATAAAATAAGAAAGCATAATCGGGAGGGTAATCCCCAAAACAGTATTTCCCAAATAAATTATGTAAAATACAAGTTTTTTCACAGTTTGCAAGATAGCCTGCCACCGTATTAGACTTCCTGATTTTATTCTTAATGGATACTTAAAAAAGATACTTATGTAATTAATATATAATAATAATATCAGAAAAGGTTAACGGGCCATTGTAATTATTTTGCACTAATAATAAAATAATAAAAATAATTGTTGTAAAAAATTGAAAATAAAGAAAATAAACGTAATATGAAAAAACATAAGAGAAGTTAATGTTGCGAAACTAAATTTGAAGGAAGTTACTTGAAATTATTCACTTTTTAATATATAATTTAATTTCTCTTTTTCAAAGAGAAAAAGAAAACTACTCCTAAAAGAAATATCAAGATCCAGAATCTGCGGACATAAACTGACTTGGTATTACGGCAAAATTTAACATATAAAATTGCATTGATCATGTTCATATTTAGAAAATTAATTATTTTCCCTTTTTAAGAATGATTTCTGCATTTGTTTGATTTTGTTGTCTGTTGTACCTTAAGCAAGTCATTCTATTCATTGGACCATCTGATTTCCAGTATCTTCTTGATTATATTAACATGCTAATTCCCTTATATTCAAAGATGACTATGTTTTTTAATCTTCTAAATTAAAACAAGGAATTTCGATGATTTGACTATGAAACATTTTTAATTTTTTGTAACTTTGACATCTGATGTTCTTATTCCATATTCAAAAAAGAAATCATTAATTTGCAGTTCATTCACTCCAATACTCAAATATTTTTCTGTGATGACCCGAAAGGTATCTTTAAATTTAATAATTATTTTTGTGTTCTAAAACCTCGAAAACACTATTCAACAATTTTTCGACGTGGGTGCGCAGTCCGTATAATTGTTTGAAATATTTTTATGTGAAAAATGGATTAAAATGTGAAATAGAGCCTTAAAACTCAATTAAGTTGACTTTGGTCAACATTTTGAGCAAACGGATCCAGAACAGTGTTTTGACAGTTTCGGTAGGTCCGAATCGTGATTTGGGACTTGGACGTATGCCCGAAATTTAATTTGGAAGTCCATAGCTCAAGTTATGACAATTTAACGGAAACTAGAAATTTAAACGCTAAAGATTTTCAAGTTTGACCACGGAGTTGACTTTTTGATATCGGAGCCGGAATGCGATTATGGAAATTTGAATAGCTCCGTTATGTCATTTGTAACTTGTATGCCAAATTTGAAGTCATTCCGGCTTCATTTAACATGTTTCGACACAAGTTTTGTAAATTGAAAAGTTTGAAACTCAAAAGTTCAAATCGAGGTGTAAATGATGTTATTTGATGTGATTTGAGACCCCGATAAGTCCGTGTTATATTTTAGGACTTGTTGGTATATTTGGTTGAGGTCCCGGGGGGCCTCGAGTGAGTTTCGGAGGGTTAACGGATCGAATTTGGACTTAGAAGAAAATCTGAAGGTTTCTGCCATCTGATGTAATCGCATCTGCGGAATTTCCATCCCAGGTGCGAGCTCGCAGAAGCGAGCCTTTCATCGCAGATGAGGGACTAGGCTGGCATGGGGTCTTCGTAGGTGCGGCCATTTTTGCGCAAAAATGCGACCGCGGATGCGGACACACGCTGGGCAAGCCATTTCGCAGATGCGAGATTTTTCTCGCAAATGCGAGCTCATAGGTGCGAGCCTAGGCACCGCATGGGCGGAAATGCCTGGGAAATTTTAACAACTAAGGCTTCCGAGATGTTTTCTCATTTTGGTCATTTTGAGCTCGGGTAAGGCGAATTTTTGGGCGATTTTCACGGGGAAACATTTGGGAAAGTGTTTCCTATCCTATATTGATTGTATTACATACTCATTTACATCATGAATCCGTGAATTTATAGAAGAAAAATCAGATTTTTTTAAAATCTTCCAAAAATGTAAAATGAAGATTTGAAAGCCAATTCGATGTCGGAATTTGGTAATTTTTGTATGGTTTGACTCGTCTCGGAACGGGTGTTCGGATTTGGTAAGTTTTTCCTAGATTTGAGATGTGTGTCCCATTAAAAATAATTTTCACGATTTGTATTGAGTATATTGAATTGTTTATGATTAGATTTGAGGATTTCGGTCACGAATTCGCGAGACAAAGGTTTACTGGATTCTTGAATTTGGTTGCAAGCGAGGTAAGTGTCGTGGTTAACCTTGACTTGAGGGAGTAGAAATTATTTGTCTATTTGTTACATGATTTAATGTGCGGGTACAACGTATATGTAAGGTGACGAGTACTTATGCATTGTGGTCGAGTCAAAGAATGCGGGTGGAAATGTTTTACTATGAATAATTGTCTAATTAATTAAAGATATTCCTGTTTAAGTTTGTTATTGATTATTTTATCATTATTCGTGAAATTATTATTCATTTAATTATTGTTGATTATTTTGGAAGGTGAAGTCGGTATTTTGGAAGGTGAAGTCGGTATTTTGGTATTGAATTGATTGATAAGTGTATATCCCCGCATTTAAATACTCTTTCGAATTTATATTATTATTTTTCATGATAAGGAAGAGTGTAAAAGCACGAAGAGTATTGTCGTACCATTTGTGAGTCTAAAAGTACGAAGGGTGTTGCCGTACCATTTGTGAGTGTAAAAGCACGAAGAGTGTTGCCGTGCCATTTGTGAGTGTAAAAGCACGAAGGGTGTTGCCGTGCCATTCATGAGTGTAAAAGTACGAAGTGTGATGCCGTGTCAAATGAGAGTAAAAGCACGAAGGGCGGTGCAGTGCAATTTTCATATTATCATTTGCTCATTTTATTGTTGATACATTAATTGGCTGCTAAGTGACACCTCTCCTGCTGAAATTACTATATCCTTCCCCTTCGCATGTTCCCTCCCAATTTATAAATTGTTATTTATTGTATTATTGTTACTTCGTATTTGTATACACTTGCACATGTTGTTTATGTACGTGTCTTATCATAGCCTCGTCACTACTTCATCGAGGTTAGGCTCGGCACTTACCAGTACATGGGGTCAGTTGTAATGATACCGCACTCTGTACTTCTTGTGCAGATTTCGCAATCAGTCCCAGTGGTGTACCGTATATTTACCCGTATACAGCTACCAGTCGAGACTTGAGGTATAACTGCACAATGTTCGTAGTTCTGAAGTCCCCTTCTATATTGTCTCAGCTATGTATTATATTTCAAACAACTTGAATTTTATTCAAACCTTTATTTGTATTATTCTAGAAGCTCGTGCAGTTGTGACTCCAGTTCTGGGATGGTATTTAGACATCGCTATTATTAGGGATTATTCACTACATTTCAGACTTAACTTCCGCATTTGTTTCTTTGTTATTAATTAATTTAAAATTATTTTAAAATGACTAATATTATTCTAACGTTGGCTTGCCTAGCAAGTAAAATGTTAGGCGCCATCACGGTCCCGAAGGTGAGAATTTCGGGTCATGACAGTTGGTATCAGAGCCCTAGGTTACATAGGCCTCACGAGTCACGAGCAAGCTTAGTAGAGTCTGAAGGATCGGTACGGAGACGCTAGTACTTATCTCTCACATGCTATGAAGTTTAGGAACAACATCACTTCTTTCTTAATCTGCCGTGCGATCTTATTCTATCATCGATGATTGAACAATTCTATTCTTATTCTCTCATAGATAGTGAGAACACGTAATACATCTACCGATGGACAGGGACCAGAGCCCCCAGTGGAAACTATGGCCAGGGGTAGAGGTCGAGGCCGAGGTCATACTAGAGGCCGAGGCAGAGGCAGAGGTAGAGCTCAGTCTAGAGCTCGAGCGAAAGCACCTGTTTTAGAACCTCAGGTGGATCTTCAGGAAGAGGTTCCCGTTCAGACTGTACAGGTTGGACCAGTTCACGTCCTAGAAGGATTTATAGATACTCAAGTGCTTCAGGACGCTCTAGTCTATTTGGTAAGTCTTATGGAGGGCGTGGACCAGAATGGTACATTTCCAGTGGCACCAGTCATCTCAAAGGCTGGAGGAGGAGCACAAACTCCCACTACTCCCGCTCTAGAGCAGATGGCTCCCCAGAATCAAGCTCTAGTAGTCCCGCTAGTTGAGGTAATTCAGCCAGTTATTGCGGCACAGGTCAGTGATAGGCCCGCCATGTCTTCTGAGGCCTTATTGAGACTCGATAAGTTTACTAAGCTCTTTCTATTTTACTTCAGTGGTACACCTTCTGAGGACCTACAGGATTATCTTGATCGCTGCCATGAGGTGCTGTGGAACATGAGTATAGTTGAGACCAATGGGATCGATTTTGTTGTATTCCAAATGACGAGTTTCGCCAAGAAGCGGTGGAGAGATTTTACGTTGACCAGACCAGCTGGGTCGCCTACACTGACTTGGGAATAGTTCTCACGGCTATTTCTAGAGAAGTTTCTCCCTATCACATTGAGAGAGGATTACCGTAGGCAATTTGAGCATCTACAGTAGGGCAGTATGACTGTTACTCAGTATGAATCCCGTTTTGTGGATTTAACCCGTCATGCTCTTCTTTTACTATCTACTGAGGGAGAGAGAGTGAGGAGGTTTATTGAGAGACTCACTCACCCTATCAGGCTTCAGATGGCCAAGGAGGCTGGAAGTGAGATTTCCTTTCAGGCGGCTGCTAATGTCACGAGAAGGATCGAGATGGTTCTTGTACTGGAGAGATGGCAGAGGTCTGATAAGAAGCCTTGTCAGTTCGGTGATTTCAGTGGTACCTCGTCTGGAGGTAGGTGTAATTTTGGTAGGGGTTATCCTCCCAGACCGTTTCATTCAACACTTCAGGCATCTCCCGGTGCATCAGGGAGTCACGGTCCTATTATGCCATACTCTGGGCAGCCAGCATTTAGTGCATATTCAGCTCCGATCACTGCACCACCACTCCAGAGTCACTACATCGGTTATTCGGCCCGTTCGGGTCAGCAGTCATAATAGTCGAGGTCCTGTTATACTTGTGGTGATCTGAGGCACATTGCTAGATTCTACCCTATGTCTCAGGGCAGCATGCAGTAGCAGGGTTCTCGTGCTATGGTTCCAGCACCGGTTGTTTTACCGCCTACTCAGCCAGCTTGAGATAGGGGTCATGCAGCTAGAGATGAAGGTCAGACTGTTAGAGGTGGAGGTCAGTCCGTTAGAGGTTGAGGCCAGGCCGTTAGAGGTTGAGGCCAACCAGTTAGAGGCCGTCACAGGGACGCAGTTCAGAGTTGTGGGGCCCATCCCCGATTTTATGCTTTTCCAGCTAGGCCTGAGGCTGAGTCATCCGATGCTGTGGTTACAGGTATTGTTCCAGTTTTCCATAGAGATGTTTCAGTTCTATTTGATCCAGGATCTACTTATTCCTATGTGTCCTCTTATTTTGCTTCATATCTAGTGATGCCTCGTGATTCTCTGATTGCTCTTGTGTGTGTGTCCACTCCGGTAGGATATTCTATCGTGGTAGATCATGTCTATCATTTGTGTGTGGTTACTATTGGGAGTCTTGAGACTAGTGTGGATCTTTCACTTCTTGATATGGTAGATTTTGATGTCATCTTGGGAATGGATTGGCTGTCACCTTATCATGCTATATTGGATTGTCATGCCAAGGCGGTGACCCTAGCCATGCCGGGGTTACCTCGATTAGAGTGGGAAGGAACTCTTGGTCATTCTACCAGCAGGGTTATTTCTTATATGAAGGCTCGGCGTATGTTCGAGAAAAGGTGTCTAGCCTATTTGGCTTATATTCGCTATCCCAGTGCGGAGGCTCCTTTTATGGACTCAGTACCAGTTGTTCGTTAATTTCCAGAAGTATTTCCTGCAGACTTGCCCGGGATGCCACCCGACAGAGATATTGAGTTCTGTATTGATTTAGCTCCGGGCACTTAGCCCTATTTCTATCCCACCATACCGTATGGCCGCGCTAGAGTTGAAAGAATTGAAGGAGCATTTACAAGACATGCTTGATCAGGTATTCTTAGACCCAGTGTCTCGCCCTGGCGTGCACCAGTATTATTTGTAAAGAAGAAAGATGGTTCAATGCGAATGTGTATAGATTATCGGCAGTTAAACATGGATACTATCAAGAACAAGTATCCACTGCCAAGAACTGATAACTTATTCGATCAACTTCAGGATGCCAAGGTGTTTTCAAAGATAGACTTGAGGTCTGGTTACCATCAGTTGAAGATTAGGTCATCTGATGTCCCTAAGATAACTTTTCGGACTCGGTATGGGCATTACGAATTCCTAGTGATGTCATTTGGGTTGACAAATACCCCAACAATATTTATGGATTTGATGAATCGGGTGTTAAAGCCCCATTTGGATTATTTTGTGGTTGTATTCATTGATGATATCTTGATTTAATGCAGCAGTCGAGAGGAGCATGAGCAGCATCTTCAAAGTGTGCTTCATACTTTAAGAATAATCAGTTATATGCCAAATTTTCAAAATGTGAATTTTGGTTAGACTCAGTTGCCTTTTTGGGGAATATTGTATCGGCAGAAGGCATAAAAGTGGATCCTAAGAAGATTGAGACTGTTCAGAATTGGCCTAGACCTACTTCAGTAATAGAGATCAGGAGTTTCCTAGGTTTGGTAGGTTATTATCGTTGGTTCGTGGATGTGTTTTCATTTATAGCAAGCCCATTGACCAGAATGACCCAGAAAGTGTTCCATTCGGATGGTCAAACGAGTGTGAGTTTAGCTTTCAGAAGCTCAAGACTGCTTTGACTACGGCGCTAGTGTCGGTATTACCCACATATTCAGGATCGTATACGGTGTATTATGATGCATCTCGCATTGGGCTTGCTGAAGTATTGATGCAAGATGGCAGGGTGATTGCATATGAGTCACGACAGTTGAAAGTTCATGAGAAGAATTATCCCGTTCATGACTTAGAATTGGTAGTCATTGTCCACGCTTTAAAGATTTGGAGACATTACCTTTACGGTGTCTCGTGTGAGGTACTTACTGATCATCGTAGCCTACAGTATCTGTTCATGCAAAAAAATCTCAATTTGAGGCAGAAAAGACGGCTGGAGCTGTTGAAAGATTATGATATCGCTATTTTGTATCACCCCAGAAAGGCCAATATGGTGGCTGATGCTTTGAGTAGAAATGTTGTGAGTATGGGCAGTCTTGCATATATTCCGGTTGGTGAGAGACCGTTAGCTGCAGATGTTCAGACTTTGGCTAATCAGTTCGTGATGTTAAATGTTTAGGAACCCAGTCGGGTTCTAACATTCACAATCGCTCGGTCTTCTTTATATGAGCACATCAGATAGCGACAGTATGTTGATCCTCATTTACTTGTCCTTAAGTACACGGTGCGGCACAGTGATGCCAAACAAGTTGTTGTGGGGGAAGATGGAGTTCTGCGAATGCAGGGTCGTATTTGTGTGCCTAATGTGGATGGGCTTCGTGAATTAATTCTGGAAGAGGCCCATAGTTCCAGGTATTCTATTCATTCAGATACTGCCAAAATGTATCAAGATTAATGGAAACATTATTGGTGGAGGAGAATGAAGAAGGATATAGTTGCATATGTAGCTCGGTGTCTGAATTGTCAGCAAGTTAAGTACGAGCATCAGAGACCTGGTGGTTTGCTTCAGAAGTTAGAAATTCCTTAGTGGAAATGGGAGCGTATTACTATGAATTTTGTTGTTGGGCTTCCACGGACTCAGAGAAAATTTGACACAGTTTGGGTAATTGTGGACAGGTTGACCGAGTCAGCACATTTTATTCTAGTGGCAGTTACCTATTCTTCAGAAAGGTTAGTTGAAATTTATATTTGTGAGATTGTCCGCCTTCACGGTGTGCCCGTGTCTATTATTTCAGATCGAGGTACGCATTTTACCTCACACTTTTGGAGGTCTGTACATCGTGTGTTAGGCATGCGGGTTGAGTTGAGTACAACATTTCATCCACAGACAGATGGACAGTCAGAGCGCACTATACAGATATTGGAAGATATGATTCGCGCCTATGTATAATAATAGCTATCTGTCGAGCATTCAGATGCATCCATATGAGGCATTATACGGAAGGCGATGTCGTTCGCCAGTTAGCTAGTTTGAACTGGGAGAGGCTCGGTTGTTGGGTACAGATTTGGTACAGGATGACTTGGATAAAGTCAAAGTTATTCAGGATCGACTTCGCATAGCTCACTCTAGGAAACAGAGTTATTCCGACTGTAAGGTTCGTGATATTGCATTTATGGTTGGAGAGAGAATATTGCTCTAGGTTTTACCTATGAAAGGTGTAATGAGGTTCGGAAAGAAAGCAAAGTTGAGCCCTAGGTATATTGGACCCTTTGAAATTCTTTAAATGGCGGGTGAAGTAGCCTACAGGCTTGCACTACCACCTAGTTTATCAGCGGTTCAGCTGGTGTTCCATGTGTCTATTCTTCGGAAATATCATGGTGATCTGTCCCATGTGTTAGATTTCAGCTCAGTCCAATTGGACTAATATTTGACTTATGAAGAGGAGCCGGTAGATATTCTAGCCCGGCAGGTCCGACAGTTAAGGTCTAAGAGTTATCCTTCAGTTCGGGTACAATGGAGAGGTCAGCCGGTAGAAGCATCTACCTGGGAGTCCGAGTTGGACATGCGGAGTAAATATCCACACCTCTTTACCAGCTCAGGTACTTTTTCTAATTCCAATCGAGAACGAACGCTTGTTTTAGGGGTGGGGAATTTGATGACCCGAAAGGTCATCTTTAAATTTAATAATTATTTCAGTGTTCTAAGACCGCGAAAATCACTATTCATCAATTCCTTGACTTGTGTGCGCCGTCCGTATAATTTTTCGGAGAGTATTTATGTGAAAAATTAATTAAAATGGGAAATAGAGCCTTAAAACTCAATTAAGTTGACTTTGATCAATATTTTGAGCAAACAGACCCGGATCAGTATTTTGACAGTTCCGGTAGGTTCCTATCGTGATTTGGGACTTGGAAGTATGCCCGAAATTTAATTTGGAGGTCCCTAGCTCAAGGTATGGCAATTTAACGGAAACTAGAAATTTAAAGGCTAAAGATTTTCAAGTTTGACAACGGAGTTAACTTTTTGATATCGGAGCCGAAATCCGATTCTGGAAATTTGAATAGCTCCGTTATGTCATTTATGACTTGTGTGAAAAATTTAAAGTTATTCCGGATTCATTTAACATGTTTTGTCACAATTTTTGTAAATTGAAAAGTTTCAATCTCAAAAGTTCGAATCGAGGTGTGAATGTTGTTATTTGATATGATTTGAGACCCCGAGTAAGTTTGTGTTTTGTTTTAGGAGTTCTTGGTATATTTGGTTGAGGTCTCGGGGGCCTCGGGTGAGTTTCGGAGGGTTAGCTGATCGAATTTGGACTTAGAAGAAAATCTGAAGGTTTCTGCCATCTGATGTAATCGCACATGCGGAATATCTATCGCATGTGCGAGCTCGCAGAAGCGAGCCTTTCATCGCAGATGTGGGACTGGGCTGCCTTGAGGTCTTCGCAGGTATGGCCATTTTTGCGCAAAAGCGCGACCGCAGATGCGGTCCTAAGTTTCGCAGATGCGGACACATGTTGGGCAAGCCATTTCGCAGATGCGGAAATGCCCGTGCAGTGTTAAAAACTAAGGCTTCCGAGAGTTTTTCTCATTTTGGTCATTTTGAGCTCGGGTAAGGCGAATGTTTGGGGGGGTTTTCACAGGAAAATATTGGGATAAGTGTTCCTTATCCTATATTAATTATATTTCATGATTCCATACTCATTTACATCATGAATCCGTGAATTTAAGGAAGAAAAATCAGATTTTTATAAAATCTTCCCAAAATGTAAAATGAAGATTTGAAAGTCAATCTGATGTCGGAATTTGGTAATTTTTGAATGGTTGGACTCGTCTCAGAACAGGTGTTCAGATTTGAGAAGTGGGTCCCACTGTTATTTTTAAAATGAATTTCAGATTTTTTTCAGAAAATTTATTAATTCATATGGAATTAATTCCTACGATTTATATTGGGTATATTGAATTGTTTATGATTAGATTTGAGGATTTCAGACACGAATTCGCGAGTCAAAGGTTTATTGAATTCTTGAATTAGGTTACAAGCGAGGTAAGTATCGTGGTTAACCTTGACTTGAGAGAGTAGGAATTATTTGTCTATTTGCTACATGATTTAATGTGCGAGTACAATGTATATGTGAGGTGACGAGTACTTATGCGTTGTAGTTGAGTCAAAGCATGCGGTGGAAATTGTTTACTGTAAATAATTGCCTAATTAATTAAAGATATTCATGTTTAAGTTTATTATTGATTATTTGATCATTATTCGTGAAATTATTATTCATTTAATTATTGTTGATTATTTTGGAAGGTGAAGTCGGTATTTTGGTATTGAATTGATTCATAAGTGTATATCCCGGCATTTAAATACTCTTCCGAATCTATATCATTATTTTCATGGTAAGGAAGAGTGTAATAGCACTAAGGGTGTTGCCATGCCATTGTGAGTGTAAAAGCACGAAGGGTGTTGCCGTGCCATTTATGAGTGCAAAAGCATGAAGGGTATTGCCGTGCCATTTGTGAGTGTAAAAGGACGAAGGGTGATGCCGTATCAAATGAGAGTAAAAGCACAAAGGGTGATGCCGTGCTATTTTCATATTATCATTTGCTCATTTTATTGTTGATACTTTAATTAGCTGTTAAGTGACACCTCTCCTGCTGAAATTACTATATCCTTCCCCTTCGCATGCTCCCTCCCAATTTATAAATTGTTATTTATTGTATTATTGTTACTTCGTATTTGTATATACTTGTACAGGTTGTTTATGTACGTATCTTTTTATAGACTCGTCACTACTTCGTCAAGGTTAAGCTCGGCACTTACCAGTATATGGGGTCGGTTGTACTGATACTGCACTCTGCATTTCTTGTGCAAATTTCAGAGTTGGTCCCATTGGCGTACCGTAGATTTACCCGGATACAGCTTCAAGTGGAGACTTGAGGTATAACTGCACAACGTTCGCAGTTCTGAAGTCCCCTTCTATATTATCTCAGCTGTGTATTATATTTCAAACAACTTGAATTTTATTCAGACTTTTATTTGTATTATTTTAGAATCTCGTGCATTTGTGACTCCAGTTCTGGCATGTTGTTTAGACATCGATATTATTATGGATTATTCACTATATTTCAGACTTTACTTCTGCATTTATTTCTTTGTTATTAATTAATTTAAATTATTTTAAATTGGCTAATATTATTCTAACGTTGGCTTGCCTAGCAAGTGAAATGTTAGGTGCCATCACGATCCCAAAGGTGGAAATTTCGGGTCGTAACATTTCCTTTTCCAATAATCATACTATTGAAAATCTTGAGTCTCAACCCTAAACTATTTTTGTAAATCAAGCAATAGATTCTATTCATCACCATGGTTTGTGGTTGGTGAAGTGGTAAGTACTTTATTTTTTACCAAAAGTCTTGTATTCGAATCTTGGTATAGCTCGCATTTGTTAGGGAGCGTCCTACTCCAAATATGAAACTTCTCTATGAAATTCGAATTTTATCTCAGTCATCCCTAACTCGTATGTAAAGGGTTTTAAACCTAATTTTGGGGAGATCACAACACTTTGGACAACTACATACTGGGATCATATTGGAGTAAGGATTAGAGACTTCTTCTGTCGTACATCTTTTCTTAGTACTTTAATCATTTAAAATACTTGTGAATTTGTTACGATGATTATGTGTAGCTAAGTTTGCTTAGTTCTGAAGTTATGGTTAGCCATTAATATTGATGTTTGATTGTTAACCGAGGCAGTAATATTGAGTTATAATTCACCCTTGATCACCTAACGAATTTTTGTATAAACAACTCTATATACCTGGTATAATTACAAAAGCTTGTAAACAACTCCACGTACCAGGTAAAATTACAGAAACTTTATTAAGGTAGAAAATCAGGTTGTAGAATATTCGAGTTACCTTTTCTACATTTTTATTTTAACCAAAAACACCTAGAGTAGCAATTAACACGAGTAGTAGCAAAAATGCTATAAATCAGGCCAGTCATAACATAAAGTTATTACTTAAACATTAAATTATGTTATGAGCAAATATAATACTTTTGTGACAATCATAACGGAGTGCAAGCTGATCGAGCGGATTAAACACTAATCATAAGGAATGAACCATCCCATATCGAAAAGGGAGGTAAAATGAATGACCATTTCAGACGTACATTTTTGTTGTAACATGATGTCGTGCTATAATTCCATATATTTTGACGTTATTTACCTTATTTGTTTGTTGTTTAGATGTTAATTTGTGCGACAATTGAGCTTAATAGAGTTTATTTTACGTGTAGGAATGCTGGAACGTGAAGTGGATAAAAGTTGCACGAAATGGTACTTCAAAGCTACAAAATGGAGCAATAAAAGAAGACGTGCAAGGCAATAAAAAGTCATGGCCATAAACCGTGCAAGGCTTTGTCCAGGGCCCTGTCATTGGTGCCTCTGACAGTGCCTCGTGGGGTAATGTTGGAACCTCTGACAATGCCCCGCGCAGACGATGCTTATCTGAGCCTCTTTTATTTCCTCATCATGTTTGGACGTGTAGACCTCAACCCTACCATATAATACCTCTTAAATTTAGTTTTTGAAGGGGAGTATTATACCCCATATTTTCGTATATGAAAGTATGCCATAAATAAATTAATGGAAGTTCGGAAATGATATGTTACATTCCGCATTTTCGAACGTTAAAATTTCGTCGTAGGTTAATCGACGCAAGTTCTGGAATGAAATTATTTTGTGATTATAAGTATTATGATATTTTAAAAAAGTGATGAGTAAATTGGTGAAGGTTAGAGGGTAAGCAAATCGAAGGAAATGAATTTCGGCAAAATTTGACATTTTGGGATAAAATATGGCCCGAGCTAAAATATCCGGTATTTATGGACTAATTCCATATAAGGTACCACATGGCCATGATAGTGAGGTGTATAAGGTATGTAAAAATGAGAAATATTTTAAGTAAATTGAGATAATTCCTAATTATGTAGATAATTGGATAATTATTAATTAATGGGGAATTAACAAATTAATTAAGGAATTAAGTGGCTAATGTTGGATAAGCCTAAACTTTTCCCACGTGGCAGCAACACATGATTCTTGAGTGACTCTTGAATTCAAATTTGCAAGATGTCACAATTAATAGGGGTCGGTGCCTAATCATCA
Source organism: Nicotiana tomentosiformis (assembly GCF_000390325.3). Taxonomy (NCBI): domain Eukaryota; kingdom Viridiplantae; phylum Streptophyta; class Magnoliopsida; order Solanales; family Solanaceae; genus Nicotiana; species Nicotiana tomentosiformis. Next base: position 28,665,738 of record NC_090822.1, read on the forward strand.
CTTTATACTACACATTTTCCGTAATTCCAAATCCTTGAATGGTATAGCTCTAACATTTCACGTCAAAATTCCCAAAGCTCTTGAATTGTATAGCTTTAACATTTTCACGTCAAAAAACTTCAGCAAAGTTCATGGATTGCAATAGCAACGTATTGCTTCAAAACATTTCGTACAGAGACCATTTTTACTATAAAGCGTGAAAGTTGTAATTATAATGGAGTACGGTGTAATTGTTTTCAAGAATATCATACGGATTTTTTCCTATTCCGATCTTGCCGTCACGTATTATCCCAATTAACGTGTGTTAGAGAATTTTCAAGAGAATCGACTCAGGTATGTTAAGGCTAAGCCCTTTCTTCATTTTGGCATGATCTCGTAATTACACGAGTTTGATAACGAGGCATAAAGAAAAATTCATATCCCGAAATTTACGTATATTTTCCTAGTCTTGTAAGTTGCAGTATTCTCTTTATCGGAACGTCATATCCAATTGAGTATTTTTCTTTTTTCAGTCACGAGACCAGAAAATCTATATATACAGTATTATAGTATTTTCACTACCATCGAGCTATAATCGATGGGCAGGCCCCTATTGGGCAACCTCTGATCAGATGGTAAGTTATATACCGAGCCTATTGTGGCCGAGCGCCTATGAGCGAACCTAGTTGGCCGAGATGCAGAGCCTAGTATGGCCGAGTGCCTATGAGTGATCTTACTACGGAAGAGTAGTTATATACATATACAGAGCCTTATAAGGCCGGATAACTACTTTACTTACTATATTGAGAAAATATAGTCAGTATCAGCAGGTGAGCATATCTTCTGATTATCTTTGACCCCCAGTTGCTTTCAGTTATTATATTATCAGTTCAGTTTCAGCTTTTAGTATATTGCCTTACAAACTCGGTATATTATTTTGTACTAACGTCCCTTCCTGGGGGCGCTGCATTTCATGCGTGCAGGTTCAGACAGACAGACGGGTAGACCTCCTCAATAGGTGTTGCCCGAGTTCATCTTTATCGGTAAGCTCCCCGTCCTTCGGATTTTCCGGGTCTAGAAGTTTTATGTACATCTTATGTATGTATGTAGATAGGTCATGGGTAGGTCGGGGCCCTGTTCTGATCACAGTACATCCATCAGTAGAGGCTTGTAGACCTATCCTGTCAGTTAGTGCAATATGTTGGGCTTGTAAGCCCTGTACGTATATTTTGTTGGATTGTGAGTTATAGTAGTTATGACGGCCTTGCCGGCCCAGCTTTATGTTAACATTTAGTCAGCGTTAGTCTCTATTCAGTTATATATTTTGCTTCGTAAATTGTCTTGTAATGTGGCCCCTGGCCATGTCCAGAATTCCTGAGTCGTAAGTTGGTACGCAAGGATAGATGAGGCACCGGGTGCCGGTCTCGCCCCCAGGCTCGGGGCGTGACAAAAGTGGTATCAGAGCAGTTCTGTCCTAGGGAGTCTATAAGCCGTGTCTAATAGAGTTTGTTTATGGGTGTGTCATACACCACACTTCTAAACAGGAGGCTACAGGGAATTTAGGACTGTCAACCTTCCTTCTTACTCTAGATCGTGTGGTAGAGCTCAGTTGTAAGAACTCAATTTCCTAAACTCTATCTTATTTGTAATACAACGATGCCTACATTTAGAAAGATGGTCGGTAGGAGATATAGTCGTGGAGGAGTTGAGTAAGAGGAACTCGATTTTTGTATTATGCTTATGATGAGTAAATGTGAGATCTTCAGCAGACCATGCATGTACTAAAAGGTGTAAGGTTCTTGACAAGGAGTTTTAAGGCAAGAATATTTATCCACTATTACAGTAAAAAAGAATAACAGAATCGGAAGGTAGACACAAGTTTCAGCAAGTAAAGAAAGCAAGGTGAAGGAGGGTACGAACTACCCAGTTAATAAAGATTATCATTATTTACCATTCAGGAAGGGAGATATAAGCATTTTGAGTTACCTTCAACAGTGACAGATGTACGTACAATCGGCCACACCGATCTCAGTTATGCCCTATGGGAGCTAACATATATAGTTTAAGAGAAGGACGGGTTATCAGGATCCGCCTGGGGTTAGAGTAACCCAAAATAGGGGATGGATTGGTAGAATTAGTTGACATTTCCGAAGGATAGTGTAAATGTGGTAATGGATCTTCTTATAATGACACCTAGATGATGCACTCTAAAATAGTACAGCTAGTTATGAGTGCTACAAAGATAGGCACTGGAAGCCTGGAAAGGATAAATATTATCTTAGTATGACTCCCGTCCCTAGTAGAGAGATAATGCTAGGAAACCCGAAGAGCCAGTGGATGGAGCAAAGGGGAGCTAAAAGCAAAAGAATATCTTGTTGAAGTTTTCGGAATAAAGTGATAGACATAAATGTTAGCAGGAAATAAGAAGAGAGCTAATGAAGCATTAAGAGTAAGATGTGATACATGGATGACAACGGTAGGTCAAAAAGATGACAGTATTATAGAGTCTATAGTCAAGTAAAGGAAAAGACGAGAGGTAACAGGCCTTGAGACAACAAAAGAGTATAGGCCATAAAGTCATATCCTCACTTCGAAAAATAAGTTCGTGACTCCAACGTAACTACCGGAAGGAAAAGTTAGACTCCAAAGTAATAGGAATCAGTATGGGCTGGTGAACAAGATAAACTAAACGTGAATTAGGGACTGAGTGATTGGATAATACTCGGCATCATGAGAGTTTCATATTTCATTCTGGTGATAATATAATGGACAACAGAAGAAGATTCATCAGAAATTCAGAGAATGGTCATTCAGGAAGACGCTTCCCTAACGCAAGCAATGTGAGCAAAGTTAAGCTTAAGGAACTAAGTGTGCCAGTTACACTAAGTGCCACTCTTGTGGGTAAGGAATTTTATTATCCTTGGTATAGAAAGATTTCCGCAAGGCGAGTAAAGGTAATCGATGAAGTGAAAAGACGCCAAAGATGAAGAGGGAAGATATCTATAGGCAGATCGGCGTCACGCTAAATCTTAGTACTCCCCTAAAGGGGGGAATATGGAGTGATGTGGCATTAAGTCAGAATTAAGTAGTTCTAGTAACTATGGAATAATAAAGTAATAATGCGATAAGACTGAGAAAGGGATACGATTGCACTTATTCAAATCCTATAGATATGCTATAATTCCAGAACATTATACAAACACGACGTCAAGGAAAGGGTTCCTTCCCAGGATGTAATTAATAAATAAGGAGCCATTGCGAAAGGTGAGTTAAGACAAATGAAATAAACCAAGAAAGATTACGCAGAACATTGATATGAGAATGGGACAACAAGTAGTTGGTAGTTGATTCAGGAAGAGCCTAATTATGGCTAGACAGGAGGTTACAGATGAGTCAGCAGATCGTGCAAGATAAACGTAGTAAAACCCAATATAGTGAATTCAGCTTCGCAATAGTGTCATTGTAATACTTGAGAAAGATTCAGATAGGAGTTGGGGTAGTTAAAGGTACCGTATGAGTATTACGGGAATAAAAGAGAATGCCACAGGGAAGACATTCAAGATATTAGTTCAGAAGCAAACCTACAAGAACAAGGGCATGGAGGTAAGTAACTACGGATAATTATAGGCAAGGAAGGACATCGAAAGGTCCGTCGAGTATACAATGAAATAAGCTCACAGCTTTACAAGAATCAGAAGATCCTCCCTAAATATTACAATGAAAGACTAGCTGAGAAAGTAAGGAAGAATGCTTCAACCTAAGCTCAGTAACCTAAGGAGGAAATGGTCTTATAACAACAGTGTATGCACTCCATAAACAATGGCACCTACCATGGCTAATGAACGGGAAGTAAAATCAGAAGTGATATTCAAGATCATAAGGGTTGTATGGAATTCCAATATGTGTGGGCACTAAGGTAAGCTAAGTATGCACGTAACAAGGGGCCAGAAAGACCAGGAAAAGTAATTGCTTACATTTAAAGAAAGCTGAGAAGGAACGAAAAAAATTATTCGATTATTGACCCAGAGTTAGTTATGTTATGAACACACTTAAGAGTTCGGAGTTTTTTACATACAACATATATGCTGACAATCATACGGACGTAGAAGACTCCGGTATAAGTTAAAAGAAAGAATTAAGTCCAGGTCATAGGCAAAGGATTGAATTGTTAAAGGATTATATCATGGATATTCCATAGAGTCCATGTAAGGTTAAAGGAATAAATAATACCATGAGCCGCAAATCGGAAGATAGCTTAAGCCTACATGAAAGTTAATCAGAGGTAAGTGGAAACTAAAGAGTTACACCAACTAAGTAAATCAGGAGCCTGATTATTGGACCAAGAAAATTATAGATCTCGTGATTGAGAACATTGCAGGATCACTCTTAAATATCAGAGGTATAAGAGAGATAGTAAAGTAGCCATATTCTATAACGGCTCTACGATAAAGCCAGTTAGAAGATTACCGGCCTCATAAGAAGTTAGTATGAATCTCTCACGAGATTGTGTAAAGAGGTGCATGCATTATAATAGAAGTTTAAGACGTGGATGTGAATTATACCTAGGTGGAGGGGAGGTTATGAAAGAGATATATGATGTGACGTGAGACTTTAAGGTAAGTAAGTTAAAGGTGGACAATGTACGAGATACTAAAAAACAGATGGTTGTGAATAATCCGTACTTCAGATAGAGGGCTAGAAGCGTCGGAATCCAGTATCCAGGAATAATAGCAGTGTCATTAGTGACATACCTTCCAGCCCATGGTTTCTAAGTATCTAGAGGTCTAGTTAAGAGAGTAAAGAAGAGTTAGAGACGATGACGTGTCTTGCTTGACGTTTTAGAATAACATAAGAAAATTTATGGTGTAAGCAAGTTGAAGGAAGGTTGCGAGTAGTATAAATAGATATGTATAGGTCGCAAGCAAAAGTATGAGGTGAGATTAGGCCATCATTCTTAAGATGAACAAGTAATGAGGAAGCATTAAAGGACTTAGATTTATACATACGGGATAAGTAACAAAAGTAACCTGGACTTCGGTAGTAAACCTCAGTAACGATAAATCAAAGTAAGAGTTATGGTATAGTATGACCTACTTAGATGCAGTAAAGTCATACGAATAGATAAGCGGATCTATGAAATAAGGTATAACAATATCCGTAAGTTTGACAAAGTACCGAGCAAAGAACTTCAGTATACCTACAGGTGCCCAGAGGGACATTTTAGCAAGCTCTGTATATGTTTGCGAAATGAGGCCTAGAGATTGTCTAAAAGCTGGAGGAAAGAGGAGAGAAGAGTCGCATAGGCGCACATACAAGGAAAAAGTCGTACATACTGCGTGATAAAAGATAGAAACAATTACGAGATTGGAAGGATTCCGACCACAAGTCGTGGTGTGAGAAAGTGGCCTAAAGGGAGGAATGTCTGGCCTATGGAATTATTTATAAAACAGTTGCCTAAATGGCAAGAACAATATTAAAGTATCCACAAGAGCTAGGGGTTATGAGAATGATAAGTGCATCAGTCAACATTCGAGGACGAATGTTCCAGAGAGGGGAATGATGTTAAACCCCATATTTTCGTACATGAAAGTATGCCATAAATAAATTAATGGAAGCTCAGAAATGAGATGTTACATCCCGCATTTTTGAACATTAAAGTTTCGTCGTCGGTTAATCGACGCAAGTTCGGGAATGAAATTATTTTGTGATTATAAGCATTATGCTATTTTAAACAAGTGACGAGCAAATTGGTGAAGGTGAGAGGGTAAGCGAATCGAAATAAATAAATTTCGTTGAAGTTTGACATTTTGGGATAAAATATGGCCCGAACTAAAATACCCGGTATTTATGGACTAGTACCATACAAGGTACCACATGGCCATGATAGTGAGGTGTATAAGGTATGCTAAAAATGAGCAATATTTAAAGTAAATTGAGATAATTCTTAATTATGTAGATAATTGGGTAATTATTGGTTAATGGAGAATTAACAAATTAATTAAGGAATTATCTGGCTAATGTTGTATAAGCCTAAACTTTCCCCACGTTGCAGCAATACATGATTCTTGAGTGACTCGTGAATTCAAATTTGCAAGATGTCACAATTAAGAGGGGTTTGTGCTTAATCATCACTTTATTCTACACGTTTTCCATAATTCCAATCCTTGAATGGTATAGCTCTAACATTTCACGTCAAAAATACCAAAGCCCTTGAATTGTATAACTTTAACATTTTCACGTCAAAAAGCTTCAGCAAAGTTCATGGATTGAAATAGCAACGTATTGCTTCAAAACATTTCGTACAGAGACCATTTTTAATATAAAGTGTGAAATTTACAATTATAATGGAGTACGATGTAATTTTTCTCAAAAATATCATACGGATTTTTTCCTACTCCGATCTCGCCGTTACATGTTGTCACAACTAACGTGTGTTAGAGGGATAGTCAAGAGAATCGACTCAGGTATGTTAAGGCTAAGCCCTTTCTTCATTTTGGCATGATCTCGTAATTACACGAGTTTGATAACGCGGCATAAAGAAATATTCATATCCCAGAATTTACGTATATTTTTCTAGTCTTGTAAATTACAGTATTCTCTTTATCGGGATGTTATATCCAATTGAGTATTTCCCTTTTTCCAGTCAAAAGAGTAGAAAATCTATATATACAGTATTACAGTATTTTCATTACCATCGAGCTATAATCGATGGACAGGCCCTTATTGGGCAACCTCTGATCAGATGGTAAGTTATATACCGAGCCTATTGTGGCCGAGAGCCTATGAGCGAGCCTAGTTGGCCGATATACAGAGCCTAGTATGGCCGATTGCCTATGAGCGAGCCTACTACGACAGAGTAGTTATATACATATACCGAGCCTTATAAGGTCGTACAACTACTTTACTTACTATATTGAGAAAATAGAGTCAGTATCTGCAGATGAGGATATCTTCAGATTATCTTTGACCCCCAGTTATTTTCAGTTATTATCTTATCAGTTCATTTTTAGCTTTCAGTATATTGCCTTACATACTCGGTACACTATTTCTTACTGACGTACCTTCTTGGGGGCGCTGTATTTCATGCGTGCAGGTTTAGACAAACAGACAGGTAGACCTCCTCAGTAGGTGTTGCCCGAGTTTAGCTTTATCAGTAAGATCCCCGTATTTCGGAGTTGCCGGGTCTAGAAGTTTTATGTACATCTCGTGTATGTATGTAGATAGGTTATGGGTAGGTCGGGGACCTGTTCCGATCATAGTACATCTATCAGTAGAGGCTTGTAGACATATCATGTCAGTTAGTACAGTATGTTGGGCTTGTAGGCCCTGTACGTCTATTTTGTTGGCTTGTCAGTTATAGTAGTTATGACGGCCTTGCCGGCCCAGCTTTACGTTGACATTTAGTCAGCGTTAGTCTCTATTCAGTTTTATATTTTGCTTCGCAAATTATCTTGCAATGTGGCCCCCTGGCCAAAGTATGACATTATATGTCCAGAATTCCTGAGTCGCAAGTTGGTACGCAAGGATAGATGAGGCACCGGGTGCCGGTCGGGTGCTGGTCTCACCCCAAGACATCTTTGGAGAGGCAAATGGCTACAGAACACTCTGGAGAGCGGATCACAAGAGTTTTTCTCTCCGTTCTTCTTTAATATGTAGTTTAATGCTTTTGAATATGACTATGATTATTATACAATTATGAGTAGATAAACTCTCAAATCTAGGGTTTGATGGAATATTTGTGCGGATGAATTCTTCTTAGGTTTTATTATAATTTTGCCTTTGAATTTTCCTACTTGTTCACCTACGTGTTTATTGTTGTTGATTGAATGTCCATCAATTGACTGCGCCTATTTATTATGTATTGCTTAATAAAGAGTGCATATTTAGTTTGTTGTCGAACAATGTCACTCCCAAGGTATATGAAAGATCAATACGGCGGGTTTAAAAGTGAGATTAGAGATAACGAAGCTTTGGCGTGATCATAGTGAGCGGTGAAAACGTGCGAGCTAGTGTAATTCGAGAGAATATGACTAGTAAATTATTATAGTTGCTCGAGAGAGAATTACGATAAGTCTAATGCTCATGATCAGTAGAGAAAACTTAAGCGAAATTGTAGGAGACGTAGCGGGAAGGATTCCGACTATTGGAAAAATCATAACTCTAGGATTTTCTAATCTTGTCTCCAATCCTTAGTATCCTATTTATTAATTCACTACTTTAGTTTGTTAGTTAATTAGTTAGACATAAAAATCTTAATATTTATAACTTAGGAATTGTTCGAGCTTGTCTTCTTAGTGATAGTAAACAATTGCAGCTAAACTTTAGTTCCCTGTAGGATTTGACTCCGGACTTTTAGACCGGATTATATTTAAAGGGACCGCTTATCCTTTTTAGTACTAGAGGTGGGCATGATCAAATTTTGGCGTCGTTGCAGGGGAACTAGCAGTGTAGTTGAGCCTTATACATATTGTGAAGGAAACCACCCTGGGCAAAATTTTCAAAACGTTCATGAGAGCGAGTTATGTGCACCAACTTAATATTATTTGTGGAATGTGTGTGGTGGTCAAAATGGTCACTTTCATGGTTGTGCTTATATTTCTTATCCTTCCCCAACCTCTTACTATGATAGTTCTACTTTTTCTTATGAAGTGAATAGGAACAAAGGACCCAAGGATGATGACCTGAAAGAAATCAAGGACATGCTAAGGTACCTTGTGGGAAATAATAATGAGACACAACTGCAGATACAAAAGCAAGAGGCAACTATTCGCAACATGGACGCTTAGGTGAGTCAAATAATTGAAGCTTTTAATGCTCAACAAGTTAATAGTATGGATAGTAGCCAGGAACAGTGTACTTTAGAGACAGAAATTGAGGTGCCAATGGAGGGGTCCAGAGTCGAACACCAACACTCAATTCAGCTAGAATTTGATGATGTAAATATTGAAGAAATGATACTCGAGTCTGGCAAGGACATTGAGGATACAAATTTAGTTGACTCTAGTATAATTTGTGTTGAGGAGGCTGCAAATCTTGAAGTTCAGGTATTTGAGTGCGTCGAACCTCATTCCAAACACTTCTTTACATTATGTTCGGATGGTGAAATGAGAATGGATCTTTATGAGAATAAAAAGGAGTCAAGGGAAGAGGTAGATGGGCCTTATATTTTGATATTTTTAAGGCCGTCTAAGCAAGGTGACACTCCTCGGTCGAGCGCCAAAAGATGCATGAGAGTTTACTTAATTTTTGGCTCACAAGAATTTGTACCGCCCCAGGAGCATCATCATAAGATTGAATCAAAACTTGGGGTTCAATTCATAAGTTCGAGATGGAGCCAGAAAGTGGTTCACGTCGTATCGCGACGTTAAATCAGGCACTTGTTAGGAGGAAACCCAACTTTACCGCTTTCTTTTATTTTTAGTTTTTTTAATTATTTTCTTATTTTATTATTTTTGTAGTGTCGTTTTTGATTTTATAGGAGCATGGTAAGCATAGCTATTGGAAGGATACAACAGTAAGCCAGATGGTTAGAACTAAGTGTGGGCTACCCACACAAAGGGAATTACTTGGGAGAATGTAACGACTCGGCCAGTCGTTTTGAGTATTACAGCCCTATTCCCCAATTTACTGCTCAATTTGTACTTTATTGTTGTTATATGAGTTGTCAGGGTAATTGGTTTGGGTCCGGTGAGGTTTTGAGATAAATTGAGACACATGTTAATAATGTGTAAATGACCCTGAATTTGAATTTTTATGGTTCTATTAGCTATGTTGAGTGATTTTGGACTTAGGAGCATGTTTGGATTGTGATTTGGAAGTCCGTAGTGGAATTAGGCTTAAAATGGCGAAAGTTAAATTTTTGGAAGTTTGACCGGGAGTGACTTTTTGATATCGGGATCGGATTTCAATTCCGGAAGTTGGAGTAGGCCCGTAATGTCAAATGAGACTTGTGTACAAAATTTGTAGTCAATTCGGATCTATATCATAGCAAGGTATCAAGTGAGGATGAGTAGAGAAGCAAGAAATGGAAAAGAAAACCACTAGGAGCATGCTAAAGTCCGTGCAACGCGCGGATTGTTTCACGCCAGCCCTCTCAGCAACATTGACAAAAAAGTGAAGTACAGAAGTTGGCGCTGGCACTGGCTCGCTACCCCCACCTGAACCCTTTTTAAGTACTCACCTTGGAGGTTCATTTCCCCCATTTCACTTGGACGAATTTTAAAGCTCTTCTCCACCCTCTCAAGACCACCAACTCCTCTCTACTTCAAGGTAAGCGATCCTCATTATCTTGGTATGAAATTCCATCATTTCTACACTAGTATTAATGAAATCTACACATAAAATACTTAGATCTTCAAGAAATTTCTTCAAGAACCCAAATGAGGGTTTTGAAAGATTTCTTCCCAAAAGGTAATCTTACACCCTTATACTTACATGTATGGATTTCTTATGGGAATATGAGTATGAATTAAGTATTGTAACTCATGGTATGGTGATTGGAAGCCATAAATTCCCAATTTAAATACATAACCATGGTAGAGACTGAAAGGTGATTAATTGATGTAAATTTTGTTGGTTGGGTGTGAATGGTTGGTCACACATATGATGTTGGGAGTATATATTGTTAAAAAATAATGGTGGGATGAATTGTTGGTAAATGGTGGTAGTTAGATGAACTAATTCTATGGTTAAGGGATGTATAGATTTTTGTTTACTAGGTGTTTGATGAATTATCTAAATGGCCTAAACTATGAAATTGGCTACTAATGTTGGTCCCTTTGGATATTGATATTGTAGATTAAAGTTGCTTAGTGTCGTGGATCGTTGTAGTATCATTAAGGGGCGAATTTCAGTTTAGGATCATTGGCTTTGAATTGAGGAGACAGGAAGGCGTTGAGAGGCGGATATGCACGGAATGAAATTTAGGAGCATTGTTTAATTTCTTGACATTGGATTCAGCTTGCTCAAGGTAAGTAACACTTCTAAATTTGGTGCTGAGGGTATGAAATCCAAGATTATGTGTTATATGATCAGGTTTGAGGTGATGCACATGCTAGGTAACAGGCGTGTGGGCGTGCACCGTAGGAATTGTGACTTGGTCAAATTCCATGGAACTATGTAGTTGATTAATCTATTGTTATCTGTACATTCTCTATGTAGCAGAGAAATTAATCCACAAATCATGTTTAGATTATGTGTCGGCACTGTAGAGATCCACAGAGGTCGTGTACATGTTGAATTATCTGCTAAATTATGGTTTTGTACTCAGTCACAGTTTATTTATTTATTTTATCTTAGTCTCTATTGTTCATTATTGATGCATCATATCATTGTTGTTTGGGCTTATTTTCATGATTATTGAGAGCCTGAGAGATTGGATAGATTAATGACTGAGTGAGGCAAAGGGCTTTATTGTGAGATATTATACTAAAGCACGTGAGTTGTCCATGCAGCATGTGAGTTGTCCGTGCGGATCTATATATTATACTATAGCACGTGAGTTGTCCGTGCAGATTATAGCGCTTCGGCAAAAGGAGCCCCTCTAGAGTCTCTACACACCCCCAGTGAGAGCAGGTATCTACTGATTGCGAGTGCTGAGTGTTGAGCTAGTGGAAGGGCTGAGTGACTTTTGTCCTGAGATGATGCTTTTGATTTCATTATTGTTGCAATTCCGCTGTCATATATCATTGTTTTGAAATTTGTTGAGAGATATTATCTTATGTTTCAGTTGAACATGACATGAAATTACTGTTTTGGCCTTAAATGTTAAACTTGAAAGCATGCCTACCTTATTATGTTAGAAATTACTGTAATAGGACTCAGTTGTGAAGCTCGTCACTACTTTCAGTTCTTTATTTAGTATTGTTACTTGCTGAGTTGGTTGTACTCATACTACACCCTGCACTTCGTGTTCACATCCAGGTATTCCCGGACACAGTGATTGTTGATTTCTTTGCACAATTGATTATCCGGAGATTCCGAGGTAACTATCAGTGTTTCGCACACCTTGTATCTCCTTCTGTATCTTCTTGATTGCTGTATTTTGTCTTAGACTATTATAGACCATGTTTTCCAGACTTGTGAGGTATAGATGCTCATGTACTCTGTGACACCCCGATATTTGGGCATTCCGCATTATATTTTTGATTTTCTGTCTCGGTTATGTGAACTTTTACTACTAAAACTGCTTTAAATGCATTCTTGCTAAAAGTGTTGGAAATATTTCGGAGAAATCGGCTTGCCTAGTACCACGTTAGACGCCGTCACGATAGGTTAGGATTTTGGGTCGTGACAAGTTGGTATCAGAGCCTTAGGTTACATAGGTCTCACGAGTCATGAACAGGTTTAGTAGAGTCTTGCGGATCGGTACGGAGGTTGCTGAACCCTTAGGAAAATTTCCCTTTCTTGTAATAAACCGTGCTTGAAGGTCCAAAAATGAGAAAATCATGGACCACTCTGTTTTTGTACACTGTCCAGAGGTTCCGCACCTGTACACTTTTTAACCGCTTCTGTGAATTTTACTATATTCCGGCATTATCGCTTCTGTGATCCGCAGGTGCGTGTCGGCACCTGTGATATTCCTTCCGCATCTGCGCTCCACAGTCACCAGCCCAACCTCCACTTCTGTGCATCCCAACTCGCACCTGCGAGCTCGTTTGTGCGAGTTTTCTGTCCGCTTATGCAGACCTTGCGCACCTCCAATGCCCATTGCACTTCTGTGTGCTCGCACCTGTGAGCCAAGTTCCCCAGGTGCAATTGAACTAGAAGGCAGAAACTTCTACAGTCTTCCAAATTCAAAAATCGTTTCGTTAACCATCCGAAACTCATCCGAGGGCCTCAGGACTTCAACCAAATATACCAGCAAGTTCTAAACATCATACGAACTTAGTTGAGTCTTCAAATCACATCCAACAATGCTAAAGACACGAATCACACCCCAATTCAAGCCTAATGAACTTTGAAATTTCCAAATTCTACAAACGACACTGAAACCTATCAAATCATGTCCGATTGACCTTAAATTGTGCACACAAGTCATAAATGACATAACAGACCTATTCAAATTTCCAGAATCGGATTCCGACCCCGATATCATAAAGTCAACCCCCCCGGTCAAACTTTCCAAAAATTCAACTTTCGTCATTTCAAGCCTAATTCCACTACGGACCTCTAAATAATTTTTTGGACATGCTCTTAAGTCCAAAATCACCATACGGACCTGTTGGAATCATCAGAATTCAAATCCTAGATCGTTTACACATAAGTCTACATCCGGTCAACTTTTCTAACTTAAATTTTTTATTACGAGACTAAGTGTCTCCTACTGGCTCCACATCATAAGTCAAATTACAGTCCAAGTGTACTGTAATGAAATCCAAAATATAAGATAGATCCCTGACATAATTTCAAAGCATGGATACATGAAACACTGGATGAACACCTGATAAAATAGGTGGCAAAGAAAGTTCATAAGCCACCTCTCCAATCTTCTTAAGTATCTCAAAAGGCCCAATATACCGATGGCTCAACTTGACCTTCTTCCCGAACCTCAACACACCCTTCATGGGTGAAATCTTGAGCAGAACCTTCTCTCCAACCATGCAAGCAACATCACGGAACTTCGTATCGGCATAACGCCTTTATCTAGACTGAGCTATGTGAAGCCATTCCTGAATCACTTTGACCTTCTCTAAAGCATCTTGAACCAAGTCAGTACCCAATATCCTAGCCTCACACTGCTCAAACAAACCCACTGGAGACCGACACCATCTCCTATATAAAGCCTCGTACGGAGCCATCTGAATACTCGATTGGTAGCTGTTATTGTAAGAAAACTCCGCGAGTGGCAGAAATTGATCCTAAGAACCCCCAAAGTCTATAACACAAGCGCGTATCATATCTTCCAATATCTAAATAGTGCACTTGGATTGTGCGTCCGTATGAGGGTGAAATGATGTACTCAATTGAACCTGTGTGCCTCATTCTCGTTGTGATGTAAACTGCGTGCCTCGATCTGAAATAATGGACATTGGCACATTGTGTAGATGGACAATCTCGCGGATATAAATCTCAGCCAACTGCTCCAAAGAACAATTAGTACCAACTGGAATAAAATGCGCAGATTTGGTCAATCGGTTTACAATCAACCAAACAACATCAAACTTCCTCAAGGTCTGTGGGAGTCCAACTACAAAGTTCATGGTAATACGCTCCCATTTCCACTATGGAATTTCAAGTCTCTGAAGCAATCCACTCGATCTCTGATGCTCGTACTTCACCTGCTGACAATTTAAACACCGAGCCACAAATCCAATTATATCTTTCTTCATTTGCCTCCACCAATAGTGCTGCCTCAAATCCTGATACATCTTTGCGGCACCTGGATGAATAGAGTACCGCGAACTATGAGCTTCCTAGAGAATTAACTCACGCAAACTATCTACATTAGGCACACATATCCTGCTCTGCATCCATAATACACCGTCATCTTTAATAGTGATTTCCTTGGCATCACCGTGCTGAACCGTCTCCTTAAGGACAAGCAGATGGGAGTCATCATACTGACATTCTATGATACGATCATAAAGAGGAGACTGACAAACCACATAAGCCAATACTTAGTTCGGATCCAAAACATCCATTCTAACCAACTGTTGGCCAAGGCCTGAACATCCAAGGCTAAAGGCCTCTCTGCTACAGGTATGTATGCTAAGATACCCAAACTCTCCGCCTTACGGCTCAAGGCATCGGCCACCACATTGGGCTTTCCGGGATGATAGAGAATGGTGATATCATAATCCTTAAGTAACTCTAACCACCACCGCTTCCGCAAATTAAGATCCTTCTGTTTAAACAAATATTGTAGACTCCGGTGATCGGTATAAACCTCACAATGGACACCGTATAAATAATGCCGCCAAATTTTCAAGGCGTTAACTATAGCTGCTAACACAAGGTCGTGGACCGGATAATTCTTCTCATGTACCTTTAACTGTCTGGATGCATAGGCAATCACCCTACCATATTGCATCAGCATTGTGCCGAGACCAATATGCGATACGCTACAATACATAGTATAATACTCTGAACTTGTAGGTAACACCAATACTGGGGCTGTAGTCAAAGCTGTCTTGAGCTTCTGAAAGCTCTCTTCACACTCATTCGACCTCCTGAACGAAGTACCTTTCTGGGTCAATTTAGTCAAAGGCGATGCAATAGATGAGAAACCCTCCACAAAGCGACGATAATAACCGGCTAAGCCAAGAAAACTATGAATCGCAGTAGCTGAAGATGGCCTGGGCCAACTCTGAACTGCCTCTATTTTCTTTGGATCCACCTTAATTCCTTCACTAAACACTATTTGTCCTAAGTATTCCACTAAACTAAGACAGAACTCATATTTAGAGAATTTGGCATAAAGTCTCCCCTCTCTCAGTTTCTGTATTACAATACCCAAGTGTTGTGCATGCTCCTCCTGGCTACGTGAGTACACCAGGATATCATCAATAAATACTACTACAAATAAATCAAGATATATCTGAAATACAATATTTATCAAGTGTATAAATGATGTTGGGCGTTGGTCAGCCCAAAAGACATCACGAGAAATTCATAGTGGCCATAATGAGTCCTAAATGTTGTCTTTAGAATATCCGAATCCCAAATTTTCAACTGGTGATACCCAGATCTCAAATCAATTTTGGAGAACACCCTCGCTCCCTGGCTGGTCAAATAAAAATGGGTTGAGTGCCCGGCACCAAGTCAATACTGAAATCAATATCCATGTCAGGTGGCATACCCGACAGGTCTGCAGGGAGTACATTCGAAAAGTCTTGCACTACCGGCACTGAATCAATAGAAGGAGTATCTGCGTCAACATCTCTCACAAAGGAAAAATATGACAAACATCCCTTTTCAACCATACATTGGTCCTTCAATTAAGAAATTACCCTGTCGGGAACATAGTCTAGAGAACCTCTCCATTCGACCTTCGACAACCCCGTCATTGGTAATGTCACAGTTTTTGCGTGACATTCCAGAATAGCATGACATGGAGAACAAATAATCCATACCTAGAACTACATCGAAATCAACCATACTGAGCAATAAAAGATCAAATCTAGTCTCCAGTCCCCCAATAGTTACCAATCACGACCGATACACATGGTCCACAATAATAGTATCGCCCACCGGCGTAGATACATGAACAGCTAAAACTAAGGACTCACGGGGCATATCTAGATAATAAGCATAATATGATGATACATATGAATAAGTGGAACCAGGGTCAAGTAATATAGAAGACTCCCTGTGGCACACTGAAATAATACATGTTATAACTACATCTAAAGCAACAACATCTGGCCTGGCAGGAAAAGCATAGAACCGGGCCTGACCACCACTGGATCGGCCTCCCCCTCTTTGGTGACCCCTAGCGGACTGAGCCCCACCCCGAGGTGGATGGGCGGTTGGTGGAGCAACTGGTGCAGAAGTAGTAGCTTGACTCATCTGCTGAACTGGATCTCGAGTAAGGCAGCGGCAATATTTCCTCCCATGACTGATCTCTCTACACTCATAGCACTCCCTCTATATGAATGGTGGGGAGTTGTGGGGCGGACCTCGAGAACCAGAATAACTACCAGATGAACCTAGTATAGATGATCCCTAAACTGAAGGAGCATGGGGCATACTCTGGGCTAGAAGTGCACTGAGAGATGACTGACCCTGATGATAACTATATAAACCATGGCTGGATGATGCACCACAGTGAACTGGATGACCCGTCTGTGTGTGTCTGTAAGGACAACCCCTGTTGTGGTAGGACTTCCCTCCAGAAGGTACCCCACCAGAACCGCCCAAGCCTCGAGGATTCTTGGCCTCCCTCTCACCACGCTCATGGCTACGGACCACCTCTCCCTAGTCATAAGTAACCGCAGCTGATATGTGAGGCCATCCAAGCTGCGTGACGAGCCAACTCAGAAAATCTCATCTCGTACTGCATCATAGACATGCCATCCTGACGTAGCTGCTCAAACTGTCTGTGCAGCTCCTCTCTATGAGACTACGGCACAAACTTCTCCAAAAAGAGAACAGAGAACTCTTGCAATGTAAGTGGTTCTGCACCGACTGACCCGCACATCTCATAAGCCTCCCACTATCTGAAGGCAGCCCAAAAACTGAAAAGTAGTGAATGAGACCCCACTGGTCTCTAGAATACCCGATGTCCGAAGTATCCGCTGGAACTTATCAAGAAAACCCTAAGCATCCTCTGACTCAGCACCGCTAAATGATGGAGGTCGAAGCCTCCCAAATACCTCAAGTCTCCTTTGCCCATCATCTGCCATAACCGGGACTACCGGGGCTTGAGCAGTCCCCGGTATCTGAAGTCCATGCACCACCTAATCTAGAGTACGGACAACAGGGGTATGAGTACCTCCCCCAGCCTGAGAAGTGGCAGGTGCGGCCTGAGCCGAAGCCACCTGAGCAAGGCTGGTGCAAACTATCAATATCTGGGCCAGAGCCTCCTGAAGGCCTGGAATCACAATGGGCACAACTGGTGCCTGAGCTGGTCCTATCGGCTCAGCTATATCTGGAATCTGCTCCTGAGCTGGATCAACTAGTGGTGCTACAGGTGCTGCTCTAACTCTTGTACGAGCTACACCTCAACCTCTACCTCAACCCCGGCCTCTACCACGGCCCGAGCCTCTCGCGGCCCTAACTGGTGGCACTGGTGGCTGACTGTCCGATCCAGTAGTACGTGTCCTCACCATCTGTGAGAGAATAGAATAACAAAAGTTTAGTTTGCGAAATCAAAAAATTTGCACTACAGAATATAAGAAAGTGAAATTTTCCTAAGGGTTATGCAGAAAAGTACAAACGTCTCTGTACTGATCCGCAAGACTACTAAACTTGCTCATGACTCGTGAGACCTATGTAACCTAGTCTCTGATACCAACTTGTCACAACCCAAAATCTCTCCTGTCGTAATGGTGCCTATCTCAATACTAGGCAAGCCGACAATATCAATAAACCACCATATCATTTAAGTTTGAAAACATAATATTTAAATTCAGTGGACGAAATCTCACAAATACAGATATAGACACTCCCAAAACCTAGTGTGACTGAGTACATGAGCATATAATATGAATACAAAGTCTGACTGATAAAATACTGTCTGAAAGTATAGAAAAGTACAATAACTGAAAGAAAGAGAGTCAAGGTTAGCGAACTCCAGACAGCTACCATGGGAGTCTCCAACTGATAGCACTCTGAGATCTAATGGTCGCCGTGTTCGAAAGCACTTGGATCTGCACACGAGGTTCAGAGTGTAATATGAGTACAACCAACTCGATACGTAACAAGACTAACCTCTGGGCTGAAAGTAGTGACGATCTCCACAGGTACAATCCAATATAAATAATGGTACATAAATGTAGGCATTCTTTCAAGTTCAACAGTTAAACTCAGTACAAGTGAAATAGATCAATACTGCATGATAAGAGGAATATGATATCTCAGTGAACAGACCTCATGTAATAATGGTCACAAATCATTCGGTCATTCGGTACTGTTTATGGCCAATTCAGCCCAGGGATATTCCATCATGTATATATATACACATCAACTGTCAGTCAGTTACTCTTTACCGTTTAAGGCCAATCCATCCCTGGGATAATTTATCCCCAAATATAAATGATACGAACAAGATCTATGTCCAGGGAAATTCATCACAATATAAATAAGTAAGTCAAGTCCATGCCCTAGGAAATCCATCCCGAATATATAATTATTTACGCTCATTTGTGGTGTGTACAGACTCCGGAGGGGCTCCTTCAGCCCAAGCGCTATATAAAGCCGATAAGCCTACTACGACGTGTAGCCCAATCCCATAATAATAAAGCCTATAAGTCATATTGCAGGTGGCCAGCCCCGATCCCTATAATAGTAAAGCCTATAAGGCCTGCTATAGGCGGGCAACCGCAATCCTTATAATAATAATAATATATATAAAGCCAATATGGCATGCTGCGGCGAGCACCTCGATCCCATAAATATCCTCACAATGGATGAATATGATTGAGTGTGAATGTAAATTTTTAAAATAATTAATTTAATAGCAACACGAGCATATGGGTCCTAAAATATCGGCACGTAGCCTAAACGTGATCTTTAATAAGAGACTCAACTCAATTTCTCTAGCACGTTGGAAATTTTCATATAATAACACGATTCTTTAATTTTTACAACTTCACATAATTTATTCAAGTTACAATTTTAGTGGTGCACGTCCATACGCTCGTCAACTATCGTGTGCGGCACCTCCAAACAATTTATATAACACCAATTCGGAGATTCATACCCTCAGAACCAAGTTTAGAAGTATTACTTACCTCAAATCGTATAATTTCTTACTCCGCAATGCCCTTGCCTCGTAAATTGGTCTCCTAAAGCCTTGTATCTAGCCACAATTAATATGATCCAGTCAATATAAATTATTGGAATTAATTCAATAAGAAAATACTATTTTTTCAATAAAATCCAAAATTTAATTCCAAATATTGCCCGTGGGGACCACGTTTCGGAACCCGACAAATGTTACAAAATAAGAAAGCATTGAACCACAACTCCAACCATACTAATTTTACTAAATTCCGACATCAACTCAACCTCCAAATCCTCCAATCTTATTTTCAAATCCCTAGGTTTAAATCCTCGATTTACACCTCAAAAAACATGTAATCTAGTCGGATTATTCGATGTTAATTCAATATTATGAAGTATAAATGATCACTAGTAACTTACCTCAAGTTTTCCTTGAATTCTCTCTGAAAATCGCCCCCAAAACCGTGCTTGAAGGTCCAAAATTGAGAAAATCACAAACCCTTCTGTTTTTGTACACTATCTAGAGGTTCCGCACCTACGGAATTTTTAACTGCTTTTGCGCAACCGTTTTTATGGATTTTCCCCCGCTTCTGCGCATATTATCGCTTCTGCGATACCCCACGTGCAGGTGCGTGTCCGCACCTGCGAGGTTCCTTCCGCATCTGTGCTCCACAGTCACCAACCCAGCCTCCGCTTCTGCGCATCCCTGCGAGCTCGCTTATGCGAGATTTCTGTCCGCTTCTGCGGACCTTACACACCTGTGATGCCCATTGCATTTCTGCGTGCTCGCACCTATGAGCCAAGTTCTGCAGGTGCGATTGCACCATAAGGCAGAAACTTCAGCAGTCTTCCAAATTCAAAAATCGATCTGTTAACCATCTGAAACTCACCCAAGACCCTTGGGACTTCAACTAATTTTTCGGACACACTCCTAAGTCCAAAATCACCATACAGAGCTATTGGAATCATCAGAATTCAAATTCGAGGTCGTTTACACATAAGTCCACATTCGGTCAACGTTTCTAACTTAAATTTTTAATTATGAGACTAAGTGTCTCATTTCACTCCGAAATACTTCCGAACCCAAACCAACTAACCCGGTAAGTTATAAAATAACTGTAAAGCATAACTTGAGCAGTAAATGGGGGAACAGAGTTATAATACTCAAAACGACCGACCAGGTCATTACATTTATACAATTATGAGTAGCTAAACTCTCTAATCTAGGGTTTGATGGAACTTTTTTGAGAATGAATTCTTGTTAGGTTTTAAAATAATTTTACCTTTGAATATCCCTACTTGTTTAATTACGTATTTATTGTTGTTGATTGAATGACAATCAATTGATTGTGCCTATTTATTATGTATTGCTTGAGAAAAAGTGCATATTTAGGTTGTTGTCGAACAATGTCACTCCCAAGGTATATGAGAGATCAATACAGCGGGTTTAAAAGTGGGATTAGAGATAACGAAATTTTGACGTGATCATAGTGGGCGGTGAAAAAGTGAGAGCTAGCGTAATTCGAGAGAATATGACTAGTAAATTATTATAGTTTTTCGAGAGAGAATTACAATAAGTCTAATACTCATGATCAGTAGAGAAAACTTAGGGAAAATTGTAGGAGATGTAGCAGGAAGGATGCCGGCAATTGAGGAAATCATAACTTTAGGCTTTTCTAATCTTGTCTCCAACCCTTACTATCCTATTTAACAATTTACTACTTTAATTTGTTAGTTAATTAGTTAGACATAAGAATCTTAATATTTATAACTTATGAATTGTTCGAGCTTGTCTTCTTAGTGATAGTAAACAGTTGTAGCTAAACCTTAGTGTCCTGTGGGATTCGACTCCGTACTTTTAGACCGGATTATATTTGTAGCGGCCGCTTATCCTTTTTAGGACTAGAGTTGGGCGTGATCATAACCCAAAAAATATATCTGTAATATCTGTTGTATCAAAGCATACAATACATATGTAATAGGAATAATTACATATGATATCACAGTCAAACACCTCCGCCAACTTTTAATAATAGACATCCTACTCCTCCAAAATCAATTGAGATTTTCGAATTTCTAATTTATCCTCAATCTTTTCAACTTTGATCTCTCTTTGTTTTACCTTTTCAGTGTCATATATATTTTTGAAATCAATATTACGAACTTATCTATACAACCGTTTTTTAGAATTTAACGAAGTGAAAAATAGTAATCAATTGTATATAAGTTATTGAACTTAAATAATGAAAGAATAAGCATAATAAAAATAATTTTCTTGTATCAATAGTTTTATTAATGCCAATTAAAA